>NW_017728909.1:54139993-54174149 GCF_001723895.1 Crocodylus porosus
TGAATCCCATCCTGTTCTCATCCGCCCACCCCTGTAACCTGTCTAGGTCTGATTGCAGCCTATTCCTCCCTTCTAGCATGCCCACATCCCCCCCACATCTTAGTGTCATCAGCAAATTTGAACAGGGTGCTTTTTACCTTCTTGTCTAAGTCACCGATGAAGATGTTGAACTCCCTAAGTTCCTCTCCACTTTTACTTGCTACATCCCCCTAACCTCCTACCCCAGCCTGTCTGTCTCACCCACTGATGCCTCCATTTACATTTTCACTGACTGGCTTTCTTGCCTGCATTGCATGCCAGCCTCTGGCTTCTTTACTATTCCTTCCATCCAGGAACAGCACACACATGAACTTCAGGTGCTTCCTCAGCCTGACAAAGGGTTTTTCAACCCAAAAGCTGGTACCCCAGGTAGCTAAGCTGAGCTCGCCTGGAGCCTCATAACTCCACTGCAACCAGCTAGCCTCAGGCCTGTCAAAGACACGACAGATCTAGGCTTTCCCCAGCCAGGACTGTGTGTATGCATGTGATGGGTGGAGGTTATGGCACCTCCTACCCACCTTCCACCAGGGGAATTCTTGGTATTTCCTGGTGCTGCCATGCTGCCAGCAATCCCACAGGGCCTCTTTGATCCTGGCAGAGTGCAGTTTTCATGGTCATGCCCAGGACCTGGGACCTCCTCCTTCCCCATAGCCCCAGCCCATGCCTCCAACTTCATCCTGTCACAGAAGCTCAGCAGTGACATGTTCTTCCCATGCTGGCTGGTGATGCAGTCAGTGCCTAGTCCAGCTCTGAGATTGGGGCATTAACTGGTTTAAAAAAAAAAAAAAACAGAGCTAGGTGCGGATGGAGTGAGGAGGGTGGCACTCACTCTGTCTGCAGGTGGAGCTTGGGGAACCCCAGCAGTGGGAGGTTCAATTTGAGGAACACCAGATGCTCCACCAAACCAGGATCCAAAGAGGTGTGGTGGGGTGTCACAACATCCCAAGAAATGCTGAACACCCTCTCACTTGGAACACTGATTAGTGGACAGAACAGGTATTCCTGGGCAACCTTGGCCAGATCCTGTCACATCTGGATGTGGGTTGCCCAATAGACTAAGGGGTTTCAGTCCAGCAGCTCCACATCCCTGGTGAGATAGGTAGCCACCAAAGCTTTGGCAGTACTTGCCCAAGGTTGGGCGTCTGGACCCCAACATTGAAGCCATGCCCATATTACCCCATATTGGCAGTGGCTGGTGTGGAGGAGACTAGGTGGTACTGGTGCTGTGTGCTGGCATGGGAAAGTGGATCTCACTCTTCCACATCCACTTGCCTCTGTCCTTCTGCCTCCCTGACTCTGTTGACCAGCACTTCCATCCAGTGATCGAGGGTTTTGGTGCTTCCAGTGCATGTGCTCCCCTTCACTCTCTGGTCACACATGCCCACCAAAATGTGGACTATATTGGATCCAGATGTTTCCTGATGACCTCCTTCAACCTGAACATCTGGTGACAGTGGGTTGCCCCAGCCAGGAACATTGATCCCCTGGAACTTCTCCATTTGCTTCTCAAGTTCCCTAACTATGGGGATCACCTGGCTAAGGGGGGCATTGCCAGCACTGAGGGTCTTGGTGGCCTTGAGGAAGTGCTTGAGGACCACTAAGTTCAGGAAGATGTTATCCCACTCAGCTCTGTAAAGGGGGCCACTGATCCCAATGTCTCTGAGCAAAGGCATCTCATGGATGGCCTTCTGTTGCTCAACCAGCTTTTCTAGCATCAGGTGTGTGGAGTTCCATGGAGTCTCCATATTCTGCATCATTTTCTTCAGTGGGGTGCTCAGCTCTGCCTGTTTCTCTCACAGTGTCTTGCCCCCCTTGATGTTGCAGTGGAAGTAGCCCACCACCTTCCTGCATTTTGAAATCAGGTAGGTGGTACTAACAGCTCCATCACTGGCAGCCCTGTCCCCCTCCAAGACATCCCTGACAATGAGGTGCAGCCTGTGTACCACACCGAGGATGCAGAGAAATTTGGCTTCACAGATAGCTTTGACCATATTGGCCTTATTGTCAGTGACCATGAACCTGCAGGTGAGCTTGCCCTGCCCAACGAGCCACCCCTGAACCATGCAGTTCATGGCCACCATGATCTTCCTTGCCATGTGGGACCACCTTCATCACCTTGGCTTGAAGGAGAGCCCACCAGTGCCCTGTGAGGGAGAGGCAGACATGATCTCCATCACAGCTGCTCCAGATATCTGAGGTGAAGTGCAAGGCTAGCTGCAGCCCTGCCTTGTGCAGCTCCTCCCTCAAGTACTCCCTGCATGCCTCATACATGGAGGGCTCCACGGTCCTGCTAAAAGTGGTGCGTACGGGCACTTGGTAGGATGGGGCCATGAGCACCATGAGCCACCTGGACCCTGGCCACTCATCTAAGGAGAAGGGCTGGCCATCCAGAGCAAGCATCTCCCCAGTGCTCTGGATGACCTTGCTCACCCTTGCAACATCCCCCCCCCTAGTCTGTGCCTTTCCCCCATTGCTCCAGGGTAGCCTGCCTCTGCTTTGGGGGGGACAGGGGCTTTGGATGGGGTGGGGGACTTCCCTTTTGGCATGCTTCCACTGGTGCCAGTCTCCTCAGATGCAGCAGGATCACTGTAGTGAAGTGTTTCGCCTCCTTGCCCCAGCTGATCTGCCTTCGGCAGTGCTGGCATGTAGCATATTTACATACGGCATATATACTTGGGATCATCTGCTACCTCAAAATGATCACACACTACACTACTCTTCTCCTTCTAGGTTGAGGGTGGGGATCCTGCCTTATCTCCCTTCTCAGCAGGCAACAACAGGAGGAGCTGACTCAGCTGAGCCACTTGCCTCCACAACATCCTCTGAGATGCCTTCCTGATAAGGAAACCTGAGTCTAGGGGAACTTTGAGAGGATGTGGAGCACAAACTCAGATTCCCCCTTGGTCCCCAGAATTTCTTTACCTAGGGCACTCAGGTCCCCTGGTTCCTGATCCAGCTCCTCCTCTGGCAGTGGGAGGCTCACGCTGGGAGATGAAATTGGGGTGGAGGAGATGGTCATTCTGCTGTTGGTGCCTATTTCTGGAATTAGGGGAGGTGGTACAGGTGCAGGGACAGGTACTGGTCCCACCTCCTGGCTTCCACTGGCAGCAGAAGACTTATGGCTGCCAGAAAGAGGATAGGCCTGTGTGTGGCAGGGAGGGAACTTGCAGCTCTTTCTCTCTCTCTACCCCTCTAGTCTCTCTCCATCCTGTGCCAGAAGACCTGGCTCCTGTCTTTCTAGCACGGTTCATACTAATGTTTCCTGTGGTGGAAAACATGTTTCTGTGTGTAGCTGACTAATAAAATATGTCATTTTCTTCTTTTCTGATTTATGACTGTGTCCAACTTCTTCTTCTGTGTTGTATTTCCCATTGCATGTAACTAAAATAATATCTCTTCTTCATCTTCTTCTATGACTGGCTGACTTCTGTGATGTATTAATCTGAATCTCTATCTGACTTCTGTGTTGTAAATATAACTAATAATAATAACTATAATAATATAATAACTATATATAATCTCTTCTTTTTCTTCTATGACTGTCTGACTTCTTCTGTGCTGTAATAATATCTGACTTCTTCTTTTATGATGTATATGTGTGAGTGTATGTAATGTATGTGCTTCCCTGCACAGTGATGGATCATACTGTCAGGGAAAACACAGCTTTCTTTTTAAAAAGTGTTGGAGAAAAAAACAACCAAGAACAAGTATAAATTGAAAGAAATGGATTGGATAGGGATAAGTAGAGGGATTCTATATCCAAGCTATATTCAATCCTTTCCAGGAACAGAAAGTAGCGGGAAACTGACTAGATAGGAAGCCAAGCAGTCCAATACCTTTCAGATGCTGTTGTTTAGGCAGAAACAGCTGACAAGAGGCACAGAAAGCCTGCAAACACAGGCTTATATGCTGTTTCTATGTCCCTCCCTGTGGTAGGGGCAATGCCCTGAGAGAAAACTTACCCAGAAAAAGAGAGCTTCCAAGCCAGCGGGACACTGATGAGAACCGGAACCCAGTGGGAGTGAAACTGCAGTGGGGAAAAATGCTGCAGCAGCAAAAGAGAAAAAAAAAGAACGATGGGTTCAGGAAGAGCTGAGATTGGAGCCAGGGGGATTGGAAGTGAGGCTTCCAGTGGGGCTAGAAGAGCCCCAAGGAGGAGAGAGCTCCAGAGAGAAGCAGTGGTGGCTGCTCCAGGAGGGGGCATCTGGAGAGAAGACAAACCCACAGGGGCTAAGGTCTTACCTGAAGCCCATGTCATGGATCCTGGACATCTCTGGACTTGACTGGACTGCCAGGGATCCCTCAAAGGAAAAAGAGAGCTGGGAGTCACAATAGAGACACAGCTGGGAAGTAGAGGCACCCCTGGAAACTAGATAACCTGGGGACAGCAAGGACCATAAGTCAGTTTTCACTACAGCCTGGAACCCAGGCCAAGTAAGGTCCACATCCTATTTATGCTGAAGTGAAAAGGTCAAGACAAAAATTACCACCATGGCTCACTCTAGTGGTGAGCAGAAGATAACAGCTTAAGGTTGGTGTAAGGTGGGGTGTAGGGGAGGTGGAGCCTGAATTGGGAAACCAGACAAGCAAAGTTAAGCAGGGTACCAGGGAAGGTGAGACATAACATCTTACTCCTGATAACAAACTTATTTTCCATCAAAGACATGGCAGACAAGAAGCCTCTGAAGGTCTTCCAAGATAAATACTTTAACATCAAGCTATCCAGTTCGCAACGAGATGGTGAGGCCTGATAGGTCCATAAGAGCCAGACATACTAGTGAACACCATGGGAACTTACAGTCCCCCAGACACCGTGATTGGAAGGGGACTCAGGAAAAGATCACAGTCACTGGCCAGTTAGAGATGTCAGTCTTCTCCCCCTGCTCCTCCTCCCTCTTCTCAGTTTCTGTTCCCCTGAAAGACTGCCTTCTGAATATCCAAATCTTTTCTGAGTCTTTTCTGAATTGATTTGGAGCCTCCAAATCAATTCAGAGGTTTTTTTCTTCTCCCAATTTGATTCGGATTTAGTGATTCGGCCTCCGAATCAGGCCAGATCTTCTCTGAATCGAATCATGGACCAAAGTTTTGCACACCCCTAATAACTGTTGTACATTTTAACCAGCTAAAAAAAAAAGTACTTTGGGAAAACAGGGATATTTTGTGCAGTTAGCTCTAAATGCCTAGGAACATGTGGTACATGAATTTTTAAAAGTCAATTCTTGGCCTTACAGAGTTACCTGGAAGGTAAAATGTTCCATTTTAGTCTTATTTATACTGGTCTGTAAATGTCCTATCCCAGAACCTCCTTGGAACTCCATAACTTTTGAAATGCCTGCATCACTACAGCCCATGAGGTCTTAGTATGAAATCTAAACACAAGGGATTCACAAGAGGAAGACTCAGCTTATGAGAATATTTTGCAGCTGTTGATCCTTTGACTTTCAGCAACCTCTGCCACCTTCTTTTATTGTATAGAATTTATATTTTCCTCAGTATAATATATTTTTGCTGACAATTCAAACACAGTACAAAAGAAACCGTATCTGATTTCACTTATGAAACTTTTGACTCTTAAGTACTAGTCTGGAATACAAATGACAGGAGATACTGACTAATTATGAGATGAAAGATTTTGTTACATACTGCCAATTAATAGAAAAAGAGGGGAAAAAAATAATACGGTCCTTTAATGGGATGTTCATAATGCAGTTCTGTTACATTTGTTATAGTAGGCAGTGGATTTGCTAGGCAATAAAATCATGTTTTAATGACAAGGAGGGAAAATATTAATAATGTTATAAGTACTCTAATGTTACTTGAAACTTATAGGATTTGTGTATAGACAAGTGAAATGCTGGTCACACAAATTAAACTTAAGAATATCATTTTTGCTCACATATAACACATGTTTTTTTTCTAAATTTTCTAGAAATTGGGGTGTGCATTACAAGCAAGGAAATACAGTAACAGCAATTTTTGCTGCTTAGGTTTCTGGTAGATGAAAGGAAAAGTAACTGCACTGCAATCCACAGGGAGCAGAGCAATGTACAGCCTCAGATACTTAGCTGCTGCTACTTAGTTGCTTAGTACAAGGAAGGAACTTTTTTTCTTTATTCTGCCTCTCAAAAAACAAAATTCTTATCTTATTCCAGGGCATACTGTATGAATAAAATGTGGTGTGTAGCAGTTTTCACAACTTAGTTTGCACATTTCCTCAGAGACATCTGCTTACAGAGTTTATATACAATATCCTGTTTTTAAATGGTATGATACAGTATGAAAATATTAATATGCATTCAATAAAATGCAATTCAGAAGTTATCATTAGTATATATATTAGGATTGTGGGATCCTATAACCCCAGCTGACTTCCTGCCCATTGGGCAGGGGGCTGGACTCAATGATCTCCCGAGGTCCCTTCCAGCCCTGATGTCTATGAAATCTATGAAATAGTAATTAATATAATATTTGCACAACTCTGATATTGTAACAGGTGCTTTCCACTTATTTCAGTGGGTGAGAATATCACTAAATTTGTGTGCCCCAGAAGCTTACATTCTCATTAGGGGAAATAGAAGTGAAAAAGAAGAACAAAAGTCATAAAAATTAGAGGGTGCAGGGTAGAGTGGTACTGTTGCACATCCCCCTTTGATTCCTGATCTACCCAAAATTTAAAGCCAACTGCATGACAGTGGCATCGGCATTTCTGTTTAGACATTAGTGAGGGAGTCACTTGACTTCATGGATTATTATAATCTACCTGATTCATATTAAACTTTTAATTTAACAGGTGTTAATAGTAAACTTTCTCCTTTTTAATAGTCTTAATATTCCACTAATTAAGCTTTTCTTTCTTTTGCAATTCAAGATGCTCAAGAAGACTTGATTTTATTTTATAAATTTGAAAAACATGTACATTTAATTCTAATAGCTAGAGGACTAAAGGAACAACACCTCTTCGGTATTTTTGTTCTGCGTTTTTAATACAGAATGTATGAATACCAAATTAGTGCATATTCCAGTAAAGTTATATTTGATTTTTCTTCAAACTTAAACTCAATAATATAGCCCTAGGCTGCTTGCATATTAGTAAAGCTTTCAGTTTTGTTTTACCATATGTCCTGTGCTATATGTGATAATACACCACACTATCTGCATACCCCCCCACGCACTTTTCAAAATCCTAGTTCTGCCCATGCACCTAAGTAAATCTGGAACTTCTTTAATGCCACTTAAATTATTCCTCTTATTAGCAATTAAACCATTCTAAAAACTGGTTGTTGAGTGCTTATGATGAGTAATTGTGTAAAATTAGCATAGCTCTATTGAAGTCAATGGAACTATGTTGATGCTCACCATTTGAGGCTCTCACTATATTTAGAAGGATAGATCTTCACAGTCTGCTCCAGAAGAGGATCCTACAACACAAGAAGTTTAATTTCAAAAGCTCACATCTACTGAGGCTTGCAGATGTTCCACCATACCATTCATTGTTCAGCAGTTTTTTATCACTTTAATTCATCAGGCACTTCACATTTTTATATCATGATCTGTACTTATTTATGAGTGAAATTGTTTCATCTGGATTGGCCCTTCTCATCATAAAGTAATTTATGTAAGTTAAAAGAAAAAGGTTGTTTAAAAAAACATAGGCTACTAATCGACAAGTGGAAATCCACTGATCACTGGTAACCTAAATTAGTTGCCACTGAAAAACTGTTGTTTGGTGGCATATGTGAAATGATACAGTGATTTCAGCTCTGTCCCCAGTGCAGAGCTGACCATATCTCAAAGAATCATAAGCAAAATTAGCCACATTGTTGGAGTCTCACCACAAAGGTTAAAGAGTGAATATTCAAGAATGCTGAAATACCATCGTCCTGGATTTGGTCCTATAACGTTTATTTACTTTACCAGTTTGGGGAGACTTGTCATAATGCTATATCAAGGGGCAGAACATTTGCTTCCCTGAGACTGTCAGAAGAATTAAATACTTCCGCAGAATTTGTAACTGGTCACTGACATCTTAATAACAGACTGATGTTACCTATTTGAGCAGTTAATTGTAGCACATATCCGCCTGAGTGAAATGGCAGGCTCCAATGGGAAGAGAATTCAAATTAAAAGTTTGGTAAAATATGATAGCAGATGGTACTGATTATGAGTACATACTCAAGAGGATAGGACACATAGTAGTTCTATGTTTATATTAATGAAATTGGAGTAGTGAGAACAACATATGCAGTAGTAGAGGATGGATAAAACTATGAAGATAGATGATACTAAATATACAGACCATAGAAATGTATAGGATACACAGTTGCTCCTGGTTAAAAGGTGAATCAAAGATATTTTAAGTCTAAATAATAGGCAAAAAGAATAACAAGTTAACATACTGAGATTTAAAAAGGTGAAATCCACATCTGCATAAGCCCTAAGCAATAGATTAATAGAGGAGTGTTGGTGGTCTGGGGAGTAGAAATCCCGCTTTTCATATAAAAGCAGATTATTACAGTTCAAAATAGACCCTCCCTACATCATTTCATTGTTTTCTGAGATAGAGTTGTATCAGTAATCATTTTTCCCAACAGCTGCTAAATCCACTAAAATATAAATCTATATTTATAAATCTCTTGTCAGCACACAGATTACTTCTGGAATAGAAGTGAGATATCCCCCTTGTAAAGCAGCTACTTTGCCTACTACTCCCGTGTACAGTTTCTAAATCAGAACTTCAATACTACATAAGGTGTACAATCATTTTCTCATTTCAGCCTTAAGGCATAATAGGGAATGACAAAAGTGCTTTGTATACAAGACACACAGAATGAAAAGGTAGAGGGAGAACTTCATTTTGATAAATTAAACAAAAAATAAAGTATTTGGAAACAAAATAGTGAACGTTTAACTCTAAGTATTCTTAGAACTGGTGGAAACCAGATAATTAAAATAAAAAAGAGTTCTTATTCTAACCACTCAAAGCCAAATCCTGTGATTAAAAAAAAGGACCTCAACTGCCTTTAGCTTCATTTTTAAGAGATGGACAACTTTCCAAGTGTATTTTTTCCATTCTATTCGAAACAACATAATACAAATAATTTATATTAAAATTAAGCATTTGAAGCATATTGTCAGAAACCATATAAACCAAAATGAGGAGGATTTAGAATAGGAATGTAAAATTCCTCTCAACAAAAGCAGAGCAAAAATATCTGAAACAGGACATTAACAAGAAGAAATTAAAAAGAAAGTAGAGCTACCTGGAGGAAATGAGGAAGATGGAGAATTTTACTGTATTTTTACAGACAGCATCTTGAAGTTTATTCAAGTAGACTGTACTATGCTAAAGGCTATGTTTGGGAATATTGTGAGAAACATATATTCTTTGTTTTCTGTGTCTGTGGGATAGTACCAGAGGATTATTACCTATCAGACATACATAAGGTACCAAACTACCATACTTACTTGAATATAAGATGATCATGAATATAAGACAACCCCCCAATAATTCCATACATGGAAAATTTATGAATTTGTTATAATTTCCAGGTATAGAATCTAATTATTGAAGGTTTGCCATAAATTTCGCCCCCTCCCTCTGCCACAAAAAGGAAAAGAGAGCTAGGGGGTCAGCTAGTCCCCTTGCCCTTTGCCACCCTGCAGACTTCTTCCCCCAGCAGTTCCTTCCCCTCACCTATACTGTCAGACCCTGCTCTGATTGAGCATATGGAAGTGAGGGAAAATTTGAAAACACTGACCTTAAAATAAACATAATTTACTATATAGACAAATTATTACAGGTACCCATAGACCATTTGCATCCAGAATTGATACATTTTACCCTATTTTTGAAACTGCAGGAAGTTTTAGCAAAGCTTCTTTATAAACATACTTTTAAGCAGCGCTTTTGTATCTACTTATATATAGTACAAACTAGAAGGGTCAGCATTTACAACATAGTTCATTGGGCCAAGTTCCAGCAGTCAACAGCGTTTGAAGCCATGGTGACCCCACAGCTCAGGACTGCTCAGTATATATGTGTGTGTAATCCAGGCAGCCCCAACACAGGATCCATGTGGTAATTATCTGCCCCACCCCCCCATACGCATGAGTGCAACCCAGTGTTCTTGTCACAAGTCCTGAGATCCTCCAAAAATCAATATGTAGATGAGGACAGAGCATCATGGTCTGGCTCCATTTAATCGAGGGTGGGACCATACTAGTTATATGTAATAAGCTGGGAGAAGTCGTGACAAAGGGATTCTGAGTGAACTGTTTGGGGCTCCATTTGGTGATGTTTGCCAGATGTTTAAGACTGGTAAAGAAACAAGAAAATGGGAAAGAAAGACACAGGTCACCTGTAGGAGTGAAGAGGAAAATTGAAACATATTAAATGTAGTGGCTCACCATGACCTGAAAAAGAGTGAATGCTGAGGGGCATTGCATTCACTGGGCACTATCACAGATCTTATTCGAATAGGTTGAACTAGCATATTGGGCAGGGGAAATACTGTGATTGTTTCTTGGCCTCTTGAAGGCTCAGCTCAAGTGTAGTGGCTTCTTAAACTGGCAGGGGAAATACCATGTATCTGTGTCCAAGAAAACAGTTTTTCTGG
The DNA here is from genome assembly GCF_001723895.1 of Crocodylus porosus. NCBI lineage: Eukaryota > Metazoa > Chordata > Crocodylia > Crocodylidae > Crocodylus > Crocodylus porosus. Next base: position 54,150,649 of record NW_017728909.1, read on the forward strand.
ACTGCCTTGTAGGACAACTGCTTTTCTGTTATGGTTCAGCACCTACCAAGGTGAAGCAGCTTTAACCCTGGTTTATGGAAATAGGAGTTTCCTCCCATGTTTGCTCTGAGGACCTTATGGCTAAGAGCAAATGAAACGCAGGGGTATCCAAATCCCAAGCCTCTGGACTTGGGCCTGCAAGTAGGATGCCCACCAAAGGTTTTGGAAATATCTGAAGCCCCAGGTGCGGGTGGAGGATGTTTGCCAGTAGTAGGGCCACTTATGGTTCTGGACTCTTGAATTTGGAATTAGTTTTGGCTAATTTGGCCCCGATACAAATTTAAAAAAGGGTGGGGGGGAGGGAATTCTATGACCACTAAGGCAGTTTTCCTAGTTGCTGGGGATAACTGCTTTTTCTGCCATGAGGTAGTACCCATGGAGATAATGTATAGTTAACCTCCCACTTGCTGCTCAAGTGGGAAAATCTTGGCATTATGCCCACTTTATGGAAATGGGAGACTCCTCCCTAGCTTGCTTCTGCGGCTATATGGCTAAAGGCAAGTGAAACTCAGAGGCATCTGAACCTTAAGCCTCTGAGCTTGGGCCTTCATGTAGGATGCCTGCCAAATGATTTGGAAACATCTGAAGCCCCAAGTGGGAGTGGAGGATGTTTGCTGGTATTAGGGCCCCTTATGGTTCTTGACTGATTCACAGATTTGGAATTGATTTGGCTGATTTGGCTTGGAACATGAAAAAGTTTCATTAAAAAAAGTGATGGATCTAGGGGATTGCAGTATTATTAGAGTGTGTTGAGGTACACAGAGGAGTATGGTAAGGTTTGGGTGCAAAGTTGGATAAAGCAAGGAGTATAGTGTTGGGTGTGGGTAATTGGGGGCACTTGAGGAGGTCTGGGTTGTGGATGGTGAGGGAAGAGATAAAGGTGTTGGGAGGCAAGGATGGATGTCATGGAAAAGGCTATTAGAGCATGGGAGGAGGCGGGACATGAGTGAATCAGATATTAGGGTTGTGGAACTTGGGGCCTGCATATAGGATTCCTGCCATGGATTTGGAAGTATCTGAAGCCCCAGGCTGAAGAGTCTGGGAGGAAGGATACTTGCTGGTGGTAGCACCACGCAGACTTGAATGATTGAACTCTGTTTAGTTGATAGAATTTGGAACTGATTTGGCTGATTTAGCCTGAGACAAGAAATTAAAAAAAAAAAAGCGGTAGATTGCCATCAGTGTATTTGTCCTATATGGACTATATGTTTTATAGTTATGCTCAGTGTTGGCTGCATTTAATCATCTTCATAGTTGGTTTCCATTACTGAGCACAGGTTGCTTTGGGCAGCAATTTAATGATAAACAGTGGATTTAATGAGGTTTTGTGGTATGGAAGGATAGGATATGGGTTTTTTTTCCCCATGCTCATTGGGGGTGTGGGATAGAAACCTCATCATCTATTTGAGTAAAAATGGTATATCTTTTAATGTCCTCATCAATGTAAAATCTGTTTCATATCATAGGGGGCATTTTTGCCTATATTGAAAGTAATGTATCAAGATATCTGGATGATACAGTATAAATGGAATAAAATGGAAGAGCATGATTGGGAGACATTTAGACACAGTGAAGTAGGCTTATTGTCATTTACTATGTGTTTTGCATGTCTGATATGTGTAGAAGTGTGACTCACTGCCCAGCACACCCCCTCAGGGTCAGGTCTGACATAGCAGACTTCCATTTGGCATCCCATGACAAGTGTTGTTCTGGGTTTGTGGTCATTTACCAATTCTTGTAACTTAGCCTTCAGCTAAGTCTCACTTTCCTTCCTTGGAGACAGAACATTCCTCTAGTAGCTTCACATGTGAGCTTCTGTAGGACCAGCTTCAGATGGTGGCCCAATGATGCTTATATCCCATGTCCCAGAATGACCTACTGTCCTTATCTCTGAAATCAGGATGTCTCACAGCACCTTTCTCAGTGGCCTTCTTTCTACTCCAAGGGATAAGGGAACCTGTAAAGTTTTGTTTCAACAGGTTCTTGATGTCTCTCAAGACTGCTTCCTACCTTTGTATGTCATTAGGCCCTTTTCCCCAGCCCCTGTAAAGTTTGTCCCTCCTCTTATAGCAACAACCAGTTACCCGGAGGTTTCTTCCCAGAAATCCAGCTCCTGTTGGTTATGTGATACCAACATGTCACCTCCTTTTAAATACTTTGACTACTGTACTGGATGGTATTGTAGCAATCACCATAGTATTATTGATGTTACCATGTAAGGATAAGAAAGAGACACAACAATGGCTAAAAGCTGCTGACTTTTTAATAACAATAATAATAATTACTGCATGTTGTTTCTATAAATGCCTTCTTCTAATTCACTGTGGCAGCTAATATTTATATAGGACATATAAAATGATTATTGACCATAAGATAGCCATATAAGTTAGGGCTGGTCAAAGATTTTCAAGATTTACCATTTCAGTGACAATTTTCCTAAGAATTTTGAAGAAAAAAATTAATTAAAATGTTGGTGTGAACTTTATTCTATTATTTAACCACCTGTAACAATATTTTTTTTCCTGTAAGCAGATTTGAAAACGTGTTCCATAATAGCATAAAAGTGTGGATGAATTTACTATTCAGGAAAGACAAAGCATCAATGACGCTTTCTTAAATTAAGAAAAGTCATGTTAGCAATCAACAAAACTTAAATTAAAGCAAATATCAGAGCTTTATGGGTTTCATGAGAAACCTGATTCTCTTATAATTCCCACACTCAGATTCAAGATAAAATGCAGACTTTAATAGTTAAAACAATCCCACAGAATAAATAGAAACTCTCATTGGAAGAGATGGACTTCACTATGGATATTTTAATGAGGGGTCACGCTTCTATACCAGAGATAATAATCTCCTTTCATGGGTGAGATATCTTTTATTTATTCATGAAAGCAATACTTGAGTGTTACATTTGTTCCCATTTGGTTGTGGGATCTGAATGCAATACAGCTTTGTTGCACTGTGAGTAGAATTTGGATTCACAATGTGAATGTGACACTGGGGATGTGTGTTTTGACACTGACAAGTGATTTCTTGGCTTTTGGAAAAAGGTCTTCTCAACAGGACAGGTCCATTGCACTATGAGGCAATTGTGTTCTTTTTCATTGTAAGCCTTCCATAGTGAGGCACACTACAAATAAAATATTGTGTGGGCAAGGATAGCAGAGACAACATTTTCCTTTAGACAGCAATAATCCTTTCTTTTTCCCTGTGAATGTGCTTACATTAGTAGTTAATAAACTAGAAGGTTTCTGAAGGACTTGAGGCAGTTTAGCAATTGCATATCACCACATACATTGCCAAAACTAGAATAATAAAATAATAATCATCAATAATGTTGTACTGTATGCAATTTCCTAAGCAGTGGAAGTCAATGTAAAATTACAGTTGACTTCCTTTAGTTTTGAACCAGGCCTGCTTTACAGCACTCTGGCTATACCAGTCTTAGGATGTCCTTGCTTCATTAGAGACCCTAAGTCAGCTAACTTAGGAGTGGGCACTTCACAGGTATAAAGCATCAACAAATTGTGCCACAGATCCTACTAGTTTTAACTCCCCAATACCAATCATGGAGAAAGGCTTATCAGAATTCAAGGTCAATTGTTTAATCAGGTTGTTTATATCCTGTGAATCATGGATGAGAGGGAGCTAACATTGTTGGGACATTTGTAGAACTAGAACAATATAATTAGGGATGAATTAAATCACTGAGTCTTGTTCTATTTTCATTAAAACTAAAATTAATTTGGAGTAACTGCTTTAGGCTCAATGGAAATTCCCCTGTGTAAAGCCAGTGTTAGAGATGGATGAGGCCCATTGCCCCTGAATTTCATTTAACGTTGATTTTATAATGTAAAAAGATAAATGGCCATGATTAAAATCAAAATCAGGCCCGCTTCTTTTAATTTTTGAGCCACTTGAATCACAGAATCATATAAAAGCAGGTCTGAAAGAGACCTTGGGAAGTTATCTAGTCCAACCCCCTGTTCAAAGAAGGATCATTCCTATCCAAACCATCCTATACAAGTTTTTGTCTTACCTATTCCCAAAACTGCACAAACAATCCAATCACATAGCTGCAAAGTACACTGCCAAAAACCACCAGGAACACCCTAAACTGCCATAAGTAGAGCAAGGGGACAAGGCCATTAATGTTTCTTCACCACAACAGTCAAAGCACATTTGGGAGATCCAAGCAAAAGGAACTCCACTACAGAAGGCAAGCCCTGCTACAGTAGAGTAAAAATCTTTCATGATCCTAAATGTGGGACTCAGTCTGACCCTGATATATGGGACAGTACCCTCTAACCAGGAACTTCTAGGTTTTAATTTCATAGATGTCGTAGACATTAGGGCTGGAAGGGACCTTGGAAGATCATGAAGTCCAGCCCCCCGCCCAAAGGGCAGGAAGTCAGCTAGGATCAAAGGATCCCAGCAAGATGGATGTCCAATGTTTCTTAAAAGAGTCCAGAGTAGGTGCATGCATCACCTCTGAAGGCAGTCTATTTCAGGCCTTGGGGGCTTGGACAGTAAAGAAGTTTTTCCTTATGTCCAGTCTAAAATGGTCTTGGAGGAGTTTGTGACCATTTGACCTTGTCATCCTTTAGGGCGCTCTGGTGAACAGGCATTCCTCCAGATCCTGATGTGTACCCCTTATATACTTACAGGCAGCCACTAAGTCACTCCTAAGCCTCTGCTTTTCCAGGCTGAAGAGTTCCATGGCTCTCAACCTCTCATCATAAGGCCTGTTCTCTTGCCCTCTGATCATGTGCATGACTCTCTTTTGGACTCTCTCAAGCTTTTCCACATCCTTTTTAAATTGTGGAGCCCAGAATTGGATGCAGTATTCCAGCTGTGGCCTCACCAAGGCTGAGTACAGTGAGAGGATGACATCCTGGGATTTGCTTGAGAAACAACTATGGATGCAAGCCAGAGTTTTGTTCGCTTTACCAGCTGTGACGTCACATTGGTGGCTATGTTTATCTTGTGGTCAATCATAACCCCCAAGTCCCTCTCAGCCATGGTGGTAACAAGTGTAGTACTGCTGAGCCTATAAGCATGATGCAGGTTTTTCCTCCCGAGGTGAAATACCTTGCATTTTTCCATATTGAATGACATCAGGTTTATATCCGCCCACTTGCTAAGCCTATCCAGGTCAGCCCAGATCACCAGCCTATCCTTGGGTGTGGAAGGTCTACCCCAAAGTTTGGTGTCATCAGTGAACTTGGCCAGTCCACTTCTGACGCCAATATCCACATCGTTAATAAAGATGTTAAAGAGTATAGGTCCAAACACAGAGCCTTGTGGGGCACCACCGGTCATGAAGCACCATGATGATTCACTTCTGCCAACTACCACTCTCTGGGTCTGACCTAGGAGCTAATTCCCCAGCCATCGGACGGTGATGTAGTTGAGGCTGAAGTTGACCAGTTTTTCCATGAGGAGATCATGGGACATCAGATCAAAGGCTTTTTTTAAGTCTAGATATATGATGTCAACCTCTTCTCCCTTGTCCAGGTGATATGTTACCTGGTTGTAGAAGGAGATGAGATTGGTCAGGCAAGACCTACCTGCAACAAACCCGTGTTGTCTCTCAGGATGCTGCCATCAACCAGTTTGTCAAGAATGGTCTCTTTGATAATTTTTTCCAAGATCTTTCCAGGGATTGAGGTCAGGCTGATTGGCCTGTAGTTCCCTGGATCTACTTTCTTCCCTTTCTTGAAGATAGGCACCACATTGACCTTCTTCCAGTCTTCAGGCACTTCACCTGAGTGCCATGAGTTTATGAAGATCCTTGCCAGTGGCTGGTCTATGATGTCTGCCAGCTCCTTAAGTATCCTGGGGTGCAAACTGTCAGGACGAGCTGACTTGAAGGTGTCTAGCCTCTCAAGGTGTTCCTTTACATGGTTTATACCAATGTAGGTTATAAATTCACCCTCACCCTGACCATCCCACATAGTGTTAGTCAGGGTGGTACCATTGGGCTGGTGAAAAACCGACACAAAATACCCATTAAGCAGTTGGCTTTTTCCTGAGTGTAGGTTGTCAGTTGTCCCATTTGGTTTAGCAGGGGTCCAATGTTACTCTTGCTTTTCTTCTGACTCCCCACTTATCTGAAAAAAGACTTTTTATTGTCCTTGATACATCTGGCCAGTTGGAGTTTGGTTGCAGCCTCGGCTTTCCTGATTCGCTCCCTACAGGTCTGGACCAGTGCAGAATACTTCTCCTTTGTGGTGATTCCTATCTTCCATCCTTTATAAGCCTCTCTTTTTAGACACGAGAGGTCCATGAGTTCCCTGCAGAGCCAAGGGAACTGTGCCCTTCTGCTACCTTTCCTCAATGGGATGGACATCGCTTGTGCTTTCAGGATTGCTCACTTGAGGAGCAACCACTCATCCTGAACTCCCCTCCCTGTCAAGTTGTGGTCCCTTAGGGCTTCGACCTCAAGCCTCCTGAGCTTGTCAAAGTCAGCTTTCCTAAAGTTGAGGACTTCTGCACTGCTGACTGACTTGCCAGCTTTGCAGTGGATAGTGAAAGTGATCAGCTCATGTTCACTGTCTCCCAGCTTTCCTTTGATTCTTAGGTTGCTGACTAGATCATCCCCCTTTGCCAGTACCAGGTCAAGCAGCACTTTACCTCTTGTTGGTGCATAGACTTCTTGAATCAGATAGAATTTGTCCATGCATGTGAGGAAGCTTTGTGACCGTTCGGATTTGGCTGAGTGCTCTTCCCATGAGATGTCCGGGTAGTTGAATTCTCCCATGACAACCATGCACTGAGAGTGTGCAGCCTCAGCCAGTTCCTTGGTAAATTCCTGATCAAGCTTTTGTTCCTGATTAGGAGGTCTGTAGTAGTCTTCTAACATTGTGTCTCCTGTGGCACGTTCTCCATGTATTTTAACCCAGAGGGTCTCCAGTCATCCCCCGCGGGTGCCAATGCCAGCTTGCAGGGATGTGTAGCTTTCCTTGACATAGAGTGATACACCCCTGCCCCTTTTTTCTGCACGAACTCTCATGTACAGGGTATAGCCGACTATACCTATGGCCCAGTCATAGGTGGAGTCCCACCGTTATCCCTATGAGATTGTAGTCATTCTTGTTTAGCAAGAGGTCCAGTTCCTCCTGTTTGTTCCCCAAGCTCCTGGCATTGGTGTATAGGCACAGAAGTGTCCCATTGGAAGCCTTAGTCTTTCCTGGACTCCCAGGGGGACATCATTCCAGGGGTGGGGTAGGGGTGAATTTCCTTGAGTGCCTTAACTTGCTGATTTGGCAGAAGTTGCCCAGTGGGCTTGCTTTAGCGGTACTTCCGCCATCCCCCAACGGGCTTAGTTTAAAGCCCAGTGGAGCAGGACAGCCATTTTGGCTGAGAAGAGATTCCTCCCTAGTGAAGTGAGGTGGAGGCTGTCTCTTCCCAGCAGACCACTGCCTCTCTCACCAAACAGTGGACTGTGATCATGGAAGCCAAAAACCTTCACAGTGACACCAGCACCACAGTCTGCGGTTGACTACCTCAATCCTCCTCTCCCTCCTCAGCCCATGGCCCGAAACAAGGAGGATTGAGGAAAAGGACACCTGCACCCCCAGCCCCCTAAGCCCCACACCTAAAGCCCTGTAGTCACTCATGACATGGCCAGGATTGCTCCGAGCCATACCATCTGTGCCCACATAGATAAGAAACATAGGGTAGTGGTCAGAGGGCTGGATAAGCTTTGGGATCCTCTCCAATACATTCCAGATACAGGCTCTGAGGAGGCAGAAGATCTCCTGGGCTAAGGGGTCAGGGTGGCAGATTGGTTCCTCAGTCCCCCTCAGGAGGGAGTCTCCCACAACAACCACTCTGGATGTGGTCTTATGGAGAGCAGGGATAGTACTATGAGTGATCCTCCCTTGCCTGCAGGAGCTGGCACCTCTACTGGCTCTACCTGGGCTACAAGAGATTCATACCTGTTGCAAAGCTCCAGAGGGGAGGGGACGCTGGTGCAGTGGGCCTTGGGGCCATAAACCATCTTGGTCCAAACCCCTGGCTGGACAGTATGGGAAATCCTCAAGTCTTCCTTTGTCCTGGGAGGTGACCTTGGTCCACCCTCGGCCTTTGCAGCATAGAGGGCCCAGCAGTAGGAGTCAATCTTCTGCTGCCCATCCCTGATGGCACAAAATCTCTGGACTGTGGTCTGGACCTCCTCTCTCTGGCACCTCAGAGACTCCAAAGTGGAGCAGACCTCGCAAGGGCAAGTGGCCATTTTCCCAGTCCCATGTGACTGGAATCATGCCAAGTAGCCCCTGCAAAAGCATCAGTTCCACAGGAGCATCAGCATGCCCTTGTCAAAAGCCCCAGCCTTGGCACCAGCCAACACTCAATGCCTCTGACGAAATTGAAGAAAACGCTCTGACATCTATGAGTACACAAAATTGAAACTGTAACACTGAGTAACTTTAATGATATTGCTGGAGTTAGTCTGGATTAATTTCTGTGAAAAGAACTCATTTCAGAACAGTTTAGCTACATGTTTCAGAAATCCAACCCAAATTTAAGTGTTACTAGATTTAGTAACATAATTTAGGATGAGTGAGCAAAGCACAAGCCCTGGACACCAATTTAGTAGGGATGTCAGAATGGCTGCTTCACCACTGGGGAGTCTGAACCCTGGCAGCAGACGTAGCCCCGTGGCACTGCTGTTACATCAGCAGCAGCCAGGTGCATGGACACTGCAGATCATGTTGTAGCAGCAGCAACTGGGGACTGTTTTTGAGTCCCTGGAGAGGTAAGATATTCCCTCAACCCAATGTGCTCTAAGCTCCCTCTTTCTTCTGGTGCCCAGTGGCATCTCCATTCCCTCCCAATTCCTTCCACCTGCATTCTCACAGGGTTTTCCCAGGGCAGAACCCCTGTTTTGTTATAAATTTGATTTAATTTGATTTTTATGTAGCATGGGCTTGGAAAAAGGAGCAAAAATGAAATTAATTCATTTTTTTCATTATGTAGCATTAGTGAAGTTACTCCTGAACTAACCCTGTAAATGAGAGGAGAATATGGCCTGGAATATATATTATGGATAGGCCATCCAACTCTGACACTAAATTTCTGAGGAGTTTTTTTCCCCCTGATGTATAGTGCTTACCAATTAGGTAGAAATATTTTAAAACAGAATATTTGGGAAGAAGTAAGCTTAAGTCACTGAGAAAACACATAGGAAACTTTTAAAGCCTTTGTTGTTTGTTTTTTTTAACTCAACATGAAGGGCCAGAACTTTTTTTGGTATAAACAACATATACCGTCAAAATCAATACAGCTGCTCTTATCTAGTCTATTCTCTTATGTTTCATCCCCAAAGATTTTAAAGATAGGAAGAGTTAGCAGCCCAATTCTCCAGATTATCATGGCTAATTATATCCAAGGATTCTATTGTAAGCCCCATTTATTGATACTTCTTCACCTTTGTTTTGAGACTTGTATTAAATATCTGTATCCAAGCATATAACAGTATTGAAAAGAATCAATAAAATATGATCATTTCTCATTCCTCTGTATATGTCATTGTTCCTTTGCTCACAGTATGATGAGACATTCTGTTGCATTCTATAGTGCTGAAGTTCACAACATCTGCTCTATTAAATAGAAAAACTGTGTTGAAAATACTGAATCGGAGTAATAGAGGTCCTGAATAGCATACTTTTAGCCAGATATGGATTTGAGTGTCATTGGTATAAATCAGTAGTAATTCCATGGTCTGTGATGGAGTTATGCTCTTGATGTGAGACTGAAAACAATTTAGCTCCTGTTAACTGAAAGGGGAATATTTTAAGGTACTTGCAGACTTATTTCATTTCCAAGAAAAAATATAAAGAAGGATACAATATATTTTTCATAATACATGTCACATTATCACAATTTTAGAAAAATGTCTCTTTTTATTTAAAAATGAATCTTTAATTAAAAATGAAAATCAAGGTATTGAAAAGCATCTCTGTTAAAAATTCCAGAGGATCTGCTATACTTTAATATTTTATGTTTGCTTAAGTTTTCATTTCATAAGAGTTTGACATAAATGCCAATTCCCTAATACTTCTTTGCAAATGTCTCTCTACTTTATTCTTAATATACTAGGCCAAATCCACAGTGTAAAATGTACAGGTCTCATAAAGAAAAATTTCCACAAACCTGATCATAATGTAACACAGAACAAAGTATAGGTTCCAACTTTTTGTGATGGTTGGAGGATGGTTATTCCAAATAATACCCAAGTAAATGCTGCCATCAAAATGGTATTTTGTTAAATGGTACTTTGTTAAAATGATAGTGTGAACAGAGGGGCTCAAGCCGGGTCTGCCGCCTGGATTGAGTACCCCAACTTTTCGTGTGCCAACTCTTCGGGTTGGACTGCCTGGCCCTTAACGCTCCCCACTCACTGCATATGCCCTCCTACTTTCCTGCCACACCTTGATTTTATAAGGAAGAGGGAGGGTCCTTGACTGATTGGGTCTTCCCGTAGGAGTGGTTCATGCTGGTGGTCCTCAGGACTCCTCCTCCCTGGGATGCAATATCTTGTGCAGCCGATTTCTGCCCACCATCAATCAGCCCTGATGGGACAAGCCACCGAGCTGTGGGGCTTCTCTATGATACCTCTGGTCAACAGGCCTTTATGCTAGCTCCCATTTTCGGTGCAACTCAAAATCCAAATTAACAACAGTCCCAAAGCATGCCCTTTTCACATAAAACCACAGTCAACTGTCCTTAGACTGACCAATAGCAATACAAGTTTACATTCCTTTGATAAGGTAATTTTAACTGTGCCACAGGGCCTTGCTACTTCTATGCTTTGCTAATTTGCTAGGCTTTACTTTATACAAGGCTTCACTACATCTTAAACTTTAATTAGGCTTTTAGCAACAACATATAGCTTAATATCTAAACAAATACAGAAAAACACTTAGTCTAATCTTCATAGAGCCTTCAGCAAGCACCTATATCACACAGACATAATTTTAGCTGTCACAATATCCCATTCTAAATCCTAAACTTTCCTCTTCACCACTACTATATTGGCCCCTCCACATCTTTACAAAGGTCTAGATTACTGAGTTCTCAGAGACTGATACATTTAATGGATTGATTTCTTCTCAACATGCCTGTTCATGCCTGTGTATAACATTTGATTAGCTCTGAAGGTCATGTTTCTATTTGCATTATTGTTCAATTTACTTGAACCAACAAAACCATATATTTCTGTTGTAAAGTAAATAGAATAAAGCAAAGATATTGCCCAAATTTCCAAAAGTTTTCTGGTACCCTAACCAAAATGCAAAGACATTTTGAAATAATCTTTCCCAGTAGAACTGTGAGGTTTACTAGCAGTCAAAATATCTTTCAGTATCCATGCAATACTGTACAACAGTATGAACACAGGCTTGTAAACTCTACTGACAGCCAAAGCATGCATTATCACATTTGAAAACAGAAACCTCTCTGCTATGTATGTCACATTATTACAAGCAGTGGGGAAATATGGAACAATTATTTCATTGTTAGCTCATAATGGCTTCTTTCCAAATGAAAAGGTATTGTAATTGCATGTTTTCTTCACAATGTTGCCATGGGATATAGCAAAGATGACCTTTGGCACCTCCTAAATATGAGAAAATTTCTCACAGTCCTGAAGTTATATTTAAAATGCATAGACACATTAACTGTGCATTATATAAGAGAAAAAATATGTTAAATAGAAGCTCTGTGCCACATGCTGATGGTTCTCTCTGAACTCCTCCTGCTGTACAGTAATGAATAAATTGTGCGGTCTATCTGTTGTGCCCTTTTCTGCACCCTGAGTAATGTTCTCTGCCCTGAAGCATAAGACCTAGCTCTTGCAGACCAGTTAATCAAAGCTCTTTACTGGTGTTAGTAATAATTTATTACAGCCCAATCCAATTTCATGTAATGTGAATGGAAAGACTTTTATCGTCTTCACTAGGAGTTTGATGGAGCTACTAGGAAATCGTATTATATTTACTATTATCATTATTGAATAAATGCTTGGTGCTGTACATTGCATGCACTTTAGAAAAGAGCTTAAAGTCTATCACTCAACCTGGCAGCATTGATTCCCACAGTGGTGAGAAGTGTGGCCCACCTGTTCTTCCTATATTGGCAAGTAGGAGGAGTTACTATCTAAATCTCAGCAAGGTGAAAGAGGGAATCCTAGTAAGATATAAGGTGAAAGAGGGAATCCTAGTAAGATATAAGGTGAGTACAACTGTTGCAAAAGATAGATGATCAGAAAATGGGATCTTCCCAAGGCAATAAAGGAGGGAGAATTAATTTGAGTATGTATTTTATCTAATTTTTGTAGTTTAATTGTAGCATTTTATCTAATTGTAGTATTTTATCTAATAGTTTGTAGTTAAAGGCCAGAAGGTCCTGGAAAATTCATATTAGCCTGGTTTCACAGGTCATTACATTTCACCCAGATATTCCTAGGTCTAGATGCAGTTCAATAACTTGTGTTAGGGTAAAAGCTTGACAGTTCTTAGGAGACTAAAGTATTGAGTACCACAGTATGCAAAATGTCCAAAGGCTCCCGTAGTGGCAGGGAGCTGATTGGATAAAAGTGGCCCAAATGATCCCAGCAGCTGATTTCTGGCCCAGGCAAGAGAGTAAAACAAAGCCCTCCTTAAGGTCCTTTCAGATCTGACCCATGAGAACTTTTTTTTCCTTATCCCAAATCTGGGGTATCAAGTTGATGCTGAGGATATGTCAACCAACCACCTAAGAAAGTGGAATTTTGTATTATACCAGATCACTGGTCAGTCCTGTCTGGTGCCTTGTCCCCAGCTTTGGCCCAGCCCTGAAACTTCAGAGGAAGGCAGGGGAAGTGGAAAAAGAGAGAAAGAAAAAGAGAGAGAGAGACAGGGAAGGAGGGCAGATCTCTGGCTACTTGTGATTAGGGTAAAAAAAAAACCTTACAGGGCCCCTAGGGACCTGGCTACATGAGATTTAATTATAATCATTACTATAATGCAGAGCTGCTAGTGTTATGAGCCTGATGAGGGGCAGGACTTTCTGTCCTCTTCCTGGTTCATGTAAAAAATAAATAAAAGGGGTATTTGTAGATTCACAGGCCATGTCTCGATGAACAGGGGTATGCAGTTGCTGTAATGAAAAAAGCAGTGGTACAAATTCATGCCACTGCTTTTTGCTCCAGTACATGCCCGTGCACTTGGGGTTAGTGAAGGTAAAAATGCTCTGGGTGGGGTACGGGAGTCTGGGGTCAGCACCTGGGCTATCTCCAGCAGCCTTACCTGGAGCCCTGGGAGCCTCCTGGGCTCTAGCAGTGGCAATCTGTGCTCACAGAGCCTGGCTAGCACCCAGAGCATGGCTCTGGCCAACCAGGCTCTGGTTTCAGGTGGCATATGCTGCCATAATCTGCACTGCACCACTTTCTTCTGGTGCATGTTTTTTTTTACACCAAAATTTCCCAGTGTCAAAAAACCTTGCTGTGCTGTAATTTAGCAGCATGGCAAATACCTATATGTGTGGCATGTGCAGCTTCTGGCACAGCAGATGGGTCAGCAGTGCCACAAACCACACGTGCACTCGTTTAGATGTCCCCACAGCGTCCAAAGTCAGAAAGGACCAACCAGAAACATTCTGCCTGGCACGGGCAACTGATGCTGCCTTAGTCAGGGGGGGCACGTGCCCCCACTGCAACCAGTTCTGTCAACCGGGGGGGGGCCCATGGCCAATCCTGCTGATGGGGGGGGGCTCCCCCACAGGCTATCCTGCAATGACCAATCACTGTGATCACTGCAGTTACTTCTAGGAGTGGCTATGGTTGTTTCTGGGAGGTAGCTTTGGTCAATCACTGCAGCCACTCCTAGTAGCAGCTGCAGCTGCTCCTGGAAGCAGCAAATGCAGCAATCAGCCAGCGCTTGCAGGGGGGGCACTGAAGCCCCCAACAGCTGCCCCTGCCCATTGTGTAAGTGGTAAGTGCAGCTGATCAGGGGGTGCACTGGCACTTTCAGAGGGTGCACATGCACCCCTGTGCACCCCTACGTGTCACCTGTGTTGCCTGGCACACACCACACAGGCCATAACTTTTCTTAAGTTCTTTCAAAAGATAGCTAATCTCATGTTAAGGAGTTTAAAAGATTGGGAGTCTACCATCTTTTCTGCTAAACTGTTTAATTACCCTCATGGCAAGGAAATTGTACCTCTTTTCAAGGGTGAATTTGTCTAACATTAACTTTGAGCTGTTGGATCTCTTTCTACCATTGTCAAAAAGACTAAAAAGAAGCTTTTATTAGATATTGTTTTTATGTTCAAGTGTCAGGGGCATAATATGCAGCAGCAGTGATTGGGTCTGCAGTGGTTATGGCCACCAATCTTGGGTCCCTTCTAAGTCGGTGCCTGGGGCTCGGTGCTCATTTGCCTGCCATAGTTATGCTAGTAGCAAGTACTTTTACACAGTGATTAAATCACAGCTTGTTCTTTTTGTAGATATTCTGAAGAAGATGAGTTTTCTTAAGCCTCATGTGGTATGGTTTATTTTCCAGCTGTCTGCCATAGTAATATTCACTAATACAATTCTGTAATAACATTGTAGAGAAGGGATACATTCAGCAATGGGACACTTACAAATTTTTCTTTGGTGAAGTCCTATTGAAGTTATGGACACTGATTAAATAAAAAAACAATTTGTGTGTGTGAGTGTGTAAATATGTGTGTGTGTCTGTATGTGTTTATGTGGAAAATAGCTATGAACTTTTTATGCTGACGCTGAGCTTCTGAAAATTTGAAATTTTTCCATCTGCTCCAATCAGGAGCATTTCTCAGAATGAGGACTGGAAAACTGAACAGCTCCTCATTTTAATGGAATAGCTGGCTCTTCATCTTTTCTTTCCATTTATGATTCTTTTAAGACTGAATTTTGTGACATTTCCAAGATGTTTTGACTCAGAAACAGAAAGCCAAATCTGTGTTAAGCAAATAGTGACACAACTTATGTGTCAACCACAAGCTGCTCTGAAATGGATGTGAGAGGTGAAGTAATCTAGTTAGCACCAGTTTTGATATTAGGTGAATATACAAAATGAAAGTAGCTGACATTGAAAAGTAGTAATAGTGGGTTGCAACAGAAAGATCAACCAGTGGAACAAGACAGGGGATGATTTATCTTGTTTCTGTCTCTTCCAGTTCCCCACCTAGCATGCAAATTATACCGATTTGCTCATTTATTGAATGGCAAGTGTACGCAGTTTATGCTACTTTAGCACTTATATGTAGAGCCATATCTTCAGCTGTGCTGAACAGGCAACAGAGCTGATGGGCTGGGGAAAAAAGTTCTTTTTCTACTGCCCTTATTCTGGAGCTGGCTGTGAGCCTAAAATGTCTTGAAGTAACTTAAAGCAGCCAAGGTACGTTAGTTATGCCAGCTGCCGCTGTCCCAACACACCTCCCCCACACTTCCTCCTGCCCCTGAGTGGGTGGCTAGAGCTGGTTTGTCTAGCTTTATACCATGCAGGGGGTTCCCTGACTTCCCCTTTATGGCCTCTTTTTGGCTTTGCTTGCCAACATATATCACTGCAGAATTTGGCTACAACCTTCAGAGAAAGAAACGTTTTTGTTGCTGTTAATTTCCCTTCCTCTACTGTCTCCCCCTGTTCCCAATTATTCCTCTCCTTTCCTCTTTCTTTACACTGGAAAGCACTCACCAGGCTCTCATGGGATATCACTGCTAAACAGAGTTGCACAATGTAGTTGACACAGAATTCTCCCCAAACCACATGTTTGTAAATTGTGCTCTTGTGGACTCTCTTTTGGTAATTACTGCTGCTTAGTTAAACAGAGCTCAGTACACACATGGTGGGTTATTTTTTCCCCCCTACAGTTTCCCCAGACAGTGAGGAATTGTTTTCAGGAAATGACAGGAAAGTAAAAAGCTATTATCACAATAAACAGAGAATCGCAGACTGCTCTTATGAAACTCTCATTTGGGTTTCGTACAAATTCCAGCAGAGACTATTTCATCCACTTTAGAGTTAATCATTTCTGCAGTAACAATACTTTCTTACCTTCATGCAGGACTGCATACATTTTAACATAAAGATTATTAGTTCTCAAGTGGCTAAGAAAAATTAAATTAAGATATTCATTCAAATATCCATGCAATTTGGTTGTATATAATATTCTTACTTGAAAGCATCAGAACCTTGGCTGGTACACATTAGATTATCTGAAATCAGTGGAGCTACCTCAGCATAAGATCCATTTCTAATCCTGTGTTTATCCAATACTCAATGTACAGAGAATCCTCCATACCTGCAGACCATAGAAAGGTTGCCAAGTTCTTTTGAACCGTTCATTATGAAAACTGTTGCGCCTAATATGTATTGTGGATACCAACATTCAATACATCTTAAATATTTTTTCCTAAAAAATTAAGCCTATATAATCAGCAGCTTAAAAGGAAATGCAAATTATTTGAATAAAAAGAGCTGGATATATCACATACATGTATGCACAGACATGTACTCCTTGTTGCCAATGGTATACAAGGAGTGCAACTGCATACATTGGGAAAATGACTAAAATAAATTATATTAAAGCAGGAGTATTAAATGTGCTGCCTCTGGGCTGGTTCGGGACCATGAAGCAGTTTTACCCAGTTCATAGGGCTGAGAAGTCACAGGTGGCACAAGAAGGGGCAGGGCTAACACTGGATTTCAAGCTACAGACCTACTCTGGGAATGTGTGTTGCTGGAGTGGGTGGGAGCAAGGAACATACGTATAATCCCCACAAACACTGGTCACCCTCCTGGGTGTCAAGTCCTGATCTAGTTCACAAGGAGCCCTTTGGTCTAGATCTGGCTTGGGGGCACAGGAGAGTCTGTTACCCCTGTGCTAGAGTAATCCTAGATTTGGGATATTCTAATTAGCATAAGTAAAAGACAACTTGAAGGTGCTCTTCCTTTTATTGGCATCAAACTAGCTTCTGGATGTCTCTGGGAGTTGAAAAGGGTGCAAAATCCACCTATATCCTCTAGGAGCAGCCATAATTGAGGATCTTGACTTTAGCAAGGCTTTTGATACAGTCCCCCACAGCATTCTTGCAAGCAAACTGAGGCAATATGGGTTGGATAAATGGACTCTAAGGTGGATAGAAAGCTGACTGGATTGCTGCTGCCAAATCTCTGAATCTCTGAATCAGCCAGGCCCATCCCCCCCAGCCCGGCAATGGCTGCCCTGCCCGCCCCAGCTTTCAGCTCTTTGGGAAAAAAAGCCCCCACTCACCGGGTGCTGCTGGGCAGAAGGGGCAATCCCTGCTGCCCCCTGCTGCCTCCCACTGCATGGTTGGCTCTGCACAAGCCTCCTGCCCCCCCATTGCTCCCCCAGCCCCCCCACAGGTGCCCTGCCCAGGCCAGCTCTGGCCCTTCAAGAAACAAAACCCAAGAAAAGCCCTGCACTGACTGTTCCTGCCAGTGGGAGGTGATCCCCACTCCCCCCACTGCCATGCGCCATGTGGGGGGCTCTGCACAAGACCCCCCCAAGCCCCGAGGCCACTGCAGGAGCAGTAAGTCACGGAGCTTGTCTCCATTTTTTTTCATAAAGGGCTGGAGCTGACCCAGGCAGGGCACCCATGAGGGGCCTGGGGGAGTGAAGGGGGGGTCAGGGGGCTTGTGCAGAGTACCCCACACAGTGTGAAGCAGCGGGGGTCGGCAGAGATCGCTGCCTCACCCAGCAGCACCCTGTGAGCACCAAGGCTTTTCTTTAAAGGGTTGGGAGCTGGAGCAGGCAGGGCAGCCATAAGAGGACTGGGGGAAGCAGGCAGGGGATGGGGGCTGACAGAGGTCTTCCCATGGTACCCTTCTCCTTCCCCCAACCCCCCTCCCCCGCCCCTAGTACTTACCAGCTTGGAGTCAGCAGCAGCCACCGGGGGTTGTCTAAATCATCAAAGCTCACTGAATCTTTTCTGAAGATTTGGAGAGCTTTGAACTGATTTAATTGTTCCCCTGATATGATTCAGATTCAGAGATTCAGCCACCGAATCAGGCCGAATCTCCTCTGAATTGAATCACCACCCAAAGCTTCACACAGCCCTAATATTTGGAGTACTGTGTCCAGTTTTGGGCCTCCCACTACAGAAACGATGTGGACAAGTTGGAGAGAGTCCAGCGAAGGGCAACAAAAATGTTTATAGATCTGGGGCACGTGATTTATGAGGCTGAGAGAACTGGACTTATTTAGTCTCCAAAAGAAAACACTGAGGGGGGGATTTGATAGCAACCTTTAACTTCCTCCGAAGAGGATGGAGCCAAACTGTTCTCAGTGGTGACAGATGGCAGAATAAATTGCAGCAAGAAGGTTTATGTTGGATATTAAGAAAAAGTCTCTCACTCGAAGGGTGGTGAAGCACCGAAAAGTTTTATGTAGTGAGGTGGTAGAATCCTCATCCTTGGTGGTTTTTAAGGCCTAGCTCAACAAAACCCTGGCTGGGATGATCTAGTTGGGGCTGGTCCTGCTTTGAGCAGGGGGTTGGACTAGATGATCTCCTGAGGTCCCTTCCAAACCTAATTTTCTGTGATTCTATGATGCTATCTAACTTCCAGTGTTTTGTCTACGGAATGACAAATGAATGGATTTTGCAAATTCAATATATGCATTTAGAGCACATGATACCAGTTTAACACAGGGCTGTTATTCTTCCCTCATTTACATAATTGACAATCCAGAGCAACTATAGTCAGATCAGTAAATACATTTGCAGACAAGACACATTAATGCTAATTCACGCTGACAAAAATTTGGCCCATATACTACAGCAAACATGTAGTTAACATTTAGACTATCATTAATAAAAATCAATTAACGATAGAATTAACATGTGAGGTTGGATGTCCAAGGAAATCATGCTTTGTTTTATGCTATAATAAATAACATTGTTTTAGTATGGATTTTGCAGAACCCAAGTGCTGTTATTTTTACTTCAATAAGCATTCATCAAATGGCTTTAGAAACCCAGTAGTAGGTTTGGGTTAGATCCAGGTTCAACCTGCAGTAGAATTCCACATTTTACATGTAATACCTGCCAGAGGCTGATTCAATTCCTTAAGTCTCTTTTCATATTAAATCTACAGAAGAGGAAAAGGTTTTGTAAAAGTAGAAGACCCTATGCTCCACAGTTTAGTAAAACTGAGAGACAAAGCAGGCTACCCAAAAGTAATCTTGGAGTCTTGAACATAATATGTTTTAGAAACTGATGTAGAAAGAACTAAAATATTTCTGTTTAAATGTTTAAAGAAAATATTGTTTTATATTGTAAGATGGAGAATACACTGAGACCTTCAGAGTCTACAGAGGAAGAGCTTAAGAGCTGAAATATGAAAACTGAAATTGCAGAAGGGAATTTTAAAATGGAACAACAAAGATAATAAGAACTTTCATGAAGCTGCTCCTGGAAGAAAAATATGAGCCAACATTTAAGATGGATACAGTATATGAATATATGACAAATATGGTGTACCTTACTCCTCCTGAGTTTTAATACCAAGATTTGGTTTCTTTTAGGTCAGTTTCTGTTGGTCACCTCCTTGACAGAAATACAGTAAAAGCCCTGTTTTCACGCATAAGGGGGGAATTGGGGGTGCCGGTAACCTAAAAACACTGGTTACCTGAGGCACCGCGGTTTCCAGCCAGACGGAGTGGGGTGGGGGGGGGAGCTGCACATGGAGCAGTGGCAGCTCAGAGTGGTGGGTGGTGGTGGCTGTGTGTAAGCTCCCCCCCCCCCCCCCCCCCCCATTCAACCAGTTGGATGGAAATTCCGCTTAATAGAAATGCTGGTTAGTAAAATGCTGCATAACAGGGCTTTTACTGTCACATATTGATGTAACTCCACCAAGACATATCTATCTCAGTGAAGTTAGGCAAATACACGCACAGTATGCATCTGTGAGAAAGAGGTTAAGGTGAGTGAATCTTGTCTCCCATGCTAGTGTAAATCAGTAATAATTCCACTAAAGGTAATGGAACTATGCTAGTACAAAAATGCTGTAAATGAAACAAGGACTTTGTCCTGGATTTTCTAAAAGTGAAAGTCAAAAAGAAGGGGTCCTTTTTTTGGTTTATATATCCCTATTTATATTTTTTTCCTTATGAACTCCAGCATGATAAAACTGTTGAATATGCTTAAATCCAACTATTGGTGTATAGAAGCACAGAGTCTTTCTTTCCAAATTGTGAACTGTTCTGCAGAGCTGTGATTACAGCTATGTAAAAACTTCTAAAAAGGCTGCAATGTAAGAACAAAATGATATTTCTATCTTCAGAACAAGATTATCAGAGAATGCTTTATTAGTCTGTGATGCCTATTATGATTTCAGTTTCACTGTTTCCGTCCACAAATTGAATTTGTCTACTAAGTTCTGCAAGATGTAATGATTATTGGCATTTTTTTTTCCCAACTCTGAAAGCTTGTTATGGAATGTTGCTTTCTTTCCATTTTGCAAGAAGTAATACAGCTGTTTCTGTCTTCTACTGCTTTTCCTCCTTCATTTCTTCCCACCGTTTGGAACAGTCAATGCTGAATTCTGCTCCATTACAGTGGGAATGACACTGATTTCAGGGCAATTATTCCAGATTTTCTCTGGTGTAATAATGTGGCTTGATTATCCAGTGTCTTTCATTTTGTATATTCACATATTACTGTAGGAATTGTGTCATAACATGTTAAAGATGAAAAAGGTAATAGTATGTTTAGGTATGATCTTATGTAAAAGCATGGCTCAAACCTCCAAGAATCCATGGTTTAAGTAAAAACAAAATCAGAGAGAGAGAGTCAAAGAGCACCTATACAAAAGCAGTGGAGCTGCTCCAACACATGGTAATTACAATGCATCAGTAGACTCCAGTATCTTGTGTATCAGCATCCCCCACGTTTAAAAGTGGTGGTGAGGGTGCTTTAACTAAAGCTTAAACCTCAGGCCTCCCTAGCCTTGGTCTGCACAAGGGGAGGGAAAGCACCCTTTGTAGGGTTATCACCCCCCTACCTGAGCCAGACTAGATTTGCCTTATCCTCACCCATCCTACCAACTACCCTTGCCTCTGAGGGGCGTGGGGGGGAATGTATCCACCTAGCACGGGATCCTCAGCTGGGATCTTCATGGCAAGGGGAAGAAAAGCCTTCTCCGCTGGGCTTTTTGTATCCCTCCCCCCCACACCCACAGCCCAGAGAGCCAGGCTGAGTTCCCTTAGCCCCGTCCCCTCACAAGCTGCCCTTGCCTTCAAGACACTTGGAAGGGGCAGGAAAAAGCATCCACTCAGCCTAGCACTGGATCCTGAGCTGGGGTCTGAAAGCCTCGTCCCCAGGGCTCTTTGCCTCCTGTAGCCCAGAGAGCAGGGTTGGGATCCCTTCGCCCCACACCCTCACCAGCTGCCCTTGCCTCTGAGGGGCTGGGGCGAAGAAGGGGAACACATCTCTGCTAGGGGTGGGAAAATTTCACTGAGGCTTGGGGAGTCTTGCTATCCCCGCACTGGAGGGACTGTTCTCCCCAACCTGTGCGGGTGGGTCCAAGCCTATACTGAGGAGTAAGAAGGGAAGATCCTCTCTCTGCACCAGGGGTAGGGCTTAGGGGGCCTTGCCAGAGGTGGGAAACCCCCATTGAGGCTCAGGTATCCAGCCAGCCCAAGGCTGGAGGGACTGTTCTCCGTGAGGATGGGAAAGCAAGGGGTTGCGGGGCATGTGCTAGGCAGCCAATCAAAAATGAGCCTCGCTGGACTGCATCCAGGTGCTCTTTGCAACGGCCATCAGGGTGGGAGACATGCTCTGACGTCCCCTGGCTTCTGATGTGAGTCACTGCTGGGGTCTGGCTGCCTTTCTGGTTTCAAAAGTGAATGTCAGTTCACTTTATTATCAGTTCAATCTGTGTAGTTTAGAGAAATCTGCAAAGATCAAACCAATTCAGCCTTGCGCTTTTTCACTGTCTGTACCTGATGTCTAGGTAAGCCCAGTAAGAATGGACTAAGGGTAAACAAGGAAAGTTTGGGAATAGCAAGATAGTTCTATGGAAGTTTTGGGCTAGATCTGTTAAAAAGGTGTAATTAAAAATCAAGTGGAATAAAACAGAGCAAAAGAGATGGGTTGTTTGCTATTGTAAATTGAACCTGCTAGAGTCAACATAGGATAACTAGAATCCTTATCGCTAGCCCAGATGTTAGATCAAATGCTTGTAAAAGTAACTACTCAGTGGATGTGGTCAACTAATGCATAGCTGGCATATATTAAAGTATTTTGGAACAATTCTTTAAAGTAACTGTAGATTTGCTACTGACCTTTGGATTTCATAATGAAATTTTAGCTGAGCTGTGCATGTGGTCAATTGAATTGCAACACGTATACCAGGACAATGCCTAAATCAAGGTCAGGGCAAAGTGCTAGTGGGTGGGCAAGGTGAGGGCTTAGTAGTATTACTGCTTGAAATAAGTAGATAGAATTTACATGCAATTTTAACTCAATTCACATTGCTGTGCATTTGAATCCTCAGTGCAAGACTGCCAAGGCTCAGATCCTGAGAACAGAATGTGTCCCATTGTACACAAGTACACTGCATCTATTTTAACAAAGAAAGAATCAAGGTGGCTCAAAGAACAAGCATTTGCTTAATTGCTTCTGCAGCAAGCAATTTTCAAATAAAGAAAGTTCAGTAATAACACTTCTGAATGTTTCATTTCTCTTTCTTAATGGGCAGCTTTTTAAATCAAGTTTTATATATCATTCCTTTAGTTTGCATTTAGAATTCAGTAAGAAACCAGAACTAGAATTTTTACTGTTAATATTGAATTAAACTCATCATTCTTCATACTCTTAAATATAGCGCAGCAATTTCAGCCTCAGTGTAATGAATTATAATGCCATTGACTCCAGGTCTGAAATGTTGTCACTGTATTTTTCCTAATATTTAACCCTGTTGGGGAAAAAAGAAGAAAATACAAACCATATTTGATTCTGTGTATTTCATGTTTACAAAAAATTAAGCCAGCCAGCAATCACAAATTATATTGTCTGAATATATTTATCCAGGATCATCTCATGGTCTTTTACTACTGCAATCATTTCAACAACTTAAGAAATAAGAAATGTGCCATTTCTTCTCATCTGTATGATCTATATATCTCCTGGGAATATGGTCTGGAAAGAAATGTTTTACATAAGGTTCAAGAGTCTACACAGATCTAATTAAAGGGGATAGGTCAAAGTTCTTTTAAAACCATTATTTTCACAAGTGACTAGTGATTTGGGTGGATCAGGTTTTGGCTGCTAATTTGAGGTACCTCAAAAGGCAGTATTCATAGATTTCATAGACATTAGGGCTGGAAGGGACCCCAGGAGATCATCAAGTCCAGCCCCCTGCCCAAAGGGCAGGAAGTCAGCTGGGGTCATAGGATCCCAGCAAGATAAGCATCCAATTTACTCT
>NW_017728909.1:54175139-54212014 GCF_001723895.1 Crocodylus porosus
GGCTAATGGGCCTGTAGTTAGCCGGATCCACTCTCCTCCCTTTCTTGAAGATCGGCACCACATTGGCCTTTTTCCAGTCTTTGGGCACTACTCTTCCAGTCTTTGGGCACTACAATAGGGGGCAATGGGCCCTAGATGTCTGCTGAGAGGGGTTAAAAAATAACAGCAACTGCTGCTGTCAGCTGGCCACACCACCACTGTCAACGGCCAGAAGCCACTACTACTTTATGTGCTGTTGCTGCCTAGGATACGGGGTTGCCCTGTTACACCTCCATCAAAAGGACTTGACTTTCAGATGGTGCAATGTCTCCCCAATCTTTTCAAAGTAGCATTTGTCCTTGTTAGAGTATGCTTGTTAGTGCATTTCTGGAGAGTACAGAAAATGCTTCCCATTTTCTAGCCTGGGTCTTTAGTCATTAAGGTTTCTGCCAGTTATATTTAGCTTGAACTAAGTCATTTATGAACTAAACCCTAAAGAACCAGCTTCCCAAGTTATACCCTTCCTGCACTTTTGATGAATTCGCTCTCTCTTTTAGAGTTGAAAGGCTGTAGTTATTAAAGGATCATGTTTACAGAAGCATCTGAGTGATTTAGGAGCTCAAGTCACATTAAAAAATGAAAAGTGCTCTGAAAGCATTTAGGCACTTTTGAAAATCCCACCGTAGAAGATGAATTTGGAATGGCTGAGCCCCTATTTTTGCTGTTGGGTTCTGAACTTGAAAGTGGAAAGGTTACATTTGATATTAAGAAGACAAATGAACCATCTGAAGCCGTGGTGTTTCCTGAAATGCTTGATCAAGAACAATTTTCTTTTGGCTTGCCCTACTGCCTGCATCTTGATAATTTCACTTAGGATAGTGACAAAGACTACTCCAGAAATGCACTGAATTTATATGCAATCTGACTATCTCACAGTACTTTGATTTGCTTATTTCTAATGGCTCAAAATTCAGGAATGGAAGCAGAGGGAGACAGGAAATTATTGGCTTCTCTAATAAATCAGGGGATAAACCAGGGCCCTTCCCATCAACCTAAGGATTAATTGATTCTCCTTTCATATTGGCTTACAGCAGTACACTGACACCAATACTAATGGCATTTTTGTCAGACTAAAACTATCAGTATCAGTCTCCTACACCAGTGGTCTCCAAACTTTTTTAATCGCGCACCCCTATCAGTAAAAATTTTTTGAGCACGCACCCCCAATATATGTATATTTATTTATTTATAAAGTATATACATGTACTATGGTACTAATATATTATGTACAATGTATATAGATACAAAAATAAATAGAAATAGAAGTTCTAATATTTTCTTCCCGCACCCCAATGGATCGTCTTGCGCACCCCACTTTGGAGACCACTGTCCTACACAACAGACTTACAGTGGATGATGTTGCAGGGGAGCCTTTCTGTAATCACTACCAACTGATCAGAGACTTTCATTATTGTCAAAGGCAGCTTCACCTTAGATCCAGAGCAAAATTAGACTACTCAGTGCATGGTCTTAAGTCACATTTAGTCCCCAGAGGAATAACAGGAAAGATCTGTGCTCTGGGCAACAGCAGTGCATAGCGCAGCACTACCTACTGTGCTGATAGTGGCAGCAATGCAGCCAGCCACCAGCTGCCAACTGCAGCAATGGCCATTGTGCACCCCACAACTGAAAGGCTGTAGATATGGTTAAACTGCCTTGGTTACACTACCATAAGTTCCCTTATCCTGAGAGAACAATCCTCTGTGTAATAATTGAGGTCTTTGTCTCTATGGGCATGTTTACACGTTGCCCTATGTCACCATAGCAATGCCCCATGTCACCACACAGTGCACTAAGGTGATGGAGTGATCACATGAGTCTGCACGTGATTGGCAGCTATGTCACTGTAGCAACATGCTCCAAAATCTAGCCATGAGCCATGTGCACAGTGCAGTAGGGGTAGTTACTGCACCATGTTTTAATACTTCCAAAAACAAACACTAAAGCATGGTGCTGTAGCAACATTGCCGTACAGTGATGTGTAGACATGCCCTATACCTTCCTTCCCAGCCATTTTACTATTCGTAGGTAACCAGCCAGGCAGTAGTACTGCTAAGAAGGGCCTGGGAGCTAGGGTGGATCAAAAATACAATAGAAGTCAACAATCTGATGCTGTCACCAAAAACAAAAAAAGAAGAAAGAAAAGAAAGAAAGAAGAAAAATGAATTTTGGGATGCATTAGCAGAAATTTGTACACAAGACACGGGAGATGATGGCAGACAAGGTTCTTTGGGTAAATCCAGTATCTTTTATTAGACCAACTCAAATATTTGGAAAATTTCTTCTTAACAAGTTTTCAGGCACAAACACCCTTTGTCAGGCTAAGGAAGCATTTGCAGATGGCCTGTGCTCTTCTTGGATGGAGTCAGCAAGAGCAGCCAAAGGCCAGTACTTTTGCAAGAAAGTCAGTTAAAATGTAAATTGTGGTGGTCAGTAGGTGAGAGACAGTTGGGAGAGGGCTGGGGGAGATGAATGTAGTTGTAGTCAAAGAACAGGAGCTGATAGCACTATTCTCTTCAGCATTTAAGCCTCAGATGCAGTATGGTGTCTAGTTCGGGGCACAGTTTTTAAGAATAAGGAAGAGAAAATGGAGAGGATCCAAAGACAAATGACAAAGATGATAAAGGGGTTGGCATTAAAGTGATACAAGGAAAAAATAAGAGAACTAGGTATGTTTAGTCTGGAGAAAAGGAGATTAAAGGTGATGGTGGGGGAATATGATAGCTGTTTTCAAATATTTGAAAAGCTGCCATAAAGAAGAGGTCATTTAAGTGTTCTCCCTTACCACAGAGGGCAGACCATAAGGCAATGGGTTTAAGCTGTGGTAAAACAAATTTAGGTAAACTTTCTGGAAAGACTTCTTAACTGTAGATGTCATAGGACAATGACACAAGCTGCCTAGGTCAGTTATAAATTCTCTTTCATTTGGAGGTTTTCAAGAAGAGGTTGGGTAGGCGTATGTCTGGGATGATTTAGGAACAGCCTATCTTGCATTTGTGCATGGGCGGGGGCGTAGGTTAGATAACCCTTGAGGTCCCTTTCAACAGTGGCTCTAAGTTTCATATTAAGGTCATATACATGCATTAAACCCCAGAGCCCCTGATGTTGAACTCTGGAGATAAATGAATCTTTACCAGCTCCGAGAACTGGGAGATGAAAAAAATGAATTGCTCTGGCCCATATGAGAATCCTGCACTAGCAGGCTGTTACCTGAAACTAGTGCTTAACATAGTACAACCAGAGATACTTGAGCTTGCATAAAATTACATTACTTATGCAAACAGGATAAGGAACAGCTGATATTATTTACACAGATTTCAATAAAGTTACCCTAGATATATCTTTCTGGCAATGAAATTGGAATGAAATCCTGTGGGTCAAAACACTAAACAAAGCAAGCCATGAAAATAAATTGCCATAAGACAATTCCTGAGAAATCAGGACTTCTGAATATTTGATAACTGGTTAGATGATTATTCCATCCTTTTTCCTCTGAAAAACAATATCTAGTAGATGATTTCTACATGCTGATTTCCTTCACAGCTATATTAGATAGCTTGTAACTCTCATAAGCATTCATTATGCAGGCACACTGATAAAAGATTAGACTGTTTCCCTTTAACATCAAATATCACTATAGACCCTTATGATGAAACTACAGTGTAATTTCCATTGTAGTTTCATCATTTGCTTAGAAAAAGTACATTTCAGTAATTAATTCTGGGTTTGCCTGTACACTTCCTGGATGCACAGAACACTATTTCCAGCTGCATGGCAAATAAATGGAAGGTTCTGCCTGCCAAATATGCCACGTACATTTCACAATACATTTTAGACCCCAGTAAACAATAACATATGCAAATATCCTGAGAAAAAAAGTATTTATTGAAACTCTGACTTCCTTTATTTCCTAAGCATATAATTTTTAAAGAATACCCTCTGTTTTTAGCCATCAGAGTAGTACACTCATGACAAATAGTCACAATCAGTCACTGACATTGTCCTCCTTTACACATTGTGATGTCTAAATGTTACTAACATACTCCTATTCTTTATTATTAGTAGTACACCAACCTGTGTGTAAACAGTTTACTGTAAGCAACAGAAGAAGATGGGAGGGAAATACTCTTAATATACTTTGAATGATATAATTTTTATTTTTATGAAGTCCATGTCTTTGTGTCTGAAGTCAACAGAGAAGCTCTTGCTAACTTTGATAGCAGTTGCAGTTGGCCCTAAAGATGAATAAAAGTCTTACAAAAAGGAACTAGTACTGCTCTTTTTTAGAGAAGTAATTAATAGCAAGGTTATAGTGAGATCAAAGGCTTATGGTGGGTAATTAGAGAAGTCGGGAAATTGCTTGCTATAAAACAAAACCACAACAAAAGGGGAAAACATAAAACTGCCTGTTGTTGCTTTCCCAAAGGAAAATGATGTTTCTTATTCTTCTTGCATAAAGTGATCTGAAAAGGAGAGACTATAATTTGCTTCTCTCTGATGCTCTAGTCAGTTAAATAGCAGTCATGGTAAAAAGCAGTTTTGCCAATAATGGGCAATAACAGTGATCTAGATAGATGAATAGCTTCTTGCTTTTTCATTACAGGGGCAGTACTGGAGCCCATTTCACTGCAGGCAGAGCATTAGGGGATGAGGTTCATTTGCTGCACTTTTACTTTGGCCTCCATGTGGTCCCCATCTGGAGCAGGAGGAAGAGGTGTGCTTGACAGCACATGGTCTCCAACTAAGTTCCACTTGTGGTGCAGTTTGTTTGCATTGATGTTGCTCACAGGTCTGAAACAGAGACAGTAGCCTTTCTAAGACCCCACCCCCTGAGCTGTACCCCTGTGGTGGGTCAGTATACACAGCCTGCTTTTGAGTGCCTCCACACAGAGAATTCCATTCTCACTTTGGGGGGGGGGGGCGGGTTTCTTCTGCCACTTCCTGCTTTTTTTTTCTTACCAAGTTTTATTCATGTTAAAGTTGAAAGGAGACATGCTTGCCAGAAGAACAGATCCCTCCTTTTACTAAATATTTTTTTTATTATGAATTCTGTCCACTGGGCTGAGTGATTTTACTGGTTTAAACTATGGTGATGGGTTCGCAGAGGAAGAAGTCCACAAAGGGAAGTAAAGCGTTGAGGCAAAATGATTCTTTTGGGGACCCAGAGATTGTAAGGGCCACCCAAAAAGTTAGTGATGTTCATTGAGGAGGGTACATGAACAGGGCGAAAATGGATGAACTTATTCCACATAATCCCATTGTCACCTCTGCTGACGGAGCTCCTTTAGAGGAAATTTGCAGCTGCCCTTCCTTAGCTGAAATGCTCAGGAAGATAATGAGGAAATGCCCACTTTCTTCTTTGCAGGGCAAGGGGCCTCAACAGTGAAGGAAAGTGCTATAAACTGACAGTGGATGAAAGAGGGTGAATATAAAGCTTTTCATTTGATTCCAACGAACAGGCAGAGATTTGAGGAAGCAGCACTTGCAACCCCAAGAGACAGGACATATTTTGGGTGCAGGAAGGATGGTAGATACAACCAAACATGGTTCACTTCCTTTCCGATGAAAAATATATAGAAGGCGGCAGGGGCAGATCTGGGGGGGATGCAGTGGGGGATTGCACTCCCCTTTGAGGGGCCCAGTCCTGTCAGAGCTGGGCTCCTCTTCCTAAGATGAGCAGGCAGCCTGAATCTTCTGCTGAAGTCTGGCTTAGTACTAGAGCACATACTGCTATTGTAGGTGCAGCCTTTTATTGAAACATTAAACAGAGGTCCAGGCAGCATGCCATCACTAAAATTTCCATTATGCTTTCCCCCCTAACAGTAGGAGTGTTAGTTTGGGTGATCAAGCCAAATTTTAATTTGACCAGTTTACATGCTATTTACCTAAAAATCACCCCATGGTTTCAAATGGATAAGGGATTCTGAATTTCTGTCATTACTATGTTCTGTAATATTGTTACAAGTTGTTACACAGCTGTTGCCTTTCACACTGAGGTGGCTGCAAAACAGCTGTCGGCAAAGTGATGCTGACATATAAAATTTTTAAGCGTGTTGGCAAAATTTGCAAAGCATGTTGAGTTCTTTCCGGGATTAAAAGCAATATATACATGCTACTTTACAATAATTACTATTGTAGACATCCTCCTCTAAATTCATGGATCCATTAGCACTAATGGGAGTTAACAAACATTCAGTGAGAAGATGCTCCTAATTCTCTAGAGGCATAATAGCAATGTCAATTAAAAATGTGTTAATAGCAAATGGTTCTATTCATGAGTTGTTATCAAAGAAAAGCTTCAACCATTTTGCTCCATACAGCAGCTTCAAAGACTTCGGCATTCATTCACGTACAATCAGCTCAGCAGCTCTAAAGATGAACTAAGAGTAAACACTAAAAGACAGAAAATACGATAAGATGCATGATAGGCTTGACAAAGAGGGAACACATTTGTTTCTTCCCTCCGCTCTACATGGGTTCAAGTGTCTGACCATAAGTCCCCAATTATGTTATTCTTAGAGTGCCTTTGAAGCAGTTCTATTCCAGGGAATCTTTGGGAGGGATGTTGTATTTGTTTTTATGGAGGACACCAGTTCCTAATGGACTTCATATGGTCTCTGTTTTTATTCAAAGCAAACTTCACCATCATGACCACTTGCAAGAATTTCTCATGCAAATTTTTAATGAAAATTTTATCTTTCCCCTTCCTCCTCCCTTCACCCCATTTAAACCAGTATTCCTCATAGTTAATTAATTCAGGCAGCAAAGACAAAGCACAAAAATGGGCTTCAGAATAAATGATTTAGTGTCTGACCCTGTATACTTTTACAGAGCCAGGCATAGGGCCAAACACTTTTTTGGTGTAATGGGTGCAGCTCCATTGATTTCAGTGCTGGTTTATCCACTTACACCAAAAGGGAATTTGGTTTGTGGTGCCAAGTACCACAATAATAGGTATTTGTTGTGAGGA
This sequence comes from Crocodylus porosus, assembly GCF_001723895.1. Lineage (NCBI taxonomy): Eukaryota > Metazoa > Chordata > Crocodylia > Crocodylidae > Crocodylus > Crocodylus porosus. The sequence continues at coordinate 54,182,149 of NW_017728909.1, forward strand.
TTAATTATAATGGGGTAGTTTATGGCTCTTGGAATGTGGACATCAGTGACAGAGCCCAAATTAGACATCAGGACCTTCTGATTTCTTCTGTTGTGATAATTGCAGTAGAGCATATCTAGATAGCACAGAAATTGGAAATGGACCAGACCTATTAATTTGTCTAGTCTATCTTACTGAAAGCACAGCATTGTTCCCTGCCATGTATTTTGAGCTTTATGCTGGGTTTGGGGCATGAATTCACTATTAATTTTGACTTTAGAATGACTTTTAAAAAAAGTCATGAATAGCCCTCGACTATTTCAAAGTATTTTATTATTCAGCTAATCTTGTTGCTAGACGTGACACAGCTACAGTTTTCTTTGCAGCTGGGTATGTGACACAAGCCAATGGCTCTCAGTTACTGGCTGCAAGGCTGGAGAAAGAACGATCATATTATCATGTTACCAGGCTTTTCGTCTAAAAGTAGTTGCTCACTCTGTTGCTCACTTTAATCATCGTCTGCCTTGCCAAGTTTGAAAACCTTCATTTGAACTTGACACTACAGCTGGGATTTGAATCCTCAGTTATTCAGATCAATTGCACTAGCAGAGAGGAGGTACTGAACCTATTTAATTAGCTACCAGTGGGTGTCATGCTTACATAGTTTACTCTGGTTTCAGTTTGAATGCACTCAGGAAGAATTGTACAAAGATGGAAATTTCAAATCATGTTAGAAAAAAATGAAAGAAAAAAGGCTTTGTGGCACCTTTTTTGGGCCAGTTGTCTGGCTGGGAGAGATATTAGTCAAACTTTGGGGCACAGAATAGGGCCAGAGGGGACAGGATTAAGCCATGCCTGAAGACCATCGCTTTGTGTTCAAAAGCTTGTCGAGCATCTCTCCCAATGAGACAGTTGACACACCAAAAACCTTGCTTCTTGCGTATGTCCTGGACCATCATGGCAACACTCCAACCTTACTATACTCTAATACTCTAAGACTACTACAGAAAAAAAATTAGAACATATTAGTTATTCATGTACATGAACATGCATTAAAATTAGACTTTTTTGTAAGGCTGGGTAAGAAAATGTGTCTTAGAAAAAAAAATGGACAGCATATGGTAACAAGAAATGAATATGGCAAGGATTAGTGTGGAAAAAATAGATGTTTTACATAATATGTGTAAATGCATGCATATCTCTTGATTGTTCTACATTCTGGGCCAATCTGAGTAGTGACCATTAGGAAAGAATTGTAACTAGTGCTAATCTAATATCACTTAAGAGATTTGTTGCATAAATCATTCTGTGAATGAAATTAATGTGGTTGAATATTACATTGTATTATTTCTCCTTTTTCATCTCTTCTTCTAAGTAGCTCCAAGTCAGAGCTGCTGTAATGTACAGGGATTTATTTTCTTCAAAGCCAACATGCCACCAAGAACAGAATATGGCATCTTGCTACATGTTTACATGTACACATAAACACACACAGAAAAAGAAGCATTAAGCTCGAATCCAAAGTTAACTAGACAAAGTTGCTTTCCTGAAGCCCAAATCTCTAGGGAGTAACTGCCATTTTTTGTAAGGATGAGTGGATATGGCTGCAAAGAGCAAAGGTCATCCTCCACTTTGCAGGGTAGAGGTCTGAACAACAGAAAACAGAGCATGTCAATCAATGCTAGTCTTTAATATTTGTATCATTAGCATGACATAACATTTAAATGAAAATAATGTAGTCTTTAAAGACAATATTTCTCTACCTTCTTAAGGGAGACCACCCACAAAAACCTATGGGCTAAAGGCAGGTTTAGTTTAGGACTGTGTTGCCCAAGGTTTTTGCCCTGTGGGCCAGATGGGCAGTGCCAGGTCTGTCCATGTATCCAGATATATCCAGACGGTGGACCCAATGTGACATGTGTAAGGCAGGCATGGTGGGGACCCAATCCAGCAGGGGTGGGGAGGGTGGCTGGGGCCTGATCCAGCTAGGTAACAATGGCTTGGGCCTAGCCTGATCTGGCCATGTGGCAACAACCCAGCCTGGACCTGATCCAGCTGCACAGCAATGACTTGGCCCAGGCCTGATCCAGCCATGTTGCAATGGCCTGGGATGGGCTGTTGTGGCACAGGGCTTGTAAATTTGGAAGCGGGAGAGAGGTGGCAGTGATAATTGCCACCTCTCCCATGCTCCCAAATTTTGTGACCCATGGGAAGCCCCACAGTCTGGATGCCCTGGCTCTGAGGCCAGATTTGGCTCTCAAGCTGGGAGCTGAACACCCATGGTTTAGGAGATTCTAAACTAGGCCTGCATTTGGCCGATTGACTGAGATTAAGGTAGATACACTGACTTTCTCCAGGTCTGAATTTGATCCCCTTTAACTGTTAATGTAATTTTTTACTGATACATTTAAAACTAGATTTATCAAGGTACTCAGAACACGTATGCTGACAGAATGATTGCCTACATCAGGCCTGTCCAACTTCTGAGGCCCTTCGGACCACATGCTACATAGGCCATGTGGGCCTCCTGCTCTACTTCATTCTTCATGGTTGGTGATCCCCAGGGGGTGCTGCATCAGTACCCCCTGTGCCACACAGGATTCCCACACCCCCTGAGCTGCTAGTCCCACCTTCCCTGGCCGTGCAGACTTTCCTGCCTCTCTCCCAGGAGTAGGGGTAGGGGCAGGAAGCAGAAGGAAGAGCCCAGAGACTGCTGAATAGCAACAGAAGACTGATGGGAAGAGCAATGCCCACATCAGGATCTTGGGGAGGACAGATTAATCCCGTAGGAGCTGTGTTTGGCTGTCAGGGCACCAGATGGACAGCCTTGGGCTACATGATCTAATAATTACTTTTCAGCCTAAATTTCTATGATTAAAAGACTACCATTATTATACCTGCACCAGCCATAGCAAATATTGTACGAGAAGGTAATCAACAGAAAACAGCTGGATTCTGACTGCATAGGAAGAAGGGGATGAAGAAATCTTGAAGGAATCATAACAGGTGGGACTTTCAGAGCTGTTTTGGGGATTTTAGAACTGATGATAATAGGGCATTTAAACTCCCAAGGTAGGTTTAAAACCACAGCTAGCCTCTATTAAACTGACCCCCACTTTTTGGCCAGGCTAAGTAGTGGTTATTTGGAAGGAATTGTAATTAGTGCTAGTCAAATATTACTTAAGAGATTTGTTGCATAAATCATTCCCTGAATGATAGTACTTTGGACTGAATATTAAATTGGATTAGATTGGAATAATTTTTACAGTGATTCCACAGAGTGGTATCATACCCAGCCTGTCTCTATAATTATAACAGGAAATGTTCATGGGACTACATCTCACATAACACTGCACAATAACTGACAGTACCAGCCTACCTTACCATGGTTCTTCACTCAGGCTCTGTATATCTCTAGTGCTTGATAGTTAATATTTAAGGATGTTCAATAGCTTTGGCTTGAACCTGTTTTCGTCCTCACATCCTAGGATGCATACATTTAGGAACATAAAGCATTGCCCAGTCTAGATTGTGAGTACATGATGTGCTTGACAATTTACATAACAAAACATTATGTAAAACAAAAGCAATGTGTGTCTATGGAAACTGTCAGTGGAGCAAAGTACTAATGAGCTACTAGACAGCCAAGTCAGGCAGTGATTACTGCTCAATGGCTGCATCTACACAAGCAGCCGACTGCGCAGTTGTTACTGCTCAGTCATTTAGTACGTGCATAGGCATAGTAATACCAGTGTTACTGCACAGTACTATTACTGTACAATATTTTTCTAGAGCCACTGCATAGTTGCAGTGAGCTGGTGCACAGTATCTCATTACTACCGTGCACTAACACTGTATCATGGTTAGTGCCCAGGAACATTACTGCGTGGTAGATATGAGTCATGGCACAGTAGCTTGTTGCTATTGCACCATAGTGTCTCATGTAGATACACCCACAGTCTGAAAGCCAGTGATAACTGCGTGAATTTAATATTTACCAGGTGCATCTACACATGCATGTATTTAGGATTAGTTTACTCACAAATAAACTATTTGTGAGTAAATGTTCCCAGGCAGGTGTCTACACATGCAGGGAACTAGGAGCAGATTTACTGCTAAAAGATTGCAAACTGCTGCTGCTTTCTGGGGCTCTGCAATGGACCCCTGCCACCACCAGAGGGAGTTCTAGGCTTCCCCTGGGTGGTAGCCATGGGGCTAGCAGACAGCACTGGGAGCTGCCTGCTGCTAGGGCAGGAACAATGTCCCCCTGCCCCAGCAGCAGGGAGCTCCTGGCCCTAGCTCTCCAATCAAGGGCAGGGGACATGGAAAGAGCTGCAGGGGAGGGAAAGATCCCAGCCCCCTGACCCATCCACCAATGGGGCAGCTAGCAGCTACCTCACTGCTAGCTGCCCCATCAACAGATTGGGGCAGGGGGTTAGGACCTACCCCTCTCCTGCAGCTCTTTCTAAGCTCTGTGCCTTGAGCACCTGATTGGGGCACAGGGCTGTGACCTGCCCCTGACCAGCACAGTTCCCAGGATGGAGGCTAAGGAGCCTGTTCCCCACCCAGTTCCATGAGCATGGAGCTAGGGGTGGAACAGGCTGGGGAGCTTGTTTCCAGCTCTGCTCCATGAATGCAGAGCTGGATGGGGAACAGGATAAGGTCCCCAGCCCATTATGTGCTCAGCTCATGGAGCTGGGCAGGGAACAGGCTCCTCAGCCCTCACCATTAGGGAGTTTCCAGCACCAGCTCCACACTGCATGGCCAGCACTGGGAGACCCTTATGTCCCAGTGCCAGCTCTGTGACTGCAGGACCAGCACCCGGAGATATTTCCCTCCCAGTGCCAGCTCCACGACTGCAGGGTCAGTGCTGGGAGACCCTTGATAAGGACCTCCCCGCCCCCAATACCTGATCACAATTTTGGAGCAGGGGGCTTGGAGCTTCCTGATGCCAGGGGACATAGTCCTCTCCCAGGCTTCAGTGGTGGAGGCCACCCTGGCAGCAACAGCTTCCGGGGGCAGAGAATAATTTTTGTCCCCCAGTGGATGACTGACCAGGACCAGATTTGCCCCTAGTCAGGCATCTACATAACTGATACTGCACCATTACTAATGGAAAGTAAATTTGCTACTTGCATTAGTAGGTAGCAAATTTACTTGCAGATATCAAGGTTTACTGCATAGCAAGCATGTGCACATGTTTGTGCAGTTAAATGTCTCATGTAGATGTGTGTCTAGTATCTTTGATACTTAAAGAACATATTTGATCTTCACAGGATTTTCCTCTCCTTGGTTTCTGAAAAGTTGCTGTGTAAGTGGTCCTATCTGGATTTGTCTGCAAAGTGCCGCAATGATTTTTTGGTATGAAGCCAGCTTGGATGACTGCCCATCTCTAAGAAGAGAGACTAAAGCAGATCTTTCAAAGTTAAACACAAATTTAAATACTATTTTAGTTGCATAGGAATGAGATCATTTCCTCAGTTAATAACTACCAGAGATACAGGTTTACACTGCCCACTGGGAAGAAAGGATAAATTTTGCAGACTTCAAGTGGGCTGAAGTAAATTTCTGAGAATTTACCATTTTATTCTACCTTAATTAAAAAATTCATGTGGAATTACTGTTGTGTGTGTTATTTTTAGGTGTGTAGCACTTCTATGAATATTCCCAGTTTAAAAGGAGGAAAGACTGTAAATGATATTGTTGCATTATTAACCAGTTACTGACTGATTTTTTTTCATGTTGCTATATTTACAATGTAGCACATCTAGCATTTTATCTTTCTAGGGCTGACAAATTAAAAGTAAACCGAGTAACACCAAAGGATAAGTAAGCAAATAATATGTGTGTAAGTATTTTTAGATTTCTAGTCCAGTAACTAGAGTATCTGAGCACTTAACACATATTAATTTCTTTCTCTTTATGATGCTTCCCAGAAAGTGACAAAGCTTTAGTAAGACCTTATCCCCATTTTAATATGAAAATTTTAAGATATAGAGGGTGTGTCTACACATGCATTAATGCACATTTCCTAATGCTTATTAAATTTAGTAACTCTAATGTGAGGTACTAAATTAATGTGCATTAGGCTGTCCTAATGTTCAGTAGCACAAGTGCATGCTTTTTAGGGAGCGCTTAATAGGCCTGTGTGATGCTGCTAGTATTCGCTTCAGATTCGGTGGATTTGGGGGACATAGATTCGATTTGGTGATTTGAATCACTGTCCAGAATTGATTCAGCCAAATCTGATTCAGAGGTTCAGTCACCACCAAATTGGCCAAATATCTGAATCAAACAGGCCCAATCCCCTGCCTGCTCTCCAAGCCCTGTCAATGGCTGTCCTGCCTGGCCCCAGCCTCTTGGATCTTTAAAAAAAAAGCCTGGCACTCACCAGCTGCTGTCAGGTTGGGGGGGTAATCCCTGCTGCCCCCCACTGTCCCACGCCCTGCCCACTCTCCCAGCCCCACTGTCCTGGCTCTTAAAAAAAAAAAAGCCCCACATTCACTGGCTCCTACCAAGCAGGGGGGTGATCCCTGCAGCACCCAGATGTGCAACGCTGTGTGATGGGCTCTTCCACAAGTGCTCTGACCCCCGCTCACTCTCCCAACCCCACCCCCTGCCCCGTGATTGCCCTGCCTGGCCTCAACATCAACTCTTAAAAAAAAAAAAAAAAAGCCCCCACTCACCAGCTTCTGCCAGGTGTGTGTGTGGGGGGCAATCCCCACTGCCCCGTGCTGCATGGGGGGGCTCTGCCATGAGCCCCCAGAGGCCCTGATGGCTGCTGTAACAGCCAGTGAGTATGGGGCTTTTATTTATTTATTTATTTTTAAAGAACCAGGAGCTGGGGCCAGGTGGAGCAGCCATGGGGGAGGGGGCTGGGAGAACAGGCAGGAGTCAGGGGTGCTTGGGGGGCTGGGAGATCAGGCAGAGTATGGGGCCTTGTGGGGGTCTCTCCATGGTCCTCTCCCCCTACCTCCAGACCCTCCCTGCCCACTACTTACCTACATGGAGTCTGGGTCCAGCTCCCTGTGGCAGTGAGTGGGGATTGCCCAAATCTCCAAAGCTCTCCAAATCTTTTTGGAATTGATTTGAAGAGCTTCATATTGGTTCTGATCCTTTTATTGGTCTCCTGATTCAATTTGGATGTGGAGATTTGGCCGCCAAATTGGGCCAAATCTCCTTAGAATTGAATCAGCACCTGAAGCTTTGTACAGCCTTGTGCTTATTGCACAGTAGACAATTTTACTGCTCATTAGTGTAATAGCACAGCTTTTTATGGAATGCTTTAATGCACAGTAAAATAGGCTACTGTGCATTAAAGCACACAGGTAAACATGCCCAGAGATATTAAAGACATGAACTAACAGGAGTCATTCCACTGATTTCAGTAGGATCTGTATCTGGCCCTAATGGTGAAATTCTGTTTCCCTTTGTGCATCTAAATGGCTATTTATGCTCAAGTTGTAATTCTATTGCCTCTGCAGTGTGGAGACATAAACATATACATGTCAACTGAGCATGTATCTTTTTAGTCTGGTCCCCTGCACAGCCAGGACGGGCAATATAAAAGACCAGGAAGAAGAGTATGTATTATGCAGCTTAATGAGATGCCTAAGAAAGTAGGTTCCAGCTTCCAGGCCAGGCCCCGGTGCCCAATGGGAGTAAAAACTGCTTTCAGTCAATTTTATCCAGTGACTAGTAATGCAAAGGATAGTGGCTCAACTTCAGAAGGAGCACTGGAGAGAGCCCTGGCCATCCTGTGGTATGGCATAGTAGTTAGAACACTATGAACAAATTCTTGCTGCCTAGTTAGGGTTAGGGGTGCTAGAATCTATTTCCCAGCTTCCAGGGTGGGTGCCCCAACCCCTTGCCTATTAGAGCACAGGGAGAAGGAGGAGTATGAGAATGAGGAAAACTTTCCAGTGTTTTAACTCTTTCTGGGACTTTGCTTGGGTATGTAGCATGTGCTTAGCCTACACACACATACTTATGCATTGGCAGTAGAAGAGAAATGAAATTACATCCTGTGTGTAAGTGGTAAATATGCCACTTATGCAGTTAGAAAACTGACATTTAGAAGTGCAAAGGGAAATAAAATTCTGCCCATGATCATTTAATAAATATGTTATACAACTGGGAACAGTATTCAGATTTCCTGAGGCCTAATAGTCATAATTCTTACATTAGATTAAATTGCTAGATAGACACTTGCTTGTACATAATAAATATATTAAAAATTAGATTTTTTTATTGCCAAGTACCTAATTTTGAAAGCTGGATCATCAACAGTTTATTTTACTGAACCATTTATTCATAAAATCTTCATTTTTTATTCTGAACAATTTTTTTTTTAATCAACTTTTTTTATCTGGTGATCCCACCCACAAACACATTTTACAGTTATCTACAGATTATTACAGTAATCTATAGAAATTATATGCAAACTCTGTTATGTATATGTTAGAACTATACAATCTCTAGTGATACCTCATTTACCTTGCATAATCTCCACAACTCTCTCATAGCTTTGATACCATGAGTAATAATGCCATATTAAAGACTACTCTGAGTGTGTCTATGTGTGCATTAGATCTAGGGGAAGTTTACTTGCGAGTAAACTACTTGTGAGTAAATGCTCCCAAGCAGGCATCTACATGTGCAGGGAAGTGGAAGCAGATTTGCTGCTAATGGCAGCATACTGCTCCCACTTCCTAAGGCCCTGCAATGGGCCCCTACTGCCACCAGAGTGCAGTAAGCATATGCATGTGTAGATGCACACATTTACTGCATAGTAAACTACGTAACTGTGAAGTAAAGTGTCTCATGTAGATGCATCCTCCATCATATATTTTCTACCTACTCCTGGAGATTTACATTCCATTAACAATTTGTAGGAAAACTGTAGTAGTAATTAGGAAATAAGATCCAGCCTCTTACTAGGATGCTTGTATGTCACACCTTCACTACAATTATAATTTACTCCTGGTTGATGAATCTAGGTTTCCCTTTAGAGAGAACTTTGAAGCTAACATCCTTGCAAATTGGGTAAGTGTTACATTACAGTGGTTTATAGTCTTTGATGAAGCCTTATCTGATTTGAACTTCAATAACAGCATCAGAAAGATTAAAATATTATTAGCAGGGAAGAAATCACTTTTCAAAATGATTTGAATATCCAAACCTCGCCCCCTTCCCTCCCAATTCTGGAAGCTGGGGTTGAGAGGGGTGGGACTAGCACAGGGGTTATGCAATAATAACAAAATACAAGTCCATTCTTGCCAACCTCAATGCATCTGAATTGTGCTTGCTAATACAAATAGTTCTATTGGCACAGAAAGAACCACTTGTATAAGATTGGATTACTTTCTTGGGCAGCATCAAGCCCTAACAAGGTACTTTATTCTGGCAAAACAGCTGAAATGTTTAAAAAAAATTTTGGACCCTGCAGGCCAAGAACTTAAAAACTTTTTCTTTTACATAAAGTTACAGGTTATTTCTTTTCTCTAGGAGTAATTACAAATGTATTAAATCCAGCTCACACTGTATCAGAAGAGAGTTATAATTCATTCTGGCAATTTAGCTTTGCTAGCCATTTATAAACATTGTGAGAAAGAACACTGTTTTGTTCCATTTATGTCCTCAAAGAAAGATTTGTCTGGAATGCTAGCCAGAGGAATATAAATGTATCAATACTATACATGCCGTTTTCAGTTTAAAGGAAACAACTGTTTCCAAAATCTTAACACACCATTTCTGAGAAGCCCCAGGTTGCTTCAGACACAATAAAATGTTATTTCACATCCTAACTCTGATTTGTCCACAATCAGTCCTCAGCCCAATGACAGGCTCTTTGAACTTTAATATAACCTTTTTGGAATCAGAGATCTGTTTGAGTATTTATCCTTCTATTTTGATAGATCTTTTGTGTCAGTGTTGTTCTAAACCAGGGATCAGCGAATTTTTACCACTGTGAGCTACTGTTTGGAACCCAGAACTCTTCCTTGGCCCACAAATCTCCACTTCCCAAACCACTCCACCTGCCTGGACTTGCCCTCCCCACTGAATCATTCAAGTGGCCAATGGCAATGGAAAAGGTTAGTGATGGCGGCAGTGTAGGAAGAGAGCAGGGAGGGCTGGATGGTCAGCAGAAACTGTGGAATAAGTACACAGAACAAGTCAGACAGTATAACCCTGGAGATGCTCCTCTCGGGACCTGGCCACTGGGGAGGGAATAGCTGGAATGAGGCAGGTGGCAGGATCCTTGGGATGCCCCCACGCTGCTCAGGCCTCAGCACGCTACCCATCCGTAGAGCTGCCACAGGCCAGATCTAATCACGTCATGGGACGAATCCAGCCTGTGAGCTGTAGGGTGCCAACACATGTCCTAAATAAGAACTTATTATATTGGTTTAGAAACAACTTTAGGGGCTGATCTTATGCATATTATTCATGTAAATACTCCCTTGAAATACACTGTAGTACTCCATGAATGGCAAGCTAGAGGTCGGGTCTTTCTATGAAATTTTGTCTCCACTGAAGCCTTGCCAGTGGAGGTTTTGCTATTTTTTTCACTGAAGACAGGCCATTCCCCTTGCTGTTTAATACTGACCTTATCTGAAGTCAGTGAGCCCAAATTGCTTTTTGTCACTAACATTTCTAGTAATTGTTTATTTAGCCTTCTTTGGAGGATGAAATAGCTGCTCTTGTTTATTGCCTCTACTGACCAAAAGTGACGTGCAGCTTTCCATAGAGCTTTTCCCTCTGCTGTATTAAAGACATTTCATACTGCCACAATGTTCACAGAGCCTTTGAGAGTTCAAGTTCTATTTTGGTTAGCAGTTGAAGTACCAGTAAGTGAGAAATGCATCTGTTCTGAGATAACACAAATATAGCACACCGGTAAGTGGGCAACAGGATTTTTACAATGCTTGCAAAATGGCATAGCAAAACCTTTTTTAATGCTTACTAAACTTGACAGAATTTTCCTTTCATACACAATGGGCCTGCAAATTCTTACTTTGGAGCCAGCAAAGCACTCAAGCACTTGCTTAACATAAGCATATATAGTAATTTTGTTAAATGACATGGGATAATTCACTTTCTTAAAGTTAATTGTAGGTCTGAGTGGGTGTGACATAGCAACATGCTACACTACCATATGGTGCACTATGGTGATATAGTGATCATGTGGGTCTACATGTGATCGGTAGCTATGTCGCTGTACAAGTGCACTCCCCAGTTACAGCACGCAGCTACAGCATTGTAGCCAGGAATATGTAAGCATGCACCAACTATACAGTGCAATAGGGGCAGTTACTGTGCTGTATTTTAGTACTTTCAAAAGGAAGTACTAAATCACAGCTTAGTAACAACGTTGGCATATGGCAATGTGTAGACATGCCCAGTGTCTTGTTAAAGCTGGGTCAGAGTGCTTGGGATCTAAGCTTAGTGGCGCAATGACTTTCAGAAAGCACTATGCAAAGAAACATAAGTTTGAATATTTGGGCACATAATTTATAAAATTAAAACTAGGTTTTGTACCAACAGCAGCCAAAGCAATATGCTACGGATATTAAGTAACCCTTTCTATGAATTGCAGAAGAAACCAATTGGTTATCACATAATATGGAATACAAATGTGGGGCTGAATAGGACAACGCTTACTTTCATGTATGAACAATTAATTGAATCTAATGGATCTACTTTAATGAGTAAATGCTTTCTAAGGTGAGTAAGGACTTTACAGTTTTTCCCTTAATAAAATCTGGGGTTTTAGGAACACAGGATAGGAAGGGTTCTCTTGGATCAATGGATCATATAAGACCTTTAGAAAAAAGAATATAGCACATAATGGGCACATCTACATGTGCGATTTGATATACAGTAGGCTATTTTACTGCACATTGAAGCATCACATAAAAATGTGCTATTATGCTACTGTGCATTGAGCGTCACCTAAAAAGCGTGCATTTGTGCTACTGCACATTAGAGCCTTAATGTAGTACCTCACATTGGAGGCACTAAATTTAATTTGCATTAGGAAAATTAATGCATATGCAGATGCTCTCAGTATCTCATGGCTTGCCACATTGTTAGATATTATGTTCAAATACTACATCAAAATGTCATTTGTCACAATTATATTTTAGTTGTTCTTTTACATCCTATAGGACATAGTTCTTCTTTGCTATGAGTTCCTTGTAGCTTGATTATGATTCTTTACATTATGAAATTTCTTGTAACAAGAATTTTGTTCTTCCCTGGGATTAATGGTTCATCATAAATTATGCCATGATTATTCCTATTATAGGTGCCCATTGTCATGATATCTGAGAGTTTCCCAAGAAACTGCTTCCCAGTTCTACAGAAAATTGTGTTATACTACTTCCTCTTATTACCTTCCAATAGTTTTGGAAGAAGTAGAAAAGGATTTGTACCATCTCTTTTGGGCAGCAGCAAAGGCAAACTGACGTCACGCGATAATTGAACGCTGGATCCGAAGCCTACTGAAGATGTGTGACTGGTCTAAAGTTCTTCAAGTCCAACAAATTATTTCTGATCCATCTGAACCTGTTTTCTGCTATATAAGTCCCTGATCCTACAAATACAGAGGAACATGTTTAACTTTACACCTGTGAATAGTACCACTGATCTCCAAAGAACTACCCCATGCATCAAATTAAGCATGCTTATAATACTTTGCTAGTTTGAGATCTACGTTTGCAAAACATCTTTTCATAGCATCTTACCTTACAAGGTACTTTTTCTGTGGTGACTGCTCTACTTGATCATAGTTTCTTTTATGACTGGTGGGCAAAGTACATTTTATTAGAAGCTGGAAGTTTTAGGTTGATGATTGCCACTTTGTTGCAAGTTTCTGTTTATTTCTCTACCTATTCCATTTACACACAGCTTTATCCCTCTGTGGGTGTACCTACATGAGACACTTTACTGTTTATTAGACTAATATAATCAGTAAATCATCACCATCTACATGTGCACAGCAATTACTGTGCAGTAAATTAGTCTAATGCATGGCTTGCTAGTACCTATAGATGCAGGTACTAGATTAACCATGGGTTAGGTACAGTGCAGTAGTACACATGTAGACAGCTGACCAGAACCAAATTGCTTCTAGTCAGCCCAGGCACCAGGGGGCCAGGGAACTGTCCCACCTCCTGGACAGCTGCCCCCCAGTCACATGCCCTGATCTGCACATACAGCTCCCTGCCCCGTGCACATCAGGGTGCAGGGCTGGGAGGCAACTGCCCAGGAACCCAGACAGCTCCCTGCCCCCTGCCGATCAATGCTGATCAATGATCCTGCAGATCAATGTGTGGGACAGGCAGCTTCCTGGGAGCTTGGGCAGCTCACCCCACCCCTAGGAGCCCAGGCCTTAGTGCCCCCTGCCAGCCCAGGGCTGGCACCTGGGGGGGTGGGGATGGAGCCCCCTACCCCCGGTTGCTGTAGGGGAGCAGAGCAGGGCATGAGCATCTCTGCACTAAACTGTTCCCATTAGGAGCAAATTTGCTCTCAGTTGGCACACAGATAGATGCGTTCCTGAGGAAATCTTACTGTGCCTTATTTCACTGCTCAGTAACTGTAAAGTAGTATAATGTGTAGATGTGCCCTTATGTTGTAGAACCATTCCCCTTTTCTTATATTTTACTATTTCCTCTTTTCTTTACTTTCTATTGCAGAGGTTTTGGAACCAAACTGTGAATGAAGTGTGACGTATTATAGATCCTTTATAATCAATTAGAACACCTTGACTAAAAGCCAAAGTCAAAGGTGTGTCCAAATAAGTTAAGAAAGTCTAGAGTGAATCTAACACCCATTGTCTCAGTGTGAGCAAAAGTCTATTTACTTTAGCAGACAGCTTTGACCTAGATATGGTATTACAAATACTTTTTTACAGTAACTGTGATGAGTGTGTAAAGCTAGTTCCCTCTAAACTTTCCATAAACTTTGATTCTCTTAGATTTATTTGTGTTAATTCCCTTAGATTTGTAGAGTCAAATTCAGGAGGAAATATAAATTAGAATCCCTTTACACTATCTTACAGGATAAATATATTGTGCCAAATGAAGTGGATCAGCTGTTCTGGGATGTGTGTTGGTGCAGCTGATCCACTTTATTGGGTGAAACACATTTCCTGTTGTCCTGTCCATTGATCCTACAAGACAATGGGTGACACGATCCCTACTTGCAGAGACTTACAGGGAATCTCTGGGATACATTTCTGTAAATGAGGAAAGCCAGGAAGCCTTGCCTAGGGTTTGAGGGGCCCAATCCTTAACAGGAACTCACAGGAAGAGGAGAATTGGGCACCGTAAGCTCAGCTGGTTCAGCTGGAGTGTGCAGGCAGCTCTGGACTCCCCATGTTCTCACGCCATAAAGCTGACAGACTTGTGCTGCAATAAAGCAACAGAAATTATTACCGCCTTTGTCATGGCCACACATTTAGGCAGTTGTGGCCCAACAACTGGAAGAGATGTTTATTTGTTTTTAATTTGTGTCACCATAAAAATTGTCATGGCAGCACCAAGACAATGCCTATTTATACCCTTAGACTCCCTCTGAGCTACTGATAGATATGCCTTCTCCAACAGTATCAGTGGGAACTGAAATTTTCATCAACTCACCCATTACTTCTGAATATATCCTTTATGTGATGCTGTTTTCTTTATAGATTCCTATCCCATGTTTCAACAACATTGGCATGTCTTTCTTCATCTTGCTTAGGTTGAGAAGGACTGGCTTTAAATTCTCTCAATATAAAACCATTCTTAAAACAGCGGTCACTAAATAGCTATAACTTGCTTTATTTGTATAATTAAAGGTTTAAGAAAATAAAATATTCTGTTGACATGGAAAAATACTGTTAGAGGGACAAGAAGACAATGTTTTGATGGCATATATACCCCACAGGAACAGAGAAATAATATACTGTTCTAGAAAAAGCTGCATTGAATTAATACAAATACTGCTTTTCAAACTCTGCTTCTTCTGGGTAAGTTGATCTTTGAATACAATCTGTAATAGCACCATCTAGTGGCTCCCAGATAATGCTACAAGAGATTTCTTTAATTTCCACCCCTCCCCGCTTTTCCCTATGTAACGCTATTGATACCAGAATCATATGTCTTTGGCACTGATTTTACCTTGGTTGATCTAGCATGACCAGGACCATTTTTTTAAATCATATCTCTTTGGCATGGATTTTACCTTAGCTGATCTATCATGACCAGGACCTTTTTTTTGGTATAGAAATTATAGCATTTTTACTTTCAGGTATTTACCTCTTTTGGAAAGCAGGGATGGAACATAGTTAATACAGCTGGTCAAATCAATGCTACCATTGTCTCTAGAGGGAACTGCTTGATTTTTTTTAAACAATAGCTAACATGAAATGTCCTACTCTACCAGCAACATGTATGGAAAGCAAAGGGGAGCTTAAAAATTTCCTTGAGATAGTTAAACAAAGTTAAAAAGTATATATGTAGAGCTTGCTGCAATTTGTCATTGCCATTGCTGCATGGTACTAAATGCTAATATAAAAACATTGAGGACCCCCTGCTAATATGTTTTGAACAAAGTTGGAAACATTGCTATGTAACAAGTAATTGTACATACCTTTTGAGGACTAAATGTCAGTGTTTTATTGGACTGCTTGTTAGTTATTTCTAAATATGGAGGACCCCAGGAAAGTTGATGTGAACAGTAAACAGTCAGAAGAATAAACAGTGGTGACAAACGATTCCTTGGGTATTCACTAAACATGTTAAAATTGTCTGAATGTGAAAAGAGAACAAAGACTGAGTAGGACCAAGACTTCTTCCCAGCTGCCTTTCTCTCTTCATTCTTTATTCTGATGTCAAGATTGAGAAAACCCTTCAGGTCATAGCAAGCGATAGCTCAGGTACTTCCTGTAAACTTTAAGGCAATTTGTATCCTATTCCTAGTGTATTGCTTTATTGTAAGTACTCCTTTAGAACTCAAGGCAGATACTCAATTTTGACATTTGCTTCCTTTCCCCTAGTGAAATACACAAGAAACACGTTTATTTTCCAAAAACTTAATGAACTAAATTTTCTAAATAAACAGAACAATGCATGCTATTGTCTTCTGTAAACACAAAGCGTAGCACAATCTTCTGTTCCATCAAACTGCAAACAGGAACCACTCGGAATGGTAATTCTATTTAAAAATGGACATGGTGAATACAAACTCAAGCCCCTCTCTACCGCCTCACCACATACTCATTGTGTGATTTCTAAAGAATAAGATCTTGGAGAATCTGGCTGAGTATAAGTGAGTCAGTATTATGTTCAAATTAGCTTAAAATTAGCATGGGTACTACACATCAAAGTGAACTACTAATCAAAAAATGAAAATGACTTTTACTAAAATGCTTTATTCAGCTTATAAGCTTAACTGCAGTGGGCTTTTGCAGAGACATAGGATTTAGTTAACTACTTCAAATTTGTTTTCATTCTATAATATCTACACAAAACCACCTTTCTTTTAAAATATCCATGACTGCAGCATTCTGTAACATTACATGCATGTGTACAGACAGGATTTTAGTTTGAACTTGAATTAAAACCTATTTTTTTGGTGAACACACCTCTAGGTTGATTAATGGTGACAGTTATTACAGAAACGCTCAGCTTTGATTGAGTGCATCTTAATCAAATTAAAATAAATTAAAAAATAGACAGAATCGAAAGCAAACAAATGAATGCAGGCAAGGCCAAAACAAGTTATTTTTTAAATTTTAGTTAATAATAATTTATAGAATATATTTTGCAGATTATATATAATGCAGAGAAAATATACTGAATAAATGGTCTTCTGCAAAGGCACTGGCTAAGAATGCACCTAAGTGGCACAGATTTCTTTACAATGGTCAGTATTTTCTTGAAGTTTCCTGGGCTAAAAAAATAACATTAATTGTAATTTGTTTGACCTTGACTTTAAGTCTTACCCATCCTTCTACTCATCTGCTTCTCCATTATCTATCATAGTACTAATTTGTAATCACAAATAAAATCATTTCATCTACTTGCTTTTTTTCTGATGTGTGATATCAAGTGAATGTAATATTTCTTTCTTCTTCTCAATTATATAAACACAGTTTTACATACAATCCTGGCCCCACTGAACTCAATAGAAAAAAACCCAAGCAATTGACTTTAGTGGGCTAGGGTTTCTCCTTAAGTCTAATTAAGTATTTGACATAAAGTCAGACAGTGGATCTCAGAGAAGAAATGTTGCAAAAATATAATAAATGTGTTAATAAGTGTGTGCATCCATATTCAGGTGTCAAGGTCAGACATCAGAAAGTTTCATTAGTACCATAATGTTGTTCAGATGTTGACAATATGGATAATTATATAAAAGACATAAAGATAGAGATAATCCTTGACTCAAGCAACATAAAGTCTAAATGATAGACATGGATAGAACAGTAAACTATAGGGAGATAACATGAGGAAATAGACTCCTAGATTCATAAATGCTAGGGTCAGAAGGGTCCGACCCCCTGCCTAGGCAGGAAACAGTGCTGGGGTCAGATGACCCCAGCCAGATGCCTATCTGGCCTTCTCTTGAAGACCCCGCACCACCTCCCTTGGAAACCCATTCCAAATTCTGACCACCCTTACTATGAAGAAGTTTTCCCTGATATCTAGCCTAAATCTGCTCTCTGTCAGTTTGTGACCATTGTTTCTTGTTACCCCAAGAGGCACCCTAGTGAACAGAGCATCTCCGATCCCTTGCTGCATCCCCCTAATGAATTTGTAGGCAGCCACAAGATCATCTCTTAGCCTTCTCTTGCAGAGGTTGAAGAGGTCCAGGTCTCTCATTCTCTCCTCATAGGGCTTGTCCTGTAAGCCCCTAACCATATGAGTAGCCCTCTTCTGGTCCTTCTCAAGTCTATCAACATCCTTTTTGAAGTACGGCACCCAAAACTGGATGCAGTACTCCAACTGCAGTCTGACCAATGCCACATAGAGGGGAAGTATCACCTCCTTGGATCTATTCATCATGCATCTGCTGATGCATGATGAAGTGTGGTTAGATTTGCTGACGATTTCATCACACTGACAACTCATGTTCATCTTGGAGTCCACTATGACTCCAAGATCCCTTTCCGCTTCTGTGCTGCTGAGAGTGTCACTTCTGAGGCAGTAGGTGTGCTGGATATTTTTGCACCCTAGGTGCAGCACTCTGCATTTGTCTTTGTTGTACTGGATCCTATTGTGTACTGCCCACCTTTCCAACCTGTCCAGCTCTGCTTGCAGTCATTACCTACCCTCCAGAGTGTGCGCTTCACCCCACAATTTAGTATCATCCGCAAAGTTGGACAGAGTACAGGTCACACCCACATCCAAATCACTTATGAAGATACTGAAGAGTACAGGACCAAGGACCGAACACTGCGGGACCCCACTACCCACATCCTTCTAGTTTGATACTGACCCGTCTACTACCACTCTCTGGGTGTGTCCACTAAGCCAATTTGCCACCTGCTGGACTGTGTAAACATCTATGTCACAGCCTCTTAATTTATTTATGAGAATGACTTAGAAATGTGTATTATGTATTTATATTATTATACTATTAATACTACCAAAGAAATAACTTCCTGTGACTATCTCAATGAGACTTTAGGAATGAACAGAAAAGGTATATTG
Organism: Crocodylus porosus; assembly: GCF_001723895.1. Lineage (NCBI taxonomy): Eukaryota > Metazoa > Chordata > Crocodylia > Crocodylidae > Crocodylus > Crocodylus porosus. Next base: position 54,200,829 of record NW_017728909.1, read on the forward strand.
GTAGACTGGGAGTAGGAAAGACTCCGTTTATACTGAAATCACTTATCAGGTCAGTGAAGCCACTTATCATTCACATAAAAATATGAACTGTACAGGTATCCATTATAACCACACATGCTGTCACATGTTTTTGCTTCCTTGCAGTACAGCATTAGTGGCAACTTTCCAATAACCTTTTTGTATGTTATTTTACTGCTGTATTCCCCCATAACAAAGTGTGAGGAGGTTCTTTTCCCTTTGAAAAGATTTCCCATGCCATTCTTAGACCTTGGTCATGTTCCAAGTTTTTCCTAATCAATCTAGCATTGTAAGCTGTCAGACCTCATTTTGTTTCTGATGAAATTATATGACTATACATTTAATATTTGTAGCATACAGATCTTCTTTCTGTTCTTTACTCTTGTTTATTAATTCCTTCACCCCCTTAGAGATTTCCTTCTTTTGCTTGCTGGCCTCTTGCTGAATTATCTCCAGCTTTTCATGCTCTGTCTGTTGTAGCTGTGAGAATATTTTCTTGTAAAGGGAAACCAGCAAACAGCATTTCTCCTGATGTTAAGGATTTTGCCCCATGCACACCACAGCCAGCACACAGAGAAACACAGTTAAAGCCCCAGAAAACAATAATGCTATATGGATGGGTCATATTTATAGGAAGGGAAGAATCCAAAAATTTGGAATTGCCACATTTTTCTAGTTGTGTTCTATTTTGAAATGTATTTCCTCCTGAGCAGACAAGAGAAAAGGTTTTATCTACCAGGGTATCTGGAACAGAGCAAAAATTCGGTATCTCTGCACTGAGTCCTGGATCTCGAAGTCAGAGAGAGCAAAGTGCTATAGAGTTACTTGGTAATGGAAGAAGAAAACATTAAAAGCTCCCAGGCTTCTTCTTTGTGCCACAAGATTCTGGAAATTGTCCTCTTAAATGATGCACACAATTCAAAGTGGTTTTATTAAGGGTAACTATCCCATATAGCACTGAAGGGTGGGGGAGGGGAGGACGGTTTGACTGATGACAGATTTTACTGTGATATTTGTGTTTTAAAAGTGTTCATGTTGTTAGAATATTGTATGACTCAGTTTATCTCCTTAGCCTGTGCACAGAGAAGGAGGCACTGAGTTCCAGGACTGCTTATGTGTAGGTTATGTGTAGGACAAGACAAAGATTTACTCTGAGGTAGCAGCAACAAATCTGAATGGTTTTGTTGAGGTATTCACAAAGTTGAGATGCCTAACACCCAGAAGATGTGGAGAGGAGATAGTATGACGATGGGAGAGCAGGATGGAAAAACAGTTTGGCATGTTTGTGACCAGAAGAATCTGGGGGACTGAGGAAATTTGGAAGATCTCTGCAGATCTGGAAATGACTGTAAGGGAACAGCTGAGTATGTTTCGTAGATTTCATAGACATTAGGGCTGGAAGGGACCTCGGTAGATCACCGAGTCCAGCCCCTCACCCAAAGGGCAGGAAGTTAGCTGGGGTCATAGGATCCCAAAAGCTGGGGTCATAGAGGGATTTTTGAGGGGGCTCAGAACTGTCCAGGCTGGACTGGGGATGGAGGGACTGCTTAAACACTTGGAAGGGGACAGCCAGAGGACCTTTTGCTCCAATAAATGCCTTTACTGGAGAGACTGTCTGCTGTGCTGCTTGGGACTCTGGGTTGCACTGGGTCATGGGTCACCCCAAGAAGAGGCGAAGTCCTTCTCTCAGGAGAAAACTGGATGCTAGCCCTTTCAGTCGGGGCTACAGAGAACCAGGGAGAGTGAGGGACCAAAAAGCTAGGGTCTCAGGATGGGAAGGAGCTCAGCCTCCCCCCTTGCTCTAGGAGCTAAGCCTGGACTGGCTTCAAGGGGTACTCTCAGAGACCAGACAAGACCTAGAGGGCACTCTGCACCAGTGGGGAAGGGGAAATAGATGTAAAAAGACAAAACTACAGAAAAAAAGCTTATTTCTCCCCAACACATTATTTCAGAGTACAATGACTGGCTCCTTCTATGTAACACATTGTTGGCTGATTGAGGAACAGTGATCTCCACTCAGTCAACTTTGGACTGGGAGTCCCTGATTGACATTATAGGGCTCATATAAAGCAATAGGTCAGATAGATTTATTTTATAGAAGGGAGCCATTGGCCAGAGAGAGCTTGGTACGGCGTATGCTGTCTGGCTGTGGTCCCTCTATGCTTTTTCCTTGGCTGACTGACATTGGCAAAAACAAATATTTTCATTATTTTGTTTGTTTTCTTCTCTTTCTCTAATGTGTGCAAATAGCTGTTCTCATGCTGACTTTCAGCTCCAAATCTTGACTTTTCCAAGGGAAAAAAATAAGTAATTTGTTAGGTTACAAACAGCACAAGGGAATTTTTCTTTATTTTACTGGAATTTGCTTTAGCTACAAATGTCTTCAGTTATCACAAGTGAGAAATAAATGCACCATCAGCACATATTGAATAATGCATTCATCTCAGACCATCTGATTTATTTTGAAGGTTGTATTCCTTTTGATACTCAGCCAACATATACTTGCAGGGAATTATAGAAAGGAAATGAGTACAAAGCAAGATGACTGGTCAATAAACACCACCATGATAAGGTTTTGTGCTCTTCCTCCTTACTTAGAATACTGTACAACTGCATGTTGCGTGATATATTGTACCAAAGAGGGCATGGATTTCAATACAACCATGAAACAAAACATATTTTAAGAAATACTAACATTTTGGCAGAAGGAGAGTTGTCAGGAGAGTTATGCCATATGTGATGGAGTTTTGCATTAGATGGGAGTCTCCTGACATATTCAAAAATAATAGCCACAAATTTTGTCCAGGGGAAATGTAAATTCTGAGAATGGCTTAAAAGAAACTGAATGAAGTTTTTGCACCTGGATTGTGATTACTTGCATAAAGTCATGGCAACAGCCATGCTATGTTTGTTGGCATTCCCAAAATTACTCACTTTGTGCTCAAACTGAATTAAAGTATGAAGGGACAGGTTGGGTCATGAGAGTCAAAGAGACCCCATGACACCCCATGAGACATCTGGGTGCATCTCTTCCTATGCTGGGCACAGTTAATAACAGTCTTCAAAGGAATGTGTACTGTCAGAGGATTGCTGGAGGATGACACAATCCAGCCATATACTCTCATTACTCTTGACATCACTAGTACTTTGCAAAATCATTAGTAACTGAGTGACAGCAGAAGGGTGCCCTACTTTACTAGTGAAAAAAGATGGGAGCCAGATTTCTAACTCGGTAAATTCACACTGACTTCAGTAGGAAATCTGGATCTACAAGAAATTCAGGACCAGATGTAAAGTCTTTATTAGCTAGAAGACCCATAAGATTAATAGAACAACACTTCTTCCACACAGATATGTTGCTAACAAACAGCCAGGACACCTTAAAAAATGTTGGGAGGAAAATACAACTTTTATCCTATGAGAGTCCACCAAGCCAATAGGTAAGGAAGCTCAGGAAGAAGAAAGTATCCCTTTCCTGAGGAGGTCCATAAACCAGCCTTCACAAAACAAAATTGTGTCTACTTCCTAGTGACATCCAGAACTTAGTTCCTCGAGGGGACTCCAGTAGCTTTTTTCATTGTCTTTAACTTCAAAAAGCATAGCCCTCTTGTATTCTTGTTTTGATTCAAATCTATTTTGATTATTTTTACGTTATAGACTAACCAAAGGGGATATACTTCAAGGATTTCAAAAAAAGGGAGGTTCTCTTAAAAATAAATTAAGAGAAACATAGCACTAGCCAAAGTGTGTGTATAAAACATATACAAACATTTATATTTATACCACAAGCCTTCATGGGCTGAAGCTCATTTTATCTGAGGTGAGCTTCAGTCCACAAAAGCTTGGGCTATCTATTAGGGCTGTGCAAAGCTTCAGGTACTGATTGGATTCAGAGGAGATTTGGCCTGATTTGATGGCTGAATCTCCAAATCAGAATTGAATCAGGGGACCAATATAAAGGTCCAAATTGATTTGATGATTTGGGCAGTCCCCACCCACACTGGAGCCAGACTCCATGCTGGTAAGTAGGGGGCAGGGGAGGGGGGGCTGGAGGAAGGGGGAGGGGACCATGGGGGGACCCTTGCCAGACTCTATCCCCTGCCTGCTCCCCCAGTCCCTCCTGAACTGCCCCCCCACCAATCCTCCATTCCCCCCACACCATGGCTGCCCTGTCTGCCCCAGCTCCTGGTGCTTTAAAGAAGCCCCCACTCACGAGGTGCTGCTGGGAAGGGGGCAATCCCCACTGCCTGCCACTGCCCCATGCTGCATGGGGGGGCTTTACCCCCACATCACACACATTAGGGTCTTTTCCTAGTTCAAGCTGTACAATAAGTCCAAAAATATGAACTGCACAAATAAAAGGGTTTGACAAGATTTCTTTGACCATGGAAATCTGTAGGATCCTACTCCTTGAACAGATCTAATTTCAGACTACTGTATTTCTTTGCTTGGACATAAACTTGCTCTTTGTAAATAGTTCACTATTTACATCACTGTCTGAAAGTCTTTTTGAAAGCCCTATGTGATCTCTTTAAGTGAATTCATTCATTTTTCAGTAGTTACCACCCTCTCATCTGCTTCATTAGCTGAAGTAGACACTGTCTCATTTTTGTTCACTAGCGAGGTCACAGCTCTGTGCAGAATTATGTATCTAGCAACAGTTTTGGGGAACATTTCTTTTGTTATGGCACTTGTCTCACTCTCTGATGCTAAAGGCTCAACTTGGAGCCTTCACACTAAAGTTGACAAAGTATGTGATGCAGGTTGCAATGAAAAAGAGTTTTGTAGGATAAGGACCAAATGTTGGTCACACTTGAGTTAATGACAGCTTTTCCATTGATTTCAATGTGATCAGGTCTGAATCTTTATTTTTTCTCTTAAAACATATCAGCTTTATATTCTTTTTCCTGAAGTGTAAGGTTTTGGTTACAGCACTCTTCTTTCGGAACAGAAAGTCCTTTTACTACAGATCTGTCAAATCCAAGTTTCTCTGACCAGGCATTCGTTTTGTTGGCCAGCTCTGCTCCCCTGTTTACCTACCTTTAATGAGCTGTAGGGTACAGCTGCAACTAAACTAGCCCTGGGTGCCAGAATATACTGTGCACTTAGGTTTGCTTTTGTGCCTGAAACTTTACTATACATTGCACTGCCATATTTGCACACCTGCAGCCATTGTTCTGTATATTTATTCTGTTATATGATAACTAGCATAGAGATAATTTATTAACAGTACACTTAACAGGTTAAATACTTTGAAAATTGTTAGTAAATAAATCCAAAAGACATTGGATATGTACGATGGAAAAGATCCAAAACTGATTCCAAACCTCCCACTTGTTCATGTACCCTTGGGGTGTAAGCATGTGTTATTGACTTCTTTGTAGTCTGAGAAATGCCTGAATTCACTAAAGGTTTTGGAATACAAAATGCTAAGTTAATTTCAAAATTAAGATAAATGTACCAAAAAGCTTGGAGGCAGCTCTTTCTAGTAAGCTGAGTATTAACATCCTCTTCCCAAAAAACTGAATCTATATCACAACATTGCATGTGGACTGTATTGAGCAAAATGCCAAGGCTGCGAGGAAAAGCTACATGTTCTCCCTCTTCACCCATGACATGGAAATAACCTAAAGAATGAGCCTGAGGCTTGCATTTTTTAATATGAATGGTAGTGTTTTAATAAGATCTTCAATTGACCCTGGTCATTCCCTATTAGGTCATTTTAATTTCTGCTGTCCAGGAAACAGGTCAGAGTGCCAGCTATATCTGTTCTGTTCTTTGCATTGCAAATCTCACAGACAATCACTATGTAAGAGTCTTCCAGCTTCAATGGCGTTTTTGTTTATGTTCAACGTAGATTGACCAGTATGGCCAATTTAATGGACTCCCATTCTCACTGGAGTGTAACCATCACATGCCTTTGCTGAAGCTGTTAGTATAGGTTCTTTTGTCTGTAGTAGCTGCCCCCTGGTATTTACTATCTTTGTTTCCTCCTTTATTTGAATCCTTCTTTCCCTAGCAAGTAAGCGTTAACATGTGTGATGAAAAGGAAAGAGCCACAAGAAGTAATACTGTACTGCAACTGTGCAGGCTTTTACACTGCACAGGCCTTTCAGAGGAGAGGTGAGAGCCAAAGCACAAGCAGACTCACCTTCATTGAGGAACCTGGAAAGGAAGGCAATAAATAATTATGTAAACAAGCAACCAAATAAATACAGTCACACCTTGTGTCCTTATTTTCAAAGGGACTATTTTTTTCTGAAGGAGGTTTCTCATCTTTCTATCATAAGACATATGCCCAGATGCTGGGATTTCTTTTTGGGAAGGCATTTTTTGAAGGGCATAGGATTGAAATTACAAAACTGGAAGTGAAAATCAGACCTGAAAGGCTCACTAGAATGTACAGGAGTGGATTTCTGACTCTTCGTTAAAGCCAGCTCTATTTGTGATGCCACATTTCAGGGTCTCCAAAGAGAAACACAGAAGTCAATAAGTGATATTTATAAGGTAACAATGAAGCAAAACAAGAAAATAAATTAATAAAAACCTATGATTGCTTTTATGCATCAGACAGATATAGTAAAGGAAAGTAAAATAAAAGGCTTGATTTTTTTGCTTTGAAACCCAATTTTAAAATTGGTTGTGACTTCCCACAAAGAGCGAAACCAAGCACAGTAATGTTCTTCCAGGTATACATGAATGACTCTATTCAATGGACCATGCATGTTTATCAAGTGGTTTGTTTGAGACATAGGGGTTATTGCTTAGGGTGCAAGTTACTTACCTAACTATTAGCAGGCTAAAACAGCAGTTCTGCCTAGTGTAGGATTAGTTCTTATTTTCTAGTGCTGTATCTGGTCTAGTTTCAAATGAGGCTTCCACTAGTTGACTTGCAATACTCTTCTAAAGCCCAAAATAGCTCACCAACAGAAAATTTTCCCTGACTTTCCATCTGAATACAGCTATTTAGAAGCAGTTTCTGATGCTCTCATTCTCTACAGTAACTAGCAGCCCTATTCATCCCAGTGGGATATTTGATGAAATAACATACACAACCAGAAGAGTCAAAGTATCAGAATTTTGCCCTAGGCAATTTGGAGAGTTGTGAAACATTTACCCATAAATTCAGTTCTTTACTTCTACCTTGCATGATATGTGTGCTGTTGCTTTTTTCAGCTTAGACACTGTTTTAAATATATAAAATAAAGACTATGTTTTGTTATTCTATTTACAAAAAAAAATAAGATTTTAGATAGAGAGAGTGTGTGGAATAGTGAGAGTGAGACCAGATTCTCTATGATCTCTACCAGTTAAAAATAATGACAATAAGGGTTCAAAGGTATTTCTCCTGAAGCAGGGTTTAACCTTAGGGCAACCTCCGCTTGGAGCTAGAACTAAACTAACTAATTGGTATCCTATTTTGGAAGCACCAATTGATGTCTTGATAACCCAATAAACTTCTAAAGCATCACAGGCTGGAATAGATTATCATTAAAAACATATGATCCTTTAAACCAGGAAAGAGAACATCTGAAAATTTAGAACAGCCAGATCTCATATAACATTTAATAATTCACATCCTGGAATATATTATTATTCAACATGGGAACTATAACTGCCGTTCTACTTGAAGCTTAGCCAAAGTAAAATGATGTTACTATAGTATCTCTTCTTGGAGTTTACTGCAGGGTCTACAGACAATCTCACTGAGTTTTTTGTAACACTAGGGATTATGTTTCATAGGACCCCTGTATATGTGCAAGAAAAGGCGTTATGGGATCTAACGTGATCCCCGCAATCATGCCTCCTGCCATGCCACACGTGCATGACAGGAGGTGTGATTGTGGGAATTGAACATTAGATCCCATTGTACCTTATATCCAGTGCAGGGTGAGCCTGGGATTATGATCCTGAGTTCCCCCTGCACCAGCTCCCACAGCTGTGAGCCCTGCAGTTGATGGGGTTGGTGGAGCTCACAGCAGGGACAGTGTTCCCCCATGCTGCCCCCACTTTAAGCCCTGTAGCTCAGGAGGCCCACAGCTTTCTTCCTGCTGCCACCACTACAAGCCTCAGGGCAGGGTGGGGAACACTGCTGCAGCTGCAAACCCCACAGCTCAGGAGGCTCACAGTGGAGGCAGCGTTCTTCCTGCTAAGCCTTGCAGCCAAGGATGCTGCCCCCGCTGCAGCAAGTCCCACAGCCAAGGAGGCTCCCTGTGGCAGCAGTGTCCTCCCTGCTGCAAGCCCCACAGTTGACAAGACTGCCACCACTGTGAGCCTTGTCAGCTGCAAAGCTGGCAATAGATGGTGCTTACCTGTGGCTGGGAGCCCCTCAGTTGATGGGGCTCCCAGCCACAGGCCCTGGTGTCACATTCAAGTAACGGCATGACTAGAGCAAGCTACAAAGTTATTACACATGTTTTGTGGGATAGCTTTGTAGCTTATTGCTTGTTTTATCATGCCATTACTTGGTTGAACATGTAGCTGGGCCACAACTTAAGTCATGATTATCTGGTGCCACAGGGCCATTTGGTCCCCCTTGGCCACAACTTAAGGCATGATTACCTGGTTACCATCATGCCTTAAGGATAACATATAGAGAGGGCCATAGAGTAAGTATAAACCATTTCTTCCTAACTGAGGATACAAGATTCTTTTTTTTGGTGAGTACACAGCCCTGGTCTTTGTCAGTAGTATGACAATAACCTAACAGTCTTTGAAAGGAAAATTGATTTACCTAATTGGGTTGTAAATAGTTAGAACAAAGTGGCAGATGTACTTGTGTACAGCCTGTTTCTGTTGAATTTGTTTTTAGAAAGCCTGTTGCACCAGAACATGGTTGAGTAAAAAGCCTAAAGCAAGAGCAGGTGGTTTCAGAAAAGTGATATGAAACTTCCCAGAAAGAGAGAACATTTCTGAAAACTATCATTACTTCTACCAGTTGTTTTGGAAATGCTACTACATTGTGGAAGTATAAGGACTTCTTCGTCAGAGAAAAAGTCAGGAGAGAGGACTGCTATTCACTGTGCTGAGGTAGGGGCAGATTCTCAGATGCTGCTAATTCTCATACCTCTAAATGCTACTTACTTAGGACATATAGAGGAACTTTCTGATTATGCTAGAAAGAAGTGAGCATAAAGGAAAAGTGAAGACATTGTGGGCTTTTATTGGAAAAACAAGACAAAACAATACAAAATAGCTACTTACCCTTCACAAACTGTAGTTCTTTGATATGTGGTAGTCAGTATTGATCCAACCATATATATGCATGAACTCAGATACACGAGAGCAGATTTTTCTCACCTAGTGATGTTCATCAGTGGCACATATACTTAATGTATACGGAGGAAAAAACCATGGACAAAAATAGCCCCTTTAACTCTATCAGTCTTTTTCATACAAGGCAGAAGAATAGCTGGAGCTATGAAAATTTCAAAGGAACTAAAATAATTAGCTGACTCTCGGACATCAAATTTTATCACAAAAAATATTTCCAAATCTACAAAATGAATATAAATAGCACTGAAACCAGGTATAGTTACAAATACTGATCCAGTTCCACAATCTCCAGCTCCTGGGATCAATGAAACTATTTGTGTAAGTGCATAGGACCTGGATCAGATCCAGGATCAGATCTGAAAGCATCTGGGTCAAAATCTTTTGTCAAGTGTGGGAGGCAGGGAACATAATTTCTTTAGACACAAGTCTTTTCAAGTCTCCATGTTTTCCCTCTACTTATAATGCTACTAAACTAGATGTAACTTTTAAATCCAGGCACAGTATATTTCAGATATGGCGCTTTGTGTATTATCTCAGTAGGACCATAATATTAAGTTACAAGTTCACTGTAAATGATACATTTACAATTTCTTGTGACAGAGGGAGCCAACACAATGGCCAAGGACAATCAAGAACAAAGGTCGCATGTAAAGTGGGACTGACCACTCCATAAACGCCCCCAGAGGCATGTATTACCCTTAAAGAGGTAGGTGATGAATGGGAAGGAAGACAGACCAGACCTAAAACATATAATTGCTTGAAAACTGGTCTTATTACCAGGGATCTGGGTTTTCAGTTTCCCACCGAAAAACAGAGAAAAACATGGATTTCCCCCTTTACTGAAACAAAACATGGATTTCTCATTTTAGTGGAGAAACCCACAGATTGTGCAGTATTGCAAAGAGATCTCTGCAGGCTGGCAGAGTTCTAGCCTACAAGGGGCAGGGAGGGAGCAGGAGGAGGCTGGAGGCCAGGGGCACCATGTGCATATATATGCACATGGCCAGCAGGCAGCCTGGAGAGCAGCTCCCATAGGTAAATGGAGGTTGAGGATTGAGGCCCCCATAGGGAGGGAGGGAGATAGGCAGGGTTGGGGATACTGCCCCTGGGGGGGCGGGTTGGGGGGCTTGGGGCCCGGGACTGCAATGTGCCACAAGGCCCCAGCTTGGAGTGGGATGGGGCCACGGGCTGTTCATCCAAGGGTTCCCTGCCACTGCACGCACTCCTGCGGGGCAGAGGGGACCCGTGCCCCCCAGATCTGTGTGTTGGGCAGGGGTCAGGGTGGGCTGTCCTCTGTGGGCTAGGGCTCCCTGCCCTGTTGCCCTCCCCTGGGGCCTTTGCAGCCCAGAGGGTGCGATCTGACACTAGAGGGCACCGCACAGCTATGGAGGGAAACTGCTTGCCAGTGCGAGCTCCTCACTGCCCTGGCGAAGCATCCCCTATGCTCACAGCAGTAGTGAGGGGCACAACCCCATGCCACTGCACACACTGCTGCTACTCATGCAAGGTACATATTGCTAGAACAGTGGAGAGCTCACAGCAGCAAGCAACTTCTGCCAGGTCGCACCAGGTCACCAGGTCACACCTGCTGGACTGTGGAGGCCCTGGGGGAGGGCAGCAGGGGGCAGCCCACCTCTACCCCTGCGCTGTGTACAGATCTGGGGGCACCGGTTCCCTCTGCCACTCGGGAGTAGGCACAGCAGTGGGGAGCCTCCCTGCCCTGCCTAAGCCTGCAGCAGGTGGGAGAGCCGGTCTCTGCTCTGCTGCAGTTGCTGCCACCTTCTGTCAGGAGTAGGGGGCCATGACCCTGGAACAGCAGGGCCTGAGGGCTGTGGGGGGTGGGGGAGTGAGGGTTATGAGCAGTGCCAGGAGGCTGTGGGGGGCAGTGAGAG
>NW_017728909.1:54212885-54229906 GCF_001723895.1 Crocodylus porosus
CGACTTTGACAAGCTCAAGAGGCTTGTCGGTCAGGCCCTCAGGTGGTAGTGTCAGGCCCTTGCTCCCTGCCAGTCCAGGGTGCTCCACCCCAGCTCATATTGTTGGTGTCCTGGATACGTCAACTCTGTACCTGTACTCTGTGCATTCTGTACTTTGGCTTGAACTACTCCAGAGTTTATTGTACCATATTAATTTCACGTGTAGATGTACCTGTTGGGAACAAATTTCCAAACCAAAATTGAAATATTTGGTCCAGCTTTCTTTGTCCCCATGAGCAGACATCAAATTAGCTAGCTTAAAAATATTATTTTAAAACTTTCCCAGTAGTATATTAGATTGTCCTAAATTAATAGTCTATGAAATGAGATACCTTATTATCCTGCATCTGCCTAAGGGGAGGAAATTAATATTGCTTTAATTTTAAAATGTCCTGAAATTACTTTCAAGGGTCAAATTTAGTTTTAGAAAAATGAGTCTTATGACTGTTAGATAAAAATGTTATGAAGTGGCACATTTTTCCATACTTTATTAAATGTATTTATGTATTTTTATGTATATGAACCAAACAATCCAAAACAACACATTTGATTGCACACTTGGAGAGAAGATCATAGAATATACATGTGACAAATGTTAGTTACATTGCTTAATGCACACTTGGAACACACCCCTGTGTGATTCTCAACCAGGGTACAGTAGCACCCTAGGATGACTTGAGACCTTTTCAAGAAAGCAATGAGGTGCCATGCAATATTAATACTTTTGGTTATACAAACATAATTCACATGCTAAACTCAGAGATTTCAAATAGGAATCATTTAGTGCTAACATTGTAAGCTATCATGGTCTTACTGAGTTCTTTGCAATATCAGAATTGCTCTATTGTTTTTCTGTAGTCAAAAAACAAGTGAAAAGTAAGAGATGTCATGTTTCTAGGGGTGCCTCACACTAAACTCTGCCAGCGGAGGTGGTTCAAGCACCTACACTGAACACCTTCAAGAGTAAATTGGATGCTTATCTTGCTGGGATCCTATGACCCCAGCTGACTTCCTGCCCTTTGGGCAGGGAGCTGGACTCAACGATCTCCTGAGGTCCCATCCAGCCCTGATGTCTATGAAATCTATGAAATCTATGAAACAAGGGGCACCTCAAGGCAAATGAGTGAGTCTTGAGTCTAAAAAGATTGAGATGAGTGCAGTACACAAACTAATGTAGAATAGAATAGAATAGAATAGAATAACTGTCACATTAGAGCCATGTCTACATGAGACAGTGATTGCGCAGTAGCCTGATACTACTGCATAGTAGCGTCACTTGGCAAAAGTGTGTAGTATTAGGCTACTGCACAGTAGCCTCACAAAAAAAAGCATTTGCCAACACTACTGTTCAGTAACTCAGCTTAATGAGCATTTATTTAGTACTTGCATCAGTAACTCAGCTTACTTGAACAAGTGTGCAATCGCATCTCATGTAGACATGACCTAGAAGAGGAACCAACTTATCTAAACACTATCAAATGTAGGTTATTATAATTAGTAGTCAGGGTCTGAATATCTTAATAAAGCTTATATTAAAGTAAGCTTTATTACATTAGTTTTCTTAGTTTCAATATTGTGACAGTATATACTGAATTCATTTATTTGGAGAAAAAACCACCTGTTGCACTGATATTTATGGATTTTGGTTTCTGTTTCTGGATCATTTTCAAGGCTGTTGCAATAATACTCCCTTGGTTTTCTCCCAGAAGCCCTTAAAAATCATATCAACAGTAAAGACGACAAGAAAGCACTAAGTTGATGGAAGAGGTCTTGTAACCTGGTGCTGAACTGAGATGGTTGCGACATCCTTCTTTCAGTGCTACAAATGACATTTATTCTAAATGCAGTGCACAAGCACAAGCAAGGAAGAAATAAATGTTCTAAAGGGATTCATGAACAGCAAATGACTTTGGGGAAAAACACTAAACTTCCCCTGTCACTTACCATACATATGCTAAGAAATATATCTAGGCAAAAAGTTCTTTTCTCGTGTGTTTTCAATTCTGATGTGTTGTAAATTATATTCAGTTTATTAACATACAGACACAGATCAAGGGAAAGAAAATGTTTGTTACAGGCCCCTGCTGGCTGATGAGTATTTTCTTTTGAGGATCCGTGACCTTTATGAAACCCAGTCAATTTAAAGATTCTAAAATCCACCTCTTCTATCTGCAGGTTCCTTGGTTATGTGAAAATGAATTAATTGTGAACTATAGGCAGAGACAAAACACCAACTTAAAACCTTTGGAACTATCATACCATATTGTGCATATCAAGTAGTTACAAACCTTAGGACTGATGGTCTTTTTAATAAAAAAGCTAGAAGTACTTTCTGACTTATGCATGTGCATTTATTGTTTGCTAAGAAGATTCAGGTACAAATGGAATAATTCAAGTCTTTTATTTAACATAAGTCTTTGTAGCTCCTTTCCTAAAATATTTGTTCATCTCATCATTTGATTATTTAAAGTATTGTCAATAATATTGATGATAGTATGCTGTTTGCAATCAAATTATTATGTATGATTTTGAGATAGTGGAATACCTACTATATCCATCAGTGTTGAACATTACCTTGGTTCAACATGCATTTGCTACTTAAAATCCACTTTTAAGTATCCGTGGCTGACAGGCTAGTCTGTAAAGTATTCCTTCTGCTCTGAACAATGCTTAAAGCTCTGGAACACCAAGAGCTATTCTGATGCAGAGCCTGGATTGTGATTTATCCTTCGTGGAAGTATAGGGAGAAATGAAGCCTTAAGTGTTCCCTTTACTCCCCTGTATGGCATCAACACATTGCATATGTATGGAGTTGCATTATTCATCTGCATATATTTAGATATTCATGGCTCATAGGTAAGGTACCAGTAGTCAGATGTCAAGAATATGTACCAGTTTCTCAAGCTAATAAAACTTGTACTCTACAAATGGTTTCCTCTGTATGGCTCTTTAAAACAGGTCTTAATGGATAGGAAAGAAAGCTCCATTTGACCGTGGCTGGGGACAAAGGGACTAGGGTAAAATGTTAGCTCTGCCCAGCACCCTCCAGCATGATAGCCCTTAGCATATGAGCCATGAGGCGGTAAGGATGGAAATGAATGTGAGTGACCCTATTTAGTTTTAGGGGCCAGGAGCAGATTATTTCCTTTATGAAGCAAGGAGGGAACCAAGAAAGGAAACATAAATTTGTGAATCCTAATTATTTCCTCAGGCTTGTCCCTTTTTCCTTTAAATATTTGGGCCAAATATTGATAACCTAACTGGGCAAGAGTAACACCCTAGTCTGTGAGCCACCTCACTGATTTCAGTGGGCTTTCTTGGCATGTTACGCACTATGAAAAATCTGGCCTTTCCTTTGCAGAGACTTAATATTGTTACAATATTGGAAATCCAGGTGTTACTGTAAGGATATTCCTAAACTACAGTAGCACAGCTAGGGGTGGGCAAATGGGCTACTAACTTCAGGCGTCAACTATAAGGTAGGTGCCAAAATGGGTCAGAGAGTGTGCCAGAGTAGTAGCAGCAGCTGGAGACTTCAAGTCCCTGAGACAGGTAAGGCTGACTCCCTGACCCGCTCCCCTTCACTTGACTTTGATGTTTGAGTCCTGCTCTCTGGCAGGATTTTGTTCAGGGTACAAAACTTGCTAGTTACACCTTGCTAATATATGTATTGTTCTTAATAAGAAGCATTTGTTTAAAATCATGACCCCATATATAATTTTGTAATTTTAAAAAAAGATATAGTCCCTGCTCTACTGAGCTTGTAGTCTAAGGTAGATAGTTGTAGAATTTGAAGTCAGGTGTGGGTAAGGACAGGGGTAGGAGAAACAGAGGGATGAGGTTTAAGTTGAAAGAAAACAATGAGTCACATTACGGCAAGCACATTGGAAGCTGTGTTTTTAACTAAAAGAGCAAAATAGCTTAATGATGTTATAATTTCTGTCCACAAATTTGTGTGCAAAAAGCACAAAAACTGTAAGCCATGTAAACAAAAATAATTGACTTAAGAACACTGAGGATAAAATGTTTCCAAGTGCACCAGGGAATGACTTAATACAGCAGCACATAGCATTGCCAAGACCTAGCACAGTGCTGTTCAGTGGTACTGATGAGTTTTATTAGTTTACAGTATCTAGCTGTGTTTTTATGGTTTGTGAAATGAATGAATAGTATTTACGCTAAACTATAACATAACAAGATACTACTGTTCTTCCAATTTGCTGTCCAGCAGTAATTTCTCAAATGTTTACTGACTGCTAATAAGTTCTGTTTGTTTTCCACGGGCTTTATCCCAGTTCCTTAGATAATGCTTCTTATCACTGTGGCAGAAGAGAAATAATAAATGGCGTTACTCACATTATTGTTAGTGATGGACAAAACTCAAAAGTTCCATAGGGTTGAATTGGTTTGAATAAGCCTCCCAATGTTTGGATGCTCACTGAATTGTTTTATACTCTGAAAGACTCCTCTGGCCATTTTTTCTACCCAGCGTCCTCCTTTTTCCTGAAGCATTCAAATAGTGGGATCTCCAAAAGCTTTGTCCTCTAGTAGCATCTTTGTACCTTCTACTGATTTCTACTCACACCCTTCCTGTAGTGTTCCTGTGGGCTAGGTTTCAGGGATGGGCTTAAAGGAGTTCAGATTCTAGATTTTGAGTGTTTGTGAAGTTAGTTGGTCATTAAGCAAGATTTAGGTTCCAATACATCCCCTTAAAATGGAAGACAAGAACAAAATATAGCTAGTGTCATTCCAAATGAAGCCATGCTCATTGCAGACAGTTATCCTCCATAATGCAGAAGAGATTAAATATTGTACTGTGTATCAACTAATTATTATTTAGTAGGTTATATTTTTCTAATAAAATATCCATTACAATATCTTTTTACTTAACAGTCAATGAATGCTTTCAGAAAAGTCTTCATCTAAGTTCCATGGTAGGGTGAGGCATCTTACGTATTAGAAGGTTTCCCACAATATTTTTTTTTAAACATAAAGGTAATTAAGCTCTGGACATACATTCTTTATTATGATTACACAAGACCTGTTGTATACAACAAAAACCATATAATGGTCTAAGTCATGCTATGGGATGTGTTTGAATGATTTTGTCTTGTACTCAGCAAACTTTTGGTACTTCTAGAAAGGAAGACTACAATCTGGTAGTAGTAGTAGTAGTAATATGATAAAGACAATGTTTTCCTCTTAAGTCTTCCCAATGTCAGAAAAAATACGTTTCTGCTGACAATATTTGCTGCAGTAAATTATTTTCTTGCTAGCTTATATATATATATACTCCTCACTCAACTTTTGATAGTCTTCTTCATTGACCTAGGAAGGGCAAATGATTTGAAGATGTCACCCACACCATGTCTTCATCTTGAAGAAGTTATAGCGTAAGTGTTTAGTTCACTTTCTCTATTAATTCTGGAATTCTTCATGGTGTAATTATCAGTGATATTCTTGATCTGGAACTACCAAAACTATAATACATAACCACCACCAGATCTTCAAATGAAAAGATTCTCCAAAGAAATAAATACTTGGGAACCTTGAGATAGAATTACTGTGAATTTTAAAATATATGCTGAAGGGACTAGTTCTATGAGGACTTTTATTGAATAATTTTCCTTATTGAATTTCCAACATATTGCCATTATTAAAACATTTGTTCTTATTTGTTGTTCACAAAGATAAGACTCTAAAGACATGAATAAGTGAAGAACAGGATAGGATATTATCTATAATCCTATTACTTCCTTCTCTACTTCACTGTTTTATTGCATCCATTGATGGCACAACATGCTTTTACATTGTGAATTCATGTTCAAATTTGGACACTAAGAAGTCCTAATAAAAGGGGCACATGTTTAAAATGCAACTGAAGAAAAGAATCCTATATCAAGCTTCTTCTAATGCCATACTCAACCTGGTAATCAGGGTGGTCTTTGGACACATATTTTTTATATAAAAAGCATCAGTCACCGCCTGGAACGCTTCTTAAAAAATTCTATTAACCAACAATTTTGCAGATCTATAGTATACCATGTTTTCAAATAGGTCTTTTGTCTTCTAGAATCAACATTCCCTTTTTTCCCTTATGGCACAACTAGACTTTGGAAATCCTTGCATGATGTATCATAGGAAGCACAGGTCTACCATACTTCATTGTCAGGGCTTAATTCAAACCTTCTTAAGTCAATGAAGTCAGTGGCTGGGACTCAGGCCTCAAGTGTGAGTGGAGGCTATTTGCAGATATATGTAAAACTAAACAATAGAAGTTTTCAGCGTTAACAAGGAGTAAATGCCAGGAGCCTTGTGCACTGGTGCCATTACTCTCAAAAACATTAAATAGTGCTGATGTATAGGCAGAGAGTGGGTATGTTTGAGAAAACCAGAGGTCAAGCAGGCTCTTCAGCAGGCTAGTGACTCAATGAGTTAGATACCTCATTCATTCATCTTACTTCTGCTATCAGGCACAGGTACCTTCTTGTCCACACAATAGCTTTTTCATTAATGCAGGAACACGTGTCCTTGCCCTCATCATTTTTTACCTTGAGCTTATCCATAGCACCTGCACTGTGCAAGATTCTCAGTTCTTTCAGCTTCTAATCATTGCCACAGCAACCAGCAGTGATGTTACAAACACAGAATTACAATTAGTCCCTTGGTGGAGCTAAGCAGCTGGAACAGATGCAATCTTAATAAAGATCATCCCAAATAGCCATAAAAATACGGGAAGAGAAACAGAAAATAACTATGATCACTGCATTTGATAGATTGCTCACCAGGGTAATGTTATGAGCTGTTGTATCTTATTTTCATGATGTACTGAGGAAAAGTAGCTAATTAAACATCGGGCCACACAATACCTATTAGTTACAGGTTGTAGTACAGCTCCAAGGGAGCACAGCTGCTTTATCCCTCTATAAGGTGTTTTCTCCTGTGGCCGGGGAAACTCTGCAGGTGGGGGGACAAAGGTGTGAGATGCCCTTATCTGATCCCTGTTTCCTATATGGGATGTTTTTCATTGCAAAGTTTGCTAGGTCTTATGTGTTCAAGTGTAGAGAAACCACAGGAGTGAATTGCTGGTTTATATGGAAAGATTCAGTCTCATTTTGGTTTCCTGACTACCTATGCTTTAGGAAGCCACATATTTTGAGGACAAGTACACATGACAATAGTTAGTTGGGCATGCATGCCTCCACTCTTGAACACAGCTACCCAGGTACAATCATGGTAATTGTCATAAAACATTTTTGCCAGCAGAGCTAGTGCCTTTTAAATAAAATAGATCAAAATACAGCACATCCATTTCACATAAATATTTATTTTTATTCCATGCACTGCAATATATTACAAAATTTAGCAACATATAGTGTCTAGTAAATGCAGCCTCCTCTCAAATAACTGGTATATTTGGGGTTTTTTTAAAAAAAGGCTTACTGACATTAATGATTCAAGTTGCTTCATTAGCATGTTCTGGCATGTGCGGGCTCTGAACACAAATGCTTGAGGAGTGCTTCTAAATAGCTATTTCAAAGATTTCTGTGAGGTAATGGTAGATCTTTAACATCTTATATAAAAATCTGAAAGCAGAATAGGTCTTTCCTTTGTTTCAAACCACTCTCATACATACAAAAATGCCATACCTCTGAATAAGACTTGATCCTATTTACTGTGGATTTCATGTATCTGTGTTAGAGTCTTTCCAGTGAACAGGATGGCAAACAGACCCCCTGCTCTGGATAGCGCTGTTCTTCCCCCCTTGGGAATTTTAAAGGTTTTAAGCAAATATACAATACTGTATGTGAATGGATGCAATATTTCCCTTAATTAATACTGCATATGTTGGCTACTGTGGGAAGTGACAATATATCAGTGCATTGCTGCCTGGAATATTAATGTCATCTTAGCTGAACTCATACAAATGCCTCTAGCTTCTAACAGCTGGCCCCATTATAATTAGAATTTGTTAACACAGTTGCTGGTGTACTGTCTATTTTTACACCATAGGTTTTCTCACTGGAATGTCTAAAAGGTGTTAGCATGTTGTACTGATCCATCACCACCTCAAGAAGGTGAGGCGTTGATGGATCATAAGCCAGGTGCCAGTTCTATAATAGGAATCATATGGTTTGGGAGCCTTAGGGCCACTTCTGGGGAAAATAGATGGAGATTAGATGAGTGTGGACCATTTGAGGTAGAAAAAGAAAAAAAAGGATAATTTACAGGAAATATTTTAAGCCTGTTAATTGCTTGGCATTCTGCAGCAGACTTCCATTTAACTGCACATTTAAATTGCTTCAAGACACATATTGTTTTAGTATCTTTGGATCCCACTAAAGCCCTATTGATGTTCTAATGTGTAAAGTGTTGGTTTATTAACTCACACACTTTAGATTTTCTCTGAAGATGAAATAGAGTAGGTGATTTTGCCTCTTGTGAAGCTGAGCTACTCTGCCATGGTGGTGGAGAGACAACATTAAACTAAAGCTATTGCATGCAAAATGCCTTTGAAAGTCCTTCTGTGTACTAGGGGCAGCACACTTGCAATCATCCCCTATTACTCCTGTTTAACACCAACATTACACATATAGTTGTTTAATTTAGATTTGTAACAAGATTTAGTTTTTCAGTTTGCGACTGTGAAGGGATCTAATTCCAGTTCTGCTTCTTATCTGCTGTGTGACCTTGGGTAAATCACTTCTCCTCACAGGGATTCTGTATGCATTTTATATAGGCATAATTCATGTAATATGTATTTGTTTGGCATGTTCAGTAAAAAATGTGAGAACATAAGAAATAGGACCAGAAGGGTTCCTCGAGGATTCAGGAAGAGATCTACCAAGGTGCTGGCAAAAAGGCAGGCAACAAAAATGTAAATGGAAGGAAAACACTGAGAGTCAAAAAATTAAATTGAATATACATCACTAAGGCTAGGGACAGAAATTACACATAAACCAGTATAAGTAATCTGAAACTGGTTCAAATGTGTAACACAACAAAAGTTCAGTGCACATAAATTGCTTTCAAAATGGCCAAAACCAGTTTAAAATAAACCTGGATGTAGTAGTATCGAGCTTAACTGATTTAGATTAAATTGGTTTAGTGAACTTCTGTCCCAGATCCCCTCCAGATTCAAGTTAACTCACAGTCCCCCAGGACCTCAAGATGCTTTGCACCTCCCAGCAAACCTCCACTTGCAGGGCGGTTAGGCTAGCCTTGGCTCAAGCTGTCTGCTCCAGCCAAGCAGGGAGGTGTTTTCTAGCATTCCCCAGCTTCTGACCTGGGCCACTGCAGCCATGTGGCTGGATTTCCAGAATCAAAAGTGAATGTCTGTTCACTTGTTTATTAGTTCAATCTCCACAATTTAGACTAACCTGAGAAGATTGAATCAATCCAGCTTCAGGCTTTTTGACTGTCTGTACTTAGCCTAAAGGTTTTCTACAATTGATACACTCTTAACTCAAGCACTTGTACAACATTCTTCTTTGGGGGAGTAAACTTTGTTATAGGCTTAGACTTTTGTTTCTTAATACAGATAAATCTTTTTAGCTGCCATCTGATGATATTGCTGAGGGCTATTGTACCTTGAATTATACCACCGCAAAGGGACATACCATCGAGGGACATTCCGTGAGATATTGTCATACAACTACATAAATAATATATGCCTTCATACATTGTTATGAAATTATCTTTGCCATAGGGCTAGTTGAAAAGCACACAATGTTATTCACTTGAATTATTACTTAATATAGTTAGTGCGTGTATAATTTTGTTTGAAAATACAGTTACTTTGTTTCAAATTAAATATTGCCCTGCAACCTAGATGAGGTAAGATGCAAAATACTGATTTATTGAGGTACCGTACTGTGCTGCTCTTTCCTTTCTTTGGCTATCTTAATGAATCCAAAACTTCTAAAACAGAAAGTATATTTTTACTTTCCTTTGTTGTAAAAAATCAAATAAATTCATGAAATCTAAAGAAAATCTCAATTAGATTGCAAAGAGCAAACAAATTACAAAAAGACAACAACAACAACAAAAACATAAAATCAGTCAATAATGTTACATTTTTCCCCTTGTCCAGGAATGCCAAGATGTGATCGATTATCATTACAGTTAATCACTTATCTAAGGAAGCCAACCAAGACATTTCTTTGTTGTCATGGATGATCTTGCCAATTGGAATATTAGGTCATTGAGGCTGATGTGAATTGTCAGGCCTGCTTTTGTACACACACTTATTTCAGCTGCTGTAACAAAATCAGAATCTGTGCCTACGCAGTGCTATTAAGGTAATATCCCTCAGTTCCTGTAGCATATGAGATATGAGTACATGCAGACAGAAACATGGATCTCAAGGCAAACTTTAAGACAAACTGGCCTGTAAATTTATTTTCTTAAACACTGACAAACAACTAAAGATGAGGTGGCCCAGTGTCATTTGAAACTGTTCAACTGGTCCATTTCCCTACACAGTATGATACATGTAGACAGACAAAACTATTTCTGATGTCTGGAATGCTTGCAACCAGTTGCCTTTTGAAGAATGCAGAAGCATACAGCACACAGTCAAAACATTATTCTGGCAATGTTGATGCACTGCAGAAATCTCATAAAACTGCCATGTTGAGCTGTGCTCTGTTTTGTGGTCTTCACTGTAAAGGTTATGTTAGCCCTGGAGGGCACCTGGCTTATCACAATAGTGATTAAATGAAAGCTGTTATAATTTCAAAGGAATCTTTTATAGTTTTCAATTGACAGAAAGGATGAATACTTTGACAGAAGGAACCTATCAGTTATCAGATGAATTTGATACATGATTGGCTCATTAAAAACACAAACAAAGATCTACAGAAACATCTTGAAGGTGGAGATACAGAACTTAGTGTCAGCAATGATTACCTCCTCCTTTCCCAGGCACCACAAACCTTTCCAGAAAACAGAAGAGATGTTGATCTACTTTTCCCCTAGTTTGTTTATTGAAGGGAAAGGCCTTCCCTTTAAAAAAATTATTTACTGTAATCCTTTTCTTTAATAACATCTCCAAAGCAACTCTTCATTTCTCAAATGTTAGACACTGACTGAGGTGCTCAGCAGGGCAGCAGGGGCACCAATTTAAATGCTGGAACAACTAGAACTTGCATTTAGGGAAGCTTTTTCCAGTCCCTGTTCCTGGCCCAGCTGGTTTCCCTTTGTCTGTCTGTCTCCCACCACCCAACAGAGTGGGAGGGGGCAGGGATGGATCTGGGGGCTCCCCTTTGATCCCTGCTCCGCTAAAAGTTTAAAACCAACTGCCTGGCAGTGGCAGCAGCATCTCTATTCAGGCAACAGGGAGCGAGTCAATTAACTTCATGGCTCATGATACTCTACCTGATCCCTTCTCAACTATTCATTTCATGGGTATTAATGACCTTCTCTTCTTTCTAATGGGCTTGAAGTTCCACCAATCGAGCTATCTTTTTTCTGCAATTATGTTGCCTGTTAGCTGCAGCTGGTACTTAAGCTCCTATCTTACAGCCCAACGATCTGTTTTTAGCTCATTCCAACAAAATTATATTTGTTTTTGCTTCAGTCTTAAACTGAATAATACAGCTCTAGGGCCCTAGCAGCTTAGTAAAGCTTCTAGTTTCTTTTTAACTAGAGAAAAATATTGTTTTGTATGTGTTGATACATCTCAGCATCTGTAACCCACTTTTCAAAATTCTAGATCCATCCATAGCAGGGTGTGTGCAAGGGGAAACAGGCAAGGAGCAATACCACTCTCTGTGCTTGGCTTCTGATGCCCAGGAGTCAAGCAGAGGGAGCAGTGGGACAAAGTCCTTACCCACTTCTCAGACTGGGCACTCTTGTATTAGCAGGAGGCGGGGAGCAGCCAGCAGCTGCTTCTCCCCTCCTCTCCTGGTCTATGGGAGGGGCAAGAGCAGTTGTCCCATGCTTCTTCTCCGGACTGTGACCCCAGGCTCAGGAAGAAACAGAAGCCTTTCCCCTGGCTCCACTCCTCTTGGTCCCTAGGAAGAGTTAAGTCAGGGGATAGTGTGCAAACATTCAGCATCCCAGTAGAAACTCTCCTGTGAACAATTTCAACCTGTTTTTTCTCAAGTTGTTTTTCTCCTGCAGTGAACTTTTTTGCTCCAGGAGAAAAAGCTGAACATCTGTACATTTTTGTTTTCTACCAGGAGAATATCATTATCACTCTCCTGGTACAAACTGAATATTTATACATGACCTCTCTTTACCAACGGCTTTAGGGAAAACATTTATATTGTTAGGCTGAATTTAACCACTAACTCTGCTTTTAAAAATGCATGATATATTATGATGGGTCATGTCTAGTTACAACATATTTTAATATAATACTCAGGGCCATTGGGTTCTCATGGCATTCAACCTCAGATTTTGTGGCAAGAGCAGAAAAGTTATGGAGCAAAATGTTGCAAAGTTCACAGCTGTAATGTTAACAGAATATTAAATCTAACTTTACTGCTTCCCTCAATCTTCTATATGCTATTTCCATAAACAGGAGCCTGTTCTAAGGGTTAACAGTGCTTTCTCACATCTCAGTCCCTCTAAAAGGGGTTATAGAAGCTTTGTGTCAGCAATACATTCTGGGGAAGGTGCAAAAAAGTTTTTTAAAACACAGGCTTCATAAAATGTAACTTCTTACTCTGTCTCTTATTCCCCTCTCTCTTAATTTGCTCCCTTAATGTCTGTCCTTGTTTCTCTCTTGCAACTATCACCTCTCCATCTCCTGATTTTCCTTCTCCCCAACCTCCTTAATGTCCTATTTATTATTTTTACCTCCTTACTTTCTTCTTTTCTTCCCTCCCTTTCTGTGATCTGCTTCCATGCCATTTTCCAGAAATTTAGGGTCAGGTAGCAACTGACACAATGCAGTTGGACAAAATATGGGAGAAGGGTCATAAATAGCCTACATGCTTGTTCAAAACCGAACCAAAAAGTGGATGGAACATGAAGTCTTCAGAAGTACCAGTCTCCAATGGTAGCTGTTCCTAAAGGTATCATGAACATAGTTCCATTCCTTCACATTAACTAATAGAGC
Organism: Crocodylus porosus; assembly: GCF_001723895.1. Classification (NCBI taxonomy): domain Eukaryota; kingdom Metazoa; phylum Chordata; order Crocodylia; family Crocodylidae; genus Crocodylus; species Crocodylus porosus. Next base: position 54,225,994 of record NW_017728909.1, read on the forward strand.
ATTTAAAAGATTGTAAAGTTTGGACTGCAGAACATGTTCCCTGCAAGCCCAGACTTGGCCAGAATTCTTACTCACACACTTGGGGCAGAGCAGTCCTTCTGGAAGCCCAAGGTGGCACATTCTGCGCCTCAGATGCTAGCACTTGGTGGCAGTCATTCTTATTAAAGGAGAAGTCTTTTATTCCTTTCTCTTTCTGTTTCTTGTCTTTGGGAGTTGTGGCTTGAGCCTACTGTTGCTATCTCAGTTGTGATCCTCAGAGAAGCTCACAACTGGAAAAATGACAGTGCAAAAAAGACTAATAATTTGTATGCAATCCCTGACTGTACCATTTTGGTACTATCCATTTTTCCTGTCTTTACGATGGAAAGATCCCAGATAACTCCCCATTTTAAAGCATCATGAAAATGACATATCCTCAAGGGAACCACACTGAAATTGTAGGACACAAGTCTTCCAACACTACTGGAGTTCCCTTAACTCCATTTCCCCTCTGTCCTACTCAGTGGGTGTATCTCCATGTGCACCATAAAGTGGAGTAGACTAATTAGCTGCACAGTAAAGCATCTCTGTCTACATGTGTGCCAGTATTAGGGTGAAAAGTAAATTAATTAACTTTGTCACAAGATAGTTCTGTCGGGTAAAATACTATCATATTTGAGTAATTAACTGCACTGAAATGCATATGAACATGCGTAGGGGGCAGATTCCTGGCTTCTGCCTAGGCACAAAGCTCCACAGGTTTTACATGCTTGTGCCCCAGCCAGCTCCAACGCTACCACATGGAGCCTGAGGCTAAGGCCCATACCTCCTGCCAGCCCAGACCTGCTCGACCCCAGTTCAAATTACTGCTGTCCCAGGCACATGTGTAGATGCTGCATGTGGAAGCAGTTTACTCTGGCTCAAAAAGCTCCAGAGTTTATTGCTTCACCTTAATCTTGTGTGTAGACGTTACTGTGCCTGTGTAAGCAAATCAACAGTTACGCTAGGTCCAAAAACCAAAGCAAATGCATTAAAAGCTTATAAGTCAAGCCAAAAGCTGGAAGCAAGGAAGGTGTGTATCTCTCATTGAAATAAGTGGGCAAAAATTATGGCTACTTAAAAAAAATGGCTCTAATTTGAGGGTCCTCTAGTTCTGGATGTCCACTTTCTATTGGCTATATATTCAGACTGCCACCAAGTTATATTAATCATCTTTGGCCAGTTTTTTAGAATGTTTCCGACCTAACAAATTCCATTTCCATCATTTGGGCAATCAAGGTTTAGGCACTACAAAATTAAAAGGTATTTCTGAAAAATTAAACACTACACTTGAATACTACAAAACTTACAACTGAATGTGAAATTTGAAAAAGTTTATTTCTTTGAGCATGGAAACATGCAATTTCAATAAGAAATGTCTTTCTCTTTATTTCCTGTAGTCATAAGGAGAGAAAGCTTCAATGTTCCTATCCTTTCATAATTGAATTCACCAGTCCCTTTGTACACATAACTTGTCTTATTGCTGTGTGTTCACTGAACAGTGTGCATAATATATTGATACTTGCAGATTAAGACGTGTTGCTATTATCCCATCCTTAAAAAGGAACCCCTCCCCCCATGCTCTGTTTATCAGGATTGCAATGGGAGAACAGTTAATGGCATCCTATTACAGCTGCAGAGGCATGAGTTCAGGTCCTGCTCCTGGATAAAGGTTGCATTTACTCAACCCAGCAGGGATTAACTAAAGTGCACTTGGTCATTCAGGATGAGGAGTCAAAGATGGTTAGACATGATGCTAGCTAAACCATTGCCATGTCAGTCACTTACTAAAAAAATTTCCATTTTATACTATGTTAAATCCATGGGCTGTTAGGTCTAGGAGGCTCTTGGGCTAGGGACAGAAGTTACATATAAACCAGTTTAAGTGATCAGAAACTGGTTTATACCTATAACAGAACATAAGCTCAGTGCACATAAACCAGTTTATGCAATGTTTTAAGGTAAACCTAGTTGAATGTAGCATCAGACCTAACTGATTTGTGTCAAACTGGTTTATGAAACTTCTGTCCCAGACCCCTTCCTGGATCAAGTTAAATCACAATCCCCTAGCATTCCATCATCCTGGGCTGGGTAGTGCTATCTGCTCCAGCAAAGAAGGATTGGGGGCAGGGAAGGTAGGGACTGCCTGTCCCCACAAGGCAAACCACAGATGGGGGTCTAGGGCCAGGGAGGAGAGTTAAATTTCCCTTCCCCTGAGTCCAGAGCTGCCCTACCCTACTAAAACTTTATTGCTGGCTGTGACTGTGGACTACAAATCTCAGAGGCACCTGGAAACAGGAAGAGGAAATGATGAAACTCTGTAGAGGCCTGGTGCTGTGATTCTGGCCTGCAAATCCAAGAGACACTGGGGGCAGCAGGAAGAGGAAGAAAACACACAGCCCATGCTGGCTACCTGCCAGAAAGCCATGCTGTGGTGTCCAATCTCCCCGTTCCCCACTCCTCCCCAGCTTTTGGCCTGAGTCATTGCAGGTATGTGGCTGCATTTCCTGAAACAAAAGTGAATGTCTGTCCAGTTGTTTTTCATTTTAATCTCTGCAGCTTAGGCTAACCTGCAAAGACTGAATTGATTCAGCCTCAGGCTTTTTGACTGTCTGTGCTTAGGCTTGGTGTGTGATAGCAATTCAATCCAAGTCGATTAAATTAATTTTTCAAATATGATTTTCTGAGATACTATATTCAAATATATTCATAAAATCCAAGTACTGTATAGTATACTAGCAATTTAGTAATACTACTGCATTAATAAAGTAATCAGGTTTATGCCTCAGGAGCTATGCCAGTTTATAATATCTCTTTACAAATCACACTGCCTGTCACTAATAGGTCCAGTATCCTCTACAGGTTTTAAAATATTTATCACTAAGAAAAATCAGTTTGGCCTTTTCTCTTATTTATGAAGCCATAAATATAAACGAGAACAAATGTTTAGGCAAACTGAGAAAAATGGGGTTTGAACAACAGAGAGGATAAAAAGAACAAAGAATATGACAAAATGAGATTTGTTAGTCAGAGCTCCATAGTGTTTGTTTACTTTTTGATAATTATATCCTGTTAGTGAATTAAGTGTTCATGAAAGTAAAGTGAATCACATGTAGTTCTGATACGGTTGAGCACAGTGTGTGATACAGAAAACTTGAGATTGTTGACTGGGTGGAAGATGTAGTGTTTTACTTGCTACATGGTTAGTTTAGCTTGGATCCTTAGTTATAAGTACTTTTATATGAATCCTAAATTCATATCTGCATTGCTCAGAAGTTGCTCATCCATCAGTTATATTTGCAACAAAGAAATCCAAATGCTTATGAAGTACTATTGTTTTTGGCCATCATTTCCTTCCCTTCTCTTATTTTGAATAACTCAAAATTTAATAGCATTTGGCTGATGGGCTGATTTGAATGAATTAGCTGTTCTGTATTGTTTTTTCATACATATTGATCAGGGGACAGGATGCTGTATTTATTATTTGTGTGTAGTCTGACAGCATGAGCTGTGCCTACTTTTGTAGCTTTAAGACAGTAGGACAGATCCCAATATGCCCAACGACATGCTTGGGAGAAAAAAATCTGATTATGATTTAATTTAAACCAAAAATATATGAAGACTGATAATTTAGAAATGATGGGAGGTTTTCCATCTGGACTTATCCTTTAGGCTTTAGTTAAAGTTAATATCACAACTCCAGTTATGCCAGACTAAGGTCCCTAACAAAAAGTAGCTTTCCATGCCAACCTGTATGCTAGTGTGGGGGTTTGGGGTAGGTCACCTGGTTGTGAGTCACCCCAAAATCCCCGAATGGCCCCTGGAGAGGAGGGGGGTACGCGCCGGACCGCTTGCGCTACCGTTAATCTCGCCTGCCACGTCTTGATGGATAAAG
>NW_017728909.1:54230381-54237075 GCF_001723895.1 Crocodylus porosus
GGTCCCTCACCGGCCCGGTTTACATTCCGGCAAACTTTCAAGCCCCGGCCAGACTTCCGGGTCCAATCCCGGAAGCTGGACGGTACCCCGGGCTTTCTCGCTCGGGCCGGGTCCCCTGGGGTCCTGGCCCCCTCACACTAGTTTTGTGAAATAGATGTATGTGGGATGTATAAAAGCAAAAGGTATATTTAGGGGTCTACCTAAATCATAGACATACTTACCAATTTTTGTGGGTTGATCGCAGCATAAAGTTTTAATTTTGCAGTCATTTCATGGTGGCCCCACCTTTTGGTGCTGACTGGTGGAGAGGCCCCACCCCTCGGTGCAGATCATCAGAGAGACCCAGGGGGAGGAACAGGGGATGAGGGGGCATCCACCATCTTTATTGTGGGCTGTCCTTTGTGCAGCCGTGCCCCTCTGCTGATTGGCAGAGAAGCCATGGCAGGGGGAGGAAGGACAAGAAGGCAGCCAACATCTTACCTACTGTCTTTGTGCTACCTTGCCAGTGGATGCCTTCGCCTCTCAGCAGTGGGGACTACTAGGGAGCAAACATTTTATCTTTATTTTTTTTTGTTGATTTCACAGACAATCCGAGATTTCATGGTTTCTGTAAAATCCACAAAACCATGAATTAAGTAGGTCCATAGGTATATTTGTGCTCACGGTTTAAATTTTACAGTCTATACAGAAGGTTGTTTTTTGCACAATAGAATTCAGGTCTATTGTACCTTGGAAGACTCTGTTGGGCCCTGAGAAGACACTGGATAGATGAGAGGCATTAACTTTATGACAGCAAGGAAGTGAAACCTGATTAAGAGAAATGGGAAATAAATTTTATTTGGGCTATAATGCACTTTTTGTTTGTTTCTCTTAGTAGCTATTTAAATCAATTGCTATATCGGCAATGAGTTTTAAAAAAAGTTATGTAAGTTTCAACATCCAAGTCCTTTCATTTAAGGATGGAAAAAGCTAAGCATTGTTAATACTGGGCTTCACTTGATCTTCCTGGTGAAGTGTTTCTCTGCTGAAATCCTGCCACAGAAAAATACTGAAAAAATACTCTGATTCTTGCTTGTAGCTTAGGCCAGTGGATTTGGAGCATCTTTAAACATTGTAGTTTGTTCAACAAAGTATATTTCTATATGGAAGATAGTATGATTTGCAAAGAGAATAAAGATTCAGGAAACAGAACTCTTAACTAGTTTTCCTAACTTTGCTACATATATATAAAACATGTCATGAAACAGCTATTTTGAGGGCTGAAATTTCTCATGAAATTTTGTCATAATAACAAAATTGTGGGGTGGTTTGTTTTAGTCTGGTCTGAAAACCTCTGTTGTTTAAATTTATGTTGTTCATCTTAAACAAAATCACTTTTTTATACTGGATAAAAGGAAAAATAGTTGAAGTTTGAAAGCTGAAATTGGTTAGTAGACACAAGCCAAAGTAACACCATGGGGATTCAGATCCATACATTGAAGCACAGGAAACAAATTAATTCATATGTCTTTCCATTGTAAATTATGTAATGTGAAAATAAGCAAATCTTCAACCATTGATCTCTATATGCCACTACACTTAGAAGAACCTAGCATTTCCAAACAAATCTGACTACTCTCTAATAATATAAAAATTTGCATTTATTAATTCAACACAACGTAGCTCTTCCTATACAAATTCATTTTTATTTTTTATTCCTGTCTGTAAGTTCCTGATTGATTTATCTTCTTAAAGAGGCTTATCACTATATTCCTATCATTGAACAGTTCTTGATCAAACATGCCTCTTAACCGTAAAGTTTGTCATTGTACTATTCCTGTTGGATATCTCCCAAAGATACTCAGCAAATGCTCTGTATGATGGGAAGTTATGCTTATAATTCAACAGTTAGTCTATGATGTAATTTGACCATTTAAACCTATACTGATGTAGCAACATAAGCCTATGCTTGAGGCAATGTTTTAATCTTTTAAATCTTAAAATCCATGATTTCTTAGACACAGGAAGAACTGCTGTTTGAAGGCAATCCAAGGAGGGAGAGGTGAGTAGACCTGGCAGATGTCAATGGTAATAACAACCTCCCGTACACAATCCTACCCATCAAACAAGTATAGTTATTCAGCTGGGTCTTGAAAAAAAGCTTGTGTTTTATTTTCACTCAATTTCCCTTAAGATGTATGCTAAAAAAACCCTATATGTAATACTAACAGAATATAAATTTATAGTACAGTGTCTATAAAACCAAAGCTAGGATTCTATAACCATGATTTTGATTTCTAATAACGTCACTTTACATTAATTTGCATTTATTTTACATTTACATTTATTTTAAATTGTCCTTACACTGTCAGAGTGAAGTAGTTTTCCTAATATCAATGAGATGCAAAGACTACATGGCTCTTGTGATTTAACTGGATATATTCTGCAGCTTAATGTTAACCCTTTGAGATACAAAAACCAAAACACATCAGAAGAGCTTAACTGTTCATAATACTTGAATGGTTGCTATCATGTAAGAAGAATAGGGTGAGTGGCCAGAAATAAATTAAAGAAATATTTCAAAGCAACATTTTTTTATTTCAATAGGACTGCTAAAAAAAAATGTATTTCAAATAGTAGTATTTTCCATGAAAGCCAAATGGGACCATCCAGAAGGGGTCTGATCAATTACTTTTGAACAGGATAGATTTAGCCAGCTTTTAAAGCAGAGATAAAAGGGATAGGTGCAAAATATTTGCCAAAAAGCATTAATTTAGTCAAAATCTGTTATCTATACACCAAGGGAATCAATCAATCATTGTTTGTTTGATTCCCTTGGTGTATAGATCCTAAATCAATATGTTTATATGTGTGCAGCTAAGAGTAAAATTTGGCTCCCTGTTTGCTCTGAGTTATGCAAGTACCCTAAATGGTTGAATTTCTTTGCCTGTGAGAGCAGCCTCTTGAAGTTCAGGATTACTAAATACTTAGCAGTGTAGAGACATGCTGTGGAAGGTGATGGACTCTGACCTCTGATTTCAAAGCTGTACATACCTCTAGTAACTTTATATATATGTGTGTATATATATATATATATATATATATATATGAGGACAAGGAGGAAGAGGTGAACAAAGTGTGATAAAACTAGTTCATGGAAGAGTTTTTTTATCGTCACTTTAGAAAACCAACTGCATTTGTAACAAGAGGTTGCTTAATCATAGTTTTGGCCCAGAGTGTCAGTACATTGGCAAAGTTCTCCCATAAAAAGTAATAATGGCAGTAAGAAATACAAAACAATGCACATGACAGGAGGATTAGAGAGTATGTGGCTATAAAACTTCAATAAAGTGTTGCAGATGTATAGATAAAAGCCTTCATAAAGGAGGACTTGACTCGCAAAGTCAGAATTTATATGAGAAACCAAGCTATTTCTGATATTGCTTTTACCTACTAACAAGAAATGCAATTTATGTGCATGCTTTGATTTTATATATAAAACCCCTTTATACTTAACGCCCCCCCCCCAAAGAAAACAAAGCAAACCATCTTCAGACGTCTGGTCAAGGAAAGCTGGTGGTAAGGTTAGGTTAATGCTCTAGTTGCTTAGCTCAAGAATGCATTTCCTATTTGCACAGGAGCCAAGTTCACTCACTCAGATTTTTACTAAAGCTATAATCTTTTGAACATGTTGCACTTGGACTTCCTCCCTGCCAAATAATTCTGAATGACAATGTGCATGCCCATGAGAATTGAGTGAAGATTTCTTAGTATAAGGTGACAGAATGTACCACCCTCCCCCACATCATGCTAATTGTAAAAACAAAGGTACAGATAATTTTGGATTAGTATCCAGCTTTTGGGGTATATCTGCTACTTGTAACATCTCAGTTCCTCTTCTTGGACATAATTGTGATGATACCGTATTTTTAAAATTGTAGCAGGAAGAAAATGGCTGATGTAGGAGAGAGTTCCTGGTAATGCAGACAGACAATAATCTACTATTGTTGGCTACTACTGTAGACTGCTGCACCCTTAGAGTATCCCACTGAGTATTTTATCTACTAGACCAGAATCAAAATAGGCACCAGGGCTATCTTAGTTTTCACCATCATGGCAGCTAATACTAGTAGTGAAAGATGGGCAGATCTAGAGTTTTAAAAAGGGGGTTGCAGATGGTGTGTACATCATCATGTACACACAGTCATCATCATGTACAGCTAAAAACAGTCTGCAGGGCTGTGAAATAGGAGAGAGACATTACCAGGAATGGCTAACATACATAACACTTAGAGCAAAAGTATATGCTTTACTAATATGCTATGGGGTTAGTCCTATATTATTCAGCTTAAGATCAAAGCAAAAACAAATATAAGTGTTGGAATGTGCATTGATTTGCTAGATTATATATAAAGAATTTTAAAAAACACAACTAGAAGAAATATAGTCAAAACAGTCAAAAGATATTGTGTTGTTAGTCCTGTAGTCATTATAGTTAAATGTATGTCTCTTATTCAGATTCATAAAACAAAAAGCTAGCCTTCTTGAGCTTCTTGACAGTGCCTCCAGTGCTTAACTGTCAGTCATTTTTACACCTGAGGTAACAGTACTACATCTGACTTAAGGTTTTTATCTAGAACTAAAAACGGTCTGCAGGGCTGTGAAATAGGAGAGCGACATTACCAGGAATGGCTAACATACAGCAAGCTGAAGACGAAAGGATAGTTTGAATAGTAGAATATTAATACTATTAAAAAGGATAAAGAGTCATTAGCACCTGCATAGTGAAGAGAGATTAGCAGGAAGCAGGGAGATGGTAATGAGCCAGGAAGACAATTGACTGTCTCAGCACTGTTTGAATAGAAATGCCACTGCCCTTTCCAGGCAATTGGTTTTAATGTTTGGGTGGAGGTTGAATCAAAGGAGGGTACAACTGCACCAGTGTGACCCCCTGGATCCACCTCTGGAGTGAAATCAAACCATTAAACTGTATTGACAGACTGATTCTCTAATGCAACGTCACCCTGTTTTAGGGATTTTTTCCCATTTCCTCTCAAAAATTACTTACTTACTAAAGAAAACTCTGCAGAAGTGTTCTATTTTAAGACATTTTACAGAGCAACACCTAACAAAATTGCTAAACACATGTAATGATTCCTATTAAAGACTATTTATCAATAACCTTGTTTTCACAGTATTGTCTCTCAGATACTTTTCCTTATATACAGAGTAGGGGGGAAAAATTGCATCTTATACATTACTATGCAGTTACTATACTTAAAAGTTGACATTTGCTGACAGATGTAAATTAAAGAACCCAATTATTTTATTGAATAAAAACACCTTTCATTTGTATCAGTTAGATTTGAACCTTATATATGGGGATCTCCAGCAAAGAAATTAAAAGGCTCAGGCACAGAACATAATATAAAAAATACTCAAGCTCTCCAGCAGGTCACAAGTCAGAAATAGCATAGGATCTCTACTGGATATGAGCCACACAGTTTTTCCATAAGACGCAGTGGCAGAACAAACTGAAACCCTCCAAGAGAGAACACAGAAAAGTCTTGGAAAACTTCGAATTGTTAAACATTTGTTACTAATATCAGATGACTCTACCAATTTTCATAAACACAAATTGTGATGATACTCTCTAGTCATACTTAGGGCTTCATGATTTAATATATGTTGGTCATGTCCCACAGGCAGAGCTGGATTTTAAACAATGTGGATTGAGTTGCTTCTCAAAATGTCAACAGGTAAAATAAATCTGTCCAGGAAATTTATTAACAATTGCCGCTTTCTGCCTTGCTCTCTGTATTTGTGAGAGGCAGTTCTGATATTGGATAACATGAACACAGTATGAGCATGTATAGACCTGAGTAGCTTCTTATTACCATATCAATGCACTGTTAACAGAGGAGGAAGAAAAAAAATCTTACTTCGAAACATTAGAAAACAAAGGCGGGGGAATGTAAACGTATGAGTTTTTCCATTTATTTCAGTTGGGACAGGATTTCACCCAAACTAGTTTAGGACTGATCTGTATATTCAAACTCTATATTTGCTTTCATATACCTCCTCAAATATTTTCTTTGTATGTGTTTCTTATGTTCTTTCCTCTTTTGGAAGAGCAGAGGGAATACTCAAGGTGAGCTGATTACGTCAGTCAATTTCCCTCCTCAGTGAAGGTAAATCAAGGAGAAATATGGCTCATTGCTGTTAACAAAGTAAGCAAGAGAAATGATTAAACTGATGTTTGAAGGAGTATAAATTGCTGTGTAACTCTCTCTTTACACTAAAGAGGAAGAGGTTTTAGGGTTTAATTGTTATTGTCTACAAAACTGGAAAATAATAAAATACTTCATACTCATAGGTCAGCTAAAGACATCAAATTTTTATCAGGATTAATAGATTTAATAGATTTCATAGACATTAGGGCTGGAAGGGACCTCAGAAGATCATCAAGTCCAGCCCCCTGCCCAAAGGGCAGGAAGTCAGCTGGAGTTATAGGATCCCAGCAAGATAAGCATCCAATCTGCTCTTGAAGGTGTTCAATGTAGGTGCTTGAACCACCTCCAATGGCAGACTGTTCCAGACCTTGGGGGCTTGGACAGTAAAGAAATTCTTCCCTATGTCCAGCCTGAAATGGTCTTGCAGTAGTTCATGATCACTTGGACCTTATCATCCCTTGGGGTGCTCTGGTGAACAAACG
>NW_017728909.1:54237400-54254769 GCF_001723895.1 Crocodylus porosus
GTGTAGCACTGCCAAGCCTATAAGGATGCTGCAGGTTTTTCCTCCCAAGGTGGAGAACCTTGCATTTTACGGTGTTAAACATCATCAGGTTCTTGTCCACCCATCTGCTGAGCCTGTCCAGGTCAGCCTGGATAACCATCCTGTCTTCAGGTGTGGATGCTTTGCCCCAAAGTTTGGTGTCATTGGCAAACTTGGCCAGAGGACAGAGGACAGAGCCTTGGGGAACCCCACTGGTCACAGGACACCATGACGATTGACTTCCGTCAATTACTACCCTCTGGGTCCGACCACAGAGCCAATGTCCCAGCTAGCAGATTGTGGTGGACCGAAGGCCACAACTCACCAATTTCGCCAAGAGGTGATCGTGGGATACCAGATCGAAGGCTTTTTTGAAGTCAAGATATATGACATCAATCTCTTCTCCCTTGTCCAGGTGATAGGTCACTTGGTCATAGAAAGAAATGAGATTGGTCAAGCAAGACCTACCCGCAACAAACCCGTGCTGGCTATCCCTCAGGATGTTGGTGTCGGCCAGTCTACTAAGGATGGCCTCTTTAATAGACCATGGCAATACCTGAAAATAGAACTCACATCTGAATGTTGATCTTCTGCCTCAACCACCACATCCTGTTTCCTTCCAAACACTTTTCAGATACATTTTGTCATTTCATGGTGCTGTTTGTGCAGATTATTCATGTCAAATATATAAGTAATCTCAGTGGAAGAACACAGATTAAATATGTGAACCCCAGGACCCATGTCCGAATATTATGTCTATATTGCAGATCATACACATTTTTAAAAATTGTAGTCTCTGGGCTTGTAAAACTGAAGGATGAATTTATACAGGGCACAGCTACATGTGATGCTATGTTGCCATAGCAACATGCTACAGTGCTGTAACATTGGCAGCCACAAACTGATGCCACAGCTAAGTCGCCGTAGCAACACACTCCCTTGGTATAGTGCATTGCTACAGCAACATAGCAGCTAAAAATAACCGATAATCCATTAGACTGAGCGGAGCTGATTATGAAATAAGAAAACATTATTCAGCTGATCAAAAGTCAACACAAATATCTTGAGAGAACTATATTAGAAATAATTCACATTTTCAATTATTTTAAAATAGAACCAATTATAAAGATTTTTTTTTGGCTCATGAGAAAGCTTCATTTCAAGCTAGAACTTTGTGTGACTAAAAACCAACACAGGTTTTTGTACTTTGTAGGTCTTTTATTGTGTCCAGAGGACAAGCATATTTTTAAGAAGACACCTTTTGAAACACAATGGTTCAAATGCTAAGAATCTAATTTTTTCAGGGTTGGTTCAGATTAATGGTGGGATTGCTTTACTATTCAGGAGTCTACAGTTTTCCTTCCAACTTGTCATGTGCATAATATCCCCCCACTTTGCCAAGGGCACTGAAGGACCTAGTTATACCTCTGAAAATATATTCTTGGATTTCAGCTCAAAAAATGTTGTGGGTCTTTTTTTTGACAAGATTTTGTTTTGAACCTACCTAGAACAAGTGGTTAGTAGCCATTTTCCCCTGCTGTTAAACAATATAATAGCATCATTCTGAAAATGAATGCAACATTCCTCAGCTTCTTATTAGAAGGGACTCTAACAACTCTGCAGTCTCAAGAAGAATGAGTTAACTAATTTTGCATACTATATTTATCCTTCGGTATTCCTCTTTTTGTAATTTTGGAAATACATTTGTCACTTTTTAAGTGCTTTTTCTCTTTGGTAACTGCTAGCTGTCAACTATATAAGGGAAAGGGAAATGCAAAGTGATGTCAAAGAAACTGAATGTGATAGAAATATTTGCATCCTCTAATCTCTTTTGACTTGTCATAATGGTGAAAAATTTTCACACAAGAATATTCTTGAAAAGTTGTCTTTAAAACTACAGATTGTCCTATGAAATCTTAGGCAGAAAGCATGAGATTCTGTGGAGTACGTCTTTGCTGTAGGGTAGAGACAAGTGACAATTTTTCACCTGATCTTGCCACAGAAAGCAGTTTATAGCTGTGACCAAACACAAGTGCACAGCTGAAGATAGCTTTAAAAATGGCTGACGGGGTGAAAATCTGACCCCTCATTGCATGAGGCATCAGATAAAGACATTACAAAATGCAGTGCCTTTTGTAACTTGTGTCTATGGAGCCCCTAGTCTGTTACTGTTTCCAGAATGGGGTGGGGGAAAGGGAGTGAACAGAGTTCAACTGGGAGGATTCCAGCCCCACGTGGAGGGTGGGGTAGATATATTGGAGCCACCCTGAGGTGAGGGAGCTCCAATTCACCCACCCCCCTTTTCAGCCCCATCTGGGGAGCCCCAAGAATGAGCTCCAGCTGTTGATTTCCCCCCTCCCTCCCATTTTGAAACAGCAAGCACTAGGAGAGAGCCCTGGCCATTCCTTTGGGAACATGGCTGCAAGCTCTGAGAGGCAGCTAGATTTCCCTCTCCCTTGGAACCAACAGTGAATTTCTGTTTGGTCTGGGGTGCCATTGTAACTCAGAACGCTTTGCAAAAATCCTTCTGAGTTACAGCTGGGAGCTGTACGTATGTTTCCACCTCAAGGGATTACACCCTGATTACCCTCATCTGAGTAACCATATGCAAGTATGGTCATTCAACAGTAGTTCTGGTCTTATTTGTGTAAGGAACTAGGATTTCCCTTGGTTCTTGATGCTAGAGTGAACTGAGCCATCATGTTGCTGATCAAAAGGAGGCTCACCTGACTGCTGAGCACTGTAGTAACAGTACAGGCCTGTCATGCTTGACTGGGGAGGGGTTGGGGTTGGGGTGGGGGAACAGGGGGGATGGTGAAGAGAACAGAGATGTATAACTGGATCCTTGGAAGGTAGTTGCAGGGCTGCTGGATACAGTTCCTGCACCAAAGGAGCCCTGAAAGCTTTGTAGTGCTACCCTGCCTGCTTTACCTGAAGTAGAAGAGCTAAAATGGGTGTGAGGTTCTTGACCAAGTCCAGGAGGTGCTGTTATTGTACAGTGTCCTTGGATTGTATGTCACAAATATTAATTTACATGCTATAAGCTCCCCCTGTCCCAAATAGGGGTGAATGACCAGCAATACAAAATGTGGTTTAATACAACAATGAAAATCAAGTCTGTTTCTGTTGTTTCTGAGGGAAGCTTTTATAATTTTTTCTTTTAATTACACTGGGAGACATGGGAATTGTTAGGAATAACTCCTACTAAGGACCTTAATAAAAGCATAGTAGTGGTCTTCTAAAGATAGGAGCATTTACAATCATGCATTGGGTGGCACACAGATACTGAGATGAACTAGAACAAAGTTTAAATCAATCAATTTAAAAAAAAATAAGACAGTAAAGGTTCATTTTCTAAGAACCTAGACCCCCTAAAAACATGAGCACCAAGAGTTTCAAACAAGAGTATCTGAAGCAAAATTCAAACTGAAATGAGTGTCCTGATTTCTTTTCAGAGATAGTGATCCCTCTAAAGTCAATGCAGGTACAGCAATTGAAAAATAAGGCTAAGCCACTGATTTATATTTGAAATATAGATTAAATGGCCTAACCAGTGGTAACAGTGTTTAGAAAAAGTGACCTAGAATATTAACTGTGATTCCACTGCATTGACTTGATAGTAACACAGAGAGATATGTTTATCCTTGTCACGTTCAACCCTGGATTAAGCAGGTACAACTCTATAGGGTTAGGGCTAGACATTACTCATAACCTGGTTTAAGTGATCCGAAACTGGTTTAAACATGTAACAGAACATAAGTTCAGTGCACATCAACCAGTTTCAAAATGGCTGAAACTGGTTTAAGATAAAGCTGGTTGAATGTAGTATCAGACTTAATTGATTTGGGTTAAACCAGTTTACGCAATGTCTGTCCCGGACCCCTTCCTGGTTTAAGTTAAACCAGAGTCCCCCAGCATCCCAGCTGTTTTGCAGCCCTGGGCTGTCTGTCTGCTCCAGAGAACAGAGCTAGCACCGCTCCTCTTCTCCCTAGCCAGAGCTCCAAGGGACACTGCAGGAACAGCAGGTTCTGCTTCCCGCACTGCTCAAGCATGGGTGCCCCGCTCCTTCTCTCCCTCCCATCTCCCACAGCACAGACCCCAGCCTTACAGACCCTAGGCATGTGGTATGCTAGCTAATGCTGAGAGGTGTTTGTGTGTGTATGTCTCCAATTTTACTGGGACAGGCAGACAGAACAGTGTCTGCTTAGGGCTTTTTGGAGCTAATCCACAGGTCAGCTGGTAATGTCCCTCTGTTCCTTCCTTGGAAAAAGCTGTTTAAGAGAGCATAAACTAATGAGAGGCTTTTATTTTCTTGATGGGCTGATGAACATGGTGTTATCATCCCCCTGCTGGTTTTATCATCCCCCTGCTGGTTTGCAACTCTGTTAGGTTTGCAGACAGTATAAAGAAGCAGGAAAAGGGAGATTGAAAAACTCAGTATCATCAACAGATGCATGCACTGCACATACCCACTTTGCCTCAGAGTGCTAGCCAGGGCTGGGGTCTGACAATAATTCCACCCCTTGAGCAGTGAGCAGGGAAAAGCCTGGGACTGGGCAGGCCAGGGTGGGGGTTTAAACCCCTCCCTAATCCTGCTGGGGCCTGGCCATGCCCCCTCAACTCACACTGGAATGGAGGGCTGCTTTAGCACCCCCTAACTTCTAGCCTGAGTCACTGCAGGCATGTGCCTGCATTTCTTCAATCCAGAGCGAATGTCTGTATGATTGCAAACTAGTTCAATATAGGCCAGTTAGATTAACCTGCAAAGATTGAATCAATTTGGATTCAAGCTTTTTGAATGTCTGTCCCTAGCTTTGGTGTCTAATGAGTTGTTCCATGGATAAAGTTGGCTCTTGAATTAAATTTATCCCAAAACACCTAGCAAACTCTTAACATGTGTGCATGCTTCATGTATGTACACAATCCTGATGTAACTCAGGTAGTTGCATAATAGACAAATTTGGCCTTAAAATATTCTCTCAGAAACATGCAGGCCTCCTGAATTTGCACACAACTGTCTGAAGTCAGAAATAGGTATGATTAACACTGCAAATTTAGGTGTTTCTAAATTGGTATAAAAATACATTATCAACAGTCATTAGCAGTTCAGGATTAGCGGTGCTCTCTATTCGTAGATATTTTAATGTATCTAGTCAGTTCTTTTGCTGGTATTTTAAATCATTGCTCCTTTGCAGTTTTAATGAAGTAGCTTTCTTTAGTTCTACCAGTGAATGTTCTTTCAAAAGCTCATTATCAGTTTAAAAGACTACTTTTATCACTTAGGGATCTTCCATTCTGTTACTTATCACCATAGCATTTATTTCTGTACATTAAAATTCATTCAGTCATGAAGGAAGAGTCCAGGCAAAAATATACTGAGTATGCTTGTATCTAATAAATCTTAGTCTGTCTCAGAATTAAGGTACTGCAGCAGCCACCTGCCTCCTTCAGCCTCTGTTCCATCCACTGAATCCTCAGCCCTCCTTTCCACCTACTCTCCACCCACAGGCTACCACAACCACCTACACTCTATGGCTCCAGCTTGGGCTTTGGCCTGTGGCATAAAGCACATGGTCACTCCAGTGCCTGCCCGGCCATGCTGTCGTGCATGGTGCCAGCAGCTCTGGTCCTGGGTGAAGTTGCCACCACAGCTGCTGCTGTGTGGCCAGGCCCTGGCTGGAGTGACTATGTGTTCCAGCTCCCAGGCCAGAGTGGGGCTGAAGCCTAAGCAGGAGTCATGAGGGGAAGCGGTACCAGCAGATGGGGAAAGGCAGAAGGGGCAGAGAAGGGGTACAGGCATGGGGGGAGGTGCCCAGGGAAAAGCACCACATGGGTGGGCAGGAGCAGGGGGAAAAGGGCAGGGTACAAGCCCTACTACCTCCCCTTCCACTGCCTTCTGCTTGGCTGCCGCTTTCCCTGCTGCAGCGGTGGGAGGGGATGACTCTAAGATGACTCTCCAATATTTAGGTTCTAGACATGGAAAATTTATAAATTCTCCATGTCTAGAATCTAATTAGTGGGGGTCATCTTAAATTCAAAGTCATCTTCGAGTCAGGTAAATTGGTACATAGTCACAAATAACATTACATATATATGAAAAATGAACTTAAAGGCATCTCTTACATTAAAAATCATGAGATGGTTGGTTTGTGCTGGCAGAAATAATGTTGGGGGCCAGGCATGGGGGTGTAGGCATGGAGGGGAGGGGTGTGGAATTCCTATAGTTCTCATATTTGGGTCCTTGGAACCAATCAAAACAGATCAGTCTTACCAAGGATAAACAGGCACATGCATGATAGTCACTGATACTCCCCAACAGCCTATGCTGGTAGGGCTCCTGTGAAACTGTTGCTCATTTATTAAAGTTGCTGCCCTTTTAGAGTCTCAGACTTCCCTTACTGGGAAATTAAACAGTTCCTCCGGCATCCCTACTTTCAAAAGTATAGAACAAGTAGAAACAGCAGTCTATGCATTCATGAACTCTCTAGTTACAAATGAGCTGAGAATAGGCGTAGCCCACTAACTCTTCTTTGTATAACAATGTGGTTGTCATGTGAATAAAGATCCAGTTAGAAATAGAACAGCCCAGGAAGGAGGAGGAAGCACAGAGAGGGGCCAGAGCTTACCTTAGAGCTATGGTTTTCAATATTTTCTTCAAGGCACACATTGATACACAAGAGGTATCCTGTGAAAATGCCAGTTCTTAGTTTTCACTCATTTTTTGAGTTCAGAAATATAATCAAGTAAATTTTCTGTTGCAAAGAACTCAGATGCTAAGTACAGACATTTGGGGACGGTTAATTGGGTTCAAAATGGCTACCCAATTTAAATTTAGCTCTTCCCAGTGTTGACCTTACACTTATAGACCCAGTCTCAGTGACTGGAAATCAATCTAAACCTGTAACTGTACAAAAGTTCCATCCACAAACCAATCTATAAATTGCAGCACCCAGTTTAGGATAAATGTGGACTGCCATAGTATCAAACTTACTTGATTTAGGTCAAACCAGTGCATGGAACTTCTGTATACTTTCCCTGTGCAGTCCCAGGGCTGGGAAACCCCAGCGTCTGGCCCCAGCCCCAGGGCTACAATATTCACCCTCCACCTCCCCCTACACCTTGCTATTTTTGTCCCCTGGGTTTTTGCACCCTCATCCTGCGGCCAGGCCAAACAGCCCCATCCAGCCCCAATGCTGCAAGCCACTCCAGGTGCCACTGCTGCCATTTCCAAGCAAATAAGTCCTAGTGCAGGTAAGGGTGGGAAGGATGGGGCTGTAACTTTGCTGAAAATAGTCACCTGCCCCTGCAAGTCCTCCTGCAGACCCCACAAGTCCCACTAAGCCCTCTTGGACCCCAGCAATACCCTGCAGATAGAACCACGCCCCACCACCCCAATTGCTTTCATGGGTCATGCCTGCCCCTCCACCCCACTTGCAGGTCAAGTCTACCTCCCAACCCCTTGCAGATCGTGCCTGCCCCCCTACCCCATCCATGAGTTGCATCTGCTCCCCATCCCTCAGTGGACCCCAAATCCTCCCCAGCCTGCTTGCCCCCCCAAAACCTTCTGCTAGCCCCCATCATGATTTACCTGATATCAGGTGGCCATTTTGAACTGATTTAATCTCCCCTGATGCCTTCAAATGTCTATACTTGGCTAGAAAGGCCACAACACATCAGGGTGTTTATAACACTATGGATTCCTATTTGAATCACTGTGTTTATCTTATAAAATAAGTTTGCTCACCTCATAGTGCTAACATTGTGTGGCACCCTGTGGCACCCTTGAGAGGATCTCAGAGAACCCTGATAGAAAGAAAGCAGGGCTACAACACGGGGGAAATCATGGGAGTAATACAGTAAGAGGCTGATATATAGGAAAGGAGGGTGCTGACCCTTAGATATATTCTGAGAAACAAAAACGATTCAAAGAGTCAGGCTCACAAAAATCAAATACTCACAAACATAAGGATACCTACATTTTTACTACCAAATTCAATCATGCAGAAAATAAACAATACAGATGGGGCATATCAAGCAAATGATTAACACTGATAAAATATGTATTTATCTAAAGAAATAACATTAACATTTGAAAGTTTTTAAAATCAATTTCTCTAAGTCCTAAACCCTCAAACAACCTCTAACAGTCTTTTTAGGACTTCTCACCTTGATTTCAAATTAAGCTTTAAAAAAGTGCTTATCTTAGTTCATCTGCAGATGGGCTATTCAGTAAGAATCATAGTTCAAGGCTGAGAAGCAAAAATTCTGAGATGAACCTAGATATTTATACTATATTGCCTGTCTCAGTATAAAAAAATTACTAAATAAGGTAAAAAATAGAGTTCCTTCTAATGGTGTTATGCTAATTAATATTGATGTACTTTTTAAATTCTATATCTGATCTATATCTTGTCTAAAATTAGCCTTGTTTATCACCAAACCACTAAATGTATTCTAGGGGTCTGTTAGTGACCTTTAGACTAGGTTTTTTCCATTTCATCTTTCTTGAATTTTCTGAAATTTTTCACACTGTGTGACATCCTCTGATCTGATCATTTGCTTTGCTTGTTTTTCCTCTTAGCCAAATTTGGTCAAGTGAATGCAAATAAAATTATACTTATGTTATCCTTAAGCAGCTAAGGGCCTACTATAATCTATGGGTGTGTGTAGATAAAAGTTTTTAAACCCACCACTTCAATTTAGGGTGAAGTAAACCCATGAGTTGTGTACACACCCTGTACTTACCTGCCTCTCCGGTGTCAGAAAGGGGAGGGCGAGCTGCCAATGGACAGAGCAGTCCCTGGGCTGCGGAGGGGGAAGGGAGTTGGTGCTTTCCTCCGTGGAAGCAGTGGTCCCCCCCAGGCAGCACCTACCTGCAGGCAACCAGCCTGGGTGGTCCCAGGGGGCACTGCAGCCACAGAGGGATGCACCAGGCCCCTGTGCAGCTCAGGCAGGCAGGCAGGCTCCAGGGAGAGGGTTGGGGGAATATCAGGCTCATGGCTTTTCTTGGGCAGACCCTGCCTTCCTGAGCTGCTGCCAGGCTGCCTGCAGGGCTTCCTGCAGAGCTGGAGAGCTGCACAGAGCCCTGTGCTTCACTCCATGGCTGTAGGGGAAGAAAACTAAAACTCCACAGAGGAGTTTTAGTTTGCTGCACCCCAAGTCATTAAAGGTACATTACACCACTGAATTTCCTACAGTGGCTGGAATTAATGTGCAACACCACCGAGGTGTGCAAACACCGACACCATTAAAGCCGTGCAAAAACATTTAGCCTGCTTTAAAGTGTCATGCAAATGCTTCTTGTTTTGTCTACACACAGCCTATAGGTTAAAGCAGGATGGGATCATAGGGAGCTATGCCACCCAGTAGCCCTGGGCTTGAATCCAGAGTGTGGACAAGGATTTCCTTGCATCACCTCTCCTAAAGTTATGGACCTTGATCTACAGGTCAAAGGCTACTGAACTTACAGAGGGTGCAAGACCACAGCTACGTAAACAGAAAAAAGCAGAGGTAAGGATTGCTTTACCTATTGCTCCCAAGGTGTAGCAATGGACCCTGACTGCTTTGACAAGGTGTTTAGCATAACTTATTTTTATATAGGACTTAACATTTATTTCAAAATAAATAAAACCTATGTAGAACCATAATATTCTAAAGTCTGCAAAAGCATTGCACTGTCCAGGCAGATTCTGCCCCTCAAGGCAATACCTGTTTTTCTACCCATGAAAAGGAGGCATGCACTGAGTGAAACATAATAATGCTTTGTATTTCTATAGCTGTTTTAGTCAAAGGCTTGCACAGATCTGTACATGAAAGAGAAATTCACCCTGGGGCTAAGGCCAGGCAACAGTTTGCGTACCATGTAAGTCACTGGTATTTAAGTCACTGTTCTTGAAAAGTGCTGTCAGTGTTGGATGCTAGGACTCAGATCCAGCCCTGGCAAAAGATGGTGAGGAAGGGCAATGGGAACTATATAGGTCTCACTGCCACACTAAGGCCTGCAAGTGATGCGGCAGGACTGAAACTGCTGCTCCAAGTGGCAAACTGTCAGACAGGAAAAGTTCAAGAACTGAACGTTGCCATTTCCTGTTCTCAAGTTTTGTATGTGAGAACTGAGCCCCTCCCTCCCACTTCCCCACCCCACTCTTCATGTCCATGGAAGTGTTCATATCACATTTTACAGATGAGGAAAATGAGAGGGAGTGGCACAGAGAAATTCAGACTCAGATTCATAAAACAATGTAGATGCCCAAGCCCAATGATGCAGTCGACAGAACCCCCACTTAAATCTCTTAGGAGCCTCAATTTTCATTAGTAAAGATCCCTAGTAACCTAAAGTATTGTAACAAGTATGCTCAGGACCGTAGCTGAAATGCTCAGCCCTATCTCATGTTGAAGCCAATCAAGTTCCACAAATAAAAAATCCTGATGCCCAGATCTGCTCTAGGGCCTGTTCTGGTAGGTGTGCTTAGGGTGAGACAGAGTAATAACAATGCTGTTGAATTCAGCACAAAATGTACCAGCTGTAGCCACTTTTAAAACCACAATAATGGAGAATTGAGTAATGTTGGTGCCTATATTGTATGTAATATCCTCTTCTAGGAAACAGGGGAACTGGGTTCCAATGCCCAGAGCCTCAGGGAATGCAATCCTCAGGCTCTGGGCAATCCTCCACCTCTCTTGAGATTGCCCTAACCACTAACTTTAATATAAGCTGAGATGAGAGCTAAAAAATTCCTGCTCTGTCAAAAGGAATGGAAGATTCCTGGAATAGAGGGAGCAAAGGGGATCCTGACCATGTGGCCTAGTGATGAGGACATCACATGGAGGGAAGAGTGCAGGTTTCCTGTCCCTTCTTTCTTTACTGTTAACACAGTATTTGCATTAAACAGTCATCAGATAAGGTATATGCAGAAGGCAGAGCAAGGCAGCACTTTGGAAACTAATTGGTTCAGAGGTAGTAGCTAGGAAGAAACAAAGGGACTATAGAGTCTTGTCTTCAGCTACATAATGAATAAGAGGTTGTTCAGTTCCTCTTATTCATGGATGACCACATTTATTAAACCCAACAATCACTATAGTTAGCACACACTTCTGGGAGGTGGGAGCTACAAGTTTGATCCCTCATCTCCCATTTCCTGGTCAGTGTTCTGATTTCTAGGTTATTATATAAAAGAACATGGGAATTTTTGCACATGCATGCATCTCAGCACTGGGTGCTGTGAAAAGCTCCCAGCGCTGTGATGCATGCAGTTGTATAAGTGGCGAAACGCACGTCAGTGCTGAGAAAATGGCAGTGGTGCGCTTTTGAACTAAAACACCTCAGAGGTGCTTTAATTTAAAAGCGCACCACTGCCACTTTCTGCATACTGACACACATTTCACTGCTTCTACAACTGCATGCAGTGCAGTGCAGTTCGCCTCAGCTCATGTGCAGAGGAGATTCGATTAATCGAGTCTGCTTTGAAGCAGCAGATCTTTGGTGCGTCGCGGGAAATAGTATGTGTATAAATGCCCCATGTGCCCTCACTGACCCGTTGCCCATACCTATGTGGAGAACTTAGACAAGCAGGAGATTTCAGGCTGTGAATTGCAATCTCACAGGTACTTAGGACTGCAGAAATGCATCTGACATGGGACTTCAGACACAATGCTCTGTTCAGCCTTTGCTATTGGCTAGGCTGGTTGTTCTCTGATTCAGAGTTCAGGCCATTATGAACTTCTTTTGTAGTCACTTAACTTTCACCATGCCTTGTAAAGATAGGTGGCTGGTGGCAACTCAGGGTTGTGACAGGTGCAGACAGAAGTGCAGCTCCCTGCTGTAACTGAGAACACTTTTCAGGAAGCGTTCTACGTTACAGTGATCCCCCCGACCAAACAGAAGTTCACTGTTGGTTCCAGGAGAGAGGGGAACTGCTAGCTGCTCGCTGTGAGCCACTTTCCCCTAGAAATGGCCCCTCCTTCCTGTGAGGCTGCAAAGTTTTTAAAATGGGAGATGGGAAAGGGAGCAGAGAGAGCTCATTGTAGGGGTTCCCTAGCAGTGCTGGAGGGTGGGGTGAATGAATTTGAGGGCCACCGCCCGGCGGGGGGGATAAAGGGGGCAGCAATACCCCTGCCTCACCCTTCAGCAGAGGCTGAAAACCCCCCAGACTG
Organism: Crocodylus porosus; assembly: GCF_001723895.1. Lineage (NCBI taxonomy): Eukaryota > Metazoa > Chordata > Crocodylia > Crocodylidae > Crocodylus > Crocodylus porosus. The sequence goes on from NW_017728909.1 coordinate 54,249,572, forward strand.
AACTTCCTCCACTCCCTTTGCTCCTCCCATTCTGAAAACAGTCACAGGCTGGCAGGCGCACAGACCAAAGTTACAGGAGATGCTTTGTTTTTAAACATCTTCATCTGACCCCTCATGTAGTGAGGGTTCAGATTTTCACCCAACTGGCCATTTTTGAAGCTGTCTGCAGCCATGCACTTGTGTTTGGTCATGGCTATAGATTGCTTTCTGTGGCCAGATTGGGCAAAAATTGTCACTTCTGTCTGTGCCCCATATGCCTAAAGATCAGTGGGTAATTCTTAGTGTTCTTTATGAACCTAAACCTAAATGACTTTCCTGAGATCATATACAGAGTTTGTAACGGAAGCCTGGGTTTTTACATGTCCCAGACAGAAAGCCGTAAGTACCAAACTTTCTTCCTGACTCCCTGTTCTGTCCCTCAACCACAAGACATGCACTCTGTCTTGGTTCGCCTATGTCAATTGCCTGAATCCACTAGCCCTAGCAAAAACATCCTGTGCAGAAGGGCAGGAAGAGGATTTCAACTTGATTTTTATGACCATAAAGAACTGAGTCATGTAGCAATTCCTAATGGGATTCCACTTGGCCCTGAAAACATCCTGAAAGCACTCTGGTTTTCCTCTGCTATGCAGGGCAGGGAGCAACAGATTAAGGACTCATTTAAATTGCACACATGCATTTCCACTTTCCTCTTGCTAGTCAAGTGGTAACTCATGTAATGATTGGTAGTGAAATCTTGCATGACCAAGCCTCGAGTACATACTGTAATGAAACTGCATATCTTAATGCACATATTAAAAAAAAGACAGAGCATGCTCTTGGAGCTGTGAAAGAGATCCACATAAATGTGTGTAAAGAAACAAATACCCGCCCCCCTTTTCATTTTGAAATGCAGGTGGAATAGAGTATAGGCCTAAAGAGTGAAAAGAAACATCTGGTTTTAATATTTTTAAATGTTTGCTCCAAGTCTGTATATTTTCTTAGTTTTTTGGCAGGTGGAAGCCTTTATACACAAGCTTCAATACTTATTTTGCTGTAGGGTTTCTTTAAGATGATGCAGCTCCGTAAGAGAGCTGAAAACTAGCCAAGGCAGCTCCAGACTCTCACCCTTTGTCTGTTCCTTGGGAACACAGCCTCCCCATTTAAGCATCACTGAAAGTTGTCAGGGAATTGTGGCTGTCTGAGCCATATGTAAGATAAGCAGATTCACCTTTCAGTGGACTGGACTTGAGAGAAGGAGAACAGACAAGCTGTTGGCTGTCAGCCTTGCATGAGTGTAACTGTTGCTTTCTCTGCCTTTTGGCTCAGATCATGTGTATATCCTGTCTGTGTTAGTGTTCCAGGAGCTGGGATAGACATAGTTCTGGCTACTTTGCCATGAAGAACACTGTTAAGCAATGCAACCAAATAAAATATTGGCCCATGCCCATATTTTTTATATCAAAAAGCTATGGTTAAAGCAGTAAAACTCTAACAGATCTACAGATTTTATCATACATTTCTAGTTTATTAAGTGAAACTACAATAAATCTGTCATGACTATGGGAACACTAGATTCAAATTCTAGGTACCGTGACAAAATTGTGGTAAAGCAAGCTGAAGTATAGTTTCACACTGGTGCCTACCTAAACTCAGTACATTAAGTATAATTCAGTAACTCTGTAACCAGAAGAGTGCTATGATTTTTTTTAAATGTATTCTAATTAGTTATTTTAATTCTCACAGTTCAATATGGTAACATTAGAGATGTGATTTACTAAATTGGCTAAACAAGGGCAAAATTAAAGGCTTGAGTTTGCTTGCTTCCTTGCTTACCTGTAGATACAGATCTGTCCAAGGCTACTCTCTGGGTTTGAACTTATGACAAGTCTACACTCGTTTAATATATATTGGTTTCATATATCAATATAAATTACACTGGAAGTAATACCTACCTATATACTGAAGCTTAGAAAAGAGCCCCTGGTTCAGTGATGTTGTCCCCACATCTCTTTTCATATCTTTGTCTGTGATTTTTCTCAGACTTGAGTAAGCTGTTAAATGATAATGTTGCTTATGTAAGTGCAACAGGAAAAAAGTAGGACTCTAAATGATAAGTGGGCAGAAAGATGCCATCTAACTTGCCATTCACACAGAGGTCCTTAATTTTAATGCCTCCAATTTTTTCCCACCTCTTATATAGTATCTTCTATACTACCTCTACCTCACTTATGTAGAGAACACTCTCTGGATTGACCCTTAAGATCACCTATCCTACTTCCTGTAAAACCCTTGCCATGGCTTGCTCCTACTGTGACACGTACAAATTAGCTAACTACCTATAATTATGCAGAGGGCAGTTGATAATAGTTGATAATTAAGAAAAAAAGCATGAATGCAACTTGATTGCATGCTTTATCCATATTTGTTACCATTCACAAGTAGTGCCTAAGTACAAAACATGTATAATTATATAGCTGTCTCCCTCTCACTCTCTCTCTCTCTCTCTCTTTCTCTCTCTCAATACCATATCCAAATAGGATGTTGGTGTCTGTGGTCTTCCACAGATCTCTTCTCTTTGAGGCATACAGAATTTCAAGTGTCAATACATTCAACCATCTAGATAGACTCTTGACATAAGTCAGCTTCTGTCTTCTATGATCTCTCCTTCCTTCAGTCTTTCCAGTTACTATCCTTCCAGTTATATGGTGATACTGGCCCCAAGCCAAGATGTGGTCTGTGCGGTGCAGAGAGCATGCTGGTTCTCAGCCCTGTGCCCTGATGTGAGTGCTGTGGTCTGTGCCATGCAGGGAGCATGCTAATTAATTCTCAGCTCTGGAGAATTTGAGTGTTGTGGAGCAGGGAACCAGTGGCCAGGAGGCATGGAAATAATTCAGTTAAATGCTTGTAACCACTGCAATGGGTGAATTTTATTTTTCTACCATCTGCAACAGGAGCATAGTGTAGGCGGCCCATGCCCATGTAAGGCACAGGGGATCAAAGACTGGCTCATCAGAGCTTCTTGGAGCAGGTCCCTTTCCCCTGGATTAAGACAGCTCCCCAATCCAGCCAGCACAACCCCTGCTGCCCCTAACCCAGCTGCAGCCCCTCCACCCCAATTCATCCCAATTCATTGAGACCCATGCAGGATTTGGGTCCTTTTTTATGTATTTTTTAAAAATTCTTTTTTCATTCCTTTCTTTTTACTTCTTCCCTCACCCATCTTCACTCCAGTTTTTCAAGATTTCTTTCCTCCTACCTGCAGATCTGGCTCAGTTCCTGCTGCTGCAGAGGGAGAAAAGCCAGAATCCCCATGCTGTTTTTTCAGCCTCTGAGATACATGCTGACCTCCTTTCCCACTCTAGAGAAGGAATAGAGTCCAGGCTCCCAATCCTATTATAGTAGCTCAGATTTGGAGCCCAGGGGTACATCTGAAGCAGGAACCAGTATCAATGCATTTGTGTGGTGCCAGTTAGCTTTGCACTAATCTCTCCTAGGAAATATAGCAGGATGCTGCCTGCCCAGAATCCTGGACCAATCATTCAAATATGAGGCCTAAGTCTCATTTCACAGAATCCTTGAAAGGAGTTTGAAAATAGCTTCCAAATTCATGATTATTCCAGAAAATTTCAGATAGTTAATTGTGTTACCTAAATTCACAGCATAGGATTTTGTATATCTAGAACATAGCTGTGAGAATAAACCTATATCCCAAATTGCAGCCACTGAATAATCTGAATTATGAACGCTGTCATTCTATGATGTAACCAATATCTGTATTTAGGTGACAGAAATGAGACTGCTAACTTTAAACTACTTGTTGAGGAGAAAACTTTGCGTCCTGGGTAGTGGCATTGTGATTGTACCTTGTAGAATAAGTGTTGCTGCATAAAGAGGATTAAACGATATTGTTCCAAATGTGTGTCCTAGTATTTGGAGTAAAAAAAAAAGTATCTTTCTTTCCACAGCACTCTGTTTTCCCAAGCATTAGATATGTTTTTCCTGTAGATTTTTTCAGGGTCAGCAGCAAAGATAAATCATATATTTTGGAAGTGAGATCATCAGAGGAGCTATTAAAGTGAATGAAAAAGAACTCTGTTCTTGAAGACTTGGATCAAAAATTGAAGGAGAACAAAACATAAATTATGTATATTCATGTTCTCTGTCTCTGCCTTTTCTTCTAATTCATGGTTTGTTCCATGAATAGATGAGATTTGTTCTACTGCTTCTTATAAAAGCCAGACGAGACAAAAGTATGCAGTTTCTTTCATAGATAAAATGGTAACCTTATTGGCTAAAAATACTATTGCTTCCTTTCAGAGTGAAGCTTTTCTCTGGACTATTACCCTACTTACTAATCTATTCTTATTTTTGTGCATTTATACAAAGCCTATTTTCAATCATGAACATGTATCTTTTTAAAATAAAAACTATTGTAGCTTTTAAATAAAAGCTAGTTTAAAAGCCATTGTACCTATTATTTTCTCAAAAGGAGATAATTGTTTTGGGTGGAGAGGAGGGAGAATGCAATAATTTCTTAGACTTGAAAATTCTCTGTGGAAAAGGGAGGAGTAATTAGTTTAAAATATTCTGCTTAGCCCTTTATTAAACTCTTCCTGATAAGGATTTATTTGAAGCCTCCAGTAGCCCCAAAATAATAGTATCAACTATAAGCTTCATGCAGTTGGCCTTAATTAAAATCTAAATGATCTGATGATTACCATACCACCTCTCCTAATTTCCATTTCCAAACATATCATATCTATAGTTCAGGCAAGCCCTTCTTTTTTTTCACCCATTTAATGGATTGGTAGCTATTTAAATCTACCTGTTCCACCTTATAGACTGGTTAATAAGACTCAGGTGGTTTTCTGGAAATCCAAGCCTGCTGGAGAGAGATCTGGAAAACCGGAACATAAATATAAAAATGCAGAAGTGCTCTCTGTGTGTTTATTATGTTCTATGTTTTAGAAGCCACTAAACACTGGAGCAAAGTAGCTTATGTTGGTATATATTTAGTAAGCGTCAGTATTGGAGCCCTGTGATTTCATAGATTTCATAGACACCAGGGCTGGAAGAGACCTCAGAAGATCATCAAGTCCAGCCCCCCTGCCCAAAGGGCAGGAAATCAGCTGGGGTCATAGGATCCCAGCAAGATAAGCATCCAATTTGCTCTTGAAGGTGTTCAATGCAGGTGCTTGAACCACCTCCGATGGCAG
>NW_017728909.1:54255093-54261086 GCF_001723895.1 Crocodylus porosus
TCCTCCATCCTTTGTAGGCCTTTCTTTTTAGCCTCAGGAGGTCTGCTGGGTGGGTCCCTGGAGACTCAGGAGGGCTGCTGTGCCCTCTTGCTGCCTTTCCTCCGAGTTGGAATAGACTTAGCTTGTGCATTGAGGATCAGTCCTTTGAGGAGCAACCACTCTTCCTGGACTCCCCTGCCCCTGGGGTCATGGTCCCTTACGGCCTGACTGACAAGCGTCCTGAGCTTGTCAAAGTCAGCTTTTCTGAAGTCAAGGACTTCCGTGTTGCTGAATGACTTGTCAGCTTCACGGAAGATAGTGAAGGTGATCAGCTCGTGGTCGCTGTCACCCAGCTTCCCATCAATCACTAGGTCACTGGTTAGGTTATCCCTAGCAGCCAGTACCAGGTCGAACAGCAGTTTGCCTCTCATTGGCCCATAGACTTCTTGAGTCAAGTAGAGGTCATCCACGCATGAGAGGAAGCTTTGTAACCGCTCGGATTTTGCTGAGTGATCCTCCCACAAGATGTCCAGGTAATTGAAGTCACCCATGACAACCATCAGTCTTTATATTTTGTCTTTATATTTTGTTGTGTAAAAGTGAAAGGCTAACAGTTACATGTGCGGTTTAAATCGAAACTGTATCCTAAAAAATATTTGGTCTCAAATTACACTGAGCAGCTGGAACTGGGCTACTGAATCATAGAATTATAGGAATGTAAGCCTGGAAGAGACATTGAAAGGTCATGTACCCTGCTGTGGTCAGTACTGTGATATTTGTTTTCTATTTGGATGTGTGTAAAAAGTGCTTAGGACATGAATTTAAAATGTATCTTTCTCAAATGTTTCAAAATATATTGATTTCAAAATATAGCTCCTATGAATGTCTGATGTCCTCAACTTTACAACAAACTGTTCCAGATAAGGAACAGAGAAGGGACGCAAGATGACTCAAAAGATTTTATTTTAAAATTCATATGATTTTGTTGCAGTGTTTTTTCTTCTCTATTACTCATGAGGGTACGGTTTGGACCTTTTTAAAGGTTATAATCAGCCTCTCTGGTCATGGGAGGCCTACTCTTAATGCAGGAAGCAGAAGATATTAAAAACATGGAAGTTATGGCTTAGTTAGCAGGAAACACAAGGCAATGGGTCAGTGAAAGGATTTAACATATCTCATATCAGTCTTTCTCTTTCAGTCTTTTCTCTTTCAAGTTCTCTAACAATCAGGTACTGCACTAAATTACCTAGACTAAATTACATTTCAAAGTATGCTGAAGAGTTGCATTTACAGTATATCTAATTTCCCTAACCTTTTGCGGACATTTGTGTAAGGGGAAAATAGAATCAACTATGGCATTTGATTATTACAGGGCTGAGTTCATGCAGCTCTGATTAAGGGTATGATAATACTTTCATCACTGTATACAAGCTGGTTCAATCAGAGCTTTATAACTCAGCCATGACATTTTATTCCATGCTGAAACTTGGTATCCAAGACATTAATGCAGTAAAACAGAATTTTTCACCAATTTAAACAAAATGTAATTGGTTGCTTTTAAACTAATCTGAATCCACTTTTCCATTCTTGTGTGTGATTCACATACCTTTTAATGGCCTTTCAACCTAGTGAACATGTAACAAAACAGTCCCTTCTGGACATCTAGCGCTGGTAAAACCCATAGAACTCAGTGTTCTTCAAACTTGAATGCTGCTAATTAAACATTTTTAAATCTAGTATCAGGGTCAGATTTCTTAAGGTATTTAGGTGCCTAATCCCATTAAAACTTCATAGTACAATGGGTGACAAGTCTATAATTCAATAGAAATTATAGGCCTTTAAAACTGTCTTCAGTGATTGTATACTACTATAAGTGCCTTAGAAGTACATATAAACGGAACTAACTTGACTATAATATTATTGGTTCTACATCTGAGAGAAAAAAGGCTAAATGTTGAAATTTTAAAAATCTGTTATCACCTATGCATTGGAATTTCTGTCACTGAAAGTTTCTGAGGTTGTTATAAATTTTCAAAGTACATACAAATTCCTATTAGCATTGATGGGAGTTCTCCTAGGGAGAACTGATGCACAGGTAGAATTATCCCTAGAGATAATTAGGATTATACAGGCGGTAGTGTAATCTGGATAACCTTAGGAACTGAGGAGGATATATATCAGGATTTTAACTAGTCCAGCATGGCTGTAGTTCTGCTATGACAAAAATCCACTTATCAATCACTTAATATAGATTTACATGATACAATCTGCAGGCATGACCCTAAATTCTCCATGTACCTTAAACTTCAGAACAGAGAGACACGGCTGTAAGATAAAGCAGAAGACATTATGTAACTGGAAGGGCTTAACATTTACAAAAGGATACCTTAGCAAGGAACTGAAACATTACAGCACAAGGTTATGTAGAAACTAAATAGTTTATGGACCATCATGCTTTGTAACACTTCTGTCTGTAAGACAGTTGGGGCAGAACGGATCCTCATTCATACTTCTCCATAAGTGCGCATGTTTCATGTAGCAAATTCTGATGCTTTCCCTGAGCAGAACTAAGGAACTAAATCACAGTAACCACAATTTATTGTGAGAAATTCTGTGCTCCCATCTGTATTTTCTTCCATCATGAATCATCCCATATGAAACTTAATTTTTGGCCTAGTCATGTTGTAGCTTTAGCCTGGTCAGGCATTGTTTCCTCCAGCCAGAGTCCAGTCTTCTCACTATACTGCCTGGAACAAAGGAATAGTGTCTTGTGTTCCCTAGACACTCAAAGGTCTATTGAGATTTGAGAATGTGCTGGGGCAAGATTAAGGGGTGTTGCTTGTAGCCTTGTTGGTCTAAGGACATAGGTAGACAAGGTTCTTTGAGTAAATGTGATATCTTTTATTAGACCAACTAAATAGTTGGAAAAATTGTGCTTTGCAAGCTTTCAGGCACAAATATGCTTTTTCAGACATCGGGAGAATCTGCTGGTGTTTTGTGTTCTCCTTGATGGAATAGAAGCCAGTATGCAAAATGCAGATCTGTGAAAATGCAAATGCATGGCAGTGAGAATGAGAGGTGTTGGGAGATGATAGGTGTGAGACAGGTAGGTGGGGGGGGAGGGGTGAGAATGTTGACTTGGTGATAGAATGTAAGTGATAAATTTAGAGAAGTTACCTGGGGTTATCAGATGGCAGGTAGGTTATAACATATCATAAATACAATGGCTATACTTAATCCATGATTTATTATATTCAATAGAATTATGAAGTGAAGTTCATAGGCTTGTCTACGAAAGGTGTTCTGCAAGTTTCCTCTGAGGATTAGAACTGAGAGACTGAAGAGAGAATGGTTATTGGGTATTTTTGTATATGATAGATTTTCAGTGTGCATTCATCCTTGTATGCAGTTGTTGCTTAGTTTCTCTTACATATTTTCCATCAGGGCATTTAGCATACTGGATGAGATATGTTACATTTCTGGAGGTGCAGGTGTAAGATCCAGGAATGGAGATGGTTCTGTTGTGGGGTGTAGTTATTGTGTGAGTGTTGGAGATGTATTGGCAGGTTTTACATTTCTTGTCCCAGCTTGATCTGGATCTATTCAGTGTGCTTTGGGCCATAGGAAGTTTGCTTTTGTTGGTGAGGTTTGCTGCTTTTTTAAAGGCTAGGATGTGTGGTTCTGGAAAGATCTCTTTAAGAATTAAAAAAAGATCCAATTCTTAAAGAGATCTTTCCAGATCTAGACACCCCCAACATACCCTCTTACACCCCACACACACAGTCACACCCCCTTATAACCCCCTACACACATCCCCACATTCCATTAGACATACACATCCACTCCAACCACCCCCCCACGCACAATATACAAGAGTAAGACTTTATTTTTGACTTATTTGCAATCACTTCTATATACAATACACAAACACATATCATGAAAAAATATTTTTATAATAAAATTAAAATATGTTATAGTAGGTGTTTGACTTTTACTATATAATTTGGGTTTTTTTCTGGTTCTAAGATGGCAACCCTCTCCCTCCCAAAAGGAGTACTTCCAGGGGGCAAGAGAAGGGACTTCTTGTGGCAAAGGTCAGGGGTTAGGGGCAGGACTTTCAGTCCCAAGGTAGTGACCAGGGGGCAGGGCACCTCTCAAGGGACGGGGCTTCCCTTATGGCTCTTGACAATTTACCAAAATTCATTAAGCAGCCCTCCAGCCCTCACCCCTGTTCTAGACTCATAGGTGTCTGTGTGACAGAATAAATTCTCCTGGAAAGGTAATATGCTAGAAGTGTGGGTGAAAGGAGAAAGTCTGGGTGAAGCAGCCATCTTGGAAACCATGAGTCAGTGTCTGCTTACTCTATACTATCCTGCTTCTATTCCAGCAAAGAAAAATCAGTTTACCAGCTTAAGATACACACCCGAATTTTGAAGGACTGATGACTTGAGGAGGACATCTAGTCAGTCTTCTGCTCAAACCAGAAACATCCTCAACTAGATCATCCAAGCCAAGGCTTTCTCTAGCCAGGTCTTCAAAACCTCCAAGGATGGGGATTCTACAACCTCTCTGGGTAACCTGTTCCACAGCTTTACTGCTTTCCTCATGAGAGATTTTTTTTCTCATATCTAACCTCAACTTCCCATGCTGCAGCTTGAGACCATTACTCCTTGTTCTGTCATCTGCCACCACTGAGAACAGTTTAGCTCCATCCTTTTTGGAACTACCCTTCAGGTAGTTGAAAGCTGCTATTAAATCCCCCCTCAGTCTTTTCTTTTCCAGACTAAATAACCTCAGTTCCCTCAGCCTCTGCTCAGAAGTAACTTGCTCCGGCCCCCTAACCATTTTTGCTGCAATCCACTGGACTCTCCAATTTGTCTATATCTTTTCTGTAGTGTGGGCCCCAGTACCGGACACAGTACTCCAGATGTGGCCTTACCAGTGCCTAATAAAGGAGGCAAATAATTTCTCTTGATCTGCTAGCAACACTCTTACAAATGCAGTCCAATATGCTATTAGCCTTCTTCACAACAAGGACACACTGTTGGCTCATATTTAGCTTATTGTCCACTATAACTCCCTGGTCCTTTTTTGCAGAGCTGTTGCTTAGTCATTCAGTCCCCAGGCTCTACCAGTGCATAGGATTGTTCTGTCATAAGTGCAGGACTTTGCACGTGTCCTTATTGAACCTCATGGGCATGTCCAGATGAGTGCGCACGTGCATCTTGCAGCATCTCAAACCCCTTTGAGACGCTGCAAGAGGCACGTGAGGGAATGAGAAAACATTCCCTGCACTGCAAATATGAGGCGTGGAGGAAAAATTAGACCCCTGGATATCTAGGAGTAAAAAAAAAAAAACCCATTGAAAAAAGGGGGATAGGGCACCGTCACAGGCTGTGCCCTGAGGTAACCAGAGGCTTGGTCCTGCACCGAGATGATTTGGTAGCAGCCAGAGTGTCTCTATGGCTGGCTGTCACCCTGGTGCTGAAGCACGCTGCCTGCCCATGCAGGGCAGGCAATGTGGCAGCTGCAGGGAGCAGGACCCAGGCCCCAGTACCAGTAAGTAAGCGGTGAAAGGGGATGGAGGAGAGGGGAGTGGACCATGGGGGGGATGTCTTCTGGCCCTGCCCACTCCTCCAGCCCCCTCATTGCTGCTTCCCCAGCCCCAGCCCCAGCCCCAACCCCCCGAGCCCCGCCATCGGTGCCTCTTCAGGCCCCAGCAGCCAGATAATTTTTTAAAAAAGCAAAAAACCCCTAAAACCCCACAATCACTTAGCAGTAGCAGCTGCTGTCAGGATTACTCCCCCACCCCGCCACAGCACAGGGCTGGGTGACAGCCTTAGTGGGCCAAGCCCTGCTGCCCCCTGCTGCTACATGCTGCATGGGTGGGAGAGCTCTGCCAGGAGGCCCCAGAGCCCCCACAACCCCTGATACTGCTGGTGAATAGAGGCTTTTTTTTTTAAAGTACTGGAGACTGTGGGGGGGCGGGCAGCCATGGCCAGGGTTGGGGATGC
>NW_017728909.1:54261217-54277420 GCF_001723895.1 Crocodylus porosus
GGCTGTAACCCCTGTTGGGGGGGGGCTGTGGTCACTGTGGGGGGCAGAAAAACATATAGTTATTTAGAATTCACTTTATTATGATGATAGAGACGCTGGTAGGCTTCCAAATTGCTTTAACACTACAGCTATATCAATAAAACATTGCCCAACTGATCACTGTCTCTCTGTCTCTCACTTTCGCTCTCTCTATATATAGTGGCCTTTTGTTTTAATTGTGTAGGAACATGGATTTCAGGGCATTTTGCAGGGTGACTTCTGGGTTTTTTTATCAGGGATTTCTCAGTTTTCCAATAGTGAACACCAGAATTCCTGCTAGGGAGGCCAGTGGTAGGACCCTGCCTGCTCAGAGCTGGCACTGTGGACCCAGCTGGAGGTGGCTGACCACCTGGCCAGGAGGACATGCTTTGACAGTTCAAAGCAGGCCACGACACCCAGAACATCTTCTGGGAAATAGCTGCCCAGATGGCCAGGTGGGGGCACACATGGCAGCAGTGCCTCACAAAGGCCAACTCTGCTGCTACAGCCCACTGGCTGCTTGCCCAGAGGGGCAGATGCCTCTACTGGCTGTAGAGGCAGGTATGCAGGGTTGCACAGCCGGTCACAGCCAGGCAGCAGCCCCCACTGCCAGACTGCTGCAATGGGTAAAAAATAAAAGAAACTCTCAGGGCTGCTTCAGCAGTCCAGCTGGCACAAGGGGTAGTGTCCCCAGGTACCAATTGGCTGGGCCCCAGAAGCTCCTGAGACCAAGTACCCCTGAGCTACTTGCCAGGGTAGCTTTTTGTACCGATGAGGTCAGGGCAGGGCAACTTTTTATACTGCTGGGGACAGCACAGGTGCTGGCCCTGGGCTCTAGCTCCCCCTGGCTGCAGATCCAGGGGGAGCCAGGCAGAGTTATTTTGCCCTAAGTGACACAATTTGTCCCACACTAAAGTGCATGTCTGGTAGGGCTGTGCAAAATTTTGCCAGCAGTTTTGATGCTGTTTCAACTCATTTTGAGCTCAAAACAGCAAAATTGAAACGAAACAGAGAACTTTGAAACAGCCTCAAAATGAAACAAGGCAAATCAAAACGTTTCAAAGTTTTCAAAATGTTTTGAGTTTCAAAGCTCAAGCTGCGTTTGCCTGCAGGGAAACAGAAACTAAAGTAAGGAGAGGGAGAGGGAAGAGGGAAAAGTGGGGGGAAGGAGTGCTCTCATTATTGACTGTGTAGCTGGCCAGTGACTCATCTTTTCCTGAGGTCCCTTCCAATCCCAGTGCTCTGGGGGAGGGATAGAAAAACCGCATAAAAGGCAGCGTTGTTTGAACTGCCCTGCTTTCTGCCTTGGTGTCACTTGAGTGAGGGCATAGCTTAACACACACACAGTGTCACCCACCCATGTCATGAGTTTTGCCTGTCAGCAGCTACAGGTGCAGGGCCCCAGAAACCAGACTCCCCCTGCACCTACCTCCTTGACAGCTGGCAGGCTTCGTGGCTGTGGCTGGGCCCAGTAGGCCTGCAGTTTCCACTCCCCTGTGCTCCAAGACAGAGACAGTCCCACAAGCACCCATGTCATGAGTTTTGCTTGTCAGCAGCCAGAAGTGCAGTTTCCCTAAAACCTCTGCACCTAACTCCTTGAAAGCTGGCAGGCTTTGTGGCCTCAGCCGGGGCTAGCAAGCCTGCAGCTTTCACCCTGCTGCACCTTAACACACACAGTGTCACCCTGTTGCAAGTTTTGCTTGCCCACAGCTTGAGGTCTTCATTGTCTCAGCAGGGGCTAGTAAGCCTTCAGTTTTGACCCCGCTGTGGCTTAACACATACACGTGACATGAGTTTTTTGCTTTCAAGACTTTGAGGTGCAGATTCCATGAAACCTCTGTGCCTATCTCCTTGAAACTTGGCAAGCTTCATGCCCTCAGAAGGGGCTATCATTCTTTCAGGTTTCAGCTAAATCAGGCCAGAAATGACAAAGTCATAGGCTGTTTTGAGCTTCCCCATTATAGCCTATGGGCAAAATGTTGAAACAGTTAAACTGTTTTGATGAAACTAAACAGAACAGCAATTTTTAATTTAAATGAAATTCAAAATGAAATGTTGTTCTGTTGAAACATTGAAACACAAGTCAAAACGGAATGGTGTCGTTCCACACAGCCATAATATCCGAGCATGTGCGCTGAGGCAAAAAGGCCTGGCTCAAATTTGCATCGCTTCTATTTGAGCTGCTGCAAGCACACATGCTTGGATGTGTGGACATGAGATTTCTTTTGGTCCAATCTTCCAATTTCTCAAGGTCTCTGAATTCTAGCCCTACCCTCACACATATCTACTACTCGTCCCCACTTGCTGTCATTTGCAAACTTGCTGAGGGTGCACACCATCCCATCTTCCAAATTGTTGAAGATTAAACAGAATTGGCTCCAGGACTGACCCCTGAGGCACTCCACTTTATATTCGCTGGCTGTGTCTACACAAGATGCCCCTGAGTTGTTGCTACTACAGTCATTTGGTATAAGTACTTGCATTACCAAGTACTAAATGATGATGCAGTAACTGGCACTACTGCACAGTAGAGTCCCCAAATGACTTTTTGTTGACACTGACTGTGCAGTAGTAATGAGCTACTGCACAGTCAACGTCTCATGCAGATGTGCCCACTGCCAGCTAGACATCGAGCCATTGATTACTATCCTTTGAGCTTGGCAATCCAGTCAGTACTATCGATCTTACAGTCCATTCATCGAACCCATACTTCCTTAACTTGCTTGTGAGAATGTTGTAGGAGACTGAATCAAAAGACTTGCTAAAGTCAAGGTATATCATGTACACAGCTCTTCCTGAACCCACAGAGACAGTCATAGAAAGCAATCAGATAGGCCAGGTATGACTTGCCCTTGATGAATCCATGTTGAATGTTCCTAATCACCTTTTTCTCCTCTAAGTGCTTAGAAATGGATTCCTTAAGGACCTGCTTCATGATTTTTCCAGGGACTGAGGTGACAGTGACCAGTCTGTAGTTCCCTGATCCTCCCTTTCTTGAAGATGGGCACTATATTTACCCTTTCCAATTATCTGGGACTTCTCCTGATCACCATCAGTCTTCATAGATAATGGCCAATGGTTCTGCAGTCACATCAGCCAACTCCCTCAGCACCCTTGGGTGCATCACACGCAGCCCCATGAACATGTACGTGTCCAGCTCTTCTAAAAAGTCCCTAACCTGCTCTTTGGCCACTTTTGTCTGCTCACCTCCTCGCCAAACTGTGCTGCCAGGTGCAGTAGTCTGGGAGCTCACCTTGCCTGAAGACTGAGGTAAAAAAGGCATTGAGCACTTCAGCATTTTCCACATCATCTGTCACTAGGTTGCCTCCCCTATTCAGTAAGGGACCCACACTTTTTCTGATCTTCCTCTTGTTGCTGACATACTTGTAGAAACCCTTCTTATTACCCTTCATGTCTCTTGCTAACTGCAACTCCAGTTGTGCTTTACCCTTCCTGATTTCATCCCTTCATGCACCAACAAGACTCTTATACTCCTCCTTAGCATTTTGTCCAAGTTTCCACTTCTTGTAAGCTTCCTTTTTGTTTTAGCTCACTGAAAAGTTTCATGCTAAGTCAACCAGGTCTTCTGCCATATTTGCCAGTCTTCCTATATATTAGAATGGTATGTTCCTGAGCCTTCAGTAAATTTTCCTTAAAATACAACCAGCTCTTCTGGACTCCTTTCCCCTTCAGAATGGTCTCCCATGGACCCTGCCCATCAGTTCCATGAGCTAGTTGATGTCTGCTCTTCTGTAGCCCAGAGTTGTTACTCTGCTGCTTTCCTTCCTTCCTTTTCTCAGGATCTTGAACTCAGTCATCTCATAGTCACCGCTGCCCAAGTTGCCATCCACTTCTACATTCCCTACCAGTTCTTCCCTGTTTGTGAGCAGCAGGTGAAGAAGAGCATGGCACCTAGTTGGCCTCTCCAGCCCTTACACAAGGAAGTGGTCCCCAACACTCTGCAAAAACGCCCTAGATTGCCTGTGCACTGCTGTATTGCCCTCCCAGGAGATGTCAAAGTGATTGAAGCCCCCCATGAGAACCAGGGTCTGTGACTGGGAAACTTTCACTAGGTGTTTGAAGATAGCCTCATCCACCTCATCCTCCTGGTCTGGTGGTCTATAGCAGATAGTCACCATGATATTTCTCAGGATCTGTGATTGGACTTGTAAAACTTGCACAAAAGAAAAGCAAATAGAACTACATAAGACAACCAGAGGAAAGAACCCCTTTAAGGAATTGTTGGCTAACTACTTCTGGCTCCACCCATTCCAGGGGCTATCAGGTCTAAAAGTCAGGAAGTGAGAGTTAGTCTAGGTTAAGTCAAAAGGTATGGTGTTACTTGGACACATGGCCTAAGTGGGACACCTTCTTGTGATAAAATCTTACAAACAGGACAATGGTGAAGCCACGGTAGTAGCAAGATTGTTATTAAAGGGTGCATCTATATATCACTGTACAGTGATGTTGCTACAATGCCATGCTTTTGTATTTCCTTTTGAAAGTACTAAAACGTGACACAGTAGAGGCGGTTAGATTTTGCTGCTTTGTCGCTGTAGCAGCGTGCTATATTGGGGGAGCACACTGCTACAGCAATATACCTGGCAATCACGTGTAGACCTGTGTGATCACTACATTGCCACAGCATGCCATACAGTGACATAGTGCATTGCTACATCTCCATAGGGTGATCATCAGAAAATCCTACAGTGTTTAATAAACATGTTAGCATTCCTATATGTCAGAGAGGTCTTGGCTGGATCTGCAGGGCCAGGAGCAGCCTAGCTGAAAGTGCAGTGGGGTGACAGGCTTCTTGGCATAGCACTGGGCCATGCAATGGTAGGAGTACAGTAGCAGTGGGAGTCTAGGGCCAGCAGCATGGGTCTGATGGCCACAAAGCAAGCAAGAGTTATAGCTCTACAGCCTTAATTCAGCTGCTCTCCACCATTTGTCCATTGGAGCCCAAAAGACCTAGATTCTGTGGCAGGCCACAGTCTAACTCCTGGTAGCCTAGTGGGTCAGATAAATATTTAGCCCACAGAGCTATTTTAACACTTTATTTATCTAATTATCCCAGGAAATTCAATGGCAGGGCAGCATCTTAGGGAATTTTTACGTGTGTTTTGGGACACAGCACCAGGTGCTTTAATTAGCAAGCCGTGCTAATTAAAAGCTCTCACATGTATCAGCATCCCCGCATTGAAAAAACAGTGGCAGGGCACTTTGGATTAAAGCTCACAGAACATGTTTTATTTCAAAGTGCCCCACCGCCATTTTTTTCTGCATGGGGATGCTCTGGGACACTGACGCACATGACGTAGAAGGCTGCTGAAGTGTGTCAACTTCTATGCTCCAGTCTGCTCCAACGAATTGGATTTCCAGCATGTCAGAGCAGGCTCCCTGCACATCTATAGAAGCCCTTAGATACTAAATGGTTTAGAGAGGTATGATAGATGACAGACAACGTAAAGAAATTGTAACCTTGCCATCAAATGCTGTAAATTATTAAATACCTGACAGGAACTCCCAATAAAGCCTTGTAGTTAGCCTCTGTGACAGTTTTTCTCTTTCTAGTGATCAAATCTTCATGGTCAAGTCCTACTGTCATTGAAGCTAATGAGAGGTTTGCCTTTCATTTCAGCCTTGGTACCCAATGAATCTTGTGGAAATAAATGTAGTAGAGCAAATGGATGTGCAGATTTGTATGTACACGTCTCTGACAATGTTATCTTTTTTTGTACAAGATGTATACAACACATTTGAAACAAATCAGTACTTCTGCAGAACCCTTACATGACACGTATGCACATATATAGGCATCTCCTTTGAGTAGTGAGAAAAATACGCATACAATCAAATATAAGAGTCCTTTTTCCAAGCCCAGGAGTCCATTCTATCTATTGATTTAGAATTTTGCATTTGTGAGAATTCTTATTTTTTGTTATTTTTAAAGAAATGTTTACCTTGCTTAATAGTTCATCATCTTGTTTTTTCCTTGAAGGAGAATAGAAGCAAAGTTTTCATTCCTGTTAACATGGCCTGTAATGCCTCCCAAAAATCAGGCTATGTTGTTTAAAGTAGATTTATATTGTAATCGGGGTAGAAGACAGGCACTGTTCATGTGGGGCTTTTTCCTCTAAATTTCAGTCTAGCAAATCACTGAAGCATGCCCAGACCTATGTAGTACATGTAAAAATGCATTGCTCATTTCAGACCAACCACCCTGCTGGAGCAAATCCTTGGAAAGGTAGATGGGAAGATGTCAGGTGATGGCAGAGGTATTTTATAACATAACAGAAAAGGTGAAAAGAATAGGTAACAGATTCTTTCCCTTGTGGGTTCATAGTTGAACTTTTTATTTTCAAGGATGCTTTAGCAAGATGCTATTTATTTATGAAATATTAAAGGAACTATGCATTAGTGAAGGCCTTTAGAGTGACAGAAGGAATCTGAACTTGTGGTACAGGTGATACCTTTTATTAGACCAACCAGATTTTTGCAAAAAAAAAAAGTCTTTATTTGCAAATTTTTTAGTGACAGGTCATTCTAGGAGTATTTATATACTAATGTGCCAAGGTATAAAACCATCTAAAGTATTTGCAATTACTATATAACTACATATTACATATCACTTTAAAGCTTATAGAGTGTAGAACTGTGACTTTTTTAATTTATGAAAAACCATCCAACACGTGTGAGAAACTATTTTTAAAAAATGACCATAGACAAAGCCTAATGTGATACAATGCAAAGGTGTGTGCCTCCTATATACTCTTAAGCAAACTGGTATGCAATATTGGCTTTCAGTCCACAGTGAGATTTTGTGTGATCTGCATCTCTGTTTGACTTTCACCTGACATGCTAATGCCACCTCTTAGAACGAACTTTGTGCACTGCCTTTTGAACATGTTTAATTGCTATTAAATTTGCTGTTTTGTCTGGTGTTTTGCTTTTTAATAATTTAAGCTATAAGTAACTACTTATGTTGCTACACTTGTATTTCTAAGCTATACGTTACTACCTATTAACATTTTAAAATAAATATTATATTCCTGCATTGTACTCATAAAATAGCAAAACAGAAAATAAGACAGCAGGATATCCACCATCACACATATGGTGAACTCTAACAGGTCACCAGGAAAGTGCAGGACTTGCGCAGAATGCTTGAAAGAATTAAAACTGTATTGTACTTAGATTCAAATATGGTCCGTTAATGTATCCATTGTTATTTCCTCATGGCAAATTTGGCTTTTGCGTAGGCTTAGAACACCATAAGAAAACCAATCAAAAGTGTGAAACAGTTATTATGCTTTTGTTTCCATCTTACCATATTGCCAGAAGGCCTCAATTCAGCTTATTGCATTTATTTGGCAAACTGACAAAGCAGTACTTCATTGATGTGCACTGTAGAATAGAGGCAAATAATTTGCAATATGTGAGAGAATATCAAGCTGCATGTTGACGCATGGGATTAGCAGATGCACAGTACACTAGAGCAGAAGGAGAAAGTTTAAGAGCAGGAACTGTTGTGATTGTAGTCTTAATTTTTATTGGTTATTCAAGGAAAATGCAACAAAACTAACAAGATGCTATGGCCATGGTACAGAAATTTGGAAAACCGGACTTATCTACTACTTTACTTGCAGTCCTCAATGGCATGAGATCGCTGCCAGCCGCCTGCCTTACCAAAGTTTGAACAGAGTCCTGATATTGTGACTACGCTGTTCCAAGTAAGAAAAGAGGAAGTCACCAGAATTGTGATTGATTCAAGATACACAATATTTGGAGAAATTAAGTTGTTTATGTACGTTACTGAGTTTCAAAAGAGAGGTTTGCTACATTACAACATAGGGTTGGCCATATCATCATCAAGAGAAATCATTTGTCAGCCTGAAAATGCAAATTATACAAATGATCAAGGAATATTAACAAACATGGAAGATGTTTGCACAAAAAATGTATGCCCCGCAAGTCCTCCAATGAATTTTGTACAGTAAAAGTTCTGTTATCCAGCGTCCATGAGGAATGAGGGGTGCTCGTTAATCAAATATGCCGGTTATCTGAGAGCTTATCTCCAGCCCAGTGGGTTGGAGGTGTCTTTGCCTGTTTGGGCTGCTGCCCCTCCTGCTGCGTCCAGTGCACCAGGGCTTTCATTCCCTAGCGTCAGTGTGAGCAGGCTGCTTTGTCCCAGGCCATGGCCCTTGAGGAAGAAGTGGAACCCAGCTCACAGAGGTGAAACCGGAAGTGCCATGGTGCGACTTCCAGGTTTGCTTTTGCCGCATCGATCCACTGCCATAAATAACAGATGCCATCTATGACAGATGCCAGTTAATAAAGTATTCTGGATGGTAAAGTGCCAGATAACACAGCTATAACTGTAATTATATTATGCCTCCTCAAGTTCACACACTGCTTATACCACCTTCCATGATTTGCAAAATGACTGAACCTGCTTATGTTTGTTTAAATCATGCATTTGAATGCCCTTCGGTAACTACACAGAGTTTAGCAAGTGATTTCAAAAGGTAGTGGACTATTTTGTTACATTTTTAACCCCTTTTTTGTCTTAGGAATTTGTTGAAATATTTTGAAGCAAACAACTTTAAATCTACTAATCAGCTGTATGACAAGGTCAAAAAGGGCCAGAGACTGGGCCAAATTAGGAAGAACTGATATGTTCCACTTAATTGAAGATTTCAAGGGTTCTAGTGCACAATTTATGAAGATTTGATGCAGAATTTGGCTGAAGATCAATGGGAAAACCACATTTTTGTGCAAACATCTTTCATGTTTGGTAATATTCCTTCACATTTGGTGGTATAATTTGCAATTTTAGGTTGACAACTAACCAAATGTTAAAAGGAAAAACTATAGAACAATGGAAGGAAGAAGAAAAATTGCAAGAACAAATTAAACAAGCTCAAATTAATCAATGATGTGATAAATTTGATTGTATGTTATAACCTGAAAAAACGTTTTATTTCAAGCCTTCAGAGAACTTGCAGTTGGCAAAGAAATTCGATATAAAGAGTTATTTGAGAAAAATATCTTACATATAAAACAAATATGCAACCACAACAATTTTTTTAGTGAAAATTCATTAGGTACATACTTGCATAACCATAATATCTCAGGCCTACCAAGGGACAGGTTTGAGGGTAGGGACTTTAAGTTAGTATAACAGACCTTAACTTACACAAGGGACATATGATAACATCTCTTCCATTAGCAGCTATTAGGATAGTTTTCCTGCTCCCCTTGGTATAAATAGATTCTTAATACAATAATCCTCCTCCACTTCTCAACAGCTATGTCGCATCCATTTATACATGCTGAAAGGGAGATAAGAAACAAGTCTTAGTGCTGAGGATGTATGGTTAATTCTCCTTTCTTCCACAGCTGCTAAAAAAACACTTTGTTCTTTCCTCCTCCCAGCTTTAGGAACAAGGTTGGGCTACAGCCTCAGCTGATACAAATCAGGACTGTATAAACTATTGGCCCCAGTGCTCCAATGACAGCTTCCATTTATTTGAATAAGAACAGAAAAATAAATCATTAAAGACTCAAGTGTCATTCAGCCATAGAGCTGCAATTAGGCAAATTCTTCATTTCCCAAGAAATACAGTATTTCCAGCCCAAAAGAATAAGGAGCCAGGGTGTCATTCTGGATTTTAGAATGTTGTCTTAGGTTTTAATAGGTGAATAATGTGAATTAAAAAAAATACAGTTCTGGTAAACTTGTGGACAATACTCTAAATTTATAGTTCTATAAGCAAAAAGAGTAATAAGTTGCTAATATCATTAGCAGTGCTGGTAGCACAAGCTATTATGGAAGGTCCCCTGACATTTCCCATTCAGTATCTTTGCCAAACTTAAACCATTGGAAATTAAATTCTTCATGCTATGCATCTGCTTCAGGCTGGTTCCTAATATTGGTGGGGGGCAGTTATTTTGGAAAATGCAACTAGAGGAAAATGCCCATGTTAAAAATGCTTATTAAGTTTTTCTCTGAGAGGATCCACAGCCTTCATCCTTTGGAACAGGAAGAAACTTTGAACTTGGCCAGTGTATCCTTTGTATTAGGGATATGCTGTTTATTGCCTCTCATGACAATCTACCCAATTTAGAAATGTTTGGAAAATCACAATTCACACATGCTCAGTAGAGACTTGCCTAGAGCATCTCAAGTGAGGTCCTTGGAGATTGGCACTGTGTTCCAGCCTAGAGCTGACCAAGACTTCTTTAAAATGGAGGACTAGTTTGCTACACATTGGGCATTTTTACACGTGCCCCTGACTGTGCAGTCATTTAGTACTTGTGGTTGTTTCCAGCCCTACATTGCCATAGTGATGAGGTGATGTAGCTTGTCACTACAGCAATGTAGCAGTGGCATCACAATTAGTGCCTGCCTATGCTACATTGCCATAGTGATGAACTACGTTGCTATAGTTTGCTGCTACGGTGACATAGCATCTTGTGTAGATATGCCCATTGGGTTGGGCCTGGGCCCTGCAGAGCGGGAAGATTGTCTTTCTAGTACTGTCAATTTTCCCCCTGCTGGGTTCAGGTTCAGGTTCCCTAATTTGAATGTAAAGATGGAACCAGGGACATGTAAACAGATTGGGAAAGGGGCATAGAAAAGGAGAAGAGTGGAACTAAAAGTTCAAAGGATGACATGAAGAAGTTTGAAGGAGATAAATCTTGGATTGGCTAGACAATCTGCAATTGGGAGAAATGGTGACTTGTTGGACAGAGATCGGTAGCTGAAAAGTGGTGGGAGGAATGGAAGTTGGGGAGGAGAAGACTGAGATCAACTAAGAAGTGGGGATGACTTGGACTGGCTAGGAAAGGAGACTAGTAACCAATATGGCATGGGAAGGAAAAGAGGCAGAATTGTTAAAGAGGTTGGGGGTGGAACTAAAACTGACTGAGCAAAGAATCTAGATAAAAAGCCAGGGCGGGGGGGCACAGAAGTTGAAAAGAGATACTGGAAAGGAAGAATAGAACCAAGAACAAGTAGGGAGGGAGAAGGGACAGGTGACAGGAGGTCTGGGGACAGAGATTGGGGTAGTCCAGGCAAGGAAACTGGAAACAAGAAGCAGGGAGAAACCTGAATGGGAATCTTAGAGGAATGAAATTTGGACTTATTGAGTAAGTAAACTGGGACTGGCCAGGCAAGAACAACATTAGGAAAAGGAGCCAGAGCTAGGGAAGAGAAGACTGAATCCAGGACAAGTTGTGAATAGTGGGGGAAAAAAAAAGTCAGAAATGGGCAGACATGTCTATGCTGTCTGGTGCACACTTTCTCCAGATTCTGGAATGAAACCAAGATTCCCAAGCATCGCTATTGCTCTGCTATCAGTAAATACCTCTGAATCCTTCCCTTCAAGCGCTGACTTACAGAGTATAACAGCCTACTAGTGATGCCAGTTACTGTTAGCACAAGTAGAAGAGGTCTGTGCAGCAAATCCAAAGGTTCTCACCTAGCTTATGATTGCTTCTATTTTGCTTTTAAATGCTTTTTGAAAAAGGAAATCTCTTACATGTGTGAGCGTGCATGCACAGACTTTCTAAAAGTTAAAAAGTTGAGCACTCAAAAGTAGAACTTCCATAATTAGGATTAAAATGTATCATAATGCATTTGCTAAAGGCGACCTTAGGTTTTGTATTTTCTCATTTTCAGTGATTCAGTTTTGCAACCTTAACAGATTTCCTTTGACAGAGATTTGTGCATCAGAAGACTGATGGTGTGATGATACCCAGACTTTGGTTGTAAATTAACAACCAGTGCAGTGTGATTCTAGAGAGTATTCTGTAATCATTTTTACAAGTTATTTACTGGCAAGTTTGTGAGCACAAATGTGGCAAGTAAAGGGGAGGTCCATAGCTTATTTCAGTAAGCTCTAGTCAAGAACTGACAGGGTGGCAACTTTCAGCCATGTTCAGGTCATGAATGAAGTCTGAGCCATTTAAACTAGCATTTAAAATAAATATTAGCAGAGGAAGAGTGGAAGCAAATCATGGTGGAAAGAGACTTGTATAAACAACTTCCTTTATAACCACTTGTATTATTATTACATTTCATCTGAACAATAGATACAGTCCAGGTTTCTCCTGCATAAGAAACCAGATGGTTTTAAGGCAAAACATAAATCACACTTATTTACTTCTCCAGTGACAGTTTATATTTAAATAATGCAGTTTTGTTTTCCTTTTGGAAGATTTATTGTAGTGGACAACTGTTAGTAACTCACAGGAGCCATTCAGAGAAACAGATTAATTGTCTAACCTTGGTGAGAAAACCCTGGTTCTACTTTGACCTATTGTGAATTGGGTGTAACTCCACTCAAGTCAATGGAGTTCCAGCAGTCTATGTAAGGAAAAATTGGGTCCAATAAAGATACAGTATTAATAGATACTATTCTAGACTGTCTTTTTGGAATTTGATATATTTTAGTTGTTAGTGTCCCAGCAAGATTATAATATTACTTCATGATTTATTTCAGTATCAGTGCAAGTGCTTATCATTTGTTCATACCATCAAGTACTAGCACCCCCGGATTATATCCATTAAACCCCAACCAAGTTTTTATCTCAATTTAAAGAGGAAAAAAGATGATTACCCATAATTGTGTTATTACCACCAAAAGCATTTTTAGAGTGTGACTGGATCCATCCTGTCTAGACCAAAAAGCCTGTCAAATGATGATATATCTTGCATTTTTGCCTGGCTTATAAGCACCCAACGCTGTCAACAGCTGCAGGCAGGAGGAAAAGCCTGGAAAAAAAAAAGGACTGAGATTAACAAGAAAGCTAACGCCCTAATCCTCACAAGAAAGACTGTTAGTTCAACTATTCAGCTGCAATTGAATTAGTCAGTTTTCACTTGACTGTAATTTGTCCATAAAGGTGCAGCTCTTGATCCATGGACATGGAAGCAAGGTGTAGATCCTGCCGTTAAATTGTAGTGATTCTATGAATACTGATTTAGAGATTATGAGCTAGTAGTTTATTAAACTGGATGGATAGCTGTGTTTTCAGAAACATGGGTATCACTAACTTCTCCAAGTTTCTGTTTCAGTTCTATTGTCAGTTCACACAATGAAAAATTATTTTTTGGCTTCATCCCTATGGCAGTAGGCTGATATTTTTTTGCACACAGGTTTCTCATTTCAAGCCAAAGCCATTTTTAACACATGATTTCACATTTTAGCATCCTGCTAACACTGCTTATTCAGACCAAAAATATAAAAAGAGGATTATTAGCATGACTAGCTCAAGTGAGCTAGAAAGCATTTCCTTTTTGAAGGGGTGCCCCGTTTCTTTTTTCAATCCGTTAGAAAACCCTGTTCAGAGACCATGGAGTTTTTTACCCAAGTAAATGATTTGATACTTAAGGGAAAAAAAAACAAACAGATTTTCAGTAATTAATGTGCAGGGTAGCAAGGGTCTGTAATCAAACTCAAAACGGAAATTGCAAAGATTCATTGTGCAATCCACAATCAACTTCAATTAAGTGAGCACAAAGATGGGTCTCCCAAAGTAATTTCCAGAAAGAGATGTCTTCAGGGGACAGTAAATTCCTGTCTTTTGCAGTGCTTTGCTGGGAAAAGATGCCTTTATTCTATAGTTAGAACTGTTAATACCCCCATGGAGCTAAAGACTGACTTCAGTAAAAAGCATAATGACTGCATGTCAGATAAGACAGAGATGAACTGAGTGTCTTCAAAGAGTGAGAAGGAAACTTTCTTTCCTTCTGTTGACATCTGAAACAAAACCTTAGCCCACAGGACATTTGAAAGTGGATTTTCTATTTTCAAGAGAGGATGTTACAAAAATGCCTCCAGCTAGCTGCTTTTGCATTTTATTTTGCATGTTTTTGTTAGACAAGTAATTTTTTTATTACTCAATTTTTTTAATTGACACAATACAACACAGAGCACCTAAAAGCTTTGTGTTAATACAATATATCATTTAAATGTGCAATAGTTTATTTGTCTTTGTAATACCATAAAATAACCCTATCCTGCTGAGTTAGTTCCTGCCATCACACAAATGATAACTTGTTTGAGCAATTAGATCTGCAAGATTTCTGGTTGGGAAAAGTTCCATCAGAATTATGTTTTCCTTTGGGGATTTAGACCGGCTATGGGGAAGGGAAATAGACAAAATACTAGTACAATCTAAATAAATACATATTTAACAAAAAAATTCTGGTTTTACATCTTAGGAAAAAAATCTATTCTCTTTTACCTGAATTCTGTTTATTTCTTTACATCTGTTAAAAGTGCATATAAAATGCTACCAAATACAAATGGTAATTACAAAAAACAAACCTCCTTGGTTTTAAGCCCCACACGAGGCAGAGCAATTACATTCAAGTTGTACAAGCAAATGAGCTTATTTCAAAGACAATGTAAACAGAGAATGTTTTATGTTTCTTTTGTTTGGTTCTTAACAGCTTTAACATCTGCTAATTCTCTCTCTAAAGAAGTAGCATACCTTTGTATGCTGTGCAGCACCTTACTTCTTTAATGTTATTATTATTTCATATTTATATTCCAGTCATATTGAGAGGTTTTAACCCTGTTCCTATTGTGCCAAGCACTGTACAAATATAATAAATTATCAGAGTGGTTCTTCTGAAATAAAAAGGACCACTCAGTGGGAGTAAGAATTTGGCACCACTGTGAATGTGTGAAAGTCATTACAGCTTAGTCTTCAGATTCCATTATGTAGATAGATAGATATTCAATGAATACGAAGGGAAACTTTAAAAAATGTTTTAG
Source organism: Crocodylus porosus (assembly GCF_001723895.1). NCBI lineage: Eukaryota > Metazoa > Chordata > Crocodylia > Crocodylidae > Crocodylus > Crocodylus porosus. The sequence goes on from NW_017728909.1 coordinate 54,276,028, forward strand.
TTTGAATTTCCTCTTCATTTATAAGTGCAACCAGATACCAAAAGTATGAAATGATCCTTTTGATGCTCTAACTAATATAGGAGTTTAACCAATTAAAAGGCCTTAAACAATCAGATTTCTTCCAGAGGCGTGTTTGGATTCAGAGTAAAGAATCAACAATGAGTTTTGTAATTTGAAAAAATTTCTAAGCCACTGTGATATTAGCATTGGGTTCTATTGGTTTAGTGTGACTATAAACCTAGGGATATTTGGCTTTATTTTGCTCTTAATCACACAAACATATAAATTATATCACTCTATTGTAAGCTAGTCCTAATAAATGTTTATGGCTTCCTGCTCTTATGTAGTGAATTGTTTGGACTTAAAGTTGGGTGATATTAATCAGGCTTAGCACTGCTGTTGAAGGTTACTAGATATTATGCTAGGATTTTTATTTATTAATCAAGAGATTTCCTTTACCTTATGTTAGGGTTTAATAGTGACATTAGTAGCCACTCCTGCAATAATGAGGAACCAGGTTAGCCAGCTCACATAGCCTCTATATTTGTTTTCCTTGGCCCCTGTTTCTTTTTTGTTCTATCTGGTTGCCTGATTAATCACATGGAGTGTTAAGGAACTGCTGGATATTTCTTCTTGGACTGAGAGTGTAATATTGCAAGCACTGACAACCTTCTCACAACTATGTGTGGGGGAGGGGTGAACCAGTGGTGGGGAAGCTGCATCCCTGAAACAGTGGTGGGGAAGGTAGGGGGTGGGCCCAGCGCCAGCCCCAAAACAGCAGCAGGGAGGAGGGAGGAGCCCACAGGGCCTGGCTTGGCCTGGCCCCCAAAACAGAGGGTATGGGGGGGTGCACCAGGCCCAGCCTGGCCCAGAAATGGCAGTGGGGAGGCAGAGGGGGATGGGCCTGGCCCCAGCCCCGAAACAGTGGTGGGGAGGTGGGGGGAGGTGTAGGCATGACCTTGCAACACTGGCAGGGAGAATGGGGGGGCAGGCCCATCTCCATAGCAGACTGGGGAAAAGGGGGAGCTAGACCGGAGGTGTGGGGGGGAGCCGGACACAGGCCTCTTGTCCCTGCCTGTCATTTTTGATGGGCAATTAGCTAGTATATGTATATGTATATGTAAAGGGCTTAGTCAGTGTGTCTGTCTATAACACTCCTGGAGCACTCTGATTGGTTGTCTTGATAGCCAATCACAATGCTTACTGAAACAACCAATCAGAATGCTCCACAGGGAATGGAGGGGATGGAGTGGGACAGTGGAGTGCTGCCATTGTGGCGGGGACAGAGTGGGGCAGGGGGGAGGCCAACACTGTTTCATAGTTTCATAGTTTGTAGGGTCGGAAGGGACCTGAGCAGATCATCAAGTCCGACCCCCTGCCACGGCAGGAAAGA
>NW_017728909.1:54278499-54292392 GCF_001723895.1 Crocodylus porosus
CCTGGGAGGTGGAGGCGGTACAGGATGTGTCAGTGGCAGCTGCCACATTCAAGATTGCCCCCCTCCCCTACATCCAGAGAAGCTTGCACACAGCCACTGCCACCCACCACCCTGTGCTGATGCCAATCTAGAGACAAAGCAGGGCCAGAAGCAGAGCAGTGGCAGTGTGGGGCAGTGGGTGGTGGTGGCAGCCGCTGCTTCCAAGCTCCCCCCCTACATCGCCCACTTCTCATCCCCATCCCCCACCCCCACTTCTGGGAGGCACAGAGCCAGATGCTGAGCGGGGGGGACCACAGCCAGATGTGAAGCAGCAACAGCACAGACTGGTGGATGGCAGCGGTGGCCACCACATGCAAGCTCTGCTCCCCCAGGAGGTGGCAGTGGTTCAGGGTGGTAGCATGTTGTGCTCTGTCCCCACCTGCTTCCTCTACCCTGCCCCCCAATCATTCTTGATGAGCAATTTGCTAGTATATCAATATTAGGGCATTTACCTGGAAGGGAAGGCCTGAGTTCAGGTCCTTGTTACAAGGATGTCTGTATGTTTTACACTAAACAAACATTGGATAAAATGGTCACTTTTGCAAAAGGGAGCAACTTCAACAAGAGCAGTAAGGGTGCTTCTATTTAAGATTTGACAATTACCTAATGATGGGTCACTCATAGGTGGTGAAAGGCTGGGGCTAGTAGGGCTTAGCCCCTGCCAACCTTTTTGCGGTGGCCGATGACAGCAGCACCATTGTGCCACTGTCCTGCAGCACCCGGCACCACTCAGCATGTAACAGCCCTGAGGGAGGTGGTGATCAGGCAGTGCTCAACCTCTGCAAATAATATTTCCCCCCACCACTTATGGGGGGACTCTTATAGACAGTGGGAAATATGGGTTTGAACCACCTTGGAAAAAGAAAGAATTGAATCATAAAAATTAGGGTTGGAAGGGACCTCGGGAGGTCATCTAGTCCAACCCTCTGCTCAATACAGGACCATCCCCTACCAGAACATTATAGCCAGGGCTTTGTTGAGCTGGGCCTTAAAAACCTTGAAGTATGAAGATTCCACCACCTTTCTAGGTAACTGGTTCCAGTGCTTCACCATCTTCCTAGTGAGAGAGTTTTTCCTAATATCCAACCCAAATTTCCCTTGCTGCAACTTGAGACCATTGCTCTTTGTTCACCACTGTTCTGTCCAGCTCCATCCTCTTTGGAACCCCCCTTCAGGTATTTAAAGGCTGCTATCAAATCCCCCTTCAGGCCTCTTTTCTCCAGACTAAATAAACCCAATTCCCTTTAGCCTCTCCTATAAGTCATGTGTCCCAGCCACCGAACCAATTTTGTTGCCCTCTACTGGACTCTCTCCAACCTGTTCACATCCCTTCTATAGTGGGGGTCCCAAAATTGGACTCAGTACTCCAGATGTGGCCTCACCAGAGGAGAATAGAGAAGAATAATTACTTCCCTTGATCTGCTGGCAACACTTCTACTAATGCAGCTCAGTATGCTGTTAGCCTTCTTGGCAACAAGGACACACTTCTGATTCATATCCATCTTTTTGTCCGCTATAACCCCCACATCTTTTTCTGCAGAGCTGCTGCTTAGCCAGTCAGCCCCTAGGCTGTGCCTGGGGTTCTGTCTTAAGTGCAAAACTTTGCACTTATCCTTATTGAACATCATGAGATTTGTCTAGGTCACTCTGAATCTTAGCCCTCCAATCCAACATATCTATTACACCCACTAGCTTGGTGTCATCCATAAACTTGCTGAGGGTGTAATCTATCCCATCTTCCAGATTGGGAATGAAGATACTGAACAAAACCAGCTCCAAGGTTCACCCCTGGGGCATTCCACTTGATACTATCTGCCACCTAGACATTGAGCCATTGATTACTACCCATTGAGCCCAACAATCCAGCCAGTTTTGTATCTGCTTGTGACAGGGGGCCATCTCAAGGCCAGTCACAACATCAGCCCAGCCACCTGTCTAGGGCAGTCTGCCCTGCCTTACCTTTGATGTTTCCACAAAATTGGTATTTATGGTGGAGGCTGCTCATTTGGTTACCCTGATGCCAAGGGTGAAATACACAGCTCCAAGCCTTCCCTTATACCATTTCTAATGCCTTACAAATGGCCTCCAAACAGTTGATACTCAGCCCTCTCCATAGCAGGACTCTGTCCTTATGTTGAGCCTTCTCCATGTACCCCCATAACTGGGTCTCACTCATGCTGCCCCTTTTACTGGGTAACACTCATTCTCACTCCACCATGTGCCACACACACACACTTCTCCCTACTCCATACAGCCCTTCTGGCTTCTCTTTGTCATGCTTGGCCTGTCACAGACCTTCAGGCCTCCCAATTCAGGCCATACTCTAAAATGGGGCATCAGGCCTACTGTCCCACACACTAAGCTGATTCTCTGGCCTTGGGCGTCTCAAACTCGGCCTATGGCCCACTGAGGCCTCAAGTGTCCTGGAACATGCTTGGACCTCTCTCTCCACCTTCTGCTAGGCCCAATTCTTATTCTTAGCTTCCCACTAGGCTCTGTAGCATGAACTGAACTAATGTCACAGATGTTAACATAAAGTGTAATAGTAGTGAAATGTAGCCATGTTAGTTGTGTCCTGTAAGTAACTTGAAAACTCCATTTTGTATTCTTTTGCTTGACATAAATGAATGAACTTTGTATGCCCTTTTTTGAATGTGTGTATGTGAAAGGGTGAATAGTGAGAGAATAGCATAGAGATGGGAGAAAAGATTTAACTGTTTATATAAGCAACAAGGTGCCAAATGTAAGTTATCAGTCAATAAACTAATTAATGAATGGCTGAAGAATCCCTTTTAGGCCTAGGGCACAAACAAAATAAATGAGGAGGAGGAACGTACCCATCCTGCCAGATTCACAGCAAGGACACTCCAAGGCTGAGATATCAACTTTGACAACCAAACTGACCTTGGGCTGAGATAAGCTGAAGACAGAGAAGAACAACTGCAAAAACAGAAGCTGAGTATGTAAAAACCCCAAAGCACTGAACCAAAGGATGCCAACCCCTATAAAAGAAGATTTTGAAAGTGCCTAGTTGGGCGAGTCTCTCTTTCAACTGCTGTTTCGTCGGAGCACAGACACGTCTGTTTCACCTTGCTCCAAGCTGTTATTTCCCAGGATGTCTCTCATAATAGCCACCCTGCCTGCTATCTGCATCTTCTCTCAATAAGGCCTAGGCTGGTCACCCAGTGCTATTATTGAATAACTGCAGCTGATAACTATAATGTCTGAATAGAATGGTTGTTTTGTGTTTGTGTGTATCTGTGTGTAATGATGTGCATGATAAACTGTGTGCGTCTATATGAGTGGTGTGTCCAAACCTCTATCTCTAATTCATGTCATCAATAAACACGGCATTTTGCCTTATCCCCCTTTATAAGTTCTTGCTCATGATTTGGCAATTGAAATTTAAAGTAACAGCTCCAGTCCTATTCAAGCCAATTCCCACTGACCTTGGGCTTCATGCCCTCCTGAGGCCCACAGATCCTGGCTCCCATTGTCTTGCCCATAAGCCCCACTCTCTCAGGCTTTGGGCCTCAGGCCCTCCTGGCCCCTGTACTGTCACCCAAGTCTGTTGCTTTTCTGTCAGGGTGTACTCCCTTAGCCTTCCCCTTCCACAGGGTACCCACAAGGCAGTGGGGGCTGAGGCTTTCCAGCACCCTATACTCACCTTTCACTGAATGTCCTTCCACAGGCATCCTCCACCTCCACATAACCCTCAGTCACTGGTCACAACTGTCTCTCAGATCCCTTGCAAGTTACTTTCCATCAGGTGGCTGGGCTTCAGCCTCAGTCATTCCAGACTACTTGCTGGCTGACCCCCTTACTCTCCTGCCAGTGTTCTCTCCCCTGAGAGACCATCACTCGCTTGAGCGTGGCCCCACTCTCCAGCCAGTCAGGACCCCAGACTCCTGGTTCTGGAGCACTTTGTGGTGCACATACTTGCCCTTCAGCCACTTGGGCCCCGGGCTGAGCTGGGGCAGTTGAGAGTCTTGGGTCAATCTACAAACAGCTGACTCTCACTCAATAACAGTACACCCCTGGGCCCTTCCATAAATCAATCCTCTCACACTGGGCTTGCCTGGAGTCCCATACAAAGTAGCCCATTACTTCACTGGGCTCATCTGAACCCCTCCACGGTCAGCCTCACTCCCTGGGTTTCCCCAGGCCTTTCCTCCATCACCCACACTCTCAACAGTTCTATTCAGGGGCCTACCTAGCCCCTCTGTAGGCCCACAAACTCTACGCCCCTTCTGCTCATGCTGGCCTGTGTCTTCTCCAGGCTCTTGTATACCCAGCCTCTCTGAATAAGCCATCTGACCTCTCCTTTGGGCCCCTGTGTACACAGCCCATTACTATAGGCTGGTCTCTCCACAGGCCAGGGCTTTCAGCCCCGTCCTAAGGGCTCTGGACCCTACCTGGGCCCCTAGGAACCTCCTCCTTCCCCCTAGTTCTTATCCTAACCTCCATGGTGTTCCAGAAGCAGACCTCTCCAGCCAGGCAATGCTACTCCTTCAGCTTCTTAGTTGCAACTATTCACCCTACTCCCTGGACCTGGTCTTATTCTCAGGCTGCCAAGCCCTCCTCCAATCAGGCAGTGTCCTGGCTGCCATGTGACCATCTGATTGAGCCAGACCATACCTGCCAGCTGCTCAGAGCCTGCCTGAAACCTCTTAAAGTGGGAGGCACAACTTGTGCTCTGCCATGCCATCTTGTAGTTGATTCATCCAACCCATACTATCTGAGCTTGCTTACAAGAATGCTGTGGGAGAAGATATCAAAAGTCTTGCTTAAGTCAAGGTATATTATGTCCATTGTTGGGAGAATACTGTCACCACTAGGCTACTGTAAGAAGAAAGGAGTATTGCCACTGTGTTTTGTGCAGGGTCAAACTTCAGTCTAGACTTGTATCAGGTCTGTTCCATGCATGCCAACTAGATTGGGCTCTGCAGAGGGGGCTGTTGGCCGAATACCTCATTTGAAGGTCCTAATCAAGTTTAGGCATGACATTAAGCCCAAGTGCTCATCCCTGGCAAACCTGTAGCTTGTGAAGAAACAAACATTAAGTGCCTAGGTAAACTTACTGGCAAAAACATAGTTGCTTATGGCAGGTATTTTGAAGGGCATACTCAGATACAGACGCACAAATTCCACGTAAGGCTACTTTTGGACACCCAAGTCTTTGCAAATCTGTCCCAAAGTATTTGCACAAGAGCATAAGGTCTGGGGCTCATAATGGCATTAAATGTATGAGTTTAACAGTACTGACAGTACTCACAGTACTCTTGGGCCTATTCCAGCCACTCACTTCCTCTTTGAGCGATGAGGAATGGGCAGATCTGCTCCCTTCCTTGGTAGCCAGCACTTGATGAACCAGCATAAGAAAACTACAATTAATTTCACATTCTGGTTCATATAATGTGCAACCTTCCAAATTGTTTTCTTTATCTTCTTTAATATTTTTTATTGCCCTAAATGTTGTAATAGATTTTGCCAAATGTGTTAATCAAAACTCCCACAGCACTTCATACAAGTAAACTTAATATAAAATGTGCCAGCTGTTCCTGTATAATCTTGATTCTGTTATGTTAATTAGGTCTACATTGCAAGTTAATTAATTTAATCCTTCTAATTTATTCTGCTGACTTTTTGCTTACGTGGAAGTTACTTTGGGATTGGGACTTTGTTTTATAAACTCTAAAGATCAGCAAATTGGCAATTGATTGTTTTGCAGTTTTGTAAGCAGCCCAAGACAGCTAGCATTTAATATTCTCTTTAAATCGATGTTTTAAACTCATCAGCTCTATCTCTACATGTGTTTATTGCCTTCCACTTAAATTAATATTGCACATTTCTGATGACAGAATTCGGTCTATGTATTTATATTGTTGTGGCTCTCTAATAGTTTGGTTTATTCCTCTTGTTGCTCACTTTAATGGTATCTCTGAGGGCTCTGTTGCATGGTAAATGTGGGACTCTCCTGGAGCTCTTGATCCCTGGATTATCTGCACATTAACACCTTAAAGTAGTTTAAAGCACTTGTGTGGCTCAAAATTATGCCATTCCAGGGCAGGATTAGCTCTTGAGCTGCACAACCAAGCTCCTGTTCCATTAAAGTGTGGCCACTTCCCACAGACGTGCAGCTGAAACCGAAGGTGTCACTGCTCTAAACTCCAAATTAGTCAATCAGTATCTGTGTGGCTCATAGTGTGAGGTGTAACAAGGCCCTTAATCTAGACCTTTTGGGACCAGCCTTCAAGAGCCCAGGTCTTTTAAGATCAACCTCCCTCACACAGAATATTATCTTAATCAAACCTTAACTATCTCTTGCTATGTTTCCTCACCTTAACTTCATTGATTGCTAACTATGGGATTAGTGTTTTTTTAACTTTATTAATACTAGTCCTGAGTCTGCTTTTGCCACCTTTTACTTACACTGGTGGCTTTATTTGGTTATTACATTCTTCCTAAAGGAGAATCTTTTGCTGTAGGTGTCCCTGGTTAATCCATTTCTCTGAACCCTGTAAAAGTATAGTAGTAAAAGCAGATTATCTCCTTCAGCAAACATATATGATAATCCATAAAACTATTTAAAGGCCTTTATGATTTCCCAGATTAGCGTACTAGTATATATGGGTCTGTTCTTGTTTTAAAGGTGACAAAACTACTATAAAGTTTACAGCAAAATAGGTACACTCACAAAATATCTAAAATAATGTACTAAAACCCAAGGCGCCCAATGCTATAAACCTTTGCTTATAAAATGGGCTTCAGCAAAACTGTTTCTATATGGGGTTGACCCAGGGAGGCTTGGAGCATTCTTATATTCTACTAAATTCAGTTAACTTGAAAATTCTCGGCACCTCCACATGAGAGACATTTACATAATTGCCAGGGTTTGGAATCAGGCTTGTTCATTTTGCAAAAGGAATATACTGCCAAGCATATGAGAACAAACTGCTAAGATTATTAATGCCATTGCATTAATAGACATAATTGAATAGTCATTGCAAAATGGTTTTTATTTAAAATGTATGCAAAGCACAAAACACTTGCATTTCTTTAAAAAAATATTTTGACTGGGAATAATTTGACACCATAAATTGACAAAACTTTTTTTTTATGCACAGAACTCTGTTTTTCATTCCAGCACAATTAGCTGCAGGTGGCAGTGCTAATAGTGGTTCAGAAATGCCTCCACAGAGACTTTGTGCAAACACAGTAAGCAGGAAATCTATGGGATGAAGAGCACTGTTCATACAGGCCTTTAAACTATATTAGATTTGTATAAGAAAGGGAGACATTATTTATTTTTTCACTCAAAACACTGTTCCTGAATTGCTTATTTCTGAACTGTAGAATAGTTCTACTAAGCAGGGATTTTTCCCCTTTATTTAGAATATCTGTTGGCAAATGTCAGATGTCATGCTTTCATCAATAGTAGGACTGTTTAAAAATGTAATGGATTAGGCAAAGCTAGTGGATTTCCACTGATGTGGTATTTGATGTACTTTCCCATTTGATTGTTTTCAGTCAATACAAAGAGGTATAGCAAGAGAAAAAGAAGGGGAAATGTGGAACAAGATACTATGATAAAGCAGGGAAGGGAGAGGAGATTCAAGACCACCAGCAGAATCTGCTTTGAACCATGCTTAGTCCTAGGGTCAGTGGGTCAACCGTTATATCCTGGTGTTGAACAGAAATGAACAGAAGGCCGGGTGCTGTTCATTACTTTCAGGAAAGTTTCTTAGTAATATATAAAGCATAAGGACAGAGGGAGAGGAATACTAGGTAGTTTTAGGCCACGGCTTATTTCAAAGGGCAGGGAGGAGCCACTTTACTCTGGGGTGGGGGGCACCAGGAGTTACAGCATGTCTGTACCCCCTGGATGCAGAAATTTCCAAGGGGTTCCTTTCTGGGGTGCACATTTATAACTCTATATGCATTGACCAGATCCAATCCCTGTTGGTGGCCGAGGACGGAGCCACATACTCTCAGCTAAGTATGGAATTCTCTTAACAAAGAATTAAAATTTTATCTGGCCCTTCAGGGAGTCACTGCAAGTGAGGAAAGGCCCTATTGAATTATTACATCAAAGTTTGTCATGTTAGCACTGACCTGGTTTAATAAAGATTTTTAAAATGGCTATTTACAGGGAACTCCTTCAAGTATAGATGTCAGCTAAAATATATGGTGAATATTGGTTAACTACACCCAACTTAAGTGTATGATGATTAGGTTTGGTCTTAATAAGAGAGAGAATATTTAAAGAAATTTTAAATTAATCTGCTTTTGTTAGGGCCAGGAACTGATTGTACACCATGTGACTTATTTGACTTGCAACTGTCTACATTTCCTTTTTAATGTGAAAAACATTTTTTGTTTATAATAAACATTTCCATGGTCGAAGATAATAATGTCTTCCATGCCTTTGGGGGAAAAAAATTCTCTCTATGTAAAGATGAGATCATCCAAAATATTTATATAGAAATGAATAGAATGATTGAAATTAATGAAGTTGTGTTGGTGTAACTGAGAGCAGTCAACCCTCTACCCAGGAAACATCCAAAGAATTACTATGATATAGGGCCAGATTCAGGGTATTGCAAAGGTCACTTTGTGCTCCTAACTCAGTCCATAAAGTTGAGTTCTTCAGTGGGTCACATCTAAGAAACAGAAAATCTGAGTCACCAATTGCTTGATTTAGAGCTTAAGTTAGTTAAGGTAGTGAACTTATTGGAACGTAAAGCAAAGGCTTATTTTTTCAAGAGGGGAAGTACCTGTGATTTCTAGAAGTTAAAAAAGCCATTTACATAGATGGCTGGATATGAATTTAGATGTCTATCTCAGATATTCAGATTTCAAACTGTTGACCTCCTTGTCCAATGTGATGAAGCAAAGTGAGATTATAGGAATTCTTGCCTACCATGGTTCAGCACAGCAGGGGACACATGCTCCTGAGCATGCCCTGCCTACATAGTCCCACTTGCAGGTATTAAACCCAGTCATAGGGTGTGTCCAGATGCAAGTGCTTGTGCAGAGGCATGTGTTTCCTGTGGCACAAATAGCACTGCTTTTTATTATACCACCGCTTTTCGGCCCAGGGCACACCCTTGCACATGTGCTCTAACATGTGTCAAATCATTCTGGGTGGGGTAGGGGAAGCTAGTGCCAGCACCTGTGCTGGCTCCAGCCATCTTACCTGGAGTCCTGGGGGGCCTCTTGGAGCACCAGCAGTGCCAGTCCAGCTCCACAGAGCCTGGCCAGCAGCCAAAGTGTGGCTCTGGATGGCCAGGCTCAGTTTCTGGCAGTGCATGCTGCTGCCACATTTGCCGTGCTGCTTTTTTTTTTGCAGTGTGTTTTGTTTGTTTGTTTGTTTGTTGACACCAGGTTCTCCTGGATCAAATTTTGGCACTGTGTTACAAATTAGCAGCACAAAGAATGGGTGCACATGTTCTGCAAACCACACGTGTGCATGCATCTGGACATGCCCATAGAGGCATCTCAGTTGTGGCTTCACCTCTGGATTTTCATGTTTGACACATGAATGGGAGTGGGTGGTTGAGACCTGTTTAAGCGAGTGTAGAGAAGAGGTGGTGTACATGTATGTTTAAGTGTCCAAATCTGTGGTTCTCAACTTTCTTAGTCTTGAGGCACCCCTTACTAGATTCAAGACGCCCTCCACCACAAATTTGTGAATTGAGTGGCACCTAATTTAAAATATATATATATACATATATATATGTATTACAGTGCTTACTTCCTTACAGAGCAGCTCAGTGGTAGAGATGGGGGATTATTGAGTAAGAGACAAGCTAGAGCCTGTGTTTATTTGCTTATTTTATCTGCTTATTTCCTAACAACTCACTTATCCCCTCATACTTCATGGCACCCTTCAAAGGATATGCTGGTACCTGAGGGAGACCTGGTACCCTGGTTGACAACTGCTGGTTTGAATGCAGTCTCATACCAGCCTGCTTAAATTTTAGAGGGAAAAAATAGTTCATCTACTTTATATAATGCACCTTTATCTTAGTTTGAAGATTAAGTCACATAACTTAAGAGGAAGAAGACCCCTGTTTTGCATTAACAGTATTTTGGCAAGGTGGAACAGGATCACGCTTAGGCACGCAAGTGCCATCTAGATGTCTAATAGGTGTGCTCAGTGGATTAAGATTAGTAATGCAAAATGAAGTAAAAAATTCAAAGTTCTACCCAAGCCAAGCAGCCTATTTGGCTAGCATGGTTAAGCAGGCCAATTTCTATAGCTAATGCCAAACAAGGAAATGATGTGGGTAGTGTGATGTCTGGCCACCTTGACTCCTCAGACTGGATTGCCAGGCTGGATGGACCTGGGACAGATTTTGACATAAGCCTGGAAACACATGAAATGCTTTACCTGTTCAGCTGCTGTGCTTCACACTAATGCAGAATCAGTGGATTTAAGTTTGAATATTTATAGCAGGGCAAGTGTCTTCTGCAGAAAAAACTTAAATAGGAATTGTTTGTTTTTTGTCTCACTTCCAATGCTAATTATCTAAAAGTATATTATATAAAAAAAATGGGTGATTGTCATAGTCAGTAACAAGTTTTATGTGGATATATAGAATATGTGATGAAAAAACTCTAGTTTCTAGTGCATTTTTCAGTATTCCTGTATAAAGGAGTTAAAGGAACACCTTTCTAGCATTTAACAACTGAGTGTCTTAGATTATCTTTCCAAATCACAGAATAAAAATTACTATTATTTATTAAATATTAATATTCCTAACATTAATAAGCCCATGCTCCCTTTTGCTTCCTCAAGTTGAGGGAAATAAAAATCTATGCAGGTGGCAAAGATGGTGTGGAAAAAGTGGTCTGTATCAGCCATACACCTACTTTCATTTTTGCTCTAGACTTCAGGTTCCTCTTGTGGATCTGGACCTTGAGTGAAAGTTGGAGAGTAACAGCAGGACAAGATGGAGAGGGTTCTCCCCTTGCCAGACCCACAGGGCCAAGAGGTATGCGTAGAGCAGTCAAAGGAACATAAGCATGATTCCTGCCAGGTGAAAAAATAGAAGGTTTTTTGTTGCATTGAAATATTTCAGAGAATCTTTCAAAATACTTTTAGCTGGGAGAAATGCTGCTTTGTATTTTTAAAACTTCCCTTTTTTCAGTGGAAAAGTATGGGGGGGAGGCGAAACAAAATAATGAGAAGCAGTTGAAAATATTTTCACCTTTTTAACTTTTTTTCTCTCAATAGTGGAATGTAGAATAATTTAAAAGGTTATTCCTCCTGCTGCCCCACCATTTCAGTGCTTGTCATAATGTCATTAAAAGAGAAAATTTAAGAAATTTGTCATTTAAAGCATATATTTTGACATTTTAGGGAAAATATCTCAGGTAGCTTCAAGCACAAGTTATGGCTGAATTTCACTAACAAAAGTATCTGTGGCAATTTGCATTTGGCTCTGAGCAGGAGAGGTCAAAGTACTGAACAGCAGAATTCTATTGGAACTGTGTTGATGCTTTCAAAACTAGAAGAAATATAGGCAGTAATTTTATATGAGGATTTTTAAATGAGAAAACTAATGGAAAGAGCCTTCATACAAAAATATTATAGAATATTCCACTAGTAGGCTTACTGAGAGACTATTAGAAATATGATTCATTCAGTTATCATCTTGCTCATAATTACATTCTAGCTGTTTTGCTATTAGTAATAAAATACAAAATAAATATATTTGAAATTACTAAGAACAAAGGTGAACCAGGAAGTCACAAAGTCCCTTGTCTTAAGCAAAATGCTTCTTAGATTGGAATCAGATGAGATAAGCAACCACATCCTAAAAACAGGGTAAAATCCCTTCAAAGATTATGTAAACTCTCCAGTCCTGTTCACTCTATTCTGTGTTTTTTAAGCAATCAAAACTCAGCCAGAACAGCAACATGAACATGCAGCTAAACCTTGTATGTTGGTATGTATTTAGTAAATATGTATACTTGGACTCTACTAGGAATCTTCAGCGGTATCTTCAACATTGTTAACATGGCAAACTAACATTCTTTTGGTTTTCTGATCTCCTTGAGATGTGATAATGAGATATTGCTGAGTGTTGTTTCTGCTTTGAGGTTAAAGAAGTGCCACTCTTGGACATTGAACTGTTCCTGCACCTATGAAAAAATCCAGGTTGCCCAAGTTTCTCCTTTCCTTATTGAAATTAGGACACATTACGTTTATTATGCAATTTAATTGTACCATAAATGTAGACATGGTACATGTGCAAAATAATTATTGCACAGTAAAAATGACCAACTGGCTATCTGCAGCTCCTTTCCTCCCCTACACCACAGCCCAAGCCTCACAGATGGCATCTAGGTGTTATCACAAATCACCGGCTCCCACTCTGGGCCCCAGAATCCTCCTAATTGAACACCACCTGGATTCCTCTCATCAGGCAGTCTCATCCACCTTCATACCAGGCAACATAGCTCCCTGAACTGCTTCCCCTTCGGGTGTGATCCCCCCACTAGGACCTTCAGCTCACTAGCCCTGGCCCACCTCCAGGCCAGTTGGAACCCCAGGCCCTCAGCTCTTGGGTATTCCTCACGGTGGGCCCCACTGGCCCGTCGACCCTTCCAGTCTTGGCCCCAGCATGGACCAGTAAGGGGAAGTTCAGACAGGCATTGAGTCTATGGCCCTTTTTCTCTGTCCAAGGGTCCACCCTTTGGGCCCTCCAAACAAAGGGGTAACCCACCCGGTTGTGGGGGCTAGGGGTTAAGGTGCCCCGACCTGCCTATCACCGGGGTAGTAACTGGCCTGGCATTTCCTGGGGGGTCCTGCGCCACTGAGAGCTCCACCAGGCCACTCACTCGCAGCAGGGTACAGTTTTAGGTCATGCTCAGGACTAGAAGCCTCCTTTCTATCCCCTACAGCTCCTCCCTTACCTCCAGATGATATCAGCAGCCCTCTGGGCAGGCGATGTTGTTGCCTGGCCCCCAGCAGCAGAACTGTCTTGTTTATATGGGCAGCCCTTGCCCTCATTAGGCACCTGGTGGCTGCCAGCTCCAGACCCTTAAAGTGGCAGGCACACAGTGCCCTGCCACATACCTCCCCCCTTAGTTGTTTACACTGCCTCCAGCAGCCTGTTCTTCCAGCCCCTCACTGCCCCCTCACACTGGGGCTTCTCATCGCTGCCCCCTCACACTGGGGCTCTACACTCACCCTGGGGCTTGTCCTTAAATTCGGGCTCTCTCCACTATCCTCTCTGGGGCTTCTCCATATCACTACTGGTAGGGAAGTTAAAGATTTCTACTGTGCATGGCCATCGGACTGACCTTTTCCCGGCCAATGCACCACTGTAGCAGGGGGCCTGCTTGGGACCGATCCAACCGTGGCCCGCCCACCTGTTCCTGGGCCAACCGCGCACATTTTCTCCTACCACGCTTTGGTGTTAATTAGTTAATAGATGTTAATCAAGCGGGAGGCTGCCCATTTTCTGCCCCGATACCAGGGGGCACTATCTGCAGCTCCTTTCCTCCCCTAAATCCACAACCCAAGCCTCACAGATGGCATCTAGGTGTTATCACAAATCACTGGCTCCCACTCTGGGCCTCAGAATCCACCTAATTGAACACCACCTGGATTCTTCTCATCTGGTGGTCTCACCTGGTTGTGGAGGCTAGGGATTAAGGTGCCCTGACCTGCCTTTCACTGGGGTAGTAACTAGCTTGGCATTTCCTGGGGGCTCCCATGCCACTGGGAGCCCCACCAGGCCACCCATCCCCGGCAGGGTGCAGTTTTAGGTCATGCTCAGGACCAGGAGCCTCCAAACCATCCCCTTAAGCTCCTACCTTTACCTCCAAGAGGTTGCA
>NW_017728909.1:54292492-54299086 GCF_001723895.1 Crocodylus porosus
TTCCTGGGGGCTCCCGTGCCACTGAGAGGTCCACCAGGCCACCCATTCCCGGCAGGGTGCAGTTTTAGGTCATGCCCAGGACCAGGAGCCTCCTAACCATCCCCTACAGCTCCTCCCTTACCTCCAAATGATATGACCTGCCTTTCACTGGGGTGGTAACTGGCCTGGCATTTCCTGGGGGCTCCCATGCCACTGGGAGCCCCACCAGGCCACCCATTCCCGGCAGGGTGCAGTTTTAGGTCATGCTCTGGACCAGGAGCCTCCTATCCATCCCCTACTGCTCCTCCCTTACCTCCAAATGATATCAGCAGCCCTCCGGCCATGTTGCCTGGCTCCCAGCAGCAGAACTGTCTTGTTTATATGGCAGCCCTAAATCTAAAATGGCTGCCCCTTCATTAGGCACCTGGCGTCTCCAGACCCATAAAGTGGCAGGCCCACAGTGCCCTGCCACACTTGCCCAGTAGGCCAAGCAGTTGTACAGCAGCTGCTTCACATCCTCAGTGAGATAGGCAGCCACCAAGGCCTGAACGCTACCTCCATGATGGTGGGATCTGGTGCCTCTGAACCCTACCATGGAATCGATGCCCCTGGCCCACATTGGCAGCACTTGTCATAGAGGAGGAGACTGGCTGGTGGATGGCATGCTAGCATGGGACAATGGATCCTCCTCTTCCACGTCCTCCCACCTCAGATGTTCTGCGTCCCTGACTCTCTTCACCAGCACCTCCGTCCATTGATTCAGGCTTTGGCTTCTGCATACGATGCCCTTCACCCTTAGGCCACACATGGCAGCCAGCATGTGGACTGTACTGGACCTCAAAAGATCAAGCCGTTTCTTGATGCCCTCCATCAGCTGCCTCACCAGTGCTTAGACATCTAGTGACAGCGGCTTACTCCAGCCAGGAACATTGACCCCTGAAAGCTTGCCATTTGGCTCTGAAGTTCGTTTACTACAGGGATCACCTGGTGAAGGAGGGCATCGCCAGCACTGAGGGTCTCAGTGGCCTCAAGGAAGGGCTTGAGAAGGACCACTAAGATCTAGGAGATGGTATCCCACTGAGCTCTGTTAAAGGGGCTGCTGATCCCAATCTCCTCAAGCAAAGCCATCTCATGGGTAGCCTTCTACTGCTTCACAAGGCTCTTGAGCATCAAGTATGTGGAGCTCCACTGAGTCTCCACATCCTGCAGGATTTTGTGCTGTAGGATGTTCAGCTCTGCTTGTTTGTACCACAGCATCTTGCCCCCCCTTGATGGTCAAGTGGAAGTAGCCTGCCACTTTCCTGCATTTGGAAATGAGCTTGCTGGTGGTGCTGGTGCTGTCACTAGCAGCCCTGTCCCCCTTCAAGGCACCCATGACTATGAGGTGGAACTGGTGCGCCACACAGCACACGCCAGCAAATTTGGCATCACAGACTGCCTTGACCATATTTTTCCCATTGATGGTGACCATGAACGCGCAGGTGAGCTCTCCTGGCCCAATGAGCCACCCCTGCACCAAGCAGTTCATGACCCCCATGATCTCTGTTGCTGTGTGGGACTCATCCATTACCTCAGCTTGAAGGAAAGCCCCTGGCCCACATTGGCAGCACTTGTCATAGAGGAGGAGACTGGCTGGTGGATGGCATGCTAGCATGGGACAATGAATCCTCAAGAGCCTGACTGGTTGCACCACTGCCCTGTGAGGAAAGGTAGGCATGATCTCCACCCCAGCTGCTTCAGATATCTGAGGTGAAGTGTAAGGACACCTGCGAACCTGCCTTGTGCAGCTTCTCCTTCAAGTACTCCCTTCATGCCTCATACAGGGAGGGTACCACTGTTCTGCTGAAGGTAGTGAATGTGGGCACTTGGTATGATGGGGCCATGAGCCGCCAGGACCTAAGGAGAAGGGCTGGCCATCCACAGCAAGAATCTCCCCAATGCTCTGGGTGATCTCGCTCACGCTTGCGATGTGGTCCCCTTTCTTTCCACCTTTCCTTGACTGTTCCAGGGTAGCCTGCCTCTGGTTTGGGGGAGTAGGGGCTTTGGAGCTAGAGGAGAACTTCCCTTTGGGCACTGTGCCAGGCTGAGGAGGAGCAAGGGCAAGGAGTGGTGCCTGCAGAGATACATCAGCATCCCCATGGTGCTCATGTGTTTTGTCCCCTTGCCTCAGCTGGTTTTGGCTCTGCAGTGCAACCAGATACCGTATGTGGGACCATCTGCCAGCTCAAAATGATCCGAGACCACACTACCTGCTCAGTTCTGGGGTGTGGGTGCATGTATGGATGCTGCAATTTCCCTCTCCTCAGCAGGCAGAGGCACAGCAACAGGAAGAGCAGACTCAGCTGAGCCACTTGCCTCCACAACCGCTACCTCAGCCTCCTCTGAAGTAGCTCCTGGGGAAGGAGACCTTTCTCCAAGGGAAACTTGAGAGGTGTGGAGCACAAACTCAGATGATTCCCCCTCCTTCCCCAGAATTTCCCTTGCTAGGGCACTCAGATCAATATCCAGCTCCAACTCTTCCTCTAACACTGGAAGGCTCAGCATGGGAAGTGAAATGGGAGTGGAGGAGACTGTCATGCTGGTGCTGGTGTTTGTTGTCATGGTGGCAGTGATGGGGGTTATGGCTAGTGCTTTTGGAGTGGATGCAGACTCAGGCATAGGCAGTGGGACTGGCACTGCTCCCCTCTCCCTGCTGCCTGTAGAACTGGAAGCCTCATCCCTGCTAGTTGTAGGAAAGAGGCTGCATCTTAGTTTGGGGGATTGGGGAAACTTACACCTCTCCCTCTACCCCATCCTCCACCCCTTTCTGGAGGCTTGCCAGCATGCTTCATGGTGTGTTTCATGGTGTCTTGTTTTTATAAAAATATATTAATGTATATGTGCTTTCCTATATGAATTCTATAGTATAAAATCCAATCTAATTATGATATTGACAAGAATACATCCATGAATATAATAATAAAATAAAAGGGTCTAGAAAGAAAGTAAAAGGTATTGTGGAATCCCACTTGCTAAGCTAGCAAGTAGGAAATCAAATCAATGGTAGTAGTAGCCTTTGTTGTCTAATGTTTCTCAGCTTCTGGAAGATAGCTCAGCCCAAGGCAAACTGACACCAAGGCAAAAAGCAGGCCAGTTCAAACAATGCTGTTATGTTGTTTTTCCATCCCTCCCCCAGAGCACTGGGATTGGAAGGGACCTCAGGGAAGGATCACAGTCACTGGCCAGCTACACAGTCAGTGTCAGAGCAGTCCTTCCTCCTCTCTCTCCTTACTTTATTTCCCTGCAGGCAAGCCCAGCTTCAGTTTCAAAACTCAAAAAGTTTTAAAACATTTTGACTGCCTGAAACTTTTTGAAATGTTTTGTTTCACAGCTGTTTTGAAGCCCTTCATTTCATTTAGAGTTTGCCATTTTGAGCTTGAAATGAGTCAAAACAGCATCAAAATGAAACAGTTGGAGAAATTTCACACAGCCCTACTTTTTAGAAGTCATTTTGCAGATTGTCCCAGCTGGCAATCTCAGTCCAAAACAGACACAGGCACCTTCTCCATTTGACCCCCTACTATTAAAAAGTTAGATGATGAATCCAGACTTACAGGCATGTGCAGTGACATTGCAAACGTCTTCGCAGTGTTGCATGTTAAACCATGCACGGTGATGCTACTTTACAGTGCTGGGGCAAAATTTGCTGCTGGGATTTCCCGGTAGCAAAAAACCCCAAAAAACAAAAAAACAAAACAAAAAAAAACCCTGAAGAAAAAAGTGATGTAAAGCATGCCAAAATGGCATGCACTGGGACAGATGTGGAGATGGGGGAGCAGGCAGCCCTGGACAGGGGAGCAGGCAGCCCATCTCTATGTGCTGCAGAGTTCCCATGCTGAGGCACTCTGCACCCCAGCCAGTCACTCCCCGTCTCCATGTGCCTCAGCGTGGGGGATCGACTGTGAAGCCCCTGCACTGAGGCATGCGGAGTCACTTGAGGCACACTGTACCCCAGCCAGCCAGGGTGCAGCTGGGTGGTGCAGGGTGCCTTAGCAGAGGGGCTCTGCAGCACTTGAAGATGGGGGAGCAGGCAGGTCCACGTGCCACTTCCCAGCTTGCTGGAGCACAGGGTGCCTCAACACTGCTGATTAGCCCTGTACTGAGGCACTCTGTGCCCCAGCCAGCCTCCCCTTCAGCACATGGAGCAGAAGGACAATCTGTCCTGCTGCAAAGCATATGGGTAGGGCGTGCACTGTGGCACACATTAGCAGGACAGATTTGTGCTGCTACTATTTGTGCTCCTGCATACACATGCCCCTGCTCAAGTGGATGCAGCCATAGAAACCATGTAGCAGAAAATGGTGCTTGAAATCTTTTTTTGTGATATCTCAACCTTCTTGGCGGCGTCCAGAAGATTGTGGCTATGCAGCATGGTCACACACTGCACAGTCAGACAGAATAAAGAGAGAGATGAATAATTGGCTAAGGGCTGTTTAGGTAGTTGAAAGATTAAATATGGCTCCCAACACTGAGAAAAGGCAAAAGATGGAAGTGAAGTGCAGGGGGGGAGGAGGGAGTTGAGCTCTATGGGCATCCAGTTCATTAGCATCTAGTTTGTTTCCTAGCTGCCAGCCCTCCATGATTCAGCTTAAACTGTTACACTTTCCTCTTAAAGTAACAGGACCCCCAATTCTTATTACAGAGGTATTAAACAATGTTATAAACATTGGTCTAATTTTAATTAGCTTTACAGTGTCAGAGATCTACCAGGACAACATAGATGAAAACAACCATTTAAAAACAATTCTTCTTTGGCAGAGAGAAGAAAAATGAGCTGCTCCTTTCCCTTCCTTCTAGTGGTCCTGGTGAGACTTGTAGGGGCAAGGAATGTAACTTCCTTGGTGGTTTCCCATGTGTCTGAACTCCCTTCCACAAAAGATTACAATGATGATCACTAATTTCATGACCTCCCACTTGAAAAGAAAAGTCTGTTTGACTTAGATTTGCTGCAATAACATCAATTTATAAGGTTGATAAAGTTAATAGAAACGTGAATTAAAAGATCACAATTATGTAGAAGAAAGAAAGGGACAAAGTACATAGCAATGGAGGAGATCGTTATAGCGTACTCAAGCACACCACCAGGCTATGTGTTTTGCAGCATTTCTAACTACTAACTATCAGTAATGGTCTGTAATGGTTGATTTATTTTGTATGCACCTTCCCTGTTCCAGTCCGTGGTGCTGCATCTACTGCCTGGGTAAAAGAGAGGGAAGGGTAGTTTATAGAGCTAGTAGGTGATTCTTCTTTAATAATCAGGAAGCTGGTTTCATGCCATTTGCTCTTTTGTCTCCCATCTCTGCAAAGGAATATTTACAGAGATATTTAGCCATTGTGACTGGTGGAATAACCATACAGCACCTTAAAATGATACGAGTATAAAGCAACCCTAAAATTTCCTTAACTTTTAACCTGCTCCAGGGCTGAATCAGAAATAGGAAGCAGAACCATCTTCTCAGGAGGACCAAAGAAAGCTTAAGCACTTTTGAAGGTATGCCCTTAATTTTCCATCTTTTGCCTTTTCTCAGTGTTGGGAGCCATATTTAATCTTTCAACTACCTAAACAACCCTTAGCCAATTATTCATCTCTCTCTTTATTCTGTCTGTCTGTTCAGTGCGCGCGTGCACACACACACGCACGCACACACAGAAAGACAGAGAGAACTTTCCATTTTTCTTCTTATATTCATTTTCCAGGTTTCTGTTAAGATGTACTGGGTGCATCTACATACCCAATTAAAGCAAAGAAATAAACTCTGGTGCAGTTTGTGCCAGAGTCAACTGCTCCTGGGCACAGCAACTGCATGTGTGCCCAAGGACAGCAGCAGGTTGAGCTTGGGACAGAACAGCTCCAGGCTGACAGCAGGCTCAGGGGGTCAGCTCTGGGGTCAGGGTAGTGGCATTGGGCAGGAGAGGAGCTGGCTAAGGCACAAGAATGCTAAAGTGTGGAGCTGTGAGGCAGGCAGTCCCCACACTTTAACACCCTGCTACCCCAAACAACCCCTGTTACCATCTACACATGCATTTCAGTGGAGTTAAGTACTCTGCTGTAACATAGTCTTTCACCAACAGTACTGTCTTATGGTGGAGTTAAATTTATTTACAGTTAATAAATTTACTGTACCCTAATAACGACGCATGTGTAGATGGTGATGTTTTACTCTACAGCTAATTAATCTACTCTGCAGTAAAGTGCATGTGTAGATGCACCCACTGTTATGTTGCCCATAGCAGAGAGCTAGTTCCATTTAGTTCAGATCTCCCCTTCCTCAGTAAGTTCACCAAATCATTAGATGATCACCAAATCATTAGATGCAGGGGTAACAGTGGACATAGTCTTCCTGGACTTCCAGAAGGCTTTCGACACCATCTCTCACCCCATTCTCATCAAGAAACTGGGGGACTGCAGTGTCAACACCTACACAGTCAAATGGGTCGCCAACTGGCTGGAGGGCCGTACCCAGAGGGTGGTAGTGGTTGGGTCTCTCTCAACCTGGAAGGATGTGGGCTGTGGGGTTCTGCAGGGCTCAGTCCTCGGGCCCGCACTGTTCAACATCTTCATCAGTGACTTGGACG
>NW_017728909.1:54299778-54314161 GCF_001723895.1 Crocodylus porosus
GAAGTGGTGCAGGCTCCTAGCCTGGGGTCTTTAAGAAGAGGCTAGATGAACACCTTGCTGGGGTCGTTTGACCCCAGTACTCTTTCCTGCCATGGCAGGGGGTCGGACTAGATAATCTACTCAGGTCCCTTCTGACCCTAGGAACTATGAAACTATCCACCCCAACCCATTCTTCACTTATATGCAATCTCTTTAAAAGAGGCTGGTATGACTTTTTTGTGTCTATTCTCCTATATTTCTTTTCCAGCTTTTCAGCAGGGGCTACAATTTCCAAATCATTCGTTTGAGATCTAGTGTATTCCCTTTACCCTGTCAGTGGTTTATTATTGTTCTTCACTGGCAAATGTATCTTATACTACACAGTGACAGCATCTACACAAGATGCTTTCTACACAATAGCTTGTTATTACTGTGCAGTAGCATCATCAGGCACAAACTGTGACACAGTAGCAAGCTACTGTGCAGTGGTAATGGGCTACTGCACAGTAAGCATCACTAGGCAACCATGCCAGGATGCTACTGTTTAGTAATACCTGTTATTTCTATTCAAGCAAATGCTGAGAGAGTCCATTGACTTCATGGCTGATTATCATTTTCCTGATTCCTGCTAACCTCTCCATACTCCACAAGTGTTAATGACCCTCTGTCCTTTTAATGGTCTTGATGTTCCACTATTCAAGCTCTCTTCTATTGCTGTTTTGCTGTCTTTTAGCCATTCCTGGTAATCTCTCTCTTCTATTTCACTAACTGTTTTAACTCTAGCTAAAAATCTTAAATTAGGTATGGTAATATTAATGTGTAGAAATGACTGACAGTGAAATATCTGAGGTATTGTTAAGACACTCAAGAGGGCTAAATTTTGTTTTATAAAACTGACTAAGATGTACATTTAACTATAATGAATATGGAACTAATAATATCATATCTTTTTATGATATTAACTTTTTAACCTAGTTTGTTATGGTTTTTTAACTTAATATATCATCTAGCAAATTACTATACATTCCAGTGGTTATATTTGTCTTTGCTTTGTTTGTAAACTGAATAGAGTGCTAGCCCCTAGCATATTCATAAAAATTCTAGCTTCTTTTTAACTGTCATGTTATAATGTGACGTGCCACACCTTTTGCACTCTCATTTTCAAAATCCTGGATCCGCCCATGAATGTATTAGTAATTATGGCTGTGTTAAGCAATGGTGGAGAGAAAAAGTCCAAACTTTGCCATTTAACGATTTTATATCCCTAAAAAGTGTATTCAGATAAACGAGTTGTGTTTAGAGATTAAACTTTTTTAGATTTATATCTCTAACCAGCTGGCTTAACAGTACTCAAAATTACAGCTCATTGGTTTGAATTAAGTGTGAAACCATCCAGTGTCCCTGAACAAAGCCCAATTAATTTTTTCTTGAAATTCAAAATTTTGGAATGTGTTTCTAGTTCAGTCAATTTACACTTCTGTGTATTTCTATGCTTCTTGATTCACTATAAGATTGGAAACAAAATACTAAAATACCACAAGAAAAAAAGACAAGTTCTCTGAGTATTTATAGCAAAACAAGCTGAAAATCTGCTTTTGTTATTGCAGGCCAAGTTTATAGGCTACAAAGCTCTGGATACATGAATATTTGGTTAATTTTGCATAACCACCCAAATTTTCAATATTTATCCAAGCCAGCCCATTTTTATTGATAATGGAAATGGCCAGACTGGGGCGAAACCGGTTTAAATAATGATCATAGAATTAAAAAAGGAAAAAAAGAAAAAAAAAATGGAAAAAACACAAGGATCCTGTCTGGCCTAGAGATGGAGAGAATACACACTCTATATACAGTAAACACATCTGGACTGCATCAAACTATCGGGGTGGAGAGGGCAAAAAAGTTTTCGCTGTATTAAAGCTTACATGTTTGGCTGCCTTTTCAAACAACATAGATGTCTGAACTGCTTTACTTTCAATTAATTTAAAAGCTTTCCTAAAGTTATTCATTTTTAGGGCTGGCCAGAAAACAAGAATCACATTTTGAAAAAAAAAGTTTTTTGACATGTTGTTTCCCTTGTGCAAAAGAAGAGAAACTAGCTTTTCTAATGGTCTTATGGAAAATGAAGAAGGAGCACCACCCAAGAAGAGCCCAGCAGTTCGGGCATTTAGCTGGCATGTAAGGGTTCCTATACATGTGCAGGGAGCCTGCTCCAATGTACATGTCAGAGTAGACTGACATACACAGATTCCAGTGTGTCAGAGTAGACTCAATTAATTGAGTCTCCTGGAGCTCAGAAATTAATGCACTTCAGTAGACTCTAGCATCACATGCATCAGTGTCCCTGTGCTGAAAAATGGCGGTGGGGTGCTTTGAACTAAAGTTCGTTGTGATCAGATGCTTATAATTAGTGTGGCTTGCTAATTAAAGTGCCCTCCCACACACATCTCCCAGAACATTTGTAAAAATGCCCTAGGATACCCAAGTTTAAATTGTTGCTTTGCCCGAGTCAAACTAAAGACTTGAGGCTTACCTGCCCACATCATAGATAAGTGTTATAACTCCTGGCTTAACCAGTCTGTCCCCCATATTAGATCAGGCAAACTTTGCATAAATTATATTTTGAGTGAGACAGAGACTGACTCTATAGCCTAAGGCACTTGTCTGGGACATAGGAATCAGGAAAAACAGCCATTTGAACCTGCATCCTAGATTAGTTGGCTCTTCTGGTGTGGAGTTGACCTTGAGAAAGCTTCTCTATATTGGTTTTCAATAAACTGTGTTTCTGGGGAAAAAAATGACAGCTTCAATAATTGGCATGTTTCTGGAAAAAAAAAAAAAAAGAAGAATATTGACAAAATATTCCTAACCATCTCTATCCATTTTGACTCAGGTTACTGTTGACTTTCCCAGGAATGTGCGGAGTGGAGAGAGACACAGAATCTTCCTTCAATCTTCTGAATAAACTTGAGGGTACAAGGGAATTACTCCAAAAACATTTCCTTATGCTGCATGGTGTCCCATAAGAGACTGGAGAGGTGTAGGCAAAAGATAATTTTGTGACTTCACAACCTCCTCTGAACTAGAGACACTGCGGGCAGTTTAGTGTAGCTTGGTACAGTTTCCCTATACAACAGGCCAGTCAAGAAAGGATTAGCTGCTAGTCCTCTGTGAAACAGGATGAAATTATTAGAATACTTGCCACATACAGCAAGCTAATTACAGAAAAAATAACTCTGTTTAAATTAGTGGTATCTCACTTGTAGATCAGAAGTCTTACAACAGTGACCAAATGACGCAATTGACATTTCACAGAAATGAAGAGCTGAATTGCTGAGGCATAATGCCTATTGAACTAAATGAGAATTTCTCTGCTTTGTAGAAAAAGGTAGCTGAGAGCAAGGAGCATCCCTTTTTTTAAGACCCTGGCCAGGAAAGAGGAGATGAGGGTTCAGTTCTTTGCTTCATCACAATTCTTGTGTGACCGTGAGCTAGTTATTTTAAGCTTTGAGCTTCATTTCCTCATCTGTAAAATGAGGACAATAATAGTTCTGTCACAGGGATGTAGTGGGGATTAGTACATTAATGACTGCCGGTTACTATGATGACAGGGACTACATAAGTACCATGAGTGCAAGAATGTGAGAGCTTACAGAACAAGAAATATTGGTCATTATGTAGTGTTGATTGGGAAAGAAATGAGACTAGCAAAGGAAAAACTAACAGCAGTAAAATCTAAAGTTCTACTGACTTAAGTGTGAGGCACAGCACCAAGGGAGGTTGGGAGATAAGTTGGAGTCCATATTTCTAATCTTGCTGATGCTAACATATGTTACTGAGCACAGATCCAAAAGAAAGCCTTCGTGCTGGCATCCAATATAACCGTCAAGAGATGAGACAGAAGTAAATGAATGTGATTCACTCAGAAAAGCAAAGAAAGGGGCTATATTCAGTTATGTCTAAAATCTAAGTTTTTAAAACCAAGACAAAATTATAAAAGAAAAAACAAGAACAGGAAACATAGTCTTCCAGAATGAAAGTAATCCCCGAAGCCCATGCTTACATCCAGTAAATCAGGGAAGTGAGGTAATTTATGACTTACGTCAGGTTGGGAAGTATAAGACACACTTTCAGAACACATCATAATTTTTCCATTCATGTGGCATACAAAACCATCAGGACTACCACATCACAGTGGAAAATATAAATGGACAGGAGCAGGGAGGTGATGGCCTCCATACCAAACATGCATAGGGAAAGAAGAAAGGTGCTTTTGCTGCTGCTTTGTTATCCTAGATTGCTGTGGGATCAAGACATATAGGTTCTATTCCCAGAACAGCTGCTGCTGATTTTCACTGTGATCTCAACAAGTAACTTGTGTTTCCATGTCCTCTCCTACCTCATGGCTATATAGCCTGCATCCCCTGCAGGGTAGGGAAACTCTCAGTATGTGCTTTCCAGGGATCCTGGTTTTTGCTGATAAAAAAAAATATCCAAGATTTTCAGGATTAAAAGAGTAACCCATAATCCACATTTTTCTGTGATTAAAATGAAACACCACTATATATCTATATCTATTAGTGCTGTGGAAAATTTCACCAGGTGTTTCGTGTCCATGCTGTTTACTCAAAACAGTAAAATTGAAATGAAACAAAAGGCTTCAAAACAGCCTTAACACGAAACAAGGCCACTCAAAATGTTTCAGAAGTCTCAAAATGTTTTAAGTTTTGAAGCTGGGCTTGCTTGCAGGGAAAGAGAAGCTAAGGAGAGGGAGAGGAAAGAGGAGGGAAGGAGTGCTCTAATATTGACTGTAGCTGGCCAGTGACTGTGATCCTTCCCTGAGGTCCCTTCCAATCCCAGTGCTTGCGGGGAGGGCAGAAAAACAGCATGAAAAGCAGTGTTGTTTGAACTGAGCTTTCTCTGTGCCTTGGGGTCAGTTACTAGAGAGCTAGAGGGTGGTTTCATAGATTTTTAGGGTTGGAAGGGACCTTAGTAGATCACTGACTTTGACCCCCTGTCCTAGGCAGAAGAGAGTGCTGGGGTCAGATGACTCCAGCTGGGTACTTGTCTAATCTCCTCTTAAACACCTCCAAGGTAGAGGAGAGCACCACCTCCCTCGGAAGCCCATTCCAGATTTTGGCAACCCTCACCACAAATAAATTTTTCCTGATGTCTAATCTAAATCTGCTTTCTGTCAGTTTATGGTCATTGTTCCTAGTAACCAAGAACACTGCATGCCCCCAGCAGCTGGGGGCAGCACGGTGGCAGCATAAGCATCATGGTGGTGGTGGCAGGAGCGCAGCAGTGTTAAGCTCCGAGCTCCTGCAGACGTCACTGACAGCATTGGCAGCCACCGGCGGTGATTGCTGACTGCCCACAGATGCTGCCGGTGGCATCAGCAGCAGGGGTGGTAAGCAGCGACTTCATAGGGGGTGCACTGCCACGCTCAGGGGGTACATGTGAACCTGCATGCACCCCCTATGCATTGCCAGTGCTAGCAACTCCAAGGGACACCCTGGTAAACAGACTATCCCCTATTCCTTGCTGTGCTTCCCCCTGCCCCCCAGTGAATTTGTGGACAACCCCAAGATACCCTCTCAGTCTTCTTTTGCGGGGGCTAAAGAGATTCAAGTCCCTCAATCTCTCCTTATAGGATCTTACTAGCAGGCCCTTAACATGAGTAGCCCTTCTCTGGACCCTCTCAAAGTTATCCACATCTCTCTTGAAGTGCAGTACCCAGAACTGGATGCAGTACTCCAACTGCAGTCTCACTAATGCCACATAGAGAGGAAGTATCACCTTCCTGGACCTACTCATGATGCACCTTCTAATGCATGAAAGGGTGTGGTTGGCTTTACTTAGCACTGTTACATTGATGACTCAGGTTTATTTTGGAGTCAACTAAGTTCATCAAGACCTATTTATTCTCATGAAATTATTTCCATGAAACATTTCCATTTAAACAAATCCATATTCTCTGACAGAAAATCCCCTACCAAGTAAAATTCTAAGCCTCAGGCTAATTTTCCAGTGTATTTCATGCCAAACTTGAAATAAGCATGTTTTTCCTATGTTAGGCCTAAAAAGCAGAAACATTATCTCAAACTCAACAGTTCAGTCATAGATTTTTCACTAATGACCAGCTAAAGTTGTTCAGTCTGTTTTGAATAATTTTGTCATCAAGAATCATTCCAGAAGGGGTTAAGCTAGATACCTAAACTGAACATGTTTGTGGTTGACATTTTAACAGAAACTGTTGATGTCCAAAATATGACGTTACGTATTTGTTCAACAAAAGGGTAGTAAAAATGCCTTCCCCGCTCCAAAGACAAATCAAAATGTCTGAAAAACTAATAACATAGTAATAGGTTGAACAAAACTATCTGTATATTATTGGTAGGATTAACTTCATTATATAAGGCTCAGAGATTCTTCTATCTAACCTGTAAGACTTTTCAAAAGAAAAACAGGGCAGCCTCTTTCTCTGATGCTGATTTTTGAACAACTCCTGTCACTATTATTACACAAGAAGCAAGAACTCTGCAATGAGGTGCTATCAGTTGTTTTCTCAGGTGTCAGGAAGGACATTTTGTTCCAGGAAGTGCCTTACATCCCTCCCAACTATAAAAGTTAATCTGATACAAAATGTTACTTTACTTCACAAATCTTGTCTTTCTGCTTATTCTCTGGACCAGGGGTGTCTAACCTGCACAATGGCTTCTGCAAGTGGCAGAGGCAGCGTCTCCTCGTCTAGCTCACAGCAGACTGTGGAAGAAGAAGCAGCACATAAGTGGACGGGTCAAGAAGCAAAAAGCAGAGCAGGAGCATAGGACAGGAAGCAGAAAACAGGGAAAGATATAGAGCAAGGTGTACAGACTAGGGAGCAGAAAGCAGAGAAAGGGGATAAGCGTGGCACTCAAGAAGGGTGCTGGGCTAATTTGTGGCATGCCTATCAAAAAGGTTGGCCCCCCTCCTCTGGACCATCAACACAGCCACCAGAAAAAAGTACAACTTTCCTAGCTTCATCTATAGTATTGTGTTTAGGGCACTGTAACAGTGGGCCTTCTCAAGGCTGATTTTACCTTTGGCCCACCCACCTGTTTCTGGGCCAACTGCCTGCTTTCTCTCCTGCCATGCCTTGTTATTATTTAATGATTTTAATTAGGTGGGAGGCTGCCCATTTCTTGCCCCAATGCCAAGGGGAGCTATCTGCGGCACCATACCTCCCCTACACTACATCCCATGCCTCACAGATGGCATCCAGTTGATGTTAATCTCATCGGCCCCATACTTCTCTGACCAGGACCCCTCCAAAATGCCTCCATTCCAGCGGCCTATTTCACCTTCATTCAGACCATCTAGCTCCTTGAAACTATTTTCCCCTCTTGGGTGTGATCCCCCCAGGACCTTTGGCCATACAGGCCCTAGCCTCACCTCCAAGGCCAGTCAGAAACCCCAGGCCCTCTTAGCTCTGGGTATCCCTCATGGTGGGTCCCTGGTTTTTTTGACCATCCTGGTTCTGGCCCCAGCACTGACCAATCGAGGGCACTCTCTCAATCAGGTCTGAGCCTCTAGCCCCACTCTATCTCTGGGGTCTGCCTTCTAGCCCTATTAGCGGGTGACCCACCAGTTGTGGGAGCTGGGGTTAAGGTGCCCCGATCTGCCTTTCACTGGGGTGGTAACTGGCCTGGCATTTCCTGGGGGCTCCCACACCACTGAGAGCCCCACCAGGCCATCCGCTCCCGGCAGGGTGCAGTTTCAGGACCAGGACCCTCCTAGACATCCCCTACAGCTCCTCCCATACCTTCAGGGTGTTTCAAGAAACCTCCCAGCCAGGAGATGTTACTGCCTGGCCGGCCAGCAGGCAACTGAACTGTTTATATAGGCAGCCAGGGATCTAAAATGGCTGCCACAATCAAGCACCTGCTGGCTGTTTGGCTGTGATCTTAAAGTCACAGGCACAAACAGTATCCTGCCACAGGCACTTTCCCAGGTAGTGCAATAGGTTGATTCAAATCCGATCAGGTTGAGGAGGGTCAACAGTACAGGGATGCAGCTGGGTGTCTGGGGCAAAGCAGAAATGGCAACTTCTGGTTGCTATCATGAATGTGAATGCAAATGCACAGCTGTTGTCAGCAACCCCTTTTTTTTCTACTCCCTCCCTGGCCCCCAAATTTGGTGCCCAGGTTTGTTGCCAGTGTGCTCACCCCCACCCTCCCAGTTATGCCAGTGAGGAGGACCTGGGTCTCCCACTTCCTAATCAAGTGGGTTGTTAACAAGATTATTAGACAAAAGGTAGGTACCACCATCATGATACATGAGCATGATACTATCTTCAGAAAACATTAGATAGCTATCTCAGAAGGAAGCCTAGGCTTTGTAAATGGCAAGTGAGTGTAGAAGTCTACTGTGCAGTCTGAGTTATGGTCTTAGGCTCCTGAGAGGGAGAAGGTGGCCTCTCAGGCCACGTCCAGATGAATGCAGACATGTGGTATGTGGGACCGCAGACCCATCTGCAGTGCTACACACCACACATGCAGGCATTCCCCACACTGCTACCTTGCAGCACAAGTTGCTGGCCTCAGCCTCCCCTACCCCACCTGGGGCAACCTGCTGCACGCCAGGGGGCATGTGCTAAGGGCGTTCCCCAGGGATGAGGTGTGCTATTGCTAATTCTCCCCAGGAAAACAAATGTCTGCTGTCATGTGGATGTAGCCTCAGAGACTAAAAAAAGCACAGCTTTTTGCAGACAATACCCTATTTCATCACGAACCATTTGAGCCAAAACCAGAGTTGGTCATCTGTAGGCACTGCCAAGCTTTCTGAATCACCTTTTGGAGGTGCCACCAACTTATAGGTTGTTCAGGGGCTGAAAGTTGGGGGGGGGGAGTCAATCTCTAACTGTTTGGTGAAGCTGGATTATTCTGAAGAAAAAAATCATGATTCATTGAATGAGAGTGAAGAAGCATGACTCCATCTAGTATTTAGAGCACTCACTTGGAAAGGGAAGAATCCTAGGTTTGAATCCTGACT
This sequence comes from Crocodylus porosus, assembly GCF_001723895.1. Taxonomy (NCBI): domain Eukaryota; kingdom Metazoa; phylum Chordata; order Crocodylia; family Crocodylidae; genus Crocodylus; species Crocodylus porosus. Next base: position 54,308,791 of record NW_017728909.1, read on the forward strand.
CTGAAGACAGCCTCTGTGTTCTGCATTAAAATTATTAGATAAAAGATATAAAAGACACCGCTAGTCCATTTCAGTCACCCATGCATGTTAAACTACAAACTATGCTCCTGCTATTGTTCCACAGAAATAATAGTAAGACTTCCACTGAGTTCAGTAACAGCAGGATCCAAAACTAACCTTGTGTAGTAAAAAACTAGTGGAGAGTATAGAGGGAATCCCAGCGGGAGAGTTTGAAAGAAGTGGTTTGGTTTGTTTTCTTCACGCATGATTTTAGAGAACAAGAGAAACATTTTTCTAAATCTCCAAAAGTACAGTAGCAAGAGGTATTTTGTTGCTGTTTCAAAACTTTTTAAATGCCCGTTTTGTCTTCTATTTATTCACATTTCTGTATATTGTGACTCACACTCAGTAATAACAATGGTCAATCTGATTTTTCTGAGAAACAAAATCTATTAGATTCAGACCATTGTGAATTGAACTATGCAGAGCAATATTATTTTTTTTGTGTTGATCAGAAAGGAACCGTAAAGACTTCAGGCTGACGTCTAGGAGTTATTGTCAGAGGTAAATCTCTTTCTGTTGAGCATCCAGTTTTGTTCTTCTACATATCTGCAGTCCAAATAGCTAATCAGCAGCTGGATCACCCACCACACTTCCAGAGCTGAAACCTAGCCATACATGATTCATTTTGTCCCTGGCTCTTGCTTGAGGAGGAAACACTCTTAAATGGGTGATGATATCCTACTAGTTTTTTCCCTGAAATGTATCCTCTTTTTTTTCCTTTGGACACTGTGAAATAATTGAAATATATCTTAAGAGACCGAAAAGTGATATCCTTACAGGACAGGTAGGAAGATATGATATTGTATTGCCATCTATAAACTACAGTTAATTTAGTGGAATTAGTTTCATGTTCCTTCTAGAAACTGGGTAAATAACTCATACAAGAAAGTTGAGCTATAGGTGACAACAGGCCTGCATGGAGGAGAGAGATATGAAAAAGTCTTCCCCTTCCTTTTGCTCAGGGTTTAGTCAGAATTGCAGTTCCTGAGAGAGCCTGATTCTCCAGTGCTGAGAACAATGGACTCCCATTCAGTCCCATGAAAACTGAGATCTGAGTAAGTGGTATTGCAGGAGGTTAGAGTTGGCAGTAACGCCATCTGAGATACTTTCCCAGTGATAGGAGGGAAGAAGAGAACAGAGCTATGTTCTTTTCTATTACTTTTTTTGCACTACCTAGAAGACCTGAATTGCCATGGGCAAAATGTAGTTTGTGCTTCCTGGCCTATAGATTATGCTTCTGTACATGAGGTGCCAGGGTGTCATAGCACATATAAACACCTTGCTCACACCCACATTTTTTCACATAATAAGCTGTTGTGTGACCATTCAGCGCTGCCCTGCCATATCTATGGGAGATGTTACACTTGGAAGTAGAGAAATGAGGAAAATGCAACCAAGTTGATGACGAAAGGAAGGGGATAGATATGGGGATTAGACCTCCTGCTAAAGGTTAGAACCTCTCATATACCTGATGATTCCTCCCCAAGAGAAAGCAAGGCCGTGACAATGACATGGGACTTTGGAACCTTTTTCACAGTGATTTACTGGTATACTTGACTGGAGCTTTGGGCTATCAGGTCCTTTGTGTGAAGAGGCTCTTATCATGAACTAGCAGTTTTCATTTCCTTTGGACATCTGATAACCCTGGAAAAAGTGAACTTGCTTGGGCTCAGCTGGATAGCCAAGTTTCCTACAACCTGACATGTCCAAAGGACTGTCAGGAAGCTATAAATGAAAGGTTCCCTGGCACTAGGAAGCACACTGGCAGGTGAGCTCTGTGTCTTTGGGTCAGATATAATGCCTCTAGCAGCTGTCCCTAACTACATCCATGCCCATGGCTTGCAGCCACAAATTAACCCCTTTATATCCCCTTTTGGCCACTATTACAGTCTTTGGCAGTGCTACAGCTCTCAAATCCCTCTCAAGATTTTCTAATAATCATGATGAAGTGGCGAAACATAGAAGCTGAAACGCCTGCATTATTGTTCTGCAGCTAAGTAGGCTTGTAAGAGAACAAGACTTAAAAACAACATCTGGTGCTGTGTTGGGAAATTAGGACCAGATATGGCTTTTCTTCCACCAGATCTGTTCACATGGTATGATTGCCAAACTTTGGGAAGGGACTGCTAAGTCAACTGCTCTATCGTTTGTTTCTGAAGAAATAGCAAACAATGTGAATGTGTGTGCCTATGCATCATTTTACAGCAAACTTTTTTTTTTCTTAATAGCACCTCTGGTTATAAACAGGTAGAAATACTCTGTTTCTAAGGCTAAAATCACTTAAGGTAGCCTGCAGAAAATATGTACATGTTAGGCATTGCTAAAGCTAACATTTACAGAACTCTCCTCCAGGCTCTTTGTCCCTTTGTGTGCTAGCAACCAAAAATAGGAAAGGGGACACATTGCTTTGTAGATTGATTTTCTGCATATGTGGTGGTGGGTTTGCAGATTCTGTTAAGTACAAATGGTACAAAGAGTGTCTATTAGTACTTTCTGAAGGAAGGAGAAATAACAAATATAGGTGGATAATTGGTAGGGTGACCATATGTCCTGGTTTAGCTGGGGGTCCCGGATTTCAGAGGCTTGTCCTGGCCAGCGGTTGAGAAGTCAGAATGAGGTGCCACCCTGCCCCCACTGACTAGTGAAAAGGGGCAAGGGGCGGGAATGCCCTGGATGGCCCAGTTTTCCTTATGGTCAGCCCAATAATTGGAATAACATATTATTTTGGTTCCTGCAATAAAACCAGTGTTGCATTTTTTGCTATCTGGACAAGGGCAGTTGTACATTATGAGAATCCTAACCAGTGACACTGGGTATAGTGCTATCCCTGAACTGCTATATTTGCATGGAGTTTATGCATATCAATGTTTGTCATGAAACAATAGTAAAGGGTTTTTTTAACAACCTTGTTAAAATAAGGATGATAACTAAAGTTATTTTGGCTCTCTGTTTTACTGTAGGATTTCCCCCACCAATCTTTGAACCTTTCCTCTGCTCCTCTCCTGCCTGGATCCTTGCTATAGATCAATTAAGGCAGTAGTTCTCAACATTTTTAGACTTAAGGCACCTCTCCATAACTTTTGTGGATTGAGCTGTACCCAATTTTAAAAGCATTTTTGTACAATGTTTACTTTGTGGGGGAGGGGGATGGCCAGACAGGGACTGAACCTGAGCTTATCTGATTATCTACTAACACCTGGCTTAGCTCCACTTCCCTCCAGTCGTCCTTTAAAGGATCTTGTCACCCTTTAAAGGATCTTGAAGCACTCTGAGAATTACTGAATTAAGGAAACAATAGACAGAACAGTAAGGCTGAGTATGCAACAATATATATTACAGCTATTCATACTAGTATTGGTACTTAGGAACATTACAGTACTGAGTAGTACAGCTAAATTGCAGAGAAATCTGTCTGTCATACAAGTATGTGTGGGTGTTCACTGAACTGAACAATGCACAGAGCATGTTAGGGTTGATAAAGCCAAAAATGAGGGTACAAGACCTGGAAAGAGTTATTAGTTTCAGTGATCATTTGGATCTGTTTCTTACCAGTTCTCTTAACAAGGGCCAAATGTTATTGAGGTGGATATGTGCAGATACTACCATATTTTCCTATAAATCTGTAAAACACATGTACCATATATACTGAATAACAAGAGATAGAACTAAATATATGGAGTGGGAAATCTGATCATAAGTAATCCATCTAGTACAAAGCAACACAAGTACAGAGTTTTGAATGTAATAATATGAACAGTTCACTTCCCATGACAGCAGAGCCAAGACAAAATTACAAACACGTTTTTGCTCAATGTGTTAAATGGCAATGCATCAGCCATTCTCTTGTACTTTTTGTGTTTGTGACTGGAAATTTGTTTTCTGTAAATCCTTGGGCTAGTAAAACCTAATCTGTACTCCCCAGTATTTGTGCCAGAAGTACTTGGATACTGATCCAGTTGAAAGAGAAACAATATCATTTGTCTTCTTGTCAGTCATCAATTTTGTCACCTGGTAGAATACCAAATATTCTCAAAGTAATGTTTGAAACCAATACATGCAGGTAAAAAGATAGGGAAATATCCTTGAATAATTTCAAATACATAATTTTGTAAACATTGAATTATTGGAAAATATTGTAGTTTGAATGAAACCTTGGCGCTATTGAAGCCAATGGGAGCATTGCCACTGACTACAGTGGAGAGTGGCTTTCACCGTTTTTTCTGTATTTTGTATTTTTTGTAACTAGTTTGCACTTCATACCAGCTAGAAGGTACTATCGTCACTGGAACATTCAGAATATCTGCTTGTCTAGCTGGGTGAAAAAGAGTAGCCGAGTGACTGTTGTTGCTGAGTTGTGGATCTAAGAAAATAAGCTGATTTTGCTACCCAAACATAAAGTATTGCCAAATCCTACTTTTGCATGTATAGAATCCTATAATTATGGGATATGAAATGACCCCAAAGGGCTTGTATTCCTAATAGAGGCACTGATACAGGATTTACTAAGTCATAAAAATTAAATTTCTACCCAGCTTCTTCTTTAAAACCTCCAGTGTAGGATATACCACAAATTCCCTGGGCAGCTTGTTCCAGTTACCTATAATATTGACAGAGATTTAAGTCAAATTTTGTTAAGGCTCAGGAAAAACTTCCTTTTAATTTGGCTTGCTATAGTTTAAACTGATTGTTTTGTATTCCACTTGCTCTGGGCAAGGGAGAACAATGTTTCTCCATCTTTGTTATGGCAGCCTTTCAATTTATTTTCAAAACTACTAGATCCCACCCCTCCCTACTCTCCTTTTACTAAACTAAGCATGCCTAGAGACTTTAATTTTTCTTAATATGGCTCTCTCTTCAAACTCTATCATTTTTTGTGACTTACATTTGCATCTTCTCCAACTTCTCTACAATCGTAAAAATGGGTGGCCAAACCAGGATGCAGCCATCTGAGGCCTAACCCATACTGAATAGAACAGTACTATCACCTCATGTGCCTTGCATACAGTTTTGTTCCCCAAAGTTGTAATTGCTTTTCTTGAGATAATATCATGCTGCTGACTTTGATCCACCATAATTCTTGGTAGTTCATCTGGCCGTTCTGCATTTGGGCATTGTTTTTTTAATTCCCCTGTATTGAGCCTTATATTTGTCTTTGTCCAATATCATTTTGATTTCAATAACACACTTCTCCAATTTGTCAAGATCCCTTAGAATTTTCATCGATTTCATAGATTTCATAGACATCAGGGCTGGAAGGGACCTCAGGAGATCATCGAGTCCAGCCCCCTGCCCAAAGGGCAGGAAGTCA
>NW_017728909.1:54314686-54372785 GCF_001723895.1 Crocodylus porosus
AGAACCTTGCATTTATCGGTGTTAAACACCATGAGGTTCTTGTCTGCCCATTTGCTGAGCTTGTCCAGGTCAGCCTGGATCACCCGCCTATATTCCTTTCCTCTAAAGTGCTTTCAGCGAACCTCTCCCACTTTTACCGTATCTGACCCTTTACCCTCCACTTCTATCCTTGTATCTAAATGGTTAATAAAAATGTTAAACAGTGGAAGCAGAAAATACTTTTATGAAACTCTACTGGAGACCTCCTGCTACTTCGCCATTGACCAGTTAATAAATTAGCTTTGCCATTATTTAACCAATTATGTATCTACCTAATGATAATTCTGTTTAGCCCATATTCCTCCATCATATTTGTGAAAAAGGTATATAAGGCTGTTAAAAGCCTACTGAAGTCTAGATGTGCTGAATCCACTGCATTCTCTTTATCCACCAAACTAGATACCCTATCAAAAAATAAACCAAGGTGATCTGATATGACTTGTTCTTAAGAAATCCATGATGGTTGTCCCCAAAACAAACTCATTCTCTCCTTCCTCCTAAGGAAATAGATTGTTCAATTTAAAAGGTAGAACAAGTAGTATAATCAACAACTCCTTTCCCTGTCTCTAGTCCCTCCCCACACTCCCTTTCCTTTTGATTCAGTCTTAAATTGGAGGCACCTGCTGTACCCAACAGCTGCAAGAGAGGGATGGAAGCTGCAGTAATACCTCTCTAGCCTCATCCCAGGGGACCCTCCCCACCAAGACAGAAAGTGTCTGTGGAGCCCCAAAGATGTGGCACACTCAGGGTTTAATCAGATCATGCCTAATTTCCTAGCCTGCTCCAACTGTACTTACCTTTAGGTGAGTGCTGCTGTCACCACTGCTGCTATCCAGGCTATTGCCCACCCCCACCCTCTCAAGGTGCTCTGGCCACCTGTATTCAGGACTGTTGGATGGGTATAGGAGTCACGGTGTTAAAGAAGCCACTGGTGCTGAGCGACACATTATGCACATTCTCACCCCAGCACCAGGTGTAGACCATAAAGTCCCTGAAGCTGGGCTGGAGCAGATGGGCACTGGCAGGGCCTTCTCACTGCTTACCCGGGAAGGTTTGATCATGGTGTTGTTGATAACTGACAACCATCACCTGCTTTGGGAATCCTCACAGAAAATCACTTCAGATCCTCACTGAATTTCATTTCGGGCTATTTTTCCAGTATGTCAAGGTCATTCTGAATCCTAATCCTACCCAGCAGAGTGTCTGCAACTCTACCCGTCTTGGTGTCATCTGAAAATTTGCTCAATGTGCACTCAAGTCCACCTTCCAAATCACTTATGATTAAACAGGGGGAGATTTACTGATTATCATATAGTGTACCAAATATGATCTCCCAGTTGAATTATCTCCTTCCTTTGAACTGAAACATATCCTGCAACCTTTACTGAGGCAAACCTATAATTGCCTTCAACAGGAGAAATACGTTTGCTCTGGCCCTGTTATATCAGATAAAAGGGTTAAATTCACATAATCAGGCTCTTAAGACCTGGTTATGGATAGAGAAGAATTATGCAAACCCAGAACCTGAGGTAAAAGAGCACATCTTAACTTTCAGGACACTGTCAAAAACTTGGCTGTAGAGGGTGTCAGAAGCAGAACTGAAGATGTGAGGGGAAAGTCAGGGAACATGTGATAACATTTCATTGCTGCCTATTGGGCAACTCAGAGTGGCTGTCATAATATAGGTAGCCTATGCCAGAGACCTCTCCAGTCCCTAGAACAGATCAGAATCAGGAGGGCACAAAGATGACCTAAAAGTACGTTAGTTTCCTCATTCTGTGTAGGCTGCAAGCACTTCGTAAAGAACTTAATGAGTTTTGATTAAAGCTGTGGTTTTGCCTCTTGCTAAATTTTAAGAAAATCCTGAAGGTCCTCAGACCTCTAAGGTATTAAACTGGTGAATATCAAGTAGTCTTAATCCTCAACTTTAATTACTTCAAGCATCCTTACTGGGGAAAAAAACAAAACAAAACTGGCTATCCTGTCTGAACTGTGCAGAATCCCAATAGAAACCTGTCATCATAAGGTCTTATTCCATTCAGACTTATACAGACATGCTGTTTAGATGAAAAACTGGCATTATTTAATCCTCCCACTTAATTTAGGCAAACTCTTCATTTAACCAGCTGGATTTCTTTTGTCATGCTTTATTATTCTCATTCAGACAATAAGCAGAAGCCAAGAATAAGGAAAAAGGGAAGCACTGATCCAAAATGAATAAATTATTTAGATTCACAAGAGCAAAAAAAAACCCCAAAACAATACAAATCAAAACAAAACAAAAAGGTACCATAGTTTCTCACATATCACATGCATAGAGCAGAGAAAAGCCTAATCTTCAGATGACCTACCCTCCCTTTCCTGCTTAACTAAAGATTTATCTAGCTTATCACTAGCTGATGCTGAAGAGTAGTCTGAGTGGGTGGATTAAAATTTGGAAGAGCTGAAGAGACTCAGTGACTGGGAAATAGGAGAAGACAGACTAGGAACAGTTAGCAGATAGCAAAATTCCTCTAAGAAAGGCTGTCTTGATTAGTGGAACATCAAGACTATTAAAAGAGAGACAATCTCTAATACCTGTGGAGTAAAGAACAATGAGTCATTAAGTCAATTGGCTCCATCAGCAGCCTAATAGTAATGCCACAGCTGCTGCATTGTGGGATAGGAATCAAAGCAGTTGCTTCTATGCCAGGCAGAAAATTAGCTTCCCCCCTTACATACACAGCTTACTTCGGGGGGGTGCTGATTTTTGGGGAAAAGGTGTATGTTGTATGTGGGAAAATATGGTATGTGGTTGGTCAAGGATAGAGTTATAGGATAGCATAAACATAGAAAAGAATAAATGACCTACATTTATCTTTATTTGTATGTGACAATCATTTGCAAACAAATTTTCACTTCTGAAAATGTATTCTTTATTTGTACTTAGGTTTAGATTTTGATGCCCTGTGAAGGGTCTGGAGAATCACTGAATCATAGAAATTAAAGGCTGAGGGAAAGGATAGTGTTATGGAAGCTCCTCCAAACCCTGTTCCATAAAGAGAAGACTTACTTCACACCTAGGAACCTAGCAACATGTAGCGCTGCTTTGCACATTCACATTATGCTTCCAGCATTCATTATTTTGCTGATTCAGCGGTGAATGTTGTCTAATGTGTTGTTGTCCTAGTAGTGCTAGAGCTTTCTGAAAGAACTTGCAGTCTTCCCTAAATTTGATTAACCTAAATAATTTTGTTTCATTTTTAATTGCCATCTTACTGTTCTAGCCTAGACCTTGTAGGCACCCACTTGTTAAACGTGCAATTTATGTATATTTATTCTCTTTGTTTTCCATCCATCACCCAGAGGTGGATGCGCAACTTCATAGAACTGACTGCATAGAACCATTCACTTGGTCTTATTCACAGTTGCTTCCACTGGCTTTTGTGAAGGTCCAAAAAAATTATATTGGATGATTCTCCTTTATGCACTACTTTGTTGGCACATTAAAAAATTAAAGAAAGGAAAAATTAAAGACACTTTTGTCCATGGAATAAAATATGTTCTGATTTGCTCCTGTCATATGTTTCCCACAAGCATTTCATAATTCTACTTAAAGTATTGTTTCAACTAAGTTATTGATATCAAGATGTCTATTTAAATAATACTTATTTGCAATGTTTTCATTTTAATGCATGAAAGTGGGCCTGTTTCATATATTTCAGGGGGTTTCCTATTAATTTTGTTGATGCATATCAAAGAATTGTCAGTGGACCTTCTAGCAATGAATTAATGTAACAAAGTATCCTAGCAACCCATATCAGCTTCCACACTTGGCAGTCTTGTCTAACCTGCAATGATTTGTTAAACCACAGCCTTTTTGATTTAGGAATGTCTATTCCCCATCTTACACCTATAAGGCACTTGACACAACTGTAATAATGCAACTGGCTGAGGCCCTTGTTGCAAACCAGATGTTAAAATGTGTAAATCTGCCACTAGGAAAACATTCAATAAGGAATATGGTGCTAATTGTTTCCATTAATACCTTATCATGAATTATTAACAATGATGATTAAGAAAGCTGTGCCATTATTAACAATACATGATTAAGAAAGCTGTGCCATTACTGGGAAAACAGAGTACTTTTCCTTTAGTTTACACCATTAACATTTGGCATTGTATTATGTTAATAGGGGCCTGCCAACTTAAATATATTACACATGGCCTGCTGATTATTTTCACTATTCACAGCCACCTGAAGAGAGACCCCCCCACCCCACCCCTTATGTCTTCTAAGATTATATTAAAAAGGAATTTATTGACTAGTTGACTCAGAGGATCTGTAAATAAAGAATGACAATCCGTATTAATATGAGGAGTATAGGTTCTTTGGGTAAATCTGATATCTTCCATTTGACCAGCTCAAATAGTTGGAAAAATTCTTCTTTGCAAGCTTTTGGGTACAAATACCATTTGTCAGCTACCGTCTATTCCATCCAGGAAGAGCACAGACCAACTGCAGATACCTCCTCAGCCTGACAAAGGGTATTTATGCTTGCTCTGGGTCAGTGCCAGGGCCAGAGCTGTTGCCACCACTGCTGCATGCCCAGGGGCAGGGTGGCTCATGGAGTCTCATGGTATGGAGAAGGGGGCATGCTTTGTGGGGGAAGCATAGGGCAGATTTCACAGTGCAGGAAGAGAGTGTGAGGGGCATTGCATGGTGTGCAAACCGAGGTTGGTGTGAGGTAATTGACACAGCAGCAGAGGAACTGCTGAGGCTACATTTCGGGTCTTGAACTGGGCCTCAGACCACAGCTGCCATCACCACTGCTGCCTGGCTGGGGTCAGGGCAGGAGCCCAAGCCACTGTGTGCTCCATGCCCTCAGCCAGAGCTGGGGCCACAGCCAGCACACAGGGTAAGTGGTGTGCCACCGATAGGTGTTGTATGGCCTTGGTCCCCTTTTGGCTGATACCCTGCTTCCTGACAATGACAGGGTGGGACTTGGGTACCCTGGTAGATGTTATCCCTCACCTGCCATGACATGATCTTATGTTAAAATTGGGAGCCAGTTCCCCTCCAGGTGTCCTAGGTCTGCTGCCCTGACCTCTTTGTGGAGCTCGACCACCCCTATACGTCAGCCTTACCACTTCTAGCATATCAGCTGGTGTTAGAGTATTAGTAGGTGGAGACTGCCCGGTCAGTTCCCTTTCCCTCACCTACTTCCTTACTTCTATCCCTCCAGGTTTCCAGAGCTTACCACATTCTTCAGCCACAATGTAGCAGTCTCTTAGCAATGTCCTGAACTGTAGTTAGCCCTGCAGCTTAAACCCCTTTCATTCACTAATGGCCCCTCTGAGACAAAACAATATTAAATTGAAAAGTCCTTTGCAAAATGAAAACTCAAAAAACAAAAAGTATAACTGAAAATATCAGCTGCTGCTGCTACATGCTCCCCTTGGGTTCCATTTGGGCAGCTGCTCACTGGTTAAGCCTTTTCCAGGTGATGATTAGAAAAGGGCAAACATAGTGCCCATATTTAAGACAGGGAAGAAAGAGGATCCAAGGAACTACAGATCAGTCAGCCTTACCTCAGTCCCAGGAAAAATCATGGAATAGATACTCAAGGAATACATTTCTAAGCACTTGGAGGAAAAAAGGGTGATTAGGAACAGTCGGTATGGATTCACCAGGGGCAAGTCATGCCTGACCAACCTGATTGCCTTCTATAACAAGGTGACTGGCTCTGTGGATGTGAGGAGACTGGTGGATGTGGTGTGCCTTGATTTTAGCAAGGCTTTTGATACAGTCTCCCCCAGCATTCTTGCATAGAAACTAAGGAAGTACGTGCTGAATGAACAGACTGTAAGGTGGATAGAGAACTAGCCGAAGAATCGGGTTCAGAGAGTAGTAACCAATGGCTCAATATCTAGTTGGCAGCCAGTATCAAGTGGAATGCCCCAGTGGGTTGGTCGTGGGGCCAGTGTTGTTCAGTGTTTTCATCAATGACCTGGAAGATGGCACAGAGTTTGCCCTGAGCAAGTTTGCAGATGACACCAAGCTGGGTGGAGTAGTAGATACGCTGGTGGGTAATACTAGGATTCAGAGTGACCTAGACAAATTGGGGGATTGGGCCAAAAGGAATCTCATGAGGTTCAACAGGTACAAGTGCAAAGTCCTGCACTCAGGACAGAACAATCCATGCATCAGTACAGGCTGGCAGCATATTGGCCGTGCAGCAGCTCTGAAGAAAAGGACCTGGGGGTTACAGTGCATAATAAGCTAAATATGAGCCAACAGTGTACCCTTGTTGCAAAGAAGGCTAATGGCACACAGGGCTGCATTGGTAGGTGTGTTGCTAGCAGGTCAAGGGAAGTGATTATTCAGCAGTGATGAGGCCACATCTGGAGTACTGTGTTCAGTTTTGGGCACCCCACTACAAAAAGGATGTGCACTAGTTGAAGAGAGTCCAGTGGAGAGCAACAAAAATGGTGAGGGGGGTAGGGGACATGACTTATGAGGAAAGATAGAGGCAACTGGGCTTATTTAGTCTAGAGAAGAGAAGACGGGAGATTTAAAACAGCCTTCAACTATCTGAAGTGGGGTTACAAAGAGGATAGAACTAGACTGTTCTCAGTGGTGGCAGATGACAGAACAAGGAGCAATAGTCTTAAGTTGCAGCAAGGGAAGTTTAGGTTCGATATTAGGAAGAACTTTCTCACTAGGAGGTTAGTAAAACACTGGAACAGGTTACCCAGGGGGTGGTGGAAGCTTCATCCTTGAAGGTTTTCAAAACCCAGCTAGACAAAGCTTTGGCTGGGATGATCTAGTTGGGGATGGTCCCGCTTTGATCAGGGAGTTGGACTAGATGACCTCCTGAGGTCCCTTCCAGCCCAAACGTTCTATGATTCTGTGTTTCTATGATTCTATATCATCAGTTCCATTTGCCCAGGAATCAGCATTCCCTCTGACCTTATTCCAATTCTGGCCAAATCATTAGGGTACACCATCAAAATGAGCTGCCTTCCCTTCAGTACCATCAAGCCTCTTTCCAGGGCCTCTGCCATCTGTAGGCAAAGTCCCTTCATGGCCCTCCTTCATCTTCACAGGGAGGAAGATCCTACTGAGGTCAGCTTCACCAAGGCAGGGTCCCGCCCAACACTCCCAACTACCCAGGTAATGTCTGGTCTGTATTTTCTTTCTTCAAAGATGTCTGCACCAGCACCTTCACCATTCATTGCAACATCCAATGCAAGTTGTCTCCATAGTCCAGCTTTCCTCTGATTGCTGGCCAGCACAGCCAGGTCTGCTGCAATGTTCCTGGCTGCCTGTGAATCCTCAGTGGAGAGTCCCTCTAATGTCTTTTTGTTCCTGACACCAGGGACTCTCCCAGATGGCCCCTCTCCAGAGGTGGAAGTACCTTCATAGGCCTGCTGTGCACCAATCCAGAGTGAGAAGCTGCTCCGGAAATGTCATCCCAGATCCAGCATTATGGCAGTTTTCTCCATGTTGGCTGGGGTAAGTGACAGGGATGGGTTACCTTTCAGGTTCTCCCTGCCTCTGCTACCTCCCTTTCCCCCTTCACATGGTGACAGAGGGAACAAGTGGCACAGGGTGGGGAGGAAATGGCATGGGGAGGCAGGAACTGAGAGGGCTGGCACTGAGGCAGTAAGTGGTGGGGAGACAGGTGATAAGGGGTGGGCACTGTGGTGGGACAAATGTCAGGAGATAGGCTGAGTCAGGTTGCCTTCCCCACTACTGCTGCTTTCCCCTCCACATCCGTGGGGGGAATGAAGTTAAGATGACCCTCCAATAGTTAGATTCTATACATGGAAAATTTTAACAAATTTGTAATTTTCCATACCTTTAATTATTGAGGGGTCATCTTAAATTTAAAGTCATCTTGGATTCAGGAAAATACAATTCTCCTGTGTGTGTGTCCAAGTGAAGGAAATTAAAGGTGTGATGATGGGCTTTTTGTGGTTGTCATGGTTGTTTTTGAAGTGTCAACCAATATATACTTAACAAAAACATTTTTAATATCCAAGGCTATGTAGGAGCTATTTAGTGAATATAGCATGCACTAAATAGTGAGTAGATATAATAATGCGGGAGCTAATGGTATGCATTATTTATGAAAATCAGACCATAACTAATCCCTTCACCTTGACAATTTCTGTCCCACCATCATCTTACTCATCATTTGGTCCCTCATATCTTTAGGGGATTGATGGCTTCTTGGCAGCAGGAAGACAAATATTCTTCTGCTGGTGCTAATTGATTGACTTTTCCCTTTTTAACTTAGAATGAGATATCATTAGACCATGTTTCACTGTCTTCAAAAGAAAATATAAAACTCATGTCTTCAGCCTCACACTTCCATTTCTTGCACAGACAAACTCTTTTTGACAGAGAGAGAGACTTCCAGCCTATGTGTGTCTTAGAATCTGGAAAGCACTTAGTGCACTGATGAAGATTGTATACATACAGAGCTCATGAGGTAGACACCCTGGAAGGGACAGTAGAAATATCATTTCATGTTTGCTAGAATGGGCCTACATTCCCATCTTTTCCCTCATCTCACTTTGTCACTACTCCTTTAACTCAGAAGGATCACGTGGCTTAGTGTATCTCCATCTCCTTCCCCAGGTGCAAGAAGAAAAATATAAGAACAGCTGGTCTTCCAACAATTGGAACATCTGGTAAAGTGTACCATTATGGGGTCTTCCTCTGTCTCCTAACAGCAACAGACTCTGTTCAGTGACATGCAGCCAAATATCTTACATCTCATTTCATTCCATTAGGGATCATATTTGTCCTTGACAGCAACTTTCTTGTTTGGTGTCTCCCTCTTCCTCCTTTCTTCATCATAAACAAGTCCTGCTCCTTGATGGAAATTTCCTCCTTCTCCATTTTCCTCGTTGCTTAGATAATCACTTGTTCTGATTTCTACCAGCTATAACAGGAAAAGGGAGAATTGTCCCTTGTTTACAGCTGGAAGGAATTTTTATGTTCTGGTAGGTAAAAACACAGAGATCTGGTAAAGCTCTGAAGAAGTCACTACTTTACTTAATGAATCTTGGCACTTTAATCATCTGAACCATTAAGAATGTAAAGGACTGAGGCAGGAAAGGCTTTCATTCACTGCTTGTATCTTTTGTAATTATGCCATTTATTTTCTTAATGGCCTGAATTTTATTTTAGCTTGTTCATAGAAAGGGGCCCATTGCATAGGACAGAAAAGAATAAGAGCATGAACAAAGAAAATAAAACCTATTCTGTATTTATCACTAGCAACACCACAATACTTATATTTATTTATATTTATATTACTGATTACAATAGCTATAAGTTTTCTGTCATTTGGAAGAACATACCTTAATATGGACTTAGGTACCTAAGTTTGAGCACCCAACTTTGAAAGTCTTGGTCTCACTTCTTTGCTCAAGATGACAGGGAAAGTTTGAGCTCTATCTTGACAGGTTGGGCATCAGTCTTCCTTTTTAATATCCAAGATTCCCAGGTTTGATCCCCCAGGTAACAACTCAACTGTAGGTGCAGCAGGAGGAGAGAGCAAGAGCACCTCATTCAACGGATCCAGGGTTACACGGTTCCCTTGTGTATGGGTTGGCTCACCAGTCTCTTTACAGGTCACCACTGGTAACACAAACCAACCCTGGGTGGGCTGTTTGGAGTGGGAGGGAGAGAGATCATGAGCCTCTATTGACTGAGAAAAAAGATCAACTGTCAGCCAGTGCTGTAGCATGTTCACCATCCTCTGTAAGAGGTCCATCTCTTACTAGAGAGGGTAAGAATTACATCAGCATTAGGTTCAAGCAAAAGCTATGCTCTAAATACAATCTGAAAATACATCCCTATTACTTTATAATTACTTGAAGGCTTAGTGCCAGTAATCTTGAATTTAAGGTCCATGATATATTCTGCTATTAAGAAGACTTTCAGCACTGTGGCCCTGTCCTTAATGCTCTGAACAGACAGCATCAATGTTTAAATTTATGCAGAAATGTTCCTTGGCATGTGTGACAGAGGAAACGAGCAGGCCACAAACACTTGTAGGCTCACTTGGACCTAAGGCACCTTCCACTAAATGAATATGTGGAGAAATATATGTTATAAAAAGTGGCACCTGAAGACAAGGAGTGCCACATATGAACATTGAACTGAGAATGAGGAGAGACTTCCTAAAAGCAAAAGAAATAAAATGTTGCTCTTCTACTGAATTTTTTCACTGGACTCTTGTGTTTAGCAGATCATCTGCCAGTGTAAATCAACCTAGCTCTAACTTCAGTGGAGCTAGGCCAATTTACAACAGCAGAGGACCTGGCTCAGCAGCTATATGACTAGTAAAACTATTTGGCTCTTGTTTGAACTAATGATATATGAAGAGTAGTACACTTCAGCTATCAAAATTATTAATCCCATTCTCAGTAGACATGAACGTTTCATATTCTTAATACCTGATATCCTGAAACTCCTAACATTCAAATACAAATAAATACCCAGAGGCCTTTATATTTCAGTTCTGATTATGTGTGCTTTGTATTTATTGCAGGGCTCTTGGATGATGAAATTGTGTTTTTCTCATGCAATTTTAAATGATACATATCTCATGCTATTATGGAACAATGCATACATAAGATCTTGTGTAGAACTGTGATCTGCTTCTCTTTCATACACTCCTGCAAGCCAGTAATGTGCGACCATAAACCTTCCATTAAAACTGTTATAAATCACAAGAACGGTTAAGATTAGTTAGCACCTTGGAAAAAAGTATCCAACTGGGTATTCTTTTATTGCACTTTTCTGGTAACATGTGACACATCTGTGAAAGGTAATTTCCAAAGACATGAATTTTTGAGAAAGGAACTCCATTCTTTAAAGCTACAGACAGTGAGACTATGTACTCCCCCTCCTTTCTTTCTCCCCTTCCCCCCCATATTTTTGGAGGGTTTTTTAATAAAATTTCCTATTCAGGCAGAAATTCTACTGACTCAGTCTGCTTACTGAAGTCATATATAAGTACATTCAGGGTATATTCCAAGACATTCAAGGTCAAATTTTGAGAAGTATGTGTCAAAGATGTATGTGTGTAAAAGATTTTGAAAGTTTTGATTAATGACTTCATTCTTCATAAAAATAAAATTACTCTGTCACTTTCTAGTGAATAAAACAATACATATGCACAGTTTTTAAATTCTCTCTTACATTGGAATAATGCTGAATGAGACATTCAAAACTAGCTGCACAAATTGTTCCAGGCAGATATTCAATAAATAGTTATGACTGGGAACATGGAAACGGGTGACCCTTGCTGTGCTGTAATAAAACAGCACAAGACACTACAACTACATTAAGATACACTATTTTGTTAGAACATGTCATCGCTTTCCATCACCTATATATGTTGAATATGATTCTCTCAGGTGTTGCACACTAAGCAGAATGATGACTGGTTGGTACCAGAATGAAGACCTCCAAGTAAGACCAGCCCCTACAACAATGCTGCTGGTGATGTAGAAGTGGCCTTTTGCCACTAAACCAGTATTAATTAATGCTTCAACCATAGCAACAGAAGTGTTGCCATTGAAACGAGACAAAACTGAAATCTTTACTATTTGTGATGATTAAGGGTCTTGCAGAATTACCCAAGAATAAATGAAGTTTTGGCCCTTTAACAGTTGCAACTGGATAAAGTTTTCTTTTTCCTGACCTAAGCTGCTGTTAAGTTTTGTTGTGCACATTCAGAACCAAACTATCTCCTTATAAAACTCATGGGAGTCCTGATCTACCTTAATGGGGGACAGGGTCACTGCCTAGAAATCCTAGAAGGGCTAGATTTCACAGGTAGCTGAAGCATTTGTTATGTGAACACACAGGGAGTTTGG
This sequence comes from Crocodylus porosus, assembly GCF_001723895.1. Classification (NCBI taxonomy): domain Eukaryota; kingdom Metazoa; phylum Chordata; order Crocodylia; family Crocodylidae; genus Crocodylus; species Crocodylus porosus. The sequence continues at coordinate 54,326,612 of NW_017728909.1, forward strand.
CAGCTTTTCAGTTCCTCTGACCCCCCAGCACAACTTGTGTCTGTACTGGTCTCCAGATTAATTTAAAGCTGCCAGAGTTAGCTAGAGCTGTCCCTTAAAGACCACCCTACTAGCTAGTGGTCAGTAGAGCCCATGACTTGTCAGGATATGTCATATTCCAACCACACCCCTATACCCCAATACCCCTATACCTATTGGTGAAGTGGTACAGTAAGTAAATGATCTAAACCTAGAGCCAAATATTAGATTATAGCACCCCTAAATCTGGGGACTCCAGGTTTTTCATTTAATGGTTGGTAGTGTGCTTTTCAAGACAAAAACAAAGGAACAGTCCCTTTTCTAAACAGAAGGCAATCTCAACAACATTTCACATTTCTTTTCATCCTGTAATATGAAGGCACTTTGTATTTATGCTAATGAATTCAGCCTCTGAACAATATATAAAATAGGAAAATAGGGCTATCACAATTTTATAGATGAGTAAACTGAAGCAGAGATGATGGACGACATCTACTAAAACCTAAGCATCTAATTCCTCTTTAGGTAGCTAAGTTCAACATTTTTGTGCCACTGACATTAACAAAATCTGATCCAGCTATTGTCCAACTCTAAATGCCTAGATTTCCGCTGACAAAATAATTTAAATTTATAGAACTGAGCATACACAAAACTATCTAATTTCTCATGGTGCTAAGCTTCTCAGCACCCTAGAGGAATAATCAAACTAGGTGCTCCATCATCTTATCAACTCACTTTGTCATGTGCCAAGCCCTCCATTTCTGTTCCAGTTGGAATTTCTCTTCCTTAAACATGGGTGAAAAGTGATGTATAAAATATTTCAGAAAAAGTGTCATCAATACATTTTATGATGGCATTAATTCGTCCCTATCTCTTCTGGAAACATTTTGTCTAATTTATCCTAGGATTGCATTTGCCTTTTTATGTGTGGCTTAGAGTCATCCTGCAATCAGCTAGTACTCCCAGGTCTTTCTCCTCTATCATTTTCGGCTGCTAATCTTCCAGTTTCCTGAAATTCTTGTGGTTATCCCCTAAAACTTTGGCATTGCATTTTGTTCTATTTCTATTTCTTGAGGGCTTTAGGTTATCCAGTTTCTTGTAGGATATTTTCATAGATTTCATAGACATTAGGGCTGAAAGGGAAGTCAGCTTGGGTCAAAGGATTCCAGCAAGATAAGTGTCCAAATATTTCTTGAAAGAGTCCAGAGCAGGTGCCTGCACCACCTCTGAAGGCAGTCTATTTCAGGCCTTGGGGGCTCGGACAGTAAAGAAGTTTTTCCATATGCCTAAAATGGACTTGGAGGAGTTTGTGACCTTTTGATCTTGTCATCCCTTGGGGCATTCCCCCAGATCCTGATGCACACTAGGGATGTACGAGGTTTCAGACTGTGCTTAGGATGCGGAGAAGCTTTGGAAGCTTCAGCATCCAAAGCAGCATGTCCGGATCAAAGCACTGGCTTGATTAGGCTTTCCGCAGTGATTCAGAGTTTCCAAAGCACTTCAGAAAAGCTTTGGAGCTGCTTTGGCTATCCAGCCATAGGGTATAATGGGCAATCAATGAAATATCTATAACTTCGTTGTTTTTTGTCTGATTTGGATGAAATTTGACGGGGTGGTAGCTTCTGCTCAGAGTGTGAATCCTACTAAGATTCAAGAAGATCAGTGCAGGGGTTCAGAGGGAACTACACCCCAAATTCTTGAAAACAAAACTCATGTCACTTGTATGTGTTACACCACAGGGGGGTGAAAACGCCAGGGGTGGTGGCCCCTGGTGAGGCCACAAAGCCTGCCATGTTTCAAGGAGATAGGTGCAGTGGTTTGGAGGGAACTGCACCTCAAGCTGTTGACAGGCAAAACTCATGACATAGATGACCCTGTGCATGTTAAGGTGCTGTGGGCTGAAAACTGGTGGTGGCCCCTGCTGAGGCCATGAAGCCTGACAGATGCCAAGGAGATTGCTGCAGGGGGGGTTCTGTGTTCTGAGGCCCTGCACCTCTTGCTGCTGACAGGCAAAACTCATGACATGGGTGCATGTGCAACTGACTGTGTCTGTCTTGGGGGAGGGGAAACTACTGTAGGCCTGGCTGCTAAGCTACTGTGTTACCAGTTATCAGTCAATCATGATTCACTCAGGGACCAGCTCAATACACAGTTGCTAGGTAATGTAACCAGTTAATTAGCAACAATTAACTCCTACAAAGCCATAGACAGACTAAGGAGAGGAAATAATCAAAAAAGAAAATCAATTGCCCCAAGACAGAGATAGCCAGTTCCTCAAGCACCCATGGCACAAGTTTTGTCTGTCAGTAGCTAGGGGTGCAGGGCCCCAGAAGCCATACACCTATCTACTCAATAGCTGGCAGGCTTTGTGGCCACAGCAGGGGCTACCATCCCTGCACCTTTCACCCTGCTGAGACTTAACATATACAGGGTCACCCATGTCACAAGTTTTGCTTGTCTGCAGGGGTGGAGGGATGGGCCATGACATGACTTCAACCTGTTGCAAAGGGCTCAGAATTTTGGAATTTGGCAGTGGGGGAGGGCTAATTACATTTGGCCCATGGGATAGAGGTTTTGCACCCATGATCTATACCAATAATCCCTCTCAAGTTTTTATCATCAGCAGGTTTTATTAGTACTCTCTACTTCTTGTGCCAACATCATTCATGAAAATATAAGACGGGTACCAAGACTGATCCAGGCAGAACACGAGTAGTAACCTCATCTGAGCCTAATAATCCCCCTTTCACTACAACCCACAGTAGTCTTACCCATCAAACTCATGTCTTGCCCTGGGCCAGATACAGATCACAAGGCTCCTTGGAGGCCAGATCCAGCCTAGGGCATGGGTTGACTCTGGTGATGGCAGCAACAGTTGTAACTCCAGCCTGGTGCATGTGGCAACAGCAGCAGCGGCTCCAGCTCCTGCAATATGCTACATGCCATGTACCAAAGCTGGAGCTGCTGCTGCTGCTACAGTTCATGCTGCAGTGGTAGCTCTGGCTTCAGAATGGAGCACATACCAGTGTCAGTGGCAGCAGGGCTGGCATAGGAGTCTGCCTCCTTTGTTGAAGCTGCTCCATTTTTGTATAAATAATTAGTTATGGGACCAGAGGCATGTGACTCTAAAGCAGTTAGGGCATTTGGGGGTTTGGGAGAACTGGTTCAAGTCCCTGCTTTGAATTACGCAGGCTGTGTCTACAAAAGATGCTGACAGTGCAGTAGCTTGTGACTACTGCATAGTAGCATTGCATGGCAGAAAGCATGATGTTGTTGCCGGCACAAGGTGCCCGAGGGAGGTAACAATTGGGTTCGTTGCCCGGTGTGCGTCGCGCCAAATAAACACACTGGGGGAGAAGCAGACAGAGTTTATTTGAGCTCAAGTAAAAGGCACAGGGAGACTGTATTGTCTCAAATCCTGCACACCTAACCCTGCAACAGCGAGATCTTTATACCCCGGTCAGTTTCACTTGCAATGATTTTCCACCCGCTGGCCCCCCTCTTTCTTCCCTTTTCCTCCTCCTCTCTCTCTCCGAGCGGTGCCCTTGCATTCCACAGATAACAGTTTTAGCTCGCCTGCTTTCCAGAAGGACAGGAGATTTGCAGGCGCCAGAGAAAGGGTTGCAAAGGTTGGGCAAGGGGGGGCTTTGGCTCTTCTGAGCCTGGAGCAGAAGGACTTCCTCGACACTCGTGGTCTTTCATCCCTCTGAGTTACCCAGGGTTATGCCCAGTGTCACCAACAATGTGATGCTATTGCACAGTAGTCTCAGGCTACTGCGCAGTCAGTGTCACAAGAAAGCCATTCAGTGGCACTACTGCACAGTAACTTTCGTTATTGAGCAGTCATTTAGTACTTGTTATACAAGTACTAAATGACTGTGCAGTAGGGGTGCGTGAAGCAGGCTCTATTCAATTTGGATTCAACCCGAATCAGGGACAGTGATTCAATTTATTGATTCAGATTATTGTCTCTATTTGATTCCGCCAAATCTGAATCTGAAGATTTGATGCTGATTCAGAGAATCAGCAATTCGGACATAGACACAGTTTTAAAAGTTTTTCCTACATACCTTGCGGTAGCAAGTGCGGTTCGTGTTTGCTGTGATGCTGGGGTGCATGGAGCATTTCACAGGAGTGTGTGGGGTGGGGGGGCCCTCCACGTGCTCAGTGGCAAACCCAGAAGTGGACTGGAAGTACTTCTGGGTCTGCTGGGGAGCACACTGGGGACCTCCCCATGCCTCCCTAGCTCGGTGATCAGCCAAAGGGGGACCCTGGGTGCCCCCATAGACCCAGAAGGCATCAGTCACTGAGCCGGGGGATCACAGGGAGGCATGGGGTGGGCCCCCAGCAGACCCAGATGTAGTCTGGAAGTGCTTCTGGACCAGTTCTGGGTCTGCTGCTGAGCATGCTGGGGAGACCCTCATGCTTCTGTGGAACACTCCATGCACCTCAGCATTGCAATGATCACAAGACCTTGCTATCTAGAGGTATGTAGAAAAAGCAGTTTTTATGTCTGAATCTCCAAATCTTTCCAAATCTCTTCAAATCGATGCGGAGGATTCCAACTTGACTCGGAGAGATTAAAGGGTCCCCTGATTTGATTCGGATTTGGAGATTCAACCACCAAATTGGGCCGAATCTCCACTGAATCCAATCAGGGACCAAAGCTTTGCACGGCCCTACTGTGTGACCTTACTATGCAATAAAAATGGTTAATCATGACTAAATTTGATACCTGCAAATGCAGATATCAAATTCAGTCGCTATTAGTTAATATGCAGTAATGCACATGTAGACATGACCCAGCACTAAGTTGAGTGCCAAGTCTTCCCTGCTACTGACCCCGCCTCAGGGCTCTTGGCTGGGAGTTCCTCCTGCCCTAGGGCTGGGCTGCTCTCTGGCAGCCCCTAGCTGCAGGCTACAAAAGCTGGCAGCCATTATGTACCTTGGGGCACAGTGCACAGAAGCCTGGTGGGTCCTGTGCAACCCCCAGGACCACTGAAGTCCTCATGTGCCCCTGTGGGCAGAACACAGGCTGTCTCTGCCTGGCTTGTTTCTTCTCTATGGCTGCTGGAGGCCACAGGGCAGTGTTGCAAGAGGCTCCAGCTTGCTGCCTGCCTTGCCCAGCCCTGAGACCCCTCCAAGGGCTGTTGGCTGGCTGTCTCTGGCAGCAGGGCCAGCACCTGCTCCTTCTGTGGCTCACCCCCAGCAGTGTCTCTTTGCAAGTGATGTGCCTCTGCTACGCATCTCCCAGTCCCTGGCTGTGCCCTGCCCTCGGCTGCTAAGAGCTGTCCAAGGCTTGTATCACAGGGATAGTTGCATGGGGTCCCAGATGTCCAGCATGGGACATCATGTCTTCACCATCATCCCAGTTGAGCCCTGGCCCCACTTACATGTGCATGCCTGTGCTGACTGCTCAGGCCTCAACTGGACCCAGAAGGAGGCTGGTGACCTTGTAGCAATTTGAGGCAGTGCTGAGGTGCTGAGCCCCCACTCCATTCTGTCCCCTCTAGTGACACATCACTGGAAGAGGGGACCTCAGGGCCTTCATTGCCTCACCCTGCTCTCCTCCCTGGCCACTGCATCCACTGGCAGCTTGGGGAGCCCTGGCCAGTTGCTGCCTTGCCCTTGATGCAGCCCCAGACCCCGGTATGAGGAGCAGCTGGCAATGTTACCACTAACTGCCAGCAGTGCCAACTTTTCCCTGCAGGGGGTGGGGAGGCTCCCTGGCCACGTGCCAGCCTGCCACATACCATGGGCCGCAGACACCAGGTGCAGCTGGTTGCCCTTGCCGACAACTGCCCATACTCCCCTGACCCCAGGTTCTCCCACCCACAGCACACAGAGAGGCAGGACACAGTTCAGAATTTAATTCAGCAGTCTGTGTCCCCACAGCTAGGTAGATATGGGCCTCTCACACTTGGAGGAATGTGTTGATGCCAGCAGTGATGTCCTCCACAGCTATGGGAGCCGAGGATGCATAACACAGCCACAGGTAGCCCTCCAGGTAGTGGTAGAGGTTGTAGGGCAGCCCAGGCTTACCCCCCACACCATCATAGCTCAGGGTCCTAAACCAGGAGTGCAGGTGTGCCCAGGGCACCAGGAGGATCAGCAGCAGCAGGGCATAGTGGCTTGGGCAACCCTCAGCCTGCACAAACAGCTCATCATGAACTGCCCAGGCCACATACAGCAGGGGCACACTTGGGGCACAGCAGCAGCATGTGGGGGGCAGCCATGGGGTGCTTCTCTAAAGAGGCCCTCAGTGGGAAGGTGGGGGCACAATCAGCCCCTCACCCCAGTTGTCCGGGAGCCCTGCACACCCTGAGGCTGGGCACTGTGGGCTGGGTAGCAGTGCAGCAGAGTGAATGGCTTGCAGGAGCACAGGGGGGGAACAGGGTCTGGAGACATGGCAGCAGATGCTGCCAGCAGCCTGGCCTGTCTCCACCTTGGAAGGGGGCGAGGGAGACAGGCTGCCTGTGGCCAGCACCCAGTAGGCCACCAGCCCCAGGGGAGCACGTAGAGATAGGGAGCTTGGACAACAGCTTCCTGGGCCCAGGCAAGCCTGACTGACTTACTGTGGTCCCTTGGCACTTGCGCATGGCTGACCCCTGATCTGAGGTTGGGCAGCACATGGCCCCTGGTGCAGAACATCTTATCTCTGAAATGTTGCAAACCCTTACAAAAGGTTTCTGTCTCTTGCTTTTGCAGGGCTAACATCTGGATATAGGGGAGAGCCCACCAGCTGTGTTAGCAGCGCACACTGGATAAAACTGACCTGCGCCAGCAGCTGTTGGTGGTGGCAGAGGAGTGGGAGGCATGGGCATGGGCCTGGTGACAGGAGGATATTGCCCAGGACGCCTCCAGGAGGAAGTGCGTGACTGGGTGCACTGGGGGCACTATGTGTAGATGGAGGCCCTGGAGCACATTGAGCTGGTCTGGCAGCAGGTGGCCTCCAGGATGAGGCAGTGGAGTCTGAGGATACCAACTGCTGGACCCTGGATACTTTCCTGGGCCTGGTGGTCACGTCCAAAGCACCCACTTCCTGGTCCCTGTCCTTGGCCCTACAGGGCCCCTGGGTCTTGCTGGCCCCTGCCTGGGCCTGGGAGGAAGTCCTTTGGCACCTCCTGCCTGCAGAAGCCCCTGATCCCACCTGACTGGGTAAGCCCCACACCCTCCCACACCCCACACACCCAAGGACCTGGACATGCCTCACAGGGTTGCTGGTCTTGCACTGGGCAGCCAGATGGGGAACCACCTGCCCTCAGGGAGCACCATCCCAGGTAGCTGCAGCATGAGGCTGCCGCCCGTTGGGGTTGCCACAGCCCCTGGACCTGCAGGGGAATGTTCTGAGGCCAGTGTGCTAGGCACCTGCCCCCATGCTGTTCCCCAGGTTGGAGGTCTGTTGGTAGCAGAGAATGTGAGCTAGAGTGGGGAGTCCTGGAGCAGGTGATCAGCCAGGGCCTCCTGCACCAGTTGCCCTGGCCCCTGCTAGTGGGTGCACGGCCTGAGTTAGGAGGGCCTGCTGGGGCCAGCAGGGCTAGCACCATGGCCAACAGGAGCACAGGGCACTGGTCATTGCTGCCAGGGCAGGGCTGGAGCAGTGGAGCACTGTGCATCACTGGCAGGGCCAGGGGTGGGGCCAGGGGCTGGAGCAGCCATGGCACAGGGAGGCAGAGCAGGTCAAAGAAGGAACTGTTACATGATGCCCCTGCACTGGATACACAGCACCTGGGCAGGGAAGGGGCTGGCCAGGGATCAGAGGGTAGGGCTGTGTTTCTAAGATGGCTGCCATGTGTTGGCAGCAGATTTTGGCTTCTAAAATTGGTTGCCAAGCGCTGGTGGCTAGGGTCAGGTCCTGGCACTCCCCCTGGTGGATTTAGTGCCAAGTCCCTGCATATATAGACATCTGCCAATAATTGTAAATTTAGTCATGCCTTGTTGCACATTTAGGCACATCCACAGTGAAGGAAATCATTTTCAGGAGAACCCCAGTTTCAGTCATTGCAGAAGTTAGAAGGTATGTAATAAATGTAACTGGGGAGTGCAGGAAGAAATGAGCTCACTGAGAACTGGCTAACTGGATTCTATCCATTCCTATCAGGGGCCAGGGCAGTAGGTTAAGCAAATTACCACCAGTTTGCCAGTAGCCTAACTACCCCCACCTGTCCCCAGTTGCCTTCAGGACATGTCTGCTTGCTTTTAGGCAGTAACCTATTCAATGCCAGCAGGCTACTCAACAGGACAGGTCCTTCCTTGTCTAGCTCTGAGCTTTTGCTAACCGGTTTCTGGTTTCCTGTTTGTTCCTGAGTCCTGCTTCCTCACTCAGTTCTGGCTCCTGGCCTCCTGTTCCTGCTTCCTGACTTCAGCCCTGGACTGCTTGTGCTTCCAGAACGTGTCACTGCCTCCTGACTTCAGATTAGCTAAGTGATTGCCCATGTCCTGGTCCTGTACAGATGTAGCGGCCTGCTCCAGACCCCTTGGCCAGTGAAACAAGTCTGCATCCCCACTCCCTTGTTCTTGACAACCCTTAAGCTATGGTTCTACCCGGGGTGACTGCCTATACCTTAGCCCCATAGACCTTGACCTTCTGATCTAGTCTAGACCCTTGTGTACTTCACCTTGCCTTTTTCCAGTCCTCTGGTCTTTAACCTTCTAGGGCCAAGCCCCAACCATTTATTTCCAGTTGAACCACAGACATAAGTATCAGGATCTATGTCTGTGTAATTAACTTGAGACTCTTGGGTCTTTTTTTGCACAAGTGTGGAGTACTCAGAGCTGCAATAAAGTCAATAGGAAATAAGCTCTGGATGTGTAAAGTGCTCCCTATCGAAAACCTGAACCCTTACTTGGATGCCTTTGACCCTTACTCTTCTACACCCTCATAACAGTTTCCTAATGACCTCTTTCCATTGTTGATGTTCTTTGACCAAGTAGCTCTGTCATTGTCTTGGACCCTTCCTGTCCACTTGGTAATATTCATCCATGGTTTCCTTTGTGCCTATTTTTCCTTCCATTGAAGTATTGTGTTGGCCAGTCGGGGTGATACTTAATATGAGCCTTGTGAAAGCAAATTCATTAATGTCTGAAACACTTGGATTCTATAATGGTAGAGAATCCCCTGAAGAACAACTAAATTCTGTATTCTGAGAAGGATTTGAATTGTGTGCAGTGAATAAGGGCAAGAGTGACTCATTGAACAATGTAGACAAAACAAGTATTGAATAGCTGCTTGTTAAGTAAGCATTGTCCATTCTGTTCTTTGAATAAAGCAGGGTCCAGTGAAGAAAAAAATATGAGATCATGTAATTGAATAATGTACCAGGGAGGCAAATTAAATATTGTAATAAAGGTAAACTTAATTTTGGTATCTCCTAACTCAGGAGTGTTTGACTTGAGTCTTCCAAATTATTGTGTAACTAAATTCAGTTACTGAATGAGAGAGAATCTTCTGGGGATTTCCCCTATTTTGGGTGATTTTTAGATAGATAATTAAACTGTCTTTATGGGCTCTTTGCATTGCTGGAATGTGGCAAATAGTCTATGACAAGGACCGAGATCTTTCTGTTTTTGTCTTTTTTTTCATGTTGCTTGCACTTTAATCTGTCCCACACTATTTTACTTCCAGTTTTTTCATTGTCCCTCATTTCTACTCCCTGTTTCAAAATCTTTCCCAAACAACCATTATTAATATTGAATGACCTTGAGTCAACTGAGTTAAGTTCAAAATTAGTTTGTTAGTCCCTAATTAAATGTGGATTTTGTTTCTGCTAGGGATTAGTTGAAAAGAAAAATGCTAAAGTTAGCAAGGTCCCTGGCCTGCAAATAACTAGGTCAATTTTGGGAGACAGTAGACATATGCAGTAGACACTGAGATATTGGTTGTAATGCTGCTAAAATAGAGCTTAAAGGGCTCTTGTTTTCTGGCTGCTCCATCTGGAGTCTGAACCCTAAGACTGATAAAGGGCAGGTGGTGTTGTTGGGCTTGTTAGGGCATAGTCTGCTGGCTCAGCAAGGAGTTGATGAATGACCCCCCCAAGAATAGTGAATTACTCAGTCATGGAATCAAGAAGGACCACATTTCTATTCCTAGCACATAGGTCATGGCACCAGAGTGCTAGTCTGTATATTATATTGTACATTATTATGACAGGGAGACATGAGGTCTGTTTGCATATGCTCAATGCAGAGCCTCACCAAGGCATACTGAATAAATATAATAAACTTGTCATATGGAGCACTTTCATGGTTTGCTTTTCTTTTTAAATATATTTTCCAAATGTGAGATGAGTGGACCCGAATGAGGTTAGGGAATAGCCTGCTTTAATCTTTCTGTGACTGCATACTAAATCATTTTATCAAGCTGCAAAGTTTGCAAGCCAGGAAGGTCATCACCTTGCCACAAGAAGAGGTTATAAACAACAAAAAGCAAGAATTCCCTCATTCTCAGTGGTTTGCAGTGGTTATTTCACATTGGTTGAGGAAGTAACTGTGTCAGTGTGCCAGTCCTGGTGCAAAATGAAAACAAAGGCAAGAGAATATAGGGGGGAGAGAAAGAGCCAGGGAGCTGAACATTTAGGCCGGGTATAGGCATTGCACTTTTACCGGTATCAGTGATCGGAAGCTGGTCAATATCCATAACAGAACAGAAATTTGGCACATGCCTACTGATTTAAAAATTACAACACCTGGTCTAAGATTTGCCTCTCACCACCAACGGGTGAATGCATGTTCTGTTTGCTACCGATCTAAAGCACACCGCTTATGGAAAACCACATAACTTAGATCAGTTCCTGCTTGGGCTTTTTGAATGCCTGTACCTAGCCTTAATTTCCTCATCCTCACTGAATTGTACTGTTTGTCTCCCTATGATGTTAGCACACTTTATTTCTTGACAGAGTTGGGTATCATCAGCTCACGTGTTAGCAGCAGGGCACAAAGGTCTTTAAAACCCCTTTGTGGCTTGAGTTCACCAGTCAACTGGCTTGATAACAGCACAGTGCACTTCTGTTTGAGAAATCTAGATCTGGGATGCCACAAGACTCATGCTTCCGTAATTAAAGAAGGTTGAGGATGCCCTTAAAGTTTAATTTTAGGCTTATGGAGAGCTTTCTAAGCACCTTTGTTTTTATGCAGCTTCTGGTTGCAGATTCTTTGTAAAACTTTAATTCAGGTCAGCCAGGCATGATAATGAACTGAGGAATAAAGCATGACCAAAAGGAAAAGATGGACCAAAACCATCACAGTCAGCTCCTAGATTACTTCATTTCCTGTTATATTTACTAGCAATGAGGGATCCCATTCAGGATCACAACCCCATTGTGCTATAGAATCATAGAAAATTAGGGTTTCATAGTTTGATAGATGGGACCTTGGAAGAGAATGATCATCTTGTATAACTCCCTGCTCAAAGCAGGACCATCCCCAACTAGATCATCCAAGCCAAAGCTTTGTCTAGCCAGGTCTTAAAAACCTTCAAGAATGGAGCTTCCACCACCTCTCTGGATAACCTGTTCCAGTGTTTTACTACCCTCCTAGTGAAAAAAAGTCTTCCTAATATCTAACCTAAACTTCCCTTGCATAAGACTGTTGCTCCTAGTTCTGTCATCTGCCACCACTGAGTACAGTTTAGCTCCATCTTCTTTGTAACCCCCCCTCCAATAGTGGAAGGCTGCTATTAAATCCCTCCTCAATCTTCTCTTCTCTAGACCAAATAAACTCAGTTCCCCCAGTCTTTCCTCCTAAATCATGTCCCTTAGCCCCCTCACCATTTCTGTTGCCCTCCACTGGACTCTCTCCAATTAGTCCACATCCTTTCTGTAGTGGGGTGCCCAAAACTGAACACAGTACTCCAGATGTGACCTCACCAGAGCAGAATAGAAGGGAATAATCACTTCCCTTGACCTGCTAGCAACACACCTACCAATGCAGCCCTGTGTGCCATTAGCCTTCTTTGCAACAAGGGTGCACTGTTGGCTCATATTTAGCTTATTATGCACTGTAACCCCCAGGTCCTTTTCTTCAGAGCTGCTGCTTAGCTAGTCAGCCCCCAGTCTGTATTGGACATGGGATTGTTCCATCCTAAGTGCAGGACTTTGCACATGTCCTTGTTGAACCTCATGAGAATCTATACCAGAGATTCTCAACCTTGTTAGACTTAAGGAACCCCTCATAATTTCTTTGAATTTAGAAGCACCACATTAAAAAACTAATTTAATTCATTTTTTTTTTTTTACAAATAATTGAGCAATTAATTCTTGTATTGCAAAGAACTCAGAAAGACTACAACAGCTCAGAAATATTTTTGACACCGTGGATTTCTATTTGAAATGTTTGGTTTATTTTGTGAATCATGTGTAAGTATTTGCATACTCCTAACAGTACTAATCATACAATCATAGACAAGGAAGGCTGGAAGGGATATCCATTAATAATCTAGAACAACCCCCAGCCTCTTATGGAACCCTGGCTGAGAATCTCTGTGCCGTACAAACACTGGGTATGCATTTACAATTTGAAACAAGGTGTTATAAACAGATGATACTTGTGAGTAAGGGAGGTGGGGGGGGGGAGTTACAGTAGCAAGCTTACATGCTTACATAGGTTAGCTATTACAGACTTTGGTAGTTCCATATTATTCAAAAACATTTCTCCTTTTTCATAAATAAATCAAATGTACTTGTCCCTGACTGCTCTTTGGTCTGTACTGGGTGTGTCTACATGTGCCTTTACCGCACAGTAAGCAGTTTTTAGGCCAGCGTCTACACATGCAGCTGTTAAAGTGCTTTGTGTTACTTCCAAGTCAGTCCAGGCACACCCTGTTACTGCGCAGTAAGGCATCTACATGTGAGTTACTGCTCTGTAACTAATTAGGAGTAAATTTGATACCTACATGATAGTATCAAATTTACCCCCAAGTTGGCGTAAGTCACCATAGTTACTGTGTAGTACAGGCATACACATGTAGATGTGTGCCCACATTGCACAGTAATGTCTCGTTACTGCACAGTGACCTAAATTACACCACAGTAAATGCACATGTGTAGATGCATCCACTGACTAGTTAAGTTCCTGTAGATGCCATTTTAGAAATGGGTCTTATGAATAAACTTGAAAGACAGTGGAAGTGGCTTTATCGATCAATTCAAGATGGACAGTCTGGGTATGAAGGGCAGGATGGAAAAACTCACAACTGTTTGTTGAGAGAAGCTGAGATTTGAATCTGGCATCATTGATGGAAATGAGCAAGTGGCATGATAAAAATAATGATGGATAATTAATCAGGGAAAGGCAGAGTTGTGAAAGACCTTGACGGAAAGAAAAGAATCTGAACTGGCAAGAAGCAAGAGGCCAGTGGTGTGATTTAAATAGGAGAGTAACATGCCTAGTTCAGGCAACTGCATTTTGAATGGATTGTTAGGGGTAGGACTGAGATGGCTCGGGGAAGGCAGATAGGAGAAGATTACATTAATCAAAATGTTAAATAAAAACTTCAGATTTTATAAATTTTGGAGGAAGAGGCTGCAGAATTTGGAAGGAAATTACAAATGAAATTATTTTCTTGGAAGGATTGTAGTCCAGGGGCAGAGCTAGGTATGTTATGAGAGCCTATGCTCATTTTTCTCTCCTTAATTATTGCTTTTGAGAGATGGGGGGGGAAGGAGGGGGGAGGGAAGACAGCTTCCACAATTCATCTCGAGTCTGGAGACAAAGGTTTTCCTGAACCGAGGTTTTCTGAGCAATAATACACTGCCGATATATCAGGTTAGAATTTAAATGTGTTTCTTAGCACTCTGTTTCAAATTCCATGTGGAGAAGTGGTTTTGGGGAAGAGGATGAAGCAGAGCAGGAAGTAGATTACTCTGTTTGTAAGGTCTAGCTTAGAGTGGAAACTCTTCCAACATAAGCACTGTCTGTATGCTGTGCTTTGTAATGTCCTGGGCACGTTACTAGTAATAGATAAGCAGAAGGAGGAGGACCATATCTAGTATTTGGGTTCCATGTCTGTCATTAATCATGCACAATTCATATACCAAAATGGTGTATTATTATCAAGAGATATTTTTTTTCCTTTCTAAAGCCCCACTTAACTGAGTAAACAGCCTAAAGTTGATAGTTGTGCCAGGGAAACTGAGATCAGTGCACTTTCTTGATTTTCTTTAGTAATATAAAATGATGGGGTGGAGAGAAATTAAAAAAGCATGCAGTCTCAGGAAGTAAAAATATTGGGAAAATCTGAGTGTGAATGTACATTTCTGGTCTACTTAATTCATGACTGTGATAAACATGTTAAATATGCTGGTGATGCTACATGTTTGGGAAAGCAAGCCAATCCCTTTCAATTACTATTTCTTTCCTTGGGTGAGACATTTGAGTCCAAATAATGTTACCACTCTGCTGGACTTTACTTCAGCCAAACTGCAGCAATGAAAGATTATTTGTTTCTTTGTATGTGGAAATAACCCAAATGCGAAGACTAGAATCAAAGATAAGTTTTACAGGTTTCAAGGGGTTTTGTTTTTCTTCCTCAGAAGCATTGGGTATTAGCTGCAGCTAAGAATGGGGATTTTGATTGGGATGTGCCAATAACAAAACTAAAACCTGGAGAGTCCTGGCTAGAGGGTTTTGCTTCTTCACTCAGGGTCAGACCAATCACCACATTTGGGATTGGGAAAAAATTTTACTCCACAGTCAGATTGCCATAAACTGTAGGTTATTTGTGTATGTGTGTGTCCCTGGGTGTGTCTACACTAGACAGGTGAATGTCTACACATGCTCACTCTTAATGCATGTTAACTTAGGCGCAATTAGTTAATGCGCATTAATGCACATGTAGATGTGACCTGGCACTAACTTTAGTTCTGGGTCTGCCCTGCCACTAGGGTGCCAGCCTGAGCCCAGCCCCAGGGAACATCCAGGGATTGGGGTGCTGGGCACCTTCCCCAGGGCCCTGCCCCTTAGGCCCCTACCTACCCCCCACTCTGGGCTCTATATTGTATACAGCTATATTGTATATAGTTTCCCCCTTGTATATAGTTTCCCACTTGTAAGCAGCTTTTTTATTGGTGGTGGGTAGGGAGGGTGGTGGAGAGATTTTACTGGTTGAGGAGAGAAGGGGTTCTATTAGTTAAGTGAGGAGGGATGGGGGTGGGTGTTGTAAGGGTAATAATCTTTAATTTCACCTATGTGCATGTCCTGAGAGTGGTGCTGGGGTTGGGCAGGGGGCAAGGGGTCTATGGACTAAGCCAGGTCATGGGACAATCCCCATAGTACAGGAGGGAGTTGGGCAGGGGTAGGGGTGAATGATTCACCCCTCCCTCTGCCCCACTTCCTCCTGTACTGTGGTGGTCTTGGTCCCCAGCCCCAGGTCCCTGCAGTGAGGGAGGGAATGGAACAGGGGCTCAAGTGGGACCCTGGCCGGGCTGGGTGGTAAGACAAGCAGAGGCCCAGGGGGCACCCTCAGGCCTCCACTTGTCCTACCACCCAGCCTGGCCAAGACCCCACTCACCCCAGACCCTGCTCCTGCCTGTGCCCCTCTCCCTCCATCACTGGGCAGGCCTCGATCTGTCCCCCCCCTTCCCTGGCCCCTGCCCCCACAGACTTCTCCTTCCCCCACTGGGAGGCTGGGGCCGGTGCATGCTAATGCACATGCTCAGACCCCACCAAATAATTTGTCTCCCTCTGCCTATGCTGCCCCAGCCCCAGCCCAACTCCCTACCTCACCATGGGGCCTGGATCTGCCCCCGCCCCCATTTAAAAACAAGAAAAATTATAAAGGGGTACATGAACTGACACTTTGAGATTGAAGGGGTACACTTGTTAAAAAAAGGTTGAAAACCCCTGAACTAAATGATCTCCTGAGGTCCCTATCAGTCTTACTTATTTTCTTCAAAGCTAAAACACATAAAGATTTTTTATTGTTTTCTTTTTATATAAAGTTGGATGTTTGAACATTATAAACTTATTTACACAATTTAACTTCCCCTCCATATCTTCTGTCCAGATCCTATTCCATCTCTAAGGCTTCTGGCAGATGTTACACTTAAGACACAATTAGTCTGTTAATTGTATTTTAAATAGTAGCCTGCCCACATGTTCAGGCAATTAATAGCACCATAAAAAGGGAAACCAGCCACAAAGAATAGTATACAAAAATAGGGGCCAGGGCACTAGCTGCAGGAGATCCTAGCCAACCCCCTCCTCCTGCACTCCTGGCTCCATCCCACCTGCCCCGCTCTCCACACACCTGCTACCCCCTGCCCACCCCCAGCACCACTCTCAATACATGCACATATATACTTTTTTTGTGTACTATTTTTGTAGCAGATTTCTGTTGCACCTTAAATTGAACATGAGGCAGGTTTAGGGCCACACCAGGGTCTCCAGCCCCAGTGTGGTTGCCACCAGTTGACAATCAGTTGATTGTGTCTGCATCCAGGACTGCACTGGAGCTCAAACTGGCCTCAGAATGGTCCCTGCCATTAGATAATCAGGTGTTTCTTGGGCACCTGTCTTTCAACTTGCCAGTGCAGGGGAAGCCCACCATCATGTACTGTGCTGAGTTCAGACAGACCCATATACATAGCATTTCTTATTGCTTGCATGCAGGTGATTTCTTGCATACTTTGTCGATGCTTGAGGCTGCCTGCTGCCAGAATGGAGGAGCTCTGATTCTCCACAGGCGGAAATAGAATTATCTGTGGCAGAACATGAGGATGCCTACTGAGAGGATAGGAAAGTTAAGTGCTTCCCTTCCCTGGAATAGGATCACTTTCCTGATGCAAGTTGCCTATTTTTCTGAGAAGATGCCATGTAGGTTTAGACACCCAGTGGGCAGAGTAGGATCTGGGTGTTTTTGTACTCTTTTATTAGGGGCATAGAATAAAAAAAAAAACAAGTATAGGCAACATGGTAAATAATTTCCTGATTTGGTTGCCAGTAATGTTGATGGGTCCACAAGGTAAAATATGAAGAGCCAGGCTCATTGGCTAAGTACAGATGATCAAAAGGCCTGAGGCTGAATCAATTCAATCTTCACAGGTTAGTCTAACCTGCATAGATTGAACTGATAAGCAAGTGAACAGACATTCATTTTGATTCCAGAAATGCAACCACATGCCTGCAGTGGCCCAGGCCAAAAGCTGTGGGGCACTAGAGTTTCCCTGCCTGCTCAGCTGGCTGAGCTCAAAAGCTGAGGGAAAAGCACTTTTCACATTTATGAAAGAAGACACGTTACTAATAATTGGGTAAAATGTACACTCCCATATACCTTTAAAAAGTACTGTGTGCAGCTCAACAAAGTGAATGACTAATAACTGTGTTGAAGTAAAAAGAAGTTTTCTGCCTCAACTAGACAAAAGCCAGGAAAAAATCCAGCTGAATCATCCTTAACTGAAAATGTTTTGACTAGATAATGTACAGGGCTCAGTTAAGTATGAGATGTGGTAGACTGATAATAGTCTTTCCTGGCATTGAGTTGCTTTTTCAAACTCTTAATACCATATTTACTCACATACCACACACATCACCTCAACCCCCGCAGAAATAGCCTTTCAAAATGGGGGGGAGGGGAGGGATGTTTGGAGAGGGGAAAAACTGTTTTTTCTGCTCCGAATAGAAGTGTTGTAAGATGGCTGCTGCTTCTCTTCCCTTCAGCACCTTAATGGAGGGAGGGGTACAATCTAACAGAGGCAGATTTGGGATAGGGGGCTTGGAGAGGGGTTCGGTGGTGTAGTTGCACAAACTTGATCCCTACTGAATCCGAAGTGTAAAACAAATTGCCTGAGAGGAGAAGCTTCATTTCTGTTCAGGTGATGCTGAAGGAGTTAATTGACTTCACGGTTCCTTACAACCTACCTGAATCCCTCTAATCATTCTTCACTACACAGGTGTTAATGCTACACTCTCTTTTTTAATGGTCTTGATGTTTCTTGTTAGTCATATTGTTGGCAATGTTGCTTGTTAGTCATTCCAGGTAACTTTTCTCTTATTTCACAGCCTTGCAGATTGTTTTCAGCTCTTTTCAAAATCCTAGATCTGCCCATGGAGTTCAGTCTTTAGCAAGAACTAGTTTCAGTTTTTAGCTGAGCAGCCAAAAGCTGTTGATAATTCAGCTGTGAAAGAATTGCAAAGTGTAGCTTGTGCTTCAGCAAGGAAGAGAGGGTGAGTGAACTGAAGATTAGACTGTCCTTGGTCTATGAAGTCATAATTCTTGAAAAATCTTTTTTTCTTCAATCTACTTCCTCTTTCCCTGCCCTCCTCATAAAAAGTGTACATGCTACCAGGAGGGGCATATGTTATGTGAGAAAAGGTGGTCTTTTAAAATGTTGGTTGGAAGCTCAGGTTTCTTTTCTTGAAAAAGTTGAAGCACAAATTAAAAAAAGAGAAGAAAACGACTAAGTTATTTCATTACTAAGTATTTCCATGCTTTTAGAGTCTGAGCTTCTCCCACTGAAGTCAGCTGCAAAGCTTTCATTAACTTCAATCATGGTTCCTTGGTTACTGAAGTCCTGACATGCTGCTGAGTTACTGGAGGCACTGAAATAAGGTGGTTTAAATCATGCATGTCACTTTATCATAAAGAGCATGCTGTTTTTATTAGTGTTAATGGGAGAGGAGGGGGACACTGATCATTGTGCTGGAAAAATGACAGCAACCCCAGACAAATTTTAAATAAACAATGCATTGCAAAGTAGTTTAGACCTGAACATGGGGGAAATTTGGGAGGAAAACATTTGTCAGCCCTGGGCTTGAAGTACATGGAAACTAAGTTTGAAAAGTTTCTAAGAAAAAGATTTTGAATAGACATTTTAACAAAAGTGTAACTCCAGCTAGAATTTGCAGCAGCTTTCCTTTAACTTGATTTACTGGACCTCCATAGGACTCTGATACACTGAGCTAGGTCAACATCTTGAAAGGGCTATCAAAGATATGCTCATTGGCATTATATAGAGAAGATTCAACAGTCTTGATCCTCCTATTTGAGGATCCAGGATAATGGAATACTGTTCGTTAATCTAATCCAGTGGTTCTCAACCTTCTGTAACTCAAGGTATCCCTCCCTAACTTCTGCATTTGGCAATACCCCATTTCAAAAACTAATTTCACCTTTTTTTTTTTGGATATGGAAAAATGATAGAGCAATTCTTCTGTTGCAAAATTCAGAAAGGCTGCTAGGTCAGAATGTTTTTGATGCCATAGATCCATATTTGAAATCTCTGGATTTATCTTATGAATCATATGTAGGTGTTTGCACACTGCACAGTGCAAATATTGACCAGCATCCTGTGGCACACTTAAAAGGTTCTTATGGCACCTTAGTTGAGAATCACTTATCTAGTCTTTCAGCCAACAGTATTCATTAACTGTATTTAAGAAAATGAAACACATCCATTTTAACAGTAGTAGTACCATTTTTACACTAGTAATCGGTATTAAATATAGTACTGCATCACAGACAGGCGTTTACTCAGTTTGTGAACCTTCTGAAATAGTTGGAGCATTAACAATAGAATAATGGTTTCCTGTAGTCCATCAGAATTTCACCTCTTGGCTACAGCATAGTTCCACTGCTCACTACTTGTGGTTAATGATGTAAGCACCATAACTTTGTTCCACAGCCAGAAATCCTAGGATTATCCGCTGGCCTAAATGTCATGTTTCCTCCTAAGTCTTTCTTGTCTGCATATTAGCTTATCAGTCTCTCCATACCATTGTCATACGACATTCTTTCCTTGACCCTATCTCCACTGACCTCTTCATTTATTCACTCATTGACTCACTCACTTCCCACCTTGGCTAATGTAATGCTTCTTTTTAGAGAGCTTTCGAAATCTGTTTTGAACTCAAGAGTTTAGAATCCGATGGGTATAAATGTTAATATACATATTTGTTTTGGATTTAGGATAAAAATACATTGCTAGTCATCCAAAAACAGTGTGTCACATTTCAGGATTTATAGTATAAGATGAAATCCTTGTGTGATTATAATCATATTGCATGACTGAGCAATGAATCTAAATTAAAATAGGAAACCATATCATCATGTTTTCATCTAATATTCCATAATCGGAACACATTATCCTGTGTGACTTCTTATGGGGATAAAAGTGATATTCATGGTAAATCCTAAGTTTGGAAATCTGGGTTTCATTCTCTTTTCTGCAGAATCCCTCTGTGAACCTGGTTGAGTTATATTTGTTTTGCCTCTCATCAAGAAAATGCCTTGCATCACACAAGAATTGGCAACTGAATCCACTTGAACCGGGCTATGTTGACCCTATGGTCCAAAAGTACAATTGTAGCTCATAGACGCTGTTGCACTTAAAAAGTGGGTTTTTAAGCCCTGTGCCTCAAGAACTGACACAACATCCGGTTGATCACTAGCAGAAAGGCTTTTTAATAACAATACTATAAGCAAACTATAAAACTAAGTGACAGAAAAACACTCCTTCCCAAAATAAAATGAGCTACTCAACAAAGTCCTGGTACATATTTAGCAGCAATAGTGTTTTCTCACCCACGCAGGGAGAGGAAGCTAGTTCTGTCTTGCAGCTTCACCAAGCAGGATCCATTGCTGGTTAAACTGGGTGCAATGTAGCAGTGACCTCTCTCTGTTTCTCTTACAGTGCAAGTCTCGCTGGCAAATTTGCTTAGTTCTTATACTGTTTAATTGTATAACTTCAAAGCATTTTTCCTTGATGGCTGGTCAATTAGAGTCTGAACAAACAGGGAGGAAAAGGGCGACCATCATATCACAACTGTTAAATTGCCTGGCTCCTGTTTTTGGATTTGTCTAGGTGTAAAGACTTGTGATCTCTGCAAGCCTTGCAATTACAGGTCAATTTACAAGCGATGGGTCTGAGTGGTTCAACAGGATGTTTAGAGGCATCACCAGACCTGTTTTGGGGTATTTGTATATTAATGGGGCAAATCTGCAGTAGCTTGTATCAGTAATTGTCTGTTTACCAAACTCCAGACACACATTGAATGGTTGAGACATTTGTAACACTTTAGACATTGGATGCCTGTTAGGAGAAATGTGAGCAGGCTGTGTTTGTCACATACAGAGCATCCTTCCTGTACCTTTTACAAGTTTCTCTTGAAATGCATATTTAGTCTTTTGTCTTTAGCTGCTAGGTCAATTGAAATTTATATGTAGTTTCCTTGCCTTCACTGCCTCTTAGAGACACACACGTGATGAACATGTCAGTTCTCTGTTGACAATTTTCTTGATTTGACATAAACAAGCACAGAGAATAAAATCAATTGGGGTTGCTCTATTTTGTATAGTCCCAGCTGCCACTGCATTTTTGTTCACTGTTCTTTTAATCTGGTTAAAAAGATTTTGGGTGTAGGCCTGGCTGAGCTGTTACTGTATTCAGTATTAACAGACGTAGGTGGGCTGGCTCTAAATGAGTCAGCCTGGGCACTGACAGCATAGCTAAGTAATGCCCAGGTCAGCTGCTCAAAGACTTTAACATATTTGCAGCCTACACTGGATTTGGTGGTGCTGTGGGCTGTGCTGTCATTGGAACCCATGCTGATTGTAGGTTGATTATGTGCGATCCAAATCACACTTTCAGATGATACTATAGCCATTCTCAGTCCAGTAGCAGCCAGAAGATCTGCATTTGCCCTTATTCCTACTGTTCACATTGTGCTTTCCTCTCCTGCACACAATTCTGTCACTAGTGGTGAGATGCTTGCTCCTTTGCTGAATGAGGTGTCAGTCTGGAAAAGCTGACTTGTATCTCAGAGCAGACTTGATTAATTGAGTTTCCTGGAGTGTGGTAATTACCATGCTTCAGCAGACTCCAGCATCACGTGCATCAGGGTCCCCACAGTGAAAAATGGCAGCAGGGGTGCTTTAACTAAAGCTCATTGAACAAGCTTTAGTTAAAACATCCCCACTGACATTTTTCAGCGTGGGGACATTGATATACATGACATTCTAGAACTGCCCTAATTAAAGTGCCCCCCCCCGCAACTTCTGGAGCACATGTATAAATGCCCTTTCTTTTCTTAGCCACTATTTCAAAACAAAACTTTTCAGCTGCATTTTTATAGTGTATGTTTTTCAAACGGATATAAGCAACTTGAGAGTAAGTCTCATTTCCAAGTGAATACAGAGACTATGTTCCCATTGAGCTTTTTCAGTATGAAAAGTCAATGGAATTCAGGTTGCCTCGTTTTGTTTTTAAAGGAGCCTAAGTCAATTAGGACTTTTTCAGAATATGACTTACGTGGTTTTGAAAACTTTCCTTAGAATTGTTAAAGCAATTTGATATGGGAGTTACTATCCAAAAACACATCATTGTTCTCACTTTTGTTGGACTTCTATTGCAGAAGCAAACAGCAGAGAAGACTGACAACCTCAGACTCCCATGTTCATTTTTAAAAGGTAAATACCAGGGTGTACCAAGAACATGTAGAGCATAAATACCTTGGTCGTCTTAAAATTCATGTCCTATGTAGTATTTATAGTATAGAGATTGTATTGCTCCTCTTGTAGAGGCCAGTGCTTAGTAAAGTTTTGAAAGCTTACCCTCAGTCTAAAATATGAAACCAACAGCTTTTCCCCTTCACCTCTGCCACTACATTGTTAGAGGCCCACTCTCTTGTTAAATTCTGTGCAGCCTCAATTAACTATCATAGATTTTTATAGGAATTTATGGCTGTAGCACCGAGTGTTTCATGGTATCTAAAGCATTTACCTTCTGCCGCCATGAGGAAACGAAATATTTTATCACCGTTTTACAGATGGGCAATCAAAGTATAAAGAAATTTAGAGGCTAAGCATTATTTGTGATAAAGGGCTTGGCCTACAAGTTAGGTATTGCAGTGCTTGACTTGTGAACACCTGGTTCCCAGAACAACATCTGAACCTAGTTCAGCACTTTTGTTCCCTTATATATACATATATACACACATATATATGCGCACGTGCGCGCCACACACACACACACACACACAGAGAGTGTATTGAAAGTTATGTGCATCAGAAGGACAGTCCAAAAAAACCTTAATTCTAAGCAGAAAGCAGCCTAGTGCTAGGAACAGATGGGTCAGACATCTCACCTTTTTTCTCAGGCTAATTGCCAGAATGAAGGTGAAACTTCTGTCTATTTGAGTTCCAGTCCCCACACCTCCCCCACCAATCTGAGGGTAGATGTTACCTCTGTTCTTTGAAAGACTAAAGTAGGGCTTACTTTTCTGTTTTAAAGACAGCCAGAGAAGGAGCATGTAGTACACCACTGTTATATAAATTGAGGACACCTTGCCCATGTGAAAACTATGAACCTGGGAATATGCCAATGAAATGATCCAAAATCAACGCCAGCAGCTGCTGTCAAGTATGTTGGAGACCGAAGGCATCTGCCTGAGGCCGCTCCATAGATTTTGAATGTTCGCCAACACATTGCTGGCTTGTAATACATGTGTGGGAGGGAAGGCGGGACATAATTGGGGACAGCGTAGACATGCTCTGTTCCAGGACGGCACGAGCAGTTCTGGAAACTGAAAGTTGGAAAGCAAAGATGTCCCCTCCAGCTACCTTCCCTAATACTTGGCTACAGAACTATGCTTTCTTTCATCTTTTTTTTTTTTCCTGCAGCATGGCCCAGCTTCAACTAGAGGGGCAGAAAGTGCCCCATCCCATGCCTAGATGTTATGGCTTTTTCTAGGAGGTGACAGTTTGGGGAGAGGTTGAACTTTCTCAGGTTTAGAATACGGAACCTGAGTTTGCCATTTCCTGGACAAATACTCTAACCACTAGGACATTAAATAAAGATAGCTAGGCACCATTCACTTCTCCTAGATGGCTATTTTTGAACTTAGGTGCCGAATTACTAAGGTCCAGCATAAGTGCTCAAGTCCTTTCTTCCCAACCTGGTCCCAAGTCTGCAAAAAAACCAGAAGTCTAATTATACCTCATGTGCGTCAATAAGTCTTCAAAACCCCTCTCAGCAGCTACCTCCTCTTTTAGACACTCAAGCTGTGGTTGGTGGATATGTGAAAAAAGTGCTCCTCTGTCTTCCCCTACTAACCATGCTCTCTCCTAGCCCCAACTCCACTGAGCTGCTTGGGGCCCTCACAACTCGGGATTTTCAAACTAGGCACTCCAACACTACTTACCTAATGGTGGACTTTTCCAGAGCACCTGCCTCAATTTGGCTTGCACAGAAGACAGCTGGGGAGTAGACTTTTTAAACCAAAAGGCTAGTGGTTGGATCGCTCTCCTGGGAAAAGAAGGTTCTTACCATCCCGCTGCTGCCCCCAGAATAGCCAGGTTTAAAGCTCTCATACTGAAGCAGAATCTATGGCCCATGTGCTTATGCAGTCCCCTGGGATGCTGTGAGATAAATTACATATTTAAAATAGTTCTCCCACATTCAAGTTGAATACTTCAACCAATCGACTTTTATGGGATAGTGAGAACAGGGACTTCTCTCCCTTTAGACTGAAATTGAGCATCTACATACTTTTCAGGGCTGATTACTTCAGTCCCGTCCATCCCCACTCTCACCCCTTTCCCCCAGAATTTCCTACTGACAAATTTAAATAGCTCATGTTCAGCTTGCTGGATTCTGCAAATCCCATTCTTAAGCATCCAGCTCTGTTCACATGTTGAATAAAAAGTCTGGGCATGTAATTTGAAGTTGAGATTCCTTCAGACACTGAGAAGCCTAAAATTTGGGAGCATTGCCTAAAGCCTCTTGTACACTTTGCCCCAAGTCAGGGGCATAAAATTCCCTGAACTGGATCCAGGCTGTGGGACTCCTTGCAGGCTGGATATGGAGCCAGTGGCAATGGCACAAGTAATGCTATTTTGGCACACCCTCCCCCACTGCGAAAGGCCAACAGGGCTATAAGGCTATTGCAGTAGGCCCTGTCACTGCTTAATTCACCCCTGTATTCCCAGCCCCTCTGGGAGCACTTAGAGTAGCCTATTCAGAGGATAAAATAAAAGGTAAATGTATAAAGAGAAGTACTTCAGTTTAGAAGTTAGACTATTTAACATTTTCAGCATATAGGGCTTATCCAGTTGGTGCACATTTACTGGAAAATGCTCTTTTATGTTCCTAGATTCCAACTGTTTGCCTTAGTTGCTAGAGCAAGAAAGGTTATTAAGTTGTCAGTAGACTTTCAGCTTAGCTTCATATCTTTAGTCAAACTCACACCACAAACTAATGAAGAAACTAATGAAATAAAAACTTAAAAAAATAGCTAGGAAGAAACATGACCTCATGGAAATATCTTGCTTTTTTCACCCCAATTTAAATATCCATTTATAATTTAACCCATCACAAGTAGACCATTGTATCTGAGGTTATTCATACTGCCAAGTGACTGAAGACAGCTTTCATTCTGTGACTGTTCAGCTTTGGAGAAATCTTTTAACCACCCCAGATGCGTCTCTTTACTGCTACCATCTTGGCAAACAGTACTACTTTGGTCACATCTGAATACCATGCTCAGTTCTTATCATCTATCTGCTGCTCTTACTACCTTGCTAAACTGCCCCCCCCCCCCCACCCCTTCCCTGTGGCTAAACAGTTCATCCTTTCCATGAAATATTCCTTTCCATTTGATGACCCCTAATTTTATCTGTTCCCTAGTCCTGTTCTCCCTCTGTTCCCTTTTGTAGGTGATCTTACTGCCTACTCTGGTTTCAAATGCCACCTTCACATTAATTCAACGCAGACTGACAAAAACCTGACATGGCCTCTGACTCACCTACTCTTTTACTCCACTCGTGTTACCACTGCCAATGTTTATTGCCAGTAATCTTTTCTTGATTCTTCACCTTCTTCAGTGACACCATCTTCTCTCTTTGCTTCCATGCTAAGCCCTTCTCTGCTATGGTTTCTTAATGTAAATATATTATGTTCTCCATGATTCCTAGAAAATTCCAAATGTGCCTGCTCTTCACTTGCCTCTGAGGCTATCCCATCATATCACCTTCAATCACTGCTTTGATTTCACAAAACCTTTCTACTGATGTACTAACAGCAAAGATTCAGGGCACCTGTTAAAGATAAGAAAAATCAACAGGCTTGTTCTTCTCTGACACAATTAACTTCTGATTAACTTCCTCTCCAGTTATTTTATCAGCATTTCCTTCCAATTATTGACTCCCACACTTTCATCCTTTGTTCTTGCCATACTTCTGTGTAGGTGGATCTTGCTGGCTATTTTGGCTTTTACCACCATCGTTATGATGATTAAATGCAAATTAGGAAGCCACAGTGCATAAACTTCACAAATTATACCTTTAAAAAAAATAACTTGCCAAGAAGAACTATTCTGGTTTGAGAAGTGATTTGAAATGCAAAACTACTTTTCTTCATCAGTTGGTCTATAGACTAGTTTGGTCATTAAGAAAACAAACTTATTAGTTAAAAGAAAAAAAGGTAGTAAAATCTACTTTTCATTCTGGTGCTTTCTTTTTGTTCATGTTTGGTGAGAGCTCTCTGTCTTCTACCCTTCAAGCACAGAGCACAATCAAAAATAACAGGCTAAAAACCCACTGCAAGATGGAATATGGTCTAAAAGAGCTGTCATTTCTCCTTTTGGAATTCTGTAGTAAGATTAGTTTTTTGAAAGAAATATTTGATGCATTCACCTTTATACCATTTCTCTCCTTCAACCCTTCAAAATAAGGAAACATAAATATTTTTCTAGATTTATAATCTGCCCTATTCAAAAGGTTCAGAGGAGCAACTATAATTAAAAATAGAGGGAATTTCTATATCCATGCCACCTTAATTTTATCTCCATGTGTGAATGCACAATTATATTGTCTCTAATTAAATGATCCCATATTTTCCATAGGAACTGTGGCTCATTCAGTGCACAGAATACACAATAAGTGGTTATTCATTATTTTGTTTCCCCCCAGTTGTTTAGTGTGTGGGCTTTTTATATTATTTACTGCACACTGTTAAAACCCTGCACTGAAGGCAGAATTATTTATTTCTCTAGGGACTTTTCTATGGCACCCATAACTGATCACTTCACAAATGATTCATTAACTTCCCAAGAGCCCTATAAAATACTCCTATAACTATTCCCCTTTTACAGATAGGAAACGGAGATACAAATATTTGGCAAATACATACACACATACATATATAAAAATCTACTAGTTCTGACTGCCTAATTTGAGATCTTGAGATTTTGCAGAGCATTCAGCATTTTTCTACACACAGTGCCTTATTTTAGAGATACACAGGTATCAGACACCTCCCCCTACTTTATTTCCCCAAATGCACCTTCCCCAGTCATTTAACTATATCCAGAGTAGCTACAATATATTATCATGTGGACTACAGTGCTAAACAAGTCTCTTCCATGCTACCAAACAGCACTTGCTTTGAAAACTGCTGGATTGCAAAAAACAATGGATGATGGGATAAAATAAGAGGCATTACTCAGTCTGACCACCCTTTCCTGGGGGGTGGGGAAGGGCAGATAGGCAGCAAATAAATCAAATAAGTCACACAATATTCAAAAAGTAGCCCTGGTTGACTTCAGTTAAATTTGTTGGCAAATCAGACCCCGGGGTCTCAAGTTCTGAAAAACAAGGAATGCACAATCAGTGACAACTGTGAAAGACTTAAAATTAAGCATCTTGTCTAGCATCATACAGAAACACTGTAGCATCAGGAACAGGGACAGACTACAGTTAAACCATATCCACAAGATCATCTTTTCTTTCTCTTATTTCCTGTCTCCAATGTATACCTACCTCCCCTTTGAGGGGGACCAGGGTAGAAGGAAGAGGCTGCTGGCACTGGGGAGAAGCCAGAGTGGTGCAGTGCTCTTGGAACAGTGAACTGTCCCCCTCCTCACACCTATTTGCACTGGACTGCAGGACTCTGCCTTGTTAGCTCATAACATATCTTTCTCAACGCCTTTGTTTTCCTGCTTTCTAAACTGGCTGCCTTAGCTTGGTGGGTTTTTATACAAACATCAAAAGGCATATCATCCCTGGGGGTTACAGTGGACAATAAGCTGAGTATGAGCCAAAAGTGTGCCCTTGTTGCCAAGAAGGCTAACAACATCCTGCTCTGCATTAGTAGGTGTATTGCCAGTTGGTCAAAGGAAGTAATTATTCCCCTCTATTCAGCATTGGTAAGGCCACATCTGGAGTACTGTGTTCAGTTTTGGGTCTCCCACTACAAAAATGATGTGGACAAATTGAAGACTGTTCAGTAGAGCACATGACTTATGAGGAGAGGCTGAGGGAACTGGACTTATTTAGTTTGGGGAAGAGAAGACTGAGAGGGGATTTAATAGCAGTCTTCAACTACCTGAAGAAAAGAGCTAGACTGTTCTCAGCGGTGGCAGATGACAAAAGAAGGAGCAATGGTCTTAAAGTTGCAGCAAGAGAAGTTTAGGTTAGATAATAGGAAGAATTTTCTCACTAGGAGGGTAGTAGAACACTGGAACAGGTTACCCAGATATGTGGTGGAATCTCCATACTTGGGGGTTTAAGACCTGGCTGGGATGATCTAGTTGGGGCTGGTCCTGCTTTGAGCAAGGGGTTAGACTAGATAACCTCTGAAGTCCTTTCCAACCCTAGCTTTCTATGATTAACTGTGTCCCAACCAAAGTCTGACATCTTTGTCCTTCATGGAGGGTTAACTAGAGCATATCTAAAAAGAATATGCTGTTGTTCAATGGATTTTTAACACAGTAAAATATGATACTTCTCTTGCATTGCTCCTTGAAACAGCTAAATCACTGTAGCTAAGAAAAACAAACAAACAAACCCCAGAATCCCACCCCCAAACGAAACAAAACAAAGACAAAAAAAAAAAATCTGTCTGAGACCTTACATAGAAAATTTCAGGCCAAACATTTAAAATTTGCCACAGAGAAAAGTAACCGAAGAGAGGTTTATACAATGGAAAGCAGGGGACAGTCTTAACAATATGGCACTGCCAGCTCTGCCTAATTGTTTTAAAAAATATTCTTCTATGTGGATGTCACTGAATCTCTACATTATGGAGCAGCAGGCTGAGAACTCTCTCTCTCCTTCTGGTTTTCTGATCAAACATAATTGCTCAGAAAATTTGCAGTTTCGATACCAGAAATGTCCCTGAAATAGCTACTGATGTTAGTGGTACTTTCTACAGGGCACTGTGGGAACAGTGTAAAACTTTCTAGGATGTACCTATAGACTAGATCCAGATGAATGTATGTATAGTTGGTAAAAATGATATTTTGTACTGCAGTATATCATCTTAAATCAATTATCTAATAATACTTAAAAACTAAGCAACATGTGTAAAGTTCAGAAAGTTGTTTTATTTCTATAAGAATGCACTAGAGAGTAAATTTAACCATACTGAAAAGGAAAATAAATGATTTTTCAGGATAACTCTTTAAAATGACTAGCTTGCTATGTTGCTTCTGGATTCTCAAAAGTAAAGAAAAAAAACAATGCTTTGTTTTATTTCATCATACTGTTACCTTGAAATACTGCCAATATATTTAAATGAGTTGTCATATAGCTGAACTGGAATTGTTTGTGGATATTACTGTTTTATTTAATGCATTTTGGAAAAAAATATATAAATACTACAAACCAAATCTCTTGGCATGAAGCAACAGTTATGTCAAATAATTCCTTAAATTATTTGGTTGTATATGATGCATGTTTGAGCCAAACTTTGGGCCATTTGAAAGTGCCAGGAGTAAGATTACAGTTGCAAGAATTTTAAAATCAAAACTATATGGTTACAAGTTTAGTACCTGCTTCTTGTTGCAAAACTCAAAATTTAAAAACGGGACTAAACCCTGAAGGCCAGCAAACATATGCACAACATAGCTCAGGTTGTGCGTGTGCACCAGTGAAAATGACATGAAGCAGCACATTTCTGTACTCCTCTGATCTGGGGTTGTATATAGGGCCAATTAATTAGCATAAATTAGCTAATTATAGCTAATAAGGCAGCCAAAAATTTGTCCCATTGTCTGAAGTTTCATTTATATATGCATTCTGGAGGCAAAAAATGGGATTTGAGTGTTTAGAAGTATATGAGAGAATCAACTTGGATCTATGTATGAACCTGCCTAACAGTTAAATAATTGCTTGCTTTCTGTGATGCAGGGCACCTACCATCAATGCATCTTGGAAACTATAGCAACCAGAAGATTTTCTAAACAAGAAGGTAGTTACTTTTGTACATCTTCTAGCTGTTTTATTACCAGCTTGCTTATGTCACTTACAGAGCTTAACTTTTCAAAGTGACAGACAGTATTTAAAATGGAAAAAATTCTTCAAACTGTAAAACCTTCAGGTACAGACAGACCTTCCAGGTATTTTATCAAAATAGGTCACTATATTAGTAATTTATAACTTGTGGAACAATAGGATAAACCCAAGGTGCAAGTGCTGATATGCAATGGTTAAATCTAGTTACAATAGTTTTTCTTAACCTTCAGAACATTGGCACTTTCATGGCTGCTTAACTAGCTAAGTGAATGGTTTAAAATCTGCAGTTTAGAAAATAAACAGCTAACACACTTCCTTGTAACGCTATGAGAGTTGGCCCCAATGATAGAGCCAAAATTTTAGGTCAAAATTTTTCTAAAAATGCACACATATGATTTATATATACACTAGTCTGAGCTCACAAACTACACATAGACATTCCAATCAGGCAGTAAGATATGAAACTACATGATTTACAAGTATGACTCCTAACTTTATGAATATTTTTTAAAATATTAAGACTTGCATAGATTAACATGTACTGTTGCAAGTGTGGAAAATGGATTTAAACTGCAGATTAAATTTAAACTAGAGGTCTTATGGTTAGTGTACATAAACATGTTGGCCGTGACACAGACAGGAATTCATTAGAAGAATTTATAGGGACCTGAAAGCATTTCTGTGAACACATTTTTTTTTTCAGTCATGGTTTTTTTTTATTCCCCAATAAAGACCAGTACAAAACTCGCCTTTTCTTTTTTAAATCATGTAGAAAATGAGCTATTAAATTGTTGAATTTAGTCACTTTTTCCCCAATTGGATGGCTTAAATATGCCACTGGACATCCAGGATACAATACATATTGATGACTTTTGCAGAATTTGTTTCAGCAGTGACAGTAGTACTAAACTGGCATTAACAAACATGTCACATTGTGGAATTAAACAACTGTCTTTTGATAACCTATACCGCACACCATGGTCCATTAACAGAAGAAAAGATAAATGCTTGCCAAGTATGTCCCATCCAGTACATGCAACCCAGGGGAGGAGCTAGAGCATTCTTTTCATCCCTTTTGCTGACCAAAGTCCTTTAATCCATTGCAGTTCAATTGCAAGGGGTATCCGACATCCTTCAACTGCTACTGTGCAAACAGAATGCTGAAGGCCATCACTATACAGCACACAGCTACATATGGGCTCTTCCGTTCACCTAGAGGAAAGAATTAAAATGAATTACTAAACAGTTCTCATTGCATGACCAACTAGACATGAAACTGATTCTAGGTTAATATAATGTAGTGATTATTATTATACTGAGTTGAAGTCCTTGAAAGGATAGCTACTATTGTCCAGCTGGAACAGATTCGGTACAATTTCACAGCTGCCTTGATATGCCCAGATTCTAGGTCTTTTTTAATGCTAGACTGGTGCTACAGAGATAGAATATGGTCCAGGCTTTTTTCATGCAAATCAATATAACAGGACTAAAAATGCAGATACACTCCTAACTTCCCTTTCAAAAGCTTTATGTGTTTAACTATTTGTGCTACTGCAAGCAAAAAGCCAACTAACAATCGCTGCTATGCACCCAGTTTCATATTGTCAATTATTATACTTCTTTGTGATTTTAATGAGCTCAAGGAAACTTTCTTGCCCACCTGTTCAAGAATTAAAATACACCATTATGACTCTCATCAACCAAAGCAGGCATTAAAGAGGGATGGATCTTAAAGTCGTTAATGGTGTTCTTAACTCTTTAACTATGCTCCCTAGGTTTATACGGTTGTTAAGCTTATTCTCCAAGCCAAACAAATAGTCATTGCATTCAGTTTCTGCCTTCCCCAGCTCCACATTTTGTTAACCCACCAACTTCTCTTCCTTCCATCTCAAGAAAAGAGCTCCCTACACTGAAGACTATTGTCAGACTAACACTGACAAAAGCCGTAGGGATCTTTGAAGATGTTGTTTGTTGCATTTAACCATTTAGGTATGAAAAAACAGACTTGGGGCTGCTTGCTTTCTCTTTACTGTTGAAGAACTCCTTGAAAAGTCCATCTCTTAATTATAAAGCACCATTTTCAAGATGTAATTGCCAGAAAATAGTTTGCAAAATGGGAAGAAAAAGCCGCCGGAGTTCCTGAATTGGTACTCTATTGAAGTTGAACGTGCATACAAACATTCCTTTTCACAAGAAATCCTTTCAATTTCAAATAATAAATTCTTTCCATAGTAAATGAAACAAATAAAATACTTGTAGTAACACCTCCCATAAGTAAGGGTGCTTGCCACAATGACATTACAAGGCACTGTCATCATCTGGTATACATTTAATTAAACTTCAAATAACCAAGTGAATTAATGTCGGTACTTCCACATGTGGTTAAAATTAATTTTTGAGGAAGTCTACCTCCTACAGTTTAGAGTATTACAATTTTCATATGGGTCTTACTTGTCTGCTCTTAATTTTCTTGAAAGAGAGATCACCATGTGGCAGGATTAAACATCTTTTTGCACAATTCTGTAAATATGTAACCACTTGCCTGTTATTAAAAGCTTATGCATGTGTGGAGTGAAAAGGTTGCTTAAAACACACTGTGCAAATTAAGCTCCAAGCTAGCGGGCATTCCTTTTTTAAACAAGCCCACACTTTTGTTCACATCTTCTGACATTTTATTTAACAGAAACACAAATATCTTCAGTATAGGAAAATGGCTAAGGAGATAGCATGCTGTCCCATAAGGAGCACACAGTAGGGATGCCAAGAGGAACCATAGTTCAAGGGAAGGAAGTCAGTGAATCACACGACATAAATGCTGAAAAGTGAATAAAATGCGTCTTTCACAGGCAAACAAAAGATAAAGTCTAATGTGAGATCAAAAACCAGATGTTCCACTTGTGGGTGCAGACATGCAATAGAAGCTCAAGTTGAATGATGCCTTTTAACAACATCAACTACACCATATTACTCCATCTAGCAAAACTGAGTCATTTTTTACAAGTTAACATGAACATCAAACTTATGTTTATTTATAGCGGCGTACAGCAAACAAATATTGTAAAATCTAAAATAGGGAAGATATGTTTTAGGCTGGTTTAACTCTGCCTTTTTACCAAGCTAAAAGAAACAAAGGTTGGTAGACAGACATACTTGTAATCCTGAGCAAACTATGTTATATACATGAAGTTATACATATATTTTCTAATGTAACTGAAAACTCTAAACTGTTTTCCTGTTGCCACCTTGCTAATGTATTTAAAAAAATATTTTAAGGGGCGAAACTTTTAATTCAAACCATTTTCTATTCTATTTTCATTACAGGTATAACAATTTGCAGTTGCTTCTATTGAATTTCATGTCAGTGTCACAAAGGAGCACTTTTTTGGCATGATAAACAACACTAGTACTTTTGTTCACAGTAAGAATGCTTCCAAAAGGACTAGAGAGAGCAGGAAGGGATGAGTCTGTTTTTCTTTATGCTTGTGATGGCAAACACTGGGAATTACAGACACAAGAACCATATTTAGTTGTACACATACACCACAACCTAAAAATCTGTTTAATTGTTCTTTTAAATATTTATCCATAAAAGTTCATCTGAATCTTCTTTATTGATCACACTCAGAACTGCCACTAAGTAGTCACACACTTTAATTAAAAAAAAAAAATGAAACAAAAGTGACCACAACTGGCATTGCAGACTTAAAATACTTGTGACTTCAGTTAAGAGAAGAATGTCCCCTTAAGTTGGCCAACCTTTTTATATTTGTCACTTGGTACCAATGATTTTTCATCATAAACAGTCATTTAATCTTCCTTCTCAGTTTCTCCTATGTTTTTCAGCTATTCCTGAAAAGAACTTTAGAGCAGTGGTCTCCAAAGTGGGGTGCGTGCAGAAAATATTAGAACTTCTATTTCTATAAATATACATATATTAGGGCTGCATGCTCAAAAATGTTTTAGTGATAGGGGTGCGTGATCAAAAAGGTTTGGAGGCCACTGCTTTAGAGCATGAATAATTCCACGTCCTTTTATTATTATGAGAAATTACTCAGAGATGTGGGTTTTCGGGAAAATTATGAATGGGAAAATTTTCTGGAAATTTTCCCAATGCCCTAAATAGCGTGATCTGATTTAGCATGTTTATTTAATTTATCTTTAGTAAACAAAGCTAAAAAAGTATCCCCATATTAATTTTATGTCCCAACAGCCACAAGTATTTGAAATGAAATACTTGATTAGGAAAAAAAATTAAATACAGCACAGTTAATGTGGTGTAAATGTTATATTCAAACAAATTCAAAGCTTTATGTGGAAAGCAATTATTTTTATTGGAATACTTGTAAAAATGTAAAGACAATACACAATAGGATGTACTTCCCTTACACTGTTTGTTTAAATTTAAAAAAACAACCACCGCAAAGGCACTGAAAACTGTTGACACTCATTTTAGCACACTCAAAGGACTTTGCATGATATGCCTTGGTTGTCCACTCATAGATTTCATAGACATTAGGGTTGGAAGGGACCTCAGAAGATCATCGAGTCCAGCCTCCTGCCCGAAGTGCAGGAAGTCAGCTGGGGTCATAGGATCCCAGCAAGAGAAGCATCCAATTTACTCCTGAAGGTGTTCAATGCAGGTGCTTGAAACACCTCTGATTGCAGGCTGACCTTGGGGGCTCGGACAGTAAAGAAATTCTTCCTTATGTCCAGCCTGAAACGGTCTTGCAGGAGTTTATAACCATTTGATCTTGTCATCCCTTGGGGTGCTCTGGTGAACAAACGTTCCCTGAAATACTCATCTACTCCCACAAAGTTTAACTCTTTTCCACTGAGGTTATTGCAACACCTTGTTTCACTGTCAGTATCTGTAGAATTGCTTGCACTACTTGTTAGTTCCATTTCAAAACCAGATTGAGGCAATTCTGATTCAGAACTACTTGAACCACATTCTATGTTGCTAAAGGATGGTTTTACCAATGAATCTATGGGCAAGGGCAATTTATCATCATGCTGTATCTTCCTCACTAATTGTACTTCCGACTGATTCTCCAGAGGCAAGTGATTTTGAGAAACAAAATAGAAACAAGCTTCGTAGTGTGTTCATTTGGTTTTGATTTGACCTGCACAGACAATTAGGTGAATTTATAACTTGATTTTTGGGTTGGATTCTTATGTGAGTGTATTTACCCTCCTTTTACAAATCAATAAAACATATATGTATTCTCTCACACACTTCTTAGGGATAATCACCTGAAAAACCTTAATTACAACTTTGAAACTGCCAACCTTGCTTAATATTGTATTGGCATCCATCCGCTGTTATTAATGAATTTTATGAAACAATGAATTTTTAGAAATAGAAAATTTCCCATGAAAAAATAAAGCACTGAAAAATTTTCCACCACACATCTCTGAAATTACTGCTGACAGCCAAATACTTACACTTAGAACTTTGAATGGGGCAATAACTCATAACAAAATACATTTTGTGTATATTTATTATAAATCAAAAAGGAAATATGTACTGGATGTATTATGGAATAAATGAAGAAAAAAGTGTAGTGGATTTTGTAAATGTAACAACATAAATATAAATAAGCACTCAGTAAAATGTCTACTGAGCACTTTAAGAACCTGAGACCACTGCAAAAAAACAGTTCTGCAAAACTCAATGGGATCTCAAATTATATTCCATTTTTAAGTTGTAGCATTTATTTTTCATGTCTACATGCAAATATGTATAATCACTACAATGAATACTGTGTATTATGTTAAGAAAATGAGCTAGTCATCAGGACTACATAGAAAAGCACACTTACCAATCCTGGCACATTTCCAGAATATTCCCAAGGGTCTGTAGGGATACACAGAGTTGTTAAGAGTTTTAGATTTAATATGATCGTTTAAAATAATAAATCACTCAAATCTAATTTTAAATGATGTAGACTTTCTACACACTAAGTTTTTTCATCTCTGAAGACCCAAGACCAAAATATATTATTTGATCATCTTATTCTTGCCTCTACAGAACATCAGCACAAAAGGCAAAGTCTCTGCCCCAGATGGTACCAGATAAGAAGTACTGCTCTGACACTGTTAGGGGAAACTTCCATAGTACTTGCCCACCTGAAGTACTAGCCTGATCTCTTACATAGCTATTTAAAAATTAATGTTGAATGTTTATTAACCTCCACCCTTCCGACATATGGGCTAGGTACAGAAGTTGCACATAAAACAGCTGAAGTGGTCAGGAACTGGTTTAAACCTGTAACAGAACAGATGTTCAGTGCGCATAGACCAGTTTCAAAATGGCTGAAACTGGTTTAAGATACACCTGGTTGAATGTAGTATCAGACTTAACTAATTAGGGTGAAACTAGTTCATGGAACTTCTGTCCCAGACCCTTTCCTGGTTTAAGTTAAATACTGTTCCCCAGTATCCCAGCAAGCTTTCCAACCTGGGGCTGTGCTCTCTGCTTCAATGGGGCAGGGCTGGCACCCCCAGCTGCCAGCAAGAACTATCAGCCAGGAGCGAGGGGGATTCCCTATCTCAGCCCCTCCTTTAGCAGGGAATCAACCCAGCTCCCAGTTGGGGTGGGGGAGTAAAGCCCCCACTGCCAGCTTCCCCCCTCCACCGGGCACAGGGCAGGTGTTTTTTCCCCTGCCCCACTCCCTCCTCAGCTGCCCCACAGGACCTGGTAGGCTACAGGCTGTGTTCATCGGGGAGTCCTGCGCTACAGGACAGCCTGAGATGGAAGCCTCCTTCCTCCTCCAGTATCAGTGATGGGACAGTCCTGCCACAGTGTGGTGGCCGGAGCGGGCTGGGAGCTGGAGTGGCTGTGCCAGGCAGGGCTGATGGGCAGCAAGGGCTGGTTCTGGCCATGCATATGGGCAGGACTCACCTGACACCTTCAGAGAGCTCAGGGTGGTGGGGACTCACCTGACACCTTCAAGAAGCAGGGGACATAGCCAAGTGAGCAGCCCAGCTCCCAGCTGCAGGAAAGCCTGCAGTGGGGGCTTTACTTTTCTGCCTGACCCAGAGCCAAGCCAATCACCCAGCCAATGTCCCCTGCTCTGCCAGCAGGCCAGCTGAGAAGGGAGTGGAGGGAAAAAACAGCCCCTGATGTGGGCTTCCCAACCCCTAGCACAGCCTGGCTAGGATCCCAAGCTGGGAGCTGGGCACAGGTAAAACACCCGTCACCCACGGCCTGCTTGCAGTGGTGCTGGGTGCTGCAACAGGGCATGCTGCTGTGGCTCATGGCTGTGGGCAGCAGCGGGAGGAGGCAACGGACTGCGACCACGAGCAGGCAGTGGGTGATGGGTGCCTCACTTCTGCCTGCTGTGATATTTTGCTCCGCCGCTGCCACTAGGAGAGGAAGGGGCAGGGGGCAGGGAGCCACGCTCCACCCCACTTGCAAACGGGGCTTCAGTGTGTGGGGCTGGAGGCGCGTGGTGGCAGGTGCCGAATTCCCATGCTACCACAGCAGGAGGCAGCAGTGAGTTGGACTCCCCCACTCCCCGCAGCCTGGTCACATCCTCCCTTCCTGTCCCCTCCCTACAGCCAGATGGCTGCTCCTCGGAGCGTGTCAGTGCCTACACTGCTGCTGCCTGCAATGGGGGGATTAAAACACCCCCCTTCCCCTTGGGCTACTGGTGTCTGGCCTTTGTGGCCCCGGGTGCACAGGCCGTAGTGCATGAGGGGAGCCTGTCAATGTCCATGCCGCCCACCCCTGCAATGGGGAGATTAAACCCCTGCTTCTCCTCAGGCTACCAAGGTCTGGCCCCTGCTCCTGCTCCTGCCACCAGCCAGTAAGTAAGAGCAGGGGTGGTGGGGCTCAGGACCCCTGACAGCAGCTGCTTCCTGCCTCACCTTCCAGGCAGGGTTTAAAACCCTCCCCAACCACAGTCAGGCCCGCCTGGGCCTGTCTACACCCCTTCTTTCAGCTTAGTTTCGCTCACTCAGGTGTCCCCTGGCTTCTAGGCTGAGCCACTGCAGGCATGTACCTGCATTTCTGGAGTCCACTTGGAAAAATCTGTCCATTTGCAATTCGGTTCATTCTACACAGGTCAGGCTAACCTGTAAAGGTTGACTCAATTCAGGCTCCAGCTTTTTGAATGTCTGTCCCTAGCCATGATGAGTTGGGGCAACTAATGTAACATACTGATTGCAGTATGTTATCCTAGCAACAGAGATTATTTCTAAGCATTCTCTATAGTACATAAATGTTACTCAAAAGAACTCTGATTTTTTGTGAAAACATGGCATAAAAACACAGTTGCAACCACTCTGCCATGTGTTTAAATTTTACTTGTGCTAAAAGAAGGGCCTAGTGCTAAATCATTACTATTAATAAAAGAGTTTTCCAGGTTGTTTTTTTTTGAAAAATGCAGAAATTGAAAACAGTGTATATTCTTAGTAAGTAACAGAGTATCATATAAAACTTGAAGTGTTCAAGACCAGAATAAACTGCTACTAAAGCATAGTCCAAAAGGGGCTATATAAAAAGTTGAATAAGCTTGCTTTGTGACTACACTTCAGTGGAAATATTCATGTGCTTAACTTTAAAACTTATAATTAAATGTCTTGTGGGAGGAGGCCACAGAATTCATGCAGGATTAAACCTTTTGAGTTTGTAGACTACGCTCCTTAGGTATTTTCATAATTTAGTGTAAAATATTAAAGAGTGAGGTGAAAAATAAGGGCATGCTTGCATTTTAGTTGTTGAGTGGGAAGGCTGTCAGGTTTAAACACATCAAAACAAACTTCCTTGTATACATTAGGAATAGCCTAGGCTTATTAAAACTGAATGCTTTTTAATATCTAATTTTTGTGTTTCTGTACTTCTGCTTTTTTTCTCCCTAAGCAGAGAGAAATACACAATAAAATTAAAAGTTGATTTCTAAACAAGTACACTTTTAGGTCTGTATGTAAGTGCAAAGTGGTGAAACTTACGTTGCAAACACTGGAGAAAAAAGTTTACTTAAAAAAAAAAATCAGCTTTCATTGGAACAAAACAGATAATGTGAACATTCCTATTGGTATTTTCCATTTTTATACAAATATTACAATATTTAGAAATGGAACAAAACATTTTATCTTCATATGGCTCCTTCAATATAAAACTTAACACAACCAAGTAATTATTTTACTTCCAAGAATGTAGTGGAATTTGATAGGGGAGAGAAGCATGTTCAAAGGGGAATGGCTAGGTGTGGCAGGAAACAGGTGCCTCAAAACTAAAGAAACCTGTGAGGGGCCTGATCCTTGTTGCTGGTGCTGAAGGAGGTGCCGGGATTGCGTTACCCCAGCCCCTTCCCAGCTGTGTGCCCCGAGGTGCATATGCAGCTGCTAGTGCTGGGGCTCCAGACCCCACTACAGCTGTTTGCAGCATGCCCATCACCTGCTGCAGCTGTCCAAAGCCCAAACCAGCTGTGGCTTGGAGGCTGCAAACAGCTGAACCAAGCTCTGGATCCCTGAACAGGCTCTGTGGCAGCAGTGCCTACACATATGCCCTGAGGCACGTAACCAGGAAGGGACCAGCGGGCAGTGCAACACCAGCCCCTCCCCCACTGCCCATCCCAAGGTACGTGTGCAGTTGCCACTGCTGCCATGGAGCCCAGCTGGAGTCCAGTGCAGCTGTTTGCAGCTTCCCAGCTGCCTGCCACAGCCAGCATGGATTTTGGGCAGCTGCAGTAGGGAGCGGGCAGGCTTCAAAACAGCTGCACTGTGGGCTCCCGACCCCCTGTGGCAGTGGTGGCAGCTGCACGCATGCCCCAGGCTCCTTCTAGGCTGTGACCCCTGAGGTGCATGTGCAGTTACTGCTGCAACTGTGGAACCTGGTTGGGGATCCAGAGACTGGTCTGACTATTTGTAATCTCCTGGCTGCCTGCTACAACTGCCCCAAGCTCTGGGCAGCTCCTGCCTGCCACAGAGCCTGGGATGCTTGCAGTGGGGCTTGCAGCCTCCCCGCTGCCTTGGGCAAGCAGCCCAGGCTCCATGGCTGGCAGCAGCTGCCCAATGCCTGGATTGGTTGTGATGCGCTGAGGAAAAGTGGCATTGTGTGCCATGCTTTGGCATGTGCGCTGGGGATTGCCAACCCCTCTAATAAAATGTTGCGACTAGAATTCTCTTCACATTTAAATATTCTTTCAACTTGTAGCCTCCTACATAGATATGTAGAATGTACTAGCCTTTTCCATTTGCTGTTCAATTATGAAAATATTTGTGTGTCCTTTCACACAAGAAAGTCTTAAGGTTACCACTGACATGAGGGATTTCTTTTGATAATAATAAAAGATGGGAAGAGGGAAAGTTTCCTGAAAGACTGCATTTTTTTATTATAGTGTCTGCTAATGGAGGGTAACATGATAGTCAATGAGGTATATATTCTAACTTCTTATTGCACATATTTTACTGATTAAAGTTCTAGTGTTGGCTTTGGCATGGAAAATTTCCTTGAATCTGGAGCTACTACTGTGTTTACTCTTGAAGAATATCTAACTGAAGTACAATACAACTCTTTATAAATAATATTTTCAAAAGGTGCTGACAGAGTGGATGAGTTAAGCACTTGATCTTTGTATTAACACAGATGTGGAAAGTACCATTTTATTTGTGTCTTTCGAGTACTTTGCAAAGGAGAATAATTGCATTGCTTCCAGGCCAACATTTAGTTTCCTGAAGGTTAAGTATTTATATGAAATGCATATACTGCAAAGCCCCATCCCCTGAAGACGAAAATGTCAAGATACGGTGGGCAAAATTAATTCTAGTGATATTTTGTGTTACTAGCAAAAGCAATATACCTCACTATTCCCGCTACAGATTAAGTGTATAAAAACAGTTAGGGACAAAAAAGTATTAATATTAGAGTACAACATTTTTAGAAGATTGTCCTCTGAAAGGGCAATAAATATGCTAACGAATTATTAAAAAATGGTATGTAAAAAAATATTAAAACGATAGTATTGTTCTAAGTGGCCTGCAACTCAGATTTGATGCAACTTTTAAGGTGTGATATTTAAATGGCAACTCTTCACGTATATCATGAGCATACAGGCACTCAGCTTCTCTTGGACCAAAAATGATGGTCCTGGGAGAAAAATAACCCATCTCTGACCTGACAGAGGTTGCTCCTGGGAGAGTGTCTCCCAGGTCAAGACACATCTCTATAGTTCACTGCTGCTTCTCTCTTGGTCCCCAGGCGGAGTCACTGAGCAGTAGGGAAATGTTCACCACCCCTTCCTGAGACCAAGGTCACTGAACAGAGCGGACTAGAAGCTGATGGGCACTAGAAGCTGAGCTGCTCCCTTGCACATCATTTGCAGAACCCTGTGTCCACATAGCCATGTGGCACCGTGGGCGCACTTTTAAAGGACCCTACAAGTTAAGGCTTTTCCTTGACATTTCATTTTAAAGCCAGTATCCACAGCCCCATGAAGGTCCCTGGTGTGGAAAGCAAGGAAGAGGAAGAGGAAACTGGGAGGAGAGGCACAGCTTGACCTCTATGCTTTCCCCAGATTTTCAAAATCAGATTTAATCTACAATAGTGGTGTTAGTCACTAAAGTTTTCCTTCAAACTCATCCCTCTAAAAAGGTGAACTTATACAGAATAAATTAAAAGCAAGGTTACTTTTGTTTTTGTAAATTAGGAATGGAACGAACTCACAAACACATGCCATGTATTTCTATGGAAATAATTGAAAGGAGAATTATTTGGTCAATTACCAATTTGTCTTTCTGATTTCTCTCTAATTGTATCACTAATTACTATTACTACTAACTTAAGAATTTGTTTGGGCAGAAAGTTACAAATTTAAAAATAACTCAAAAGACAAAGTTGGTTTTGTTACAAAATAAATTTCCACCATAAAATCACCAGGTGTTACTTTACGTGACTTCTTATCCTCTTGATTTTGATATGCCCTTATGTCAGAAGCATTTAAGGAGAGAAAATGCCTGCTATAATCTTAATGCTCCTATGAAAATACAAATGATAATACAATGAACAAGAAATCTATGAGAACTTCTTAGAAGTAAACAGACTTAACATACCCAGTTTTATTTTTGTCCAGTAACCTGGGAGCCAAGGATCTAATATAAGCACAGGTGCATATGAGCAACAAGATTACTGTCAGCAGACTCTGGAAATTGAAGATCGCAGACTAAAGAAAAAACAGATGAGAGAAAACAGTTATACACTTTGCACTGTAGGCCATTAAAGTCTCCCAAAGCCCCTCAACATATAATACATAAAACAAGTGTCCTGTGGACAATATTCTCAGAAGTGGGCATTTTTACTGAAACAACACTGCTTCTGAGCCAGTGTATGTCACAATACAAGGCAGGTTATCCAATATCAAGACTTCTCTTCCCTAATTCACACTCACCGGGGATGGAGAGAGTAGTATTATTACTCTTTGTTCTCCAACACCTGTTCCCAGGCTGATACACAGAAACCCACTATCTGCAGTTTCAGATTTGCAAAAAACAGATGTTTTTTGCAGCCAAACAGTAAGGCTAACTATGATTTCCATCAAAAAAAGATAATGGAGGAAACAAAAGTCAGACAAGTGAAGTAGTGCTCAATTCAAACTAACAGTGTAGCAAAAACTATATAGAAGCAAGCCAGTTAAAAGGCTGTACCATTAAAAGAAAAAGCCAACAGCATCTGCATTGTAGCAACCTTGTTGTCACATACTTTATCCAAATCAGGACTTAAGAATCCAACAGCTCTTGAACAGAATACATATTATTAATCCTACCAGTCTTAAAAAACCCTGAAAGTCTTAATACTTTGTCTTTTTAAATCCATCAATATCAAACAGTTACACTTCAAATAGCTTTTTGCTCTGAAATGAAAAAACACATTACATGGTAAATATTGCATGAATAAAGTCAAATAATTAAGATACAGATAAACATCGGTAATATATATATAATTACTAGCCAATTGCCCCTCAAGAATGATGGTGGGGGGGATGGACGGTGACTGAGAGACTCCACCCAATGTCTTACATTGCTGCTGCTCTGCCTCTGGCTCCATGGGCCCCCCATATGCCACCCTCCTGTATCCAGCTCCATGTGCCCACCCCTCCCTTAGTCCACTCATTCCAGCCCCTCAGTCCCCATCATTATGGCAGGGGTGGGCATGGAGCCCTGTGTCCAGCCCCACCCCCGCTTCTGGTCCGACCCCATTCCCTTCCGCTCCCCTCCCACTCCATACTGGGTCTGGGCCTGTCTCCCTCCCCATCTCCAAGGCCCTGCTGTGGGATGGCACCGCCATGACAGCAGGGATTGAGGGGCTGGAGTGGGAGGGGGGAGGCCAGTGGTGGTGGCATCGTCCCCCTGCTCTGGCCCTGCTCTTTGGAGGGAGAGGGGGGCAGTGCCACCATAACAGCAGGGACTGAGGAGCTGGAGCGGGGGGTACGAGGCCAGCTGTCTTCGCATCTGACCCCGCCTTCACTTATTATTCAACCCCCTTCCTCCCCCTCCTCGTCATGTTGTGTCCAGGCCTGGTTCCCCCCCCCTCCATCCCCCCTCTGTCTCCAAGGAGCAAGGCCAGGAAGGGGGAGCAAGGCCAGCACCACTGGCCTTACCCTGCCGCTTTGGCCCTGCTGGGGGACTGCGCAGCCATGACAGTGGGGACCAAGGGGCCAAGGCAAAGCCAGCAGCACTAGCCTCACCGCCCCCCCCAACTCCGGCCCCTCAGTCCCCGCTGTCATGGCAGCACTGTGTCCACCATCCCCCTCTGCCTCCAAATGGGGTGGGGGGGGGAGGTTGGCCCCTCAGGCCCTGCTGTCATGGCAGCACTGTGTCCACCATCCCCCTCTGCCTCCAAACAGGGTGGGGGGGGAGTGGGGAGGTTGGCCCCTCAGGCCCTGCTGTCATGGCAGTGCTTCTGCCTGTACAGAGCACTCCCATTGTTTCAGTAAGCACTGTGATTGGCTGCCGAGACAACCAACCAGAGTGTGAATAAAGCTTTACAGACAAACAGACAGATTAAGACTTTTATAATATTAGGTTAATCAGTCTATATAAACTGACACACACAATAAGATATTATATATATATACACATATACATACATATATACACACACACGCGTTAGCAAATTGCCTGTTAAGAATGACGGGGGGGAGGGGGGCAAGCAGAGACAGAGGCCTGCGTCTGGCCTCCCCACCTCAGGCCAAGGCCACGGCTACTCCCTGTCCCTGGGGCTAGTGGCAGGGCGCAGCCACCGGTAACCCCCCCTTCCCGCTAAACTCCCTCCCCTTTTCCCTTGCTGTCTCCCCCTCCCTGCTGCCTGGTGTTGGGGGGGGAGGGGAAATGCTCTAGCCCCTGGCTTCAAGAAGCAGGACAGGGGGTGCCAGGCCTGGCCCCCCCTGCTCCAGCCACTCAGTCCCCACTTTGCCATGTGTCCGTCTGTCCAGAGCACTCTTATTGGCCGCTGAGGCAACCAATCAATCAGAGTGCAAATAAAGTGTTACGGACAGACAGACAAAAGGTGCTATACACACACACTAAATAATTACATACAATTAAAGACGTGCGTATATGCGTGTAACATAAATACTTGACCTAACAGCCTAAAGAGAAAATAAATAGAATGAAAATCTTTTCTTATTTTTTGCTAAATGCTCAAAAAAAAAATTAGTTACATTAGATTATTGGGCTCTGACTTATTTTGATAATACTCAATAAATTCACCTTG
This sequence comes from Crocodylus porosus, assembly GCF_001723895.1. Classification (NCBI taxonomy): domain Eukaryota; kingdom Metazoa; phylum Chordata; order Crocodylia; family Crocodylidae; genus Crocodylus; species Crocodylus porosus. Next base: position 54,371,569 of record NW_017728909.1, read on the forward strand.
CGAGCTTAATTTTCCACTTTCTTGTCTAGTTATTGTGTTACCTGGTTCTAAACCTAGAGCCTGCAACTATGATTGCTAGTATAAGAAAAAACAAACAAACTTTGTTTGAAATTGTAGAAACTGTGGCCAGGGAGTAGACCCTCAATTATGATTTGCTCTATTTCCAAGACCAAGTGAACAGTACACAGGAAAGCCAGACAGATGCCAATTTGTTGCAAGTTCCACTTCCCTTTACTTGAGCTAATAATATGCCAGCAACCTCTGTGGTCCATTTTTCCTTGTAGTAAGTGCGATGCATAAGAATTTAATTTTTCTAGAGACATTTATCAGCTAGTTCTTGCAATTCATAGTTTTTAATAACTGCTCCCAAATTTGAAACTTCTATGTAAAATGTGCAAATGATTCAGATTCATGTAACCATAGCTTTTTTGTTTCTTTCTTAATAATTACTCAACTGGCATTTGGATTAATTTAACAACACATGCTATTACCCTGAATATAATTGTAGGAAGGGTACTAGGCATTTGCTTGCTACAAATTGTCTATTTTCTTTTTGCTCAATTACTCTGTACCTCAGTTCTTACTCATTTTCAATTCCAATTTAAATTTAATCTCCCCAAAGGGGGAAGCAAACAGAGATATCTGTCCTTTTTCTATGTTCCTGACATATTTTAATGTCTAAATACTATGTTTTTCCAGTTGCTGGAGGAGAGTTTCAGTATACAGGAAGATATATCCTGTACAAAGTTTCAGTATACACGAAGATATATCTACGCATTTGACCCTTAGAGAGAGCACCATTTCAGAGCAGACTATCTTTCCGCAGGGGTACATTAAGAGCACATCAGTGTTATTGTTTGTGTAGCCAGACATCACCGTTGAGATGCTCTATGTACTTTCTTCTTCCTAGTGTCCTTGGAATTTAATCTTTCGTAAGTCTTAGAACCAAGAGATAAAAAAATGAAACTTTTTCTAATGCATTTAAGTAAAACAAAGACAGTTTTATTATGCCATGCTGTACAACAGTGATTTTGTCAGTGGGTAAGGTTTTATAAGCAGAACCTGTGTGAGGAGCAAGCTAGGTATATTACCCCAGCTAGATACACATCCAACCTTCTCTTGAAAACCCCCAGGGTAGGGGAGAGCACCACCTCCCTTGGGAGCCCGTTCCAGACCTTGGCCACTCGAACTGTGAAGAAGTTCCTCCTAATATCCAA
>NW_017728909.1:54373180-54381095 GCF_001723895.1 Crocodylus porosus
ATTTTTCCTCCCTAGATGCAGCACTTTGCATTTCTCCTTGTTGAACTGCATTCTGTTGTTTTCTGCCCACTTGTCTAACCTGTCCAGGTCTCCATCCCTGGAGGTTTTTAAGGCAAAGCTCAACAAAACCCTGGCTGGAACAATCTAGTTGGGGATAGCCCTGCTTTAAGCATGGGGTTGGACTTAATGACCTGTTGAGTCCCTTCTAATTCTCATTTTTTATTATTCTATGATTATAAAAAAAAAAAGAGAGATTGAGAGGCTGTGATTGGAGTCAAAAAGGAGTTGTGGCAAAACAGTAAGTGGTAGAGGGAAGGAGCCATCTTCTCCATTCATTAAGAGTTTAATAAAATTGTAATCCTAGTTTATGGTTTATAGTGAAAACTCTCATACAGTATTAAAAAAGGGCCATACAGTTTGTGCAGTCCCTGCTGATCTGGCTATGTTCAACATTTTTACTGTCACAATTTCACAAGTACTAAATATATACATAGATTTTTTTTTTAAATTAAAGTTGCAGCTGAAGTAGATTCTAACACGTAACATTTGTCATGCACAAGTTTCACAATACCATCTTAACTCAAAACATGCCCAAGAAGAGTGCAACTCATGATACAAAGCTTCAAATATCAGTAGCCACTGGGAGTCTTGTCTTCACTCCTGTTCCTATTGTTGCTACATCTTGTGAAGTTGAGCTGTTGGTAGCAAATGAGACCCTTGGGCAAAAGACTCCAGTATAGCCAAAACCCTGTAATTGTGAACTTTTTTTTAAATATCTGGAGACATGGTGATGCTCCTCTATTGCAATCAAGTCAAACCTCCCTCACTAATGTAGGTTAATCGTCCAAGACAAAGATGGTCTCATTCTGTTCCTTGTACAGAGGCAAGTAAAATGGGGCCCTTAACCTGATGGAGGCTGTTCAGGTGCAACTTCTATGAATTAGTAATTATTAAGGTCTAAAAGTCTGGTGTGATTATGCAAATGATTTCATAACTACAGAATTTTCTCTTGATAAAGAACGGTGTTCCAGATTCTACACCAGGAATGGACAAAATAAAGCCTGCAGGCCAGTTGGATGGGCAAAAAATTGGCTGATGGGGCGCACCCAGAGAGTAGTGGTGGACGGGTTGTACTTAAACTGGCGAGATGTGAGCAGTGGGGTACCACAGGGCTCAGTCCTCGGGCCCGCACTGCTTAACATCTTCATTGGCGACTTGGATGAGGGGGTGGAAAGCACGCTGTTTAAGTTTGCTGATGACACTAAGATGTGGGGGGATGTGGGTGCACTAGAAGGGTGCAATAGGCTACAAGCTGACCTTGACAGGTTGCAACGGTGGGCAGATGAGAATAGGATGGGGTTCAATGTAGACAAATGCAGGGTGCTACACCTTGGGAGAAGGAATCCACAGCATACATACAGGCTGGGGAGTTCCTTTCTTGAAAGCACAGAGGCAGAAAGGGATCTTGGAGTCATTATTGCTCAGTGTGGCCAGGTGGTCCAGTGTGTGCATGTGGGTTCCAGTTGGTTCTGAGCTGGTCCACTCTGCCGGGCTGAGTCCAAAGCAGGCACAGAGCAGGCCAGGGTTAGGGCTGGGCATGTGGGTCCCTGCCAGTACCATGCGAATGAACCAAACATGTGCCTAGATGAGGCAGCAGATTAGCTGGACCCGGCTTGCTTAATGTCTGTATAGATCAGGCACTTTAGTTGGGCTTTTTTGGGGTGCTTTTATCAAATAGCTGATTGACTTAGCTTTAGATAAAAGTGCCAAAAAGCCCCACTGAAGTGCACAGTCTATACAGACACTTTGGGGCCATGGCAAAGTAGCTCACTGGTAAAGCTCAGATATCAACATTAAGCTGTTTTATTGGTGAGTATTTTAACAACATCAGACAGGTTAAATGCTTTACTTCACAATCCCCTCACTGTCAACCAGATCTCCCAGCGATTGATCCCTTCCCCCTCCAATTTAGGGGTGCACTGTTAGAGATTTTGGGGGCCAATACCAACAGCTAATTTTCAAGAAGGCGTATTGGCTGATACTGATCTGATTTCCAATACGCAGTCCAGCACCTTGAATGGCTGGTAAGTCTGTTGTGGTGGAAAGGGAGGGAAAGGGCGTGGGGGGGGGCAGATCAAGGCCCCTGCAGTGAGGAAGGAGTGGGGCTGGGGCTAGGTGGCAGGGCACAGCTCGGCCTTGGGGCACTCCCACTGCTGTGTGTAACCCAGGAGGGCATGGAGGGGTAGGGAGAGGGAGGAAGAGGCATGTGGCCCCAGGTCTGTGCTGGGTGGGGTAGGGCAGTCTGCAGCTGCAGGTTGGGGCTGCACCAGGGTGCAGCCACTCCAAAATGCACCATAGCCCCTCCAGCCCCCACTCTCATCACTGCTGCCACCTGCCCTGAGTGCAGCCCAGCCCAAACTCCACCCCTGCATGCGCCGGGAAGAGTCCGGCACAACCCTGGCCCCAGCCCGCAGCAGCAGCACCTCATCCCACATAAATCTGGGGGCATATGCCCCCGCCCCTCTGTGCCTTCCCAGGATGTGTGAAACAACAGTATCTGTCCCCCCTCCTTACACCCCCTGGATGAGTCATGCCTCCATCTCATGCCATGCCTTGGCTGGGCAGTGCCTGCTCCAGCTCCACTCCCTCCATCACCAGAGGAGCCTTGATCTGCCCCACCATGCCACTTCCCTCCCCTGCCCCTTCTACCACAACAGACTTACTAGCTGCATACAGCTCTCCAAGCTGCCCAGCTGTGCTCCCCACTGCCTACATGCTGTGCTAGAGCTGCATGCATGGGCATTTATCAGCCAAATTATCAGCCACATCAGGCCAGTTTCTAATACAGTCAATTTTCTTTATATCACTGCCGACCCAATATTGGACCAATGTATTGGTGCACCTCTACCCCAGTTAGGATTTGGGACCAGCACACCTAGGTTCTGGATGCCAGGCTCCTCACACCAGAAGTCACTGAGATCTGAAGTTTTATACCTGATGCCCATCCTCCCAAAACTGAACATCCTACCACATAGCATGTGGCCTGCCATGTCAGATGTATTTGGGATCAGGTATAAAACTCCTTGGATCCCAAATGAATGATTATATTTAATGATTGGCAGGGAACTCAGGCATGTTTTTTTAATGTTTTTGGCTTTGGTTCATCTCTCAGCCCAAAGTAGCTCCTTTAGCCCTGTGTGGCTTAATGGGCAGTGGGAGGAAAGGGGGAGGAGTGAAAGAAAGGAGGCTCAAATAGATCAAGACAGAGTAGCACCATGGGGAGGGAGGGTTTTATCTTTATTATTAAAGGACTGAGAGGCAAAGAGCCCCCACTCCTACTTGTTAACATGGGACACTATGATACAATAAAAGGTAGGCTGATACCTACATAAGGGCATTCTTAGCTTCAGGGAATATTTGACAGTTTTGATTGTGATCAAATAATAGGTGGTCAATTGATGTTATTTGACTGGTCAAATCGATTGGCTTCCCAACCATAGCACAGATACTACTGTATAGTTACATTCTTCATTCTCTTTAAAGTAAAGCCTAATTTTTATGAGTTTATATGAAGTTGACAGACAATTTCCATCAGAAATGTTGTACAATCCAAGCATCTTGCTGCAGTATTTAACTTTGGTTTATCATGGAATGCACAAAACCTTAATAATAATATAGAAACTTTTTGTATACATCTGCCACTACTTCCCTGGGCATAAATGCATCTAATTATTGGGCTTAAAGCCCTGCCTAAACTGTGCATGATGCAGCTGAACAAGAGGCAGCACAGTGACATTTGCACTGATTAGCACACTCACAGTGGTGCTAATTAGCGTGACTGAGCCACCATGTGAGGGTGGCTACATTGCTTCTGGTTCAAAAGGCAGCATGGAAGGACAAACATGGAGTGCTGCAGGGAGCTGTTACCTGGCATAGTAAGTCTGGTGTTTAAAATATGCTCTAGATTAGTTCAGCAAAAGTTCCAGTGTTCTTTCTTTTTGGCCTAAGTAAGATCTAAGACTTAGTGAAAGCAATGTGGGTTATATCACTGACTATATCAGTTTCAAAATTATCATCAAGCAAATACAGCCTATACTCAAAAAGGATCAGACCTTGACAGAAATATTCCAAACACCTACTCTTGGTTTTCAAATAATCCTCTAGCTTCAGCCAACTCATCAGAAGCAAATGCCCTAGTGATCAAAAATGGGACACAACCTTGACTTAACAACAAATACAAACTCTATCAGCAGATCTCTCTTTGCACCACAAATCAACACCTCCCATACTCAAACCATCAGAATCCAAGATCCTACACATGTCTATTCCAGAACTGGTACATCTCCTCTAGCACAGTGGTTCTCAACCTTTTTCACACAGGAACCCATTAGCATATCAGCTTGCCGTGACCCGTAACTCCCTCGCCCCAACCCACAGTCTCTGTCTTTTGCTATCTCTTTCCCACTCCCTGATCCTCCCTCTGCTGCATTTGACCCTCTCTCTCCCTCTCCAGCTCCCGGGGCTGCTCTCACAACACTGTGTGCTTGCCATGCCCCTGGCTCCATGCAGACTGCCAACCTTGCAGCCTGAATGGGGAAACTGCACGATTCCCTGGGACCTCCCCACGACCTTTTATGATGTTCTTGTGACCCAGTTTTGGGTCATGACCCATGGGTTGAGAAATGCTGCTTTAGTATACCAGGTGCCCTCACTCAGGTCTAACAACAGACAATGGATTTCTCCTGGGACAAAGCTCTTTGTTCTGGGATACTACAGATTTACATGCCCATTGTTCCACTTTAAGTACCTGTGAAGTATTGCAATTACACTTTTACCCTGGGACAACTGTGGGTAATTTGAGTAAACTGCCATTCAAACTCAGCAAGTCAAAGCCTGGGACAATTAGTTCCAGGACAAATCCAAGGTCTGTTTTTATGGAAACTATGTAGGTGAAACTAAACAAAAACTGTTCCAACATGAATGAACCCAGGAAACAGATAAAGAATGGAGACACATGATCATGCACAGGAAAACACTTTTCAGGGCACAACCACTCCCTTTGTGACATCACAATCCTCATGCTTAAGGCCAATCTACACCTTTAGAAGACAAGCTAGGCAACAAAAAAATTTAACTTTACTAGACACTAAAAAGCAGAGACTAAACATTGCATTTTTGAAAGAGCCACCTGGATACCACGTGAAGATCTGCTGCAGTACAGAAAGAAAATTCTCATAAATCACACACCATTAGTTATGGTATACCATCCTTCCCTGCGACTCGTATGGAAAATCCTCAAACAATTGCAACCTATACTAGAAGAAGTCCCAATTCTTAAACAGCTCTTTCCAGAATCACCCATCCTAGACTTTAAACAGGCACTGAACCACATTATCTTCATCACCAGAAGCAAATTCCTATGACCCAAACCAAACAGATCCATGCTAGGACAAGACATGTAAAACCTGCCAACACACCAGTCCCAAAATAATGAGACCCAACAAAAGAACCATCACCATTCCTGGATCTTACACCGGCACTTCCAGAAATGTAATGCATCTAATACAGTGCACCAAATGCTCTGATGGCAAATAAGTAGGAGAAACCAAACAACTGCGTGCCAGAATGAACGCACACCAAAAATCCACCGAAGAAACCCATCCAGTGACCCGTGGGTGCCCACTTTTCACGAATCAATCACTGCCTCTCTGATCTCTCAGTTCTAATCCACAAAGGGAAATTACAAAACACCTTTTGTAGACGAGCCTATGAACTTCACCTCATAAATCTACTAAATACAAAAAAATCATGGACTGAATATAAAAGGACCTGGAACTCATGGTAGAGATGATGTCTTTTATTAGCCCAACTAGATTTTTGCAAGAAAAATTCTTCAATTACAAGCACCCTTCATCAGGCATAGGAGAAAAGATTATAAAAGTTTTTCTAGGTAGAAATGAAAGTTCATATTTCATAGGTTTACACCTTTAACTCTCCTACAAAATATAAACTTTCATTTCTACCTAGGAAAACTTTTACAATCTTTTCTCCTATACTTGATGATGGTGCTTGTGCCTGAAAGGTTGCAATTAAAGATTTTTTTAGTTGCAAAAATCTAGTTGGCCTAATAAAAGATATCACCGCTACAATGACTTCAGATTCCTTCTGCCTCTAGACTGATATGACTACAACCTGAATACCTGGACTGAATACAGACACTGGATTTCTGACATACTACAACCTGCCTTTTAGCTGATGACCTGCATTCCTTCATACTTTTCGTTCCCCTTCCCCCCTCCCCTCCTAGCTCTTACTCTTTGTCTTCCAAACTTCCACTCACTTGCATCTTCACAGACAAGTATTTACTATAACATCTTTTTTACCTTGGAGACCTCAGAACAGCAACAGAGTCTCCCAATGCCTAAGGAAGGGTGTTTGTGCACAAAAGCTTGCAAAGAACTTTTTCCAACCATTTATTTGTTTTAATTAAAGATATCACATCTACCCAAAGAACCTTGCAGGACTGAACAAAAGCACTGACTGCATGGCTGATTATATTCTAGTGGAGACCTCTCTCTCTCTCTGCACTGCACAGATGATAACAGACCTCCTTCCTCTTGAAGCTTTTGGTCTTCCACTAATTAGGTTATAATTTCTACTGCACTTAGTTTTTTTATCTAATCCTGATGAAGTCTCTCTGCTCCTATTTTGCAGTCCTCTTTCTTCAAGCAGATTGTTTTTATTTATATAGGGAATTATACTTAGCCCATTTTTCTATCTGCTACCTGACAAGAGCTATTTTCTTCTTTCCCAGACCTGAGGAAAGGTACCTTGTGCCTGCAAACTTGTCTGAGATCTCTCTCAACTATACAGTTGGTCCAAAAAAGTCCTGCCTCTTGTAATCTCAAAGTTACATCTTTTCTTATTAAAAGAGAAGCCACTAGTGCCATCAGACAGACTTGCTGGGTGCCTGTACATGAGTGCACAGGCTGCTCCAACATGCTGTAATTATGGTGCGTTGGAGAAGACTTGATTAATCGAGTCTGATAGAGCACAGTAATTACTGTTCTCCAGCCAGCCTCTGTGTCTCATGCATCAGTGCCCCATGCTTCAAAATGGTGGTGGGGGGCACTTTAACTAAAGCTCAAACAATCTTCAGTTCAAGCGCCCCCACCACCATTTTGAAGCATGGCGATGCTGATACACAAAACACTGTGGTGCTTTAGAGTGGCTCTTGGAGCTGCTCTAATTAAAGTTCTACCTGTCACCCCCAAAGCAGTTGTAAAAGCACCCACTATGATTTAGCATATTACTGTATTTACTTAAATCCAAGACGCATTGCCTCCACCAATTAGCATAGGAGAGCCCCTCATCTTGGATTTGAGTACAAGACGAAGCGGGGAGAGCAGGCAACTGCTGTGGTTCTGACTCTGACCTTAAGGTCATTCTAGGACCAAAGCCAGAGCTATAAGAATTGCCTGCCTCCCTGCAGCATCTGCCTCTCCCCAATATTCTTAACTGTCAGGTGCAGCTCCCACTCCACTCCCTCCTTGGGTATGGAGCTCATCATGGATGCTCTGTCTCATTTGGGCAATCAGCAGCGGCAGCAGCTCCAAGCCAGTGGATGCTGCTCCTGCTGCCGTGCTTCCATGTGCTCCATACCTGGGATAGGATGGAGCTGGAGGCATGTCTGACAGTAAGGGGTTGGGAAGAGGGCAGAGGCTGCAGGGGAGGGCATAAGCTGGGAAGTGGGAAGCAGAGCCTGTGGGGGGCAGGCAGAGGGGCACTGGGCAGACAAGACAGCAAGTGGGTACAAACAGGTTACAAGGGGGAAAAGTAGTGGGGGGCAGAGGGCAAGGGGGTTGCTTGCCCACCCCATCAACTACCTGCCCCCTGCTGCTGCTTTCTCTGCAAG
>NW_017728909.1:54381195-54405853 GCF_001723895.1 Crocodylus porosus
AGAATTTAAGACAATTCTCTGATACTTGGAGGCTATAGATGAAATATTATAACAAATTTATACATTTTCCATAGACAGAAGCTAAATATTGGAAGAGGGGTCCCTCTTAAATTTGAAGTAGCCTGAAATCAGGGAAATATGGTATTCCCAGCTTGTTAGTTTCCAGTTATAGATAAAATACTGGATCACGCCCTGGAAATACTACCATATAATTTCTGTAATAAAGAGCCCTAAAGAAAACTTGTATTTTTAAATGCCAAAAGGAACAACACAAAACTATGAGTAGGTTAGGACATTGAAAGATAACAAAATTGAAGACTGATAGTGACCAAAGATTCCTGTTTCTGGTCACACAATGAGTTGAAATAATTGCCTTGTTAATCTGAGGTCAGGAAGAATGCAGGGCAGATTTGCACCTTGTAGACTACATAAATCTTACGAAGCTTTCATAAGCCCCAAATTACTTCATGAGACATTGTCAATTAGCTCTCATACTGAATGTTCTTTGCTCCTTTATACATCTAACAACAAATCACTGTTAAAACATAGGCAGTCATAAAAATCCACATTAAAAATGTAACTGACTCAGAAACACAGTTCCAATCACATAAAAAAGTGAAATCAACCCACATAAAAATGTTAATGAAGAGAACCCTTTGTTAAAGTGCTAAAAGAGACCCACATTATTTAGTGTTCTCCATTGAAGAGAGTGACTGTTTAAAAGGAAAAAATAAAAGTAATTTTTTTTAAAAGCTACAGTCAACTTCCAATCTTTTATTCCTATATTTCTAATAGGAAAGGAAAGCATAGTAACTATCGCCATGCCAAGTCAACCCCCCAACCGAGTCCAAAAACACTGCTAGAAATAACAGATGTGTATAGAAATCTATGTTTTTCTAATCTACTCTGAAATACCTGCTGGGCAAATTTTTTTTTTCCCCTCCAAGTTTTCACATAAAGATGAATAGCAAATACGAGGGGTGATCAAAAAGTTCTAAGACTTAGCTTTTATTTTAAAGAATAGTGTACAAACAACATTTTTATGAGCTGCCCCCTTCAAAGTAATCTCCCCCAGATGATATGCACTTGTCCCAACGTTCCTGCCACTTTCGGAAGCAATGCTGGAAGTCGTCAACTGTGAGTTTTTTTGAGTTCTGCTTTCACATACTTATGGATGGTTGGAATGTCATCAAATCTCCTTCCTTTCAGCTTCATTTTGATTTTTGGGAACAGAAAAAAAATCACATGGGGCAAGGTCAGGTGAATGCAGAGGGTGTGGTAAACACAGGAATGTTTTTTTCAGCCAAAAGTTTTTGAATGGATACAGGAGTGTGTGAAGGAGCATTGTCATGGTACAGAAACCATCGACTATTTTCACACAGCTCACAGCAGTTTCTTCTAACTTTATCCCTCAATCGAATCAAAATCTCTTTATAAAAGGCCTGATTGATTGTTTGACCACTTGGTATACATTCCTGAACCCTGAGCATCAAGTCTTAGAACTTTTTGATCAAACCTCGTATATAACATACTTTTCAGCTAAATGGGCCACATAAGAGAGTTAGCTCCATTTAACTAAAAAAGAAGCTTCATATTCTTTATTCTGTATACATATATTTAAACCACACTTAGATAGTAACTCCATACTGCAGTTCTAAGCCATGCCAGTTCCTGTGATAAGAGCTCGAGCTTGAAAAAGCTTTGGAATGCTGTTCCATTTAGCACTTTGCTGCTCCAGTGTGGATAAGGATTTTTTAAAGCGTACTATGTATTTACCCTCAACCATAGCTTGTAACAGTATCTTATAAGGGCACTAAACTGATATAGTACCATTCATGGAAAGAGATATAGATAGAAAAATGTGTTAAGCACTTAATTTTCAAGAAACCTACATAGACTATTGCAAGGCAGAAGTCTTTCCTGTAAAGATTTGAGAAAGAAATTCCGAAACTGAACACATGCATACCGTGGCAGGAGGCCAGTTAGGGTTGCACCTTGGAGACTAGATGGTTCAGAGAAGCATCAGCTTTCACAGGCAACAGCCTACTTCCTCAGATGGATTTGATGATATAGTATGCCACCCTGCCCTGCCTGTCTGATTTCAGCTACCTACCTCGCTCCACACGTGGGAAATAATGAATGTTTTTCAGTCAAATAACTCCTTTTTAAAAGTCTTTTTGAGCCCTTTTTTTGTTTAAAATAGGAAAATGGCTCATCAAACTTGATTGTGGGTTATATTTTAAAAGATAAAAAGGAACAGACTGTAACTTAAAATGCTGTTCACAGCACTAAAGGGCTAACAGCACTAGTTAGGATCAGTCATGATTAGAGCAGGTGCTGTTCAGATGTCACAGAGCAGAAATTGGCAACCTACAGCCCATGGAGCCAGGGACTTCTGCAGCATTTCCAAAGCAAAGATTCGCTCATATGACAGCTGGGTGGTAGGTACAAGTAGTGATGGTGTGCAGGAAGGGAAGTGGTACCTGAATTAGCTCCTCTGCTGCTTCTGTCTTAGAAGTGTCATAAGCACATACTAATAACTGTGTTGTGTCAGAAGAGCAGCAGAAAGGCATTGTCCTTTTAAAAGAAAAGTTGCTCCCTGACAACCAATTCTGTCTTCCCAAAGACAGATTGCATCAGGGGTGTTCAACAGCTGGACTCTTACAGCTGGACTGGGTTAGGGTTCCCACACCACTCCCTCTCCCCCTCACACCTGGCCTGTGGTCAGACCAGGCACTGACCATCTAACCTGCAGGACAAAAAGGTTGGGCACTACTGGATTATATAAAGAGGTAGGTTCCTGGATCAAGTCTCCTGAGCACCAGAAGCTGGTGCACTCTTTGTACTCCGAGTTAATAGTTCTTGAATGCTTAAATAATTCTTACTGATACTGCAGGTACTCTGCCTCAAGTGTCTTCTCTTTGCCACAAATCTAGTTAGTGGGTACAGTGGAACATGGATATATTGCAGGCTTAGATTTGTAACTCTCCTGTAAAGATGAGGATTTGTCAGGTCTGAGCGGTGGACAGGGGAGGGTGTATGGAGTTGTAGCATACAGCTGTGCAGGACGACTATGGTGCTCCAGCTGTTTGCTGTGGCTTTTATTTCAAAGAGACCTGTTCATCTGATTAGATACACAGGCTAGCTGACAAGTTCCAGCTGAGTGGAGAAGCAATGTCCTTTGAAGTAAAAAATGGCAGCAAACAGCTGAATCACTCATTCTTAATTCAGCAACCCACCGTGAACCAAGCAGGCCACAAACCACAGGATAGGAATGGTCTGGGGTCTACTATCTCTGTCAGATTTTGGTTTGGATGCAAGGCTGAGTTGTCCTCAGGTGCAAGTGATCCAGAAATAAATTTATGGCATTATTACTCTAGCCGAGGGGCAGGCACGTATTTTGGGCAGAGGGCCACTTACTGAGTTTTGGCAAGCCAACAGGGGCTGCATGACAGGCAGCCCAGGGCAGATAAATGTTAATTTTTTAAATTTTTAGGGGCCCCATGGGCTGGACAGAATGGCCTGGTGGGCTGCATCCAGCCCCCAGGCCATATTTTGCCCCCCCCCCAGCCCAATGGTGGGCGATTATTTGGGCCCGAGGGCTGTTTTGGTGAGCTGTTGTGGGCCAGGTCAGCACACCACCCCCCAACTCACCAAAATTCCCTATATGAAATGGGACCCTCAGGCAGTGGTGTTCAGGAATGAGATGGGCAGTAAGGCTGTGAGAAGCTTTGGTTGCCAATTCAATTCAGAGGGGATTTGGCCCGATTCGGCAGCCAAATATCCAAATCTGAATCAAATCAGGAGACCCATTAATCTCTCTGAATCAAATCCAATTCAATTTGGAGAGATTCAACGATTTGGACATAAATATAGCTTTATATGTTTTTTTCTACATACCTCAAGGTACCAGGTGAATCGTGAACACCGAGATGGCAGGGTGGATGGAGCATCCCATGGACTGCAGGGAGGGGAGGGGGGTCCCCTGCCCACTCATTGGCAGAGCGTGCTGGAGACCCCCCAGCCCCACCCCAGCGACTGGTGCCTCCTGGGTCTGGAGAGGCACCTGGGGTCCCCCTGCAGCTGATCATTGAGCTGGGAGGGGAGGGGAGGTCCCCCCGCAGACTTGGCCGTGGACCTGGATGTGGCAGATCTGGTGCCAAGCATGCAACTCCCCTCCACCCCTCACTCCACTGGGCTGCTCCATCCGCTCCACCATCTCAGCTCACAAGTAACACCTGGTACCTTGAGGTACGTAGAAAAAATCCATATAAAGCTGTGTCTATGGCCGAATCACTGATTCTCTGAGTCAGAATCGAATCTTCAGATTTGGTCAAATCGAATCGGGACAGTGATTTGAATCAGCTAATTGAATCACTGTCCCTGGAATCAGGCCAAATCAGAATCAGAATCGAATATGGCCCACTTCGAAAACCCCTAATGGCCAGGGGAGAAGCCACAATCCATGCCTGCACACTCCTGCGATGGGTGTGAGTTCCACAGACAGAGGCATGCAGGGAGTGGATCGCAGCTCTGCCCCACCCTGGTCCTGCGCTGTCACTACCACATGATCCCAGCCCTGGCCCCGGATGCAGCTCCCAGCTTGCCCACATACCCTGCCCACGGAGCTCTGAAGAGCTGTGCCCAGGATCTTGGGGCAGTGGCAACCTGGGTCCAGGGCAGAGCCCAAATGGAGGTTTAGTTTCCTGCGTAATTCACGGGTAAGATGCAATAGTTGATCAAAGATTGACTCAGTAGCAAAGGACACATGTCTTCTAGCTATCTAAATGCTCCATCTCCCTTTGAAGGTTGGCTTCTGCATGGATGCAGAATGTATGCGTAAGCATCATAAGTATATCTGGCAAGTAATCAATCATTTTGCAATGGAATACACATTTTTTTCTGAATATGATGCTAAACTCTTCTAGATGCCAGAACTACAAAGGGAATAAGCTCAAATGATTCCAGTTGTACCAAAGGGTAGCCTAACTCTCAAGCCATAAAGAATTTTTGGTCTGCTTTACATTTTTAGAAGGAACAAAGGGCATGATCTTTATACCTCATATTAATGAGCTTTGTATTTTAATTTTATTAAACTTTAATTTGGCTCATTGCATCTACTTCTTCCTAATATTGAAGCCATCTTCTTTAATAGATAAAATATGAACGTAATAAAATACTCCCTTGAGGAAGCAGACTATTAGTCCAAAAATTTATGAGGGAACTGCTAAACTATTAGTTAGTTTGTATGATACAAAGCACCAAAGAGTTGTCAATCTTTCCCAGAACTACTCTTACTTTTGAATTCATCACAGAATTAAACTGAAAACTGAGAAACATGCCTTTAAAAAAAATGGCATAAGTGAAAAATTTCATACTTTGATTATACACCTCAGTAATGAATAGCGACCTACCTAAACTGCAGAGGAAGGTGCAGCAGTGCCTTTAATCTGTCTGTTTCTGTCACCTGTTCATGGCATACAAGGGTATGATTCTTCATGTGCTTGTGACTCTGACCTTCCTGCCAGGGCTTCATTCAAGTTATTATGTCAGTCAATTTCACTCAGCCTGCTGACTGACTTGTTCTTAAGGCAAAGCTTAAGTATAGTTTCTTATCTGGTTATTTATATACATTGCCCATTGGATTCTTGGGGATCCCACATATCCATATAACTTTCTGTCTTCCTCCCCCATAACAAAATTGCACATTTACCAGTCTAAAAGTCTTCCCTGATCTAATTAAGACTAGGAGAATAGTTGCATCTTTTCAGACATGAAGATTACTAATCCAGTATCCTAAAGATACCATCTCTCACTCAGTTTTCCCACTGTGATAAATGTTCTTCCCCAAACAGCCCACATAGGAATGTGATATTTTTATGGGTCCCTATTTTTAAAATGTAAATTTGTCATTGTTTGGAGGGCCTGGATATTTAACATCCCTGTCAAATGCTAATTTTGAGTGATTACCTTTCTTTAGGCTTTGAGCTTGTCCCAAGGGACTCATTACCCAATCCTGGCCCTATTGCAATTTAAGAAATAGATTTATGTCAAATACCACAATTCATAGAAACCTAAGGATGTTAAGGCTGAACTCAACTCGATGCTACTTATACCCACAGACTATACATGCCATATCAGTAAACAAACTCAAGGAAACATGCATGACATCCTATGAACATAACGGGACTAATGATACAAGTATTCCTGCAATGTGAAATGCAGGTCCATGAAAACACTGAATAAAGAATTTTGGGGGTCAACAGTTTCCACCCTAACCAGCTTGAACAGAACCAGCACATAGCTAAATCTGTTAGGTTGCACAAAGTGCTGTGCGCTAACAATTGGCACTATACCAGCCCTGTGGGACCACTGCAGGTGTGTGGTTCAAGAAAGACCGAAGTGGCTTAGGTTTTTGACTGTCTGAGACTGGCAAAAAAATTAGTGACATGGAAAAGGTGCATCATTTTTCTCTCCCCTTGGCTGCAAAGAGGGCTGACGTGAAATTCTGAGATAGTTTGTGGTTTCAAGTTATCAAATACATTACAGTAAGAAGCTTATCTCATTTCTCCACACCGACATCCATCATTATAGCTCACAAGTCAAGCACATTGCTCACTGCAGCTAAAATGCAATAGCAGTTAAACAACAGTGAAACTATTAATATTGGCAATTAAAATGGCAACAGTAAGACCTCAACATAACCTTTCAAACTAATATGGGTGGGGAGAGTCTGCACTTCTGAGAACTATTGTTTTAGGCCACTTACAGATTCAGGAAGACAACATTAAATTAGTTCACAACAATAAAAGCTAGATTCCAACTTTCTTCTGAAACTGAAAAACTGTTCTGATTTGTGATAAAGTCTATGACAAAACACTGACCACAACACTCCTGATATAGCTTCATAGCTAACTACTCCAACTGATCTACAAGCAAAAGTGATAGTATCATATATCTACCTCAGCGGTTCTCAACCTTTCTAGACTCATCATCCCTTGTTAAACTCAGAGAACCTTTAGGCAATTTTAACTCTTAGTTTTCATGCCTTCTTTGACTACAGAAAACTAACAGCAATTAACTAACAGAAAACTCAGACCACAACAGGGCAGAAAGTTCTTGACACTGGATTTGTATTTAAAATCTCTGGGTTAAGCTTGTATATTGTGTTCACATACCTAACAGAGCACCCATAACATCCTTGAAAGGATATGAAGGTACCTGTCTGAGAATCACAGGTTTACATCTTCACCTATATAAATTCTGTCTGTACTACACCAACACATCCAAAGCAGCATATTGGTCCGACAAAAAATCTGTGATGCAAAAGGCTTTGCTTCTTTATTGCATATATTAATTAATTCCCACCAATTAACAGGTCATGAAAAAGCTTTGGGAAATAGATACAGCATGCTAGACACAGTTACCAGCTTAACTCATGGGAAAGGATATTGCTTTGTTTTGAAGCATGTATTGTATTTAGGCTAAGGCAACCAGTTTACTATTTTACCCTATAAATCTATAAAAAATACCAGTCTTTTTTAAACAGTGTAAAATTATTTCTTCCTCCATCAGTCCAAACAAACTAACAAGAAGAAATGCCTTAATTCAATGACTGTCACAGGTGAACTTTCATTATAAACTCATATCAATTTACAGGATACTATAAACTTTTCAGGCTTACTTGTGTATTCTAATGAGGAAACCTCTACATTGCAGAAACAATAATCTATACAAATTCTCTCCATTTTACAATAAGGAGGATGAGAATATTGGTTGTTTTAAAAAAAGTACAACAACAGCCGGTGGGGAGGGGGAGACAGCGGGGAAGAGGGAAGTGGGAAGGCAAGGGGGGTGACTGGTGGCTGTGCCCCACCATGACCGCCACAGTGGCTGTGACTGCTGCCACAACTGCCATGGTCATGGGCCTCAGGCCAAAGCAGAGCAGGGGAGCAGCCTCAGCCTGAAGCAGCGTGGAGCGGGGTGGAGGACAGGATACAGCCCTGGCCCTGGCCCTGGCCCTAGCCCAAAGCGGCAAGGGAGAGGTAGCGAGCGGCCATGGCCCTGGCCCGAGCCCTGTCCCATGGCGGGGGGGGGAGGGGGGCCGGCCTCTGTCTGTGCCTGCCTCCTTCCCATCATTCTTGACAGAGTGAGTGAGTGTGTGTGTGTGTGTGTAAAAAATCTCCCACAATTTCCCTCAGTTTCTATCCAATTTGTTTTAAGTTAGCAGTTCAACAAGAAGTTTTGTTATTTCAAAAAGTGACATATTGTAAATATGCTCTATTAACTGGAAAACAGGGTAGAAATTTGGTTTTACAAGACCATATTCTTATTTCTGTTTTACACAGGTGTTAATGCTTCTTTTATTTGTGTTAACCATAGTCCAAACCTTCTAGCCTCCAAAGCATATAAAAGCAAAACAAAATCTTTTAGAGCTACACTATCAGACCCAACACCATGTTTTCTGGTGGCTCCCAGATCTATCATGATTCAGCCTCATTTCCCTGTACACGTCCTAGAGCTCCATATAATTGCCAGATCTCAGCCCCCAGCCCCAACACACTCCTTTGTTTTGAAGCATGATGATATCCTACGTAAGTTCACTGGAAAATTCAGCTCAACCTTCTTCCAAGTAGTCTACTTGACAGAATATTTACTTATCAAAACAAGATGTTTCTATACAGAATACGCTCTGGCTTGGACGTTCTCTACTATTATAGAAGCTCCAATTAAATAATCCCTCTTGTGGGGACACCAATCCTTTACGTACAATATTTGGAGAAAAATCCAAAGGTTAAAATCAGAAAAATAAATGCTCCACTGATGAGTGTGATTATTCTAATTTATATTCTAAGGTGGAGTTTTAAACTACTTTCCTCTCTCTGTTAGAGGCTACTTTATTATATCCAAGTAGTCTTCTAGGCTGCTGGTGAATCCATTTGCAACAGGTTCCATACATGCAGGTTTCAGAACCTCTTAATATTATGGCCATCTACTTTACAGAAAGGACAGAAAGTGCTTATATTTTGGCACTTCATTTGTCCACCCCGGACCTTACCAAAAAAAAGGTTTATTAAGAAATGGTCCTACAAGCATCGGGGAGCAAAAGCCAGACCTTGGGAATCTCTTTAGAGTTTACATAACCTTTTTCATACTGATGTACTGGTTTTCTTCAATCATGAAAAAGAACAGTTGTTCTTCCGAGTTACTGGATAGTAAAGAAAGATTCACAGAAATGATACCACTGCTGGGAATGGCCACACAAAAAATTTCCGAAAAAGTTTTATTTTCAGGTACCATAAATGTGAAGCTTTATTCTGATAAGGAATCCTATTAAACCCAAACATTTAAACAAAAGAGAAGAAACTAAATGGCTTCTGAAAGCTTAAACTGGTTGCACAAATGTGTTCTTGTCATCCACTGTAGAAAAATGTATTTTCCCCAGGTTGAAGCAATTTCAACTCCGATCCCAAATGGCTATTCTTCCACCAGATTTCTGAACTTTGGAGAACTCCTTGGAAGAACCCAGCTGAGTCATCTTCAGAGTCAGTCCACATAGGCTAGGTACAGGGATCTCATGTTGAGCTATGCCTTCATTTATACCAAATCATTCTCAAAAGCATCTACCACAGAGAGCTGTCAAAACAATTAAATCCTCTACTCATGCATGTGACATCTCAATTACAAGCACACTGAGCATCCCTATGAAGAAGATGAACAGCAAGTCAAGTTAAACCAGTAGTTCTCAACCTTTTTAGACTCGAGACACCCCCAGAAAGCTTTTGCTGTGTGTTTGACTGCCCTAGCAGGGGCATAGGTTAGAGCTGTGTTGGTCTAAGGACATGGACAGACAAGGATCTTTGGGTAAATCCGATAGCTTTTATTACACGGACTCAAATAGTTGGGGCTCACCCGACAGATTCCTGTTCAAAGGATTTGGGTTTATTTGCTAGATCTCCTCTGCCCACCCAGCAGCACGCCTGCCATGCAGCGGCCCTGCCAGGATGTCAAGGCACCCAAGGGTGCTGCTGCAACAGCGCCCTGAGCACCCCCGAGTTGGGACTGTAACACGACCGACAAGTTCCCCGGCTCTCGCAGGCAGTGACGAGGAACCTGTGGGAAAACCCTGTCAGACACAGGGCGCTGCGCGAGGCGGCCTCGCTCCCGGTCCCCCCCTCGCCTGACGCGGCGAGGGGCACCCGGATGCTCAGGTCCGGCACCTGAAGTGGGGGGGAGGGGATCCCGGACCAGGGTCCGCGAGCGCCGCCCGCCGCCTCCCACACCACCTCCGCACTCACCATAGCGCCCCGCTGCCAGCCACATCACACTTCCGGCAGCAAAGGGGCGGGACCGGAAGGCATGTGAGCCAAACATCCTTCTGATTGGCCGGATAGATGCCGCTGAGCATTCTGATTGGCGCGGGGGAGCAACGAGGGGTGGGAATGCGGCGAGGCCGTCGCGGCTTGCGATTGGCTGTGCTGAGGCCCGCGGCGAAAGCGGCCTTTCCAGGACACCGGAAGCGGCGGCGCCTGAGCGAGGTAGGCAGCGAGCGGCGCGCCCCTCCCTCGCCGGAGCTTGGGGGAGCGTTGAGGCGGGGGAGCCCTTGCTCCGCCCCCGAGTGAGGCAGCAGTGCGCGTGCGCCCCGGGGTGGGGGAGCAGAGCTCACGGCTCCAGGTCTGGTGGTGACGGGCCATAGCGGCCCGGAGCCCCGCAGTGGTTCCGCCCTGCACCCGGCGTGGGCCGAGGCCGCCCCGGTTTGCTTTGTGTGGCTGAAGGAGCGGGACGGGACCTCCACGCGCCGCCGGTCCTTCTCCTGGCCTTGGCCCTGCCTCTGTCCCAGCCCCAGGGGACACCGCAGCTGAAGAAGGCGGCCCCGGGCCTGCAGCAAGGCTGTGCCGTCCTGGGGCCCTGCCACGCGTTGCCTGCACCAGGCTCGTGGCGACTTGCGCAGTACGTGCGGGTGGCCCCGAATGCCAAGTCGTTGTCATGCAGTTCAGTAGTGAGTCGTGCAAGAAGTTGAGAGCGGCCCTATTTTCAGAGTCGTAGTCACGCATGGAAAGTGAGCCTCCCTAGAAAAGAGCCACTTGGCTCTTTGGGGAACAGCTCCAGAGCTAGTTTATATCCAGCTGTCATTTGACCATGTAGTAGGGTTGCCAACTCTGTTTGAATCTGTCCTGGTCGGTGTCCAGACTGCCAAACACAATGTGAACGTGCCCATGTGCTTGCGTATGTTAGTGATGGATTATGGTGCATAGACTTTACGTCAGGAAGGCAGATGCACCTGATTATTGCATTTAAAAAAATCCTGCACTACTGTATAAATTGGATTCAACGTTTAATATTTATTTTAACGGATGCCTTATCATTTATCTCCCAGGTGACTCTCAGTAAGCTCCTAGAGATTTATGTCTAATTCCTGGAGATTTCTGGAGGGTTGGCAATGCTAACATGTAGCAGGGCCCTTCACCTTTGCACTTAGTGGGATTTAGTGGTGCGTGTAGACATGCAGAGCACTGTTTCCGACACGCTGTACTGTAATTATGATGCGTTTGAGTCTCGATGAACTGAGTCTGCTGGAGCATGCTAATTAGCACACTAGCAGCCTTGGGAGCTTGTGTATTAAGCATCCCCATGCTTCAAAATGATGGCAGGAGCTTTTTAACTAAAGCTCATCACATGAGCTCTAGTAAAAGAGCACCTCTGCTGGCATTTTAAATCATGGAGGTGCTGGATGCAGGAGACACTGTGGGTGCTGTAATTAGAGTGGGTCTCGAGCTGCTCTTCTTGACCCCTCCCCCCCCCGCCACCCCAGCACGTCCCACAGGTATGCAGTGCTGTCTAGCAGCCCTGAAGCTGACTACCTGCATTTATTTTCAAGATCTTAGGAGCCAGGGGCTGTTATTAAAAGCCTTGGGTTTGTCTTCCTTTGTTTTTGAGACTCACAACAGCTTTCCCAATCCCTGTTTCTGGCTTACTTAAAGGGAGTACAATTACAATGCTGACAGATAGAACTAGTATGTAGTTTACCCAAGTATAGTTAAAGATAAATTGTTAGATTATGCACGTTACACAGATAACCAATATTTATTATGCGTTAGAAAAAAGCAACAAATTGGGACTGGCAGTATGGGTCTAAGGGGAATGCTTTGTGGTTGGAATCCTGCAATTAGAAACTTGTCCATCTCTTTGAAAGGGGAATCAAGCATTTGATCTTCCCTTGATGTGTTCACTAACTCATACTAGTAACATCTTGGTGCTTGATGTTCTGTGACAATCTAGACATGGTGGCATGGGCAGACACTGTGTGTGGTATGTTACAGATTGGGGAGGGGACAGGCAGCATTGTGGCAGGTAGTGTAAGGAGCAGATTGGGCTGGGATTGCAAGTAAGGAAGCAGAAATCAGAGCAGCAGATTAGACCAGGGCACAGGGCTTGGAGCAGATTGGGCAGGGGAAGGCAATTGGAATGGAGAAAGTGGGGCTAATTTCGGGCATGCCTGTGGGGGGGGGAGGGGGGGAAGTTGATACCCACTGGAGTCTATTGGTCTATGAAAACTTAAATATATAATGGATCTTCTTTACGTTATACCTACAATCGTAGACTAGTGACCAGATATTTATATGGTTGATCTTACATTATAGGATGACATTACAGGATTGTATTATATAACTTAAGATATATAATAACTGCACACATATCTAAGGGTTACATTTTTACCTCTTTTATCTATATCTATTAAAAGTCGTGAATTTAAATCCTGTAGATGTTTAAAGTAGTCTGTGTGCTATATAGGTTGTTGGGTTAATTAAAACACTACATTTTTAAGACGCATTTTAGATTATACATTCTATAGAGAGACTTGCATCTGGCAGCTGGTTTTAAAGAAGGTCTACCTCTACCATCCAGGGCCTTTGAAATGGATAGTATTTAATTTGTTGGCTCACCATGAAACAGATGTGGTGTTTGTTTTTTAAACAGAGTATTTTTTTAAGCAGTGAGCTTTGATCCTCTAAGGAATTTCAGGAAAACAGGGCTACATATGTGAAGGCCAATTTGGAGTCGAAGAGTTTCTTCATGATTATTATATATTTGCAGCAAGGTGCCTACATTTGATGTCATGTCTTCTGAAAGTTTATTACACCAATAACCCAGTTTTGCCCTTTCCAAGACTAGTGATTCTTAAAGAATGGGAAAGGCTATCCATGCTTCAAAATGATAGTTTTATTTTGGGTTCTCTTTATTAAGGTTTACTTTTTAACTGCAGTGCATTGTTTTCAGCCTAAGTTGTTATACAATGCAAACATTAGTTTCTTTTCTTCACTGGGCAATGGGGAAGAAGAATTACACTCCTCCTATAGGAGATAGAAGGTTAACAGTTGATATGAGCAAATACTGCCTTAGGAAGTTACACAATGGTCAAGAATGGAAATACAAACACAGTTATACTGAATGTAGGCAAGCTTCTGTTTAAACAACCATTTAAACATAACTGACATACACGTATCAAAAGGTCAGAGGTTCTTTTGAACCTAAGATTTTTTTTGTAACTAACAGTATACAAGGGAGCAAAGTAGTTAAGGTGGCATCCAGTTGTTTTGCTCTCTAGCCCAAACGACCAGGTTGCGGTTGTCTGGCCGAAGACCTTTTTAGGACACATCTAGAGCAAGGCTTGAACTTGTGTTGCTGGAGCAGGACCAAGGTGCATCGGTCTGCCACTGTATCCCTTAAAATAAATATATAAAGCACTTAATGTGCCTATCTATATGTTCTGGCTTTGTTTTTTACAAAGAACCCAGAATAATAGTTCACGTGATTTTAGTTTTCCAGAAGAGGACCCAAATTTCAGTTTCTAATTTGCAGTGTATTGATACTGGATATTGATATCTGGAACTTTTTACTAAAATATTGGTAAACAGAATTCAGGCTAGGTTGATTTTATATTAGTTTTTATTTAAATTACTGGTTTTTGTCACGGTGTTAAGCAGCAAGCAAACCTTAATTTAAATAATCAATTTTAAATCTTGTTTGCATTGGCACTTTTTGGTTATTTTTCAATGGATTTGCAACTAAATCCATTTTGATGCTAGTTCTGCACCTTTTGCTAGTCATGAACATACTTTATATATGTATTTAACAAATTAGTTAACAAATTATACAGTTTATTCATTCATTCAGCTGCTCTGTGTCTTCATTATATTAGGAAATGATGAATGGCATGCTTTTTATAGATTTAAATAGATTTTTTTTACTCATACTTTTGTCAGGTGAAGTTTGGATACTAATTGGAATTTAGTTAAATATGCAAAAAATTCACTTTTTCATTCTTATATTTGTATAATGAAATTATGTTGAGCATGTTGATACATGAGAAAAAGACTATCAAAACTTTTTTACACTTTAGGATAAACTACTTCTGAAATAAAGCAATAATTGTAGCTGATGAGTTAAGCTGATTTTTTTTTTTCTTGTTGTCATGCCTTGGTTTTTAAAATTCATAATCTTCTGCATCTCACTCCTAGTTTTATTTAGATATTGAGAGAAGGAAAAAGAAGGATTTCTAGCTTTTTATCTCCAAATCAGTTTCTTCACTTTGAATGAACGTCATTCGACCAGATTAAACTGAATAAACTGAAAGGAAGAAAACATTCTGCACCTGCAGAAGGGGCTACAACTGTCAAAATTTGGTTTATCACTTCAGAAAAGCCTGGTTCCAGATGCTCAGTGAGTTTCTGCAGTTCAGTCTTTTGCCTTTCTTAAAACTTTAGCAGTAATATAATTCAATTTTAATTATTTTGATAGATTCTAATAAATTTAGGCCTAATAGTATTGTCATAATTCCAAATAGATTTGTTTAAAATACATTTAAGATAATGATCATATTTTAAACTTAAAAAGTATTTAATTTCTGTATTAAAATATGTATTTGTCTCTGAAATAATTGTCTCTAAGTGATCTCCACTGTACTGTTTAAGTGTCTAACAATTTGGACTAGTAGGAGAATTAGAGTGTTGTATTTGGTGATCATTTGAAATTACAGAGGACATATGAGGACGTAGGTATGTAGTACGTGCCAGTTAAGCATTAATGATCCAAATGCCTTTTGAAAGTTGGCATGTCTAGCAGCACAGTATTTCCTAGGATGATTCTGTGACATACTGATTTAAAGATTGCCTCCTTCTGAGCCTTTAACATAAAAGTGTACAGCTTTTTCCTCACAAGTTCCTCTACCCAGCTGTTGACTGGGTTTAGCTTAAGTTGAGGCACCTAGGCATACTGCAGTCTTATGTGAATCAAATGCCCACACATTAGATAGCAATTGTTTTTTTTAAAGAGGTAAGCGGTATTTGGGTCATTTCTTAAATAAACAAGCAATATATGCCTTTCTGCTTGCTGTAGTGTTGAATACAATTACTACTGAAGGGATTGTTCAGTGTTTACATAACTTAAGGCATAGACCATAGTGAAATTTTGTTGCACAGTGTCTATAAAGAATATGTACAAATATTGTGTGCGTGATACTGTTACTTTTCAAAATCTCCTTCGACATTCCTTCTATATTTTTATAAAGTGAAAAATTATCGTGACAGCGAGAAGAGCTGTTTTAACAACTAAAACTAGACTGAAGTTAAAAATACCTGGGCTCTTGGCATGACTAGTCCTTACACATATGATTAGAAAACAAAAGTGTGTTCACCAGGATAAAATAATCAGTGTACAATAAGAAAAGCAGTATCCCTATATTCTAAGATGTGCTGTGAACCTTGGTTTGTGTAATTACCAGGGCTGCTCTTAGAAGTCTTGAAAATGAGGGGGGAGTGTCACCGTGAATCTACCTAGCTCCTGTCATTTTCCAAGCTTGTAACAACATCCCTCAACAACTGCTTCCCTTTTACTGATTCTGGTGCAGGTAAAGTTATAGACAGTGGGGCCCATTTGTGATATGTGCTTAAGTTATTTAAGCACTCAGCTGTTGTCTGCTACATATAAGCAATAGCCAACAAATTGGGACTGGTATTGTATTCTGCAGCTGAACAGATTTATTCACAAATTCAGTATGCACATAAGAGAGTGCCATACTGTGGAGTTAAAACTTGCCCATCTCTCTGGAAAGTGGGGATAAATTTGTTGTTTTACTGAACATTCCAATTTATAATAGGATAAGATTAAAAGAAGCATTTGGTCCTCCTTTTGTTTGTGTTCTGACTCATAGTTTTACTATCTTTGGGTTTGATATACTTGAATAGACAAGAGAACATTTAAAGGCCTAAAGAGGTTTGCTACAAATCTTGTTTGTATAAATTTGCACAAGTACATCCGTAAAGCTGGAAATAAGGATATACCACATACCAGTTTCTTAGTTTTCTTTTATACCATCCCTGACATGGTAGCATGCCCTAAAATACAGGTGTGAAATGTATGAAATTTTATGTTCATGTAGTTTGCTACGCCTACATATTCATCTAACCTCCTAAGAAGGATGACAGGAGTATCAATAATGTGTGGCACATTGGGACATAACCTATATAGAAGCAAGGTCTGACAGTTTGCAACAGTAGATGATATGACATTTCAAAGAAACTCATTTGCTTTGAAATCCCATCCCCTGTCATCAACCCTAGATGCAAGCAGTGAACCTACGATGATGCCAGAAACCTGCAATAGGGTACCATGGATTGAATGTGGGTAACTACTGTGTTCTGGTGAGCCACCATAATTATAAATGTACGAATAGCACATGGAATACTGAATTCGAAAAAAAAAAAAAAAAATCCTGCATCTTCCTGCCACTTACCAGCTACAAGAGTACATGGGGTGGTGCTTTATAAATTTAGTAGTGTGACACTGATAGTAGCATGATAGTGACACGGTTGAAGAAGTAAGTGTTGCACGTGGACTTAATAAGCGTCTAATTAATTAGGGTCACTCAATGGGTGGCTTCCCTCTACAGTCCAGCAGCAAATGAAGAGGGGGTCTTTGGCCCTGAGATAGATACGCCCTGGTCCATCTGTTAACTACACCCCGTCAGTGCCATATACCTCACCTCCCCTCCAACAGTGGAAAACAGAACAAAACACAAATTAAATCACTGGCAGTAACACCAGATCCTAAGGGCTGCCCGTTGCTCCTTCTATGACTATTCCTATCTCCCGTTCTATAGGCCCCAGTTGCCAGCTCTTAAGTCTCAGCTAGCCTAACCTTGGCCTGGGGTCAGCCTACTATGCTCTTGGTGGGTCCCCTCCCGTCCGCACCCTCTATGATCCCACCTGGTTGCATGATCTGGAGCCTGCTGCCTCTTCATATCTTCTGAGGGCTCCTCCAGGTCTCAGTGTTCCTCCACTCTTCTCGGCCTCCACACCTTGACCTTGCTTCCTCGTCTCCTGCCTTGCTGCTGGCGGCGATCTTCTCCTGAGGGATCCGGCTCCCTCCACTGGGGCTGCCGGCTGCAAGCCCCCATGCTCCCTTGCTCTGAGGGGACTTGGAGAGTACTTCCTTCTCCAGCGTTCCTCCACCTCTGTCTCCCCTGGGGCTGCGTTCAGCTGCTTTTAAAGCCCCCAACTGGCTCCTGCCGCCGTGGCCATCAGCTGGCCGTAATTGTATAAAAACGCGGCTAACGAGCCGCTCGGGTCCCGCTGCCACTTCCGGTTTCACTGTGCTGCTCCCTGAAGGTAAGAACTTTTCTATTTGTTTTTCTTTCCTTTCCTCCCTGTTCCTGTTCCCCGGGTTCCTCCCAGGCTCCCTGGGATTTTCCCCTTGGCTGCTCGCCGGGACAAAGAGAAATTGTGAAAGATAAATATGGTGGGCCAGACAGGTGTGCACATGTGGTACCATTCCATCCTGACATGTTTATGCTAGGGTTACAATATGTTTGGAGAAGGCAGCTGGGTTGTTGCCTGTCATTCATTATAAAAACACAGAAGTTGTCATTTGTGTCTCTCATCTACCTTGGTCTACATGGTATTGAACTTGGGATGCCTCAGACATACAGTAAGCAAGGTGCAAGTTGATATATCGCATGAGACCGATGCAAATGATGGCAGCACATCATCATTGCAGCATTGTATGGTGCCTCTCAGCCTCATTATTACAGTGGGTACCTGGATACAGAACTATAGGTCAGTGACGTGGTTAATGGCTATGAGTGACACTGTGTAGAACAGCAAGTGTCATTCCTTAAAACATTAATATATGTCTCTAAAGAAAATCCTGCTTATGTCAGCAGTTATAGTTGCTGCTTATGTCAGTCAGGCTTGCTGACTCAGGTAGGATGCTGTGCATTGGTCTGAATTATCCAAAAGAAAGGACATTTCTAGAACAACCATCACTGAAATATTTGGTATTGGATGCCAGATCAAAAGGGATCAAATTTTTAAATGTATTTTTAAAGTATCTGAATGCCAAATTAAACTAAAGATATTTATTAATTGCTCAGTAGGATTTTTAAAAGTGTCTCGATATCTAATTTGTGTTGATTCTAGCAGAGTTAGGCACTTCTGAAAATCCCCCTTGTAACCGTCGGGCTTTGAACTCGAGCGGCCTTTGCTCTACTGGTGGATGTGAAGCATCTCCTGGGTGGATGTGAAGCATCTCCTGGGTTCGTGTCATTGCCAGAGTAGCTCTCTTCTTCCTGTGTTGCCAACCCCATTTTCACCTGCCACACCTTGCTGTTCTTTGGTAGGAGGGGTCGGCTAATGGGCTGCTCGGTGGCCCGGGGTTCACCCGGTGGTCACTCTCAGGACTCTACCACTCCTACACCCTGGCCTCACGCCTCCTTCAGTATGCTGCTCAGCTGTTGGCCTCGGCCTCTTTGTGCGGGGATAACCCTTTCCGCCTTTACATTTAGATGCCAGTGGCTTAAGGCCCTGCTTGCCTGTGAGGGCCTACCCCAGAGCCCTTCACACCTCCGTCCCTTCCTTCAAGGATACATACAACCAAAAAGGGGAAACCCTACTGAGGCTTCTCTACAGCCCCGCTTCTCGGGCTCTCGTTCCTATCCCCTATGCCCTTCATCCAGGGTAACAAATGTGCCAACCACCATCAACTACTAAGCTATTCCCTGCCCCTTTCTCCCTTTCCCCGGAGCCTAACAGGGAGAGGATGCTTTTCTTCTTGACCCGTCGCCTCCAAGAACTGCTCCCATCCGTTCCTCAATCCAGTGGAACTTGGTGGCGATACCCACTCCGACTGCCAACCCCTTTAAGACTCTCCCGGAGTCTTCTCTCCCCATTGTGCTTTCCTCCACGCCTTGTCATCCCATCACTCCCACCTGTGTTCCGCTCTGCTTCCAGGTGCCGCCTCAGCTTTGCCTCTGTCCTGTGCAGGCTCTCATCAGGGTGCTCCACCCTCCACCACCTGTGTCTGCTCCTGCTTGCCAGGCTCCCCGGGTCCAGTGAGCAGGGTATTCTCCGCTGCTAGCGTCAGGCGCAGCTTCCTTCCCAGGCTATCCGTCCCCTTCGCAGCAGTGGCCGCCGTTTTTATTTCTGCCAGCCGGCGTCTGATGCTGACATCATTGGCCTGCTGTAATTGAACAAAAAGGTGGCTAACGAGCCACGCAGGCTCTTTCTTCTGCCCCGTGTGCATCCCATCCCGAGCTGCCACTCGTTATTTTGACTCCTGGGACACCCCTGTACACCCATCTGCATCTTTAAATATCTTAATACCTTTAAGATATTGGACCTGCAAGTCTTACATTATTTGAAATCTTGACTTGAAGGACAAGGCCAGGGATGTTACACATCTTTTAAAAGAAGACTGTACGAGGGTAGTCCTTCACTGACAATTTTGTTTCTTAAATGAACAGCCTTGCCCTCCGAATTATATTGTTTTGTGTTAGTGCTGGTAAGGTTATGTGGACATATATGTGCATGTGTGTAGCCATTACTGTGCTACATCTATGTAAACATGAAGTGACCCTCATTAGATCAATCATCTTTTTGTCTAGATGTCTGGTACCTGTCTCCGTTATTTGGATATGGGAGATTTTAGACGACTCTAATGGATGGAAAAATATAAGCAATATATTAAATAAATATACTTCATGCCTGAAAGCTTGTTTTCTATTTCTCCCAGTTGGTTCCATAAAAGATAATGTCAAAAAACCCCAACGCTTGCTTTTCACACATATCCTGGACCATTACAGCTACAGCAGCACACTAACCCTACTACAGTAAAAGCTCTGTTATCTGGCATCCCCCAGGAATGGGGGATGCCGGACAATAAAATATGCCAGTTAATTGAGCGGCCTTGGCTGCCGCTTCTCCCGCTGCATCTGGGGCATCCCGGTGCCCCTCCCACCGCACTGCTGTCCCTCCCACAGGCCCAGCATGCCCTGCACAGCCTGTTATGCCCCCAGGCTGTGGGGGCTTGGCAGTGCAGGCTGCTTTGTCTTGGGCCATGGGGGCTCAGAGAAACCGGAAGTGCCAAGGCGGGCACTTCCAGTTTCACTTTATCTTACAAGCCGGCATGCCAGTTAGTAGAGATGCCAGCTAACAGAACTTTTACTGTACTTGCTATTTTATGAGCGCTGGGCCTTTAAAACCAAATATTTAATTAATGATTAGATAAAATAATTTATTTTTCATGAGGGGTTTTACTGGTATTCTGTAGAAAATAGATACATTTTATTGCCACCGTGTGACACGGGTTACTAAACAAGGCGGATCTATAGTCAGACTTAGTAAATGGCAGTTCTTATGTTCTTAAAGAAAGTTTTCCATAAAAGGAACAAGATTTAGCTAAATTTTGCTTTGTCTGTTGTGGGGAGAACCAAGTGGCCCAGAACAAATAGGTACAATCAATGTAAGCTTAGGTTCAAATGTTCTCTTAACCCACCACTGTGAATAATAAGGCTCAGATGTTATCTTCTTAGCTACCTATCTGGCAAACAGGTCAATCAATGCTGGTCATAGATACCAGGGAAGCTGTAGGTGATAAGTGTGCGTAAGCCTAAATTGTGTCATAGACTAGATCCTGGTATGTATGTAGGCTAGCACGTTGTAAGATGATAGCATGTTGTTGCTGGCCAAAACACCATATATTGTTGGCAGTACTGTTTAAATAGCTCCTTTTTAACAACCCCAGAGTACGTGAGGCCCCAGAGCAGCATTTAAAAAATAAAAGCACTAGGGAGCAGATAATTGTTTAAATTCTAAATATTATTACTTTGTTTTGCTTTAAGGAGCAAATTAAAAATTACCTCAAGGGCATGGATTTTATTCTAAACATAAGGTTTACTTAGTTTCTCTTCCTGACTCTGCACCTGAGTTGTGAGTCTGCACCAGGTTTGATAACAACATAAAGTGCTTGAGTTTTTTAAATGCAAGGAAGATTATTAGAATTAACTAGCGAATTGCCCATCAAGAATGTTGGGGGGAATGGGGCCGAGCCCCGTGTCCAGCCCGGTGGTCTGGCCCCACTCCCTCCTACTTACCCCCACCACTCTGGATCTGGCTGCGCTCCACCCCCTGCCTGCCGCTCTGGGTCCGGCCCTGCTCCACCCTCACCCCTCCGTTGCTCCAGGTCCAGTCCTGCTCTACCCCCCTTGCTCTGTGTCCGCCGAGTCCATGTCTGTCTCCCTCCCTCCCTGTCCACCAGTTCTTACTCCCTGCTGGCTGTTCTGGGGGCCGTTGGGCCTGGGTGTCCAGGGAGCACTGCCATTGTGATCCCCACTCCTTTCACCCTCAGGCACAGAGGCGGCAGGGAAGCCCCCCTGCTCAGGCGCCTGGGGTGTGTTTCCTGCTGCCACAAACTTCTCTGGCAATGGTGCAGACTTAGGCATGTGCAGCCTGGGCCATGCCACCAATCACTGCCCACCATCTTGGTGGTGCATGCGCAGTTGGCCAAAAGCGTTACAGACAAGTAGACAGATGCACAAACAGACAGACTAAGCCTTTTATTATATTAGATTTTTACAGCTATTTCCATATTAGAGGCAGGTGCATTCCTTATGAGATACCTAATCAAGTAAATATTTTGTATAACTACATTTCACACGAGCTGAGGAGAAATTAGAAAATAAGTGATTAAGTTATTTTTGTTTGTTGATCTGAGTAAATAGATCTAACTAGTTACCAGTGTATCTGATGAGAAAACTTGTTAAGTTAAGCAATTAGATCTTTTCATCATATGGATAAGGAGAGATGACCAGTATTACTCCTCCCTCAGAGACATCTTAGTAATTTTACAAAAGATTATTTGGTAAAAGGTACTGCGGAATTGAAAGTTTGGGAATTATTGAAACAATGCAAACAATCCTACATGTGCTGTACAGACTTGTAGATGAGTTTTCAATCTAACATTGTGTGAATGGGAGTCCCCAAACAGACCAGATGGATAGATCAGAGATGGTAAAAAAATATGGGAGTCTGATCTGTGATTGTGCAAGTGAACCAGTTACAGCAAAGACTGAGAACTTTTGTGCTTCTGAGCAAGAACTTTGCCAAATTGCTTATTATCTTGGGAAAGGAAAATTAATGCAAGAGCAAGAGTGAGGCTGTATTTCCTATCACAAGTTGCATTTGTTTTTACAAATGAGGCAAATGATTATGAAAGGGATTGTTTGTTTATAGGTCTACAAAAGGATCTTAGAGGCCACCCTTTTCAACACAGTAGCTGGACAGGAAAGAGGGAGCACAGGGCTTTCCAAATGCAGTCAGCTGTGTCCAGTTTATGGTAGAAGCTTCACAAAAGTGAGGAAAGATTTGCATTGACTCTGAACAAATTAGAATGGGTTAAAAAGTTGTTAGAAGCAGAAAACTATTGTGTTGGTGTATATTAAATGTTGCTACTTAGGAAAATGAGTCTTGAAATAGAAGTAATGCATAGAGTACAATTTTTTAAGTTTGGGATTGTCTGGGTGGAAGTAGTGACTTTAGTGAGTGCCATTCATCATAGAAAATAATTTGTTTCTTGCCTGCTTTTTTATTTCCTTAGATAGACTAAAGTCTCCTTGGTATAATGATAAAGGAATTCTGAAGTCCTGGTGCTTGGTAACCTGTTGTGGATGCATTTATAGAAAAAATGATTTTTTTTCCTCCTGTATTTTTAAAATCAAGATATACATTTCCTTGAATAAAAAAAGATTAAATTTATGCAACATCTCTATTAAATCTTCTCTACTATAGCAATTTAGTATTGCTCAATTATTAAAGAAATCACAAAAGAGTTTTCTAAAAATCATGGGACTTAAATGGGAATTTTAAAATACATGCTTTAAATTGAACATTATATTATGATTTTGTCTGCTTATTTATGGAAACCAAATAAAGAGTAGATTTAGCTTTGTATAAGCAAGTTTAAAAACATTTGAAATGTTAATTTAGCCCAGCAAATACAAACAAAATAAAAAAAAGATTTCACTGAAAGAAAAAAATCCCTGTGAAAATTCTTAGTGCCCAAATGGCATTGCAAACAAAGGACACTGTATTATGAGACTTTAGTTTTTACTGAGCCTGGATTTTAATGTATGATACTAGTATGTTATTGGTTAAGTAATATGATTCTGATCACCTTAAAATTTGGTTTGGATGAGATATAGGGCAGGGGTAGGCACCCCCTGGCACAGATGCCAGAGGGTGGCATGTGAAGGCATTTTACTTGGCACATGCCTTGGGGAGGATAGTGGGAAGGGGCTGGGGCTGCACTGCCACAACAAGGATTGAGTCCCCCTCAGTTCCCCTGCCATCTATCTTGGCACACCAACATCTTACAAGTCAAGGATGTGGGTGTTTTGGGCACTGCCCAAAAATGTTGCCAACCCCTGGTGTAGTGTTTCCACTTCTTGCAAAAATACTTTCCAGATGTATAGCTTGAAAATGCTTTATTATGTTGCACTACTAGTCATACAAAAGTAATTATGTAAAACAAAATTACAAACAAAAATGATTTGAAACAAACTTATAAATGGTACTGCCTGTTGCCAATAAATTCAACTCAGTTTGATCCCGGCAAACTTTAAAACTACTGTCAAGAAACTGGGGGGGGGGTTGTGGTTAGGGAGCCCCCCCTGCCTTGTGGGCCTCCTCAGCTATCCCAGCTGGGGTCTTGGGGGGAGTTGGGTTGGATCTGTGTGATGGGGAGGTGCTGCTGGCTTGGATTTGCAGCAGCCTGAGCTGGGGTAGAGTGGGGAGGAACAGAGCCCCTCCCCACTGTACCAGTCTGGCTTGGCTTCCCCCTTCCCCAATCCACAGCTGAGGTAGCTGGGGGTGCGGGCTCTGTTCTCCCACCCCTGCAAACTCTGGCTGTGGTAAAACTGAACCGGCAGCTATGTGCTGCTGCTGTCAGGAGGCTTGGGTGGGGGTGGGACTGGAGCTCACCTACTATGCGGCCCCAGCCTAGCTACCCCTGCTGAGTTCTTGGGGGGAGCTGGGCAGGACCTACGAAGTGATGGGGCTCAGTTTCCCCCTCTACCCCAGCTCGATGTGCAGCCAGGAGGCTGCTGCTGTTAAATGGCTCATGTGGGGGAAGGGAGCCCCCCTCATCACATGGACCTGGCCTGGCTTCTCCCAAGACCTCAGCAGGGGTAGTTGTTGCGGGGGGAGATAAATGGTGTGGGGTATGTGGTGCCTCCTCTAGTGGGAAGGGGCTGAGGACAGGGGCACTCCAGCACTCTCCTGGGAAGCTGCTGGAGTGCCCCCTCCTGCTGGCCAGTGCTAGTGTAGGC
>NW_017728909.1:54405953-54423920 GCF_001723895.1 Crocodylus porosus
CCAGTGTAGTACCGGTTGGGTTCAATGGTGCTCTTAATTATGGCACTTTTCTGTAAAGTGCCATAGGTAGAGTGCCTCCCTAGCAGGCTGGCTAAACATCTGTATGCACTCTAACACAAGTCACTTTTCACTGTGGGTACATATACTAGTGGGTTACGCTGATTTAACTACGCCTATGTAAATAATGCAGTACAGGCAAAGCCTTAGACACAGAATTTCACCTTGTCCCATCATCTGAGAAGATGATGGGAAAAGGAAAGGTAGTTGTATAACCTAATTGTCTTCAATAGTTACTCATAACTAGTTTTGCCACGTGGAGGTATTTTAACCCCAGGTGACTGTATATACTTAGTTACACTGCAGCTACTTTTTAGACATCCATTATATATCAGGGAATTCTGTTATTCATAGATTTGTTAGGGGCTGGAAGGGACCTTGCAGATCATCAGGTCCAGCCCTTCCCCCCGCCCGCCCTCCCTCCCCACTGTTCTAGGCAGTATTAAAGGGAGCTAAATAGTATTAACAGTATGTAATCTACTTGATTTTTTAAAAAATATGAGTTACCAAGCATTACAGCGATCATATCTCCAGCTAATCTCTTATGGTTTTAAACTTATATAGTCTATGTTTATACCCCTCTTGGCTACAAAAATTGCCTTATTATCTACTATCTGTAGAATATACCCAGGTGAAAAACAAAAACATTACATTGCATGAAATTTACTGGATCGGATTCTGTATGGTGGTGGTGTAGCAGTACGTGGCTTGTCCATTGGTCTTTAACTCCATTTGTATCTGATTCTGTGTACAGATAGAGCCAGCTTGAAGTTTTGTTGAGACATGGTATCATTAGAAGGCCCTACTGTTTATAGGGGTGTTGATGTACATATATACTTAGCCAGCCTGCTAGCACTGTAAACTGGCTGAGTCAGCTAGTGTCATTAGGAGTTTAAAAAAAGTAAGGCAAGAAGCTAATTTTTTGTAATGTTGTATATATGCGTTTAACTGCAGGGTAAACCAGGAAACAGCAGTGTTTGCATTCTGCATATTAAATAAAGGTTTTTTTCAATATTTAGCTTTAAGTAGCAGTGTGACAAATTTGTTACACTACATCACATCATTTTAGGGCAAAAGTTATCAATTCTTTTTGCAGCTTTATATTTTTCTCTATAGAGTACATGAGAAATAAAAGCTATGTCCAGATAGAACTTACACTAACTTAGCGAATTGCTTCATTTCACATTAGTTTAATATTATAAACAGATACTGATATATCCTTTCAGATAATAGGAAGTTTATCTAGATTTATCTAATTTGACCCTAATGTAGGCCACTTGGCTTTGGAAAAGACTCAAATTCAGTTAAATCCCCCTTGAAGTTTGTTTTATTTGAATAATATGAGAGCCCTAGAATGTTCTACAAAAATGCCAAAATTACCTGCAATCTTCTTTCAAAAACTTCCAGTTTTCTTCTTTTTTAATATATATTTATGCCATTACCACTTTATAACTGTTTGTGTAGTAAATATTTATAAATGAACAGTAAACACAACTTTCAAAACTAGATGTTTGTGTCCCATATAATTGTGTTGTTTAGAGATTTAAAGAATACATTTCAATGACTTGTGGCTGGTAGGGATATTGAAGCAATCTTATGCTATATTCTCCTAATGAGTACCTAACTACGCTCCTCAGTTCAAGTCAAAGCGGCAGTTTCCCATTGAGATGCCCCTGCTGTGTCTTTGATGCATTGTTGGATTGCACACTTCTTTTCAATACAGTGCAATTCAATGTTCCTTAATGCTTGTGAAGGAAAACTAACATTGAAGAACTAGCATCCTTGAGTAGACCCCCTGCTTACTATCCAGTGTCTTGGGGGATTTTAGCGAGAGTGGGGATAATTTTTTTTGTTAGATTGAGCTCTGTATTATGTTAAAAAAAAAAATCTGAGGGTTACTGAGATTGTTGTATGCAGAACTCTAGCAAAGATTTTTTTTTTTCCTTATTCTTAGAAGAAGATGAAGTCTTTCATTATTACTCCTCTTCCTTCCCCCCTTCTCTGCAAACACAGACAGAAAGTGACCAGATATGGGGTACTGGAAATATGGCAAAGGAAAAGAGTCCTGTTTTCTTCTTTGAAACGACAGCATAGTATACTGTTCCAATATCAGTGACCTTCTGGTATAAAACCTTGCTTTTTCACTGAGCTCCAACAAGATAGACCCCTGGGCGCACACATGAACCCAACTGTAATAATTTTTAATTACAGAACTGGGGCCTCAATGCCATGTTATTCTGAAACACTACTGAGTAATCTGTGGTGATCTGTTAATCTATTGTTAAACAAATTTCTGCCAGACCTCAAGAGAACATCCTAGTTCTGTTTTTAAAATTGTCATTTGATTTGTCATTTTGCACTGAAAGTGGATATCTCAGCTGATGTAAAGGTTTTCATAATTCTATTTCCATGTTGGCAAGATAAAGTGAAAATAATTGCTGTGTTTAAATTAGTAAATGAAGTAGTATAAACATATTGTTCTTGAAGGAATAAGTTGCAGTCTTATTCATTCTCTAAAGATAAAATGGAAAAAAAGCCATAACAAGGCTTGCATTAAGTGGATAGAAAGAGTAATGCAGATATGTTCTTCAAAGAAGATGCCTTAGGAAATCATTTATAAAGATAAACCAATTTAAAAACCAGATCTATTTTTTCGATTAATCTGACAGACATCGAGAAATTAAAATAATCCATCACCAGAAGCTTCATAAAGTTCCATCTGAAGAATTGCAGGGGAGGGGAGCAAATGTCAGCCTCTATATTTATGCCTTAAGGCGGTCCTACCGAGGTGACTTTTTTGATCAGACTTGTTTTCAAGGTTGCTAGCTCAATTTTTCAGTGCTCTTCAAAAGTCTTAAATATTGTATTGTGCCTGTCAGTATCTTGAGACCATTGACTAATACATGTCTGTTTAAATATATTGTAGATTAGGCAATGTTACATATTTTTCCTGATTTGTTTAGATTTTTTTTGATTGATTGATTCAAGATAGTTTAACAGGCCACTTCTCCCACATGGACAGATCAAAATTCCATGCTGGGAGTGGCTGCAAAGCTGGTAGGACTAGGTGGCAACTAGGGTCTCTATCATACACTAAATTAGTGATTCTCAACCAGGGTGCTATGGCACCCTTGGGTGCCTTTCCAGGGTGCCACACAATGTTAGCACTTCTAAGTATGAAAGTATGATTCACAAGATACATCACAAGATAAATCACCATAAACAAGGCTTCATGTAGGAATCCATAGTGTTAAAAACTTTTTGTCCTGTTGTGGGCTTTTTGGGTACAGACAGAAGTGCTTCTTCATTTTCAGCAATCCCTCAAGGTTGAGAATGATTGTCTTATTTGTATGTCTGAAGATGGGTGATGATGCCTATCTGAGATTGAAAGACTACTGCAGCTCAGACATGTGTTTCCATGTGGGGTTGGTAGTACTGGATTCTTGATTTGGTCTGTAACACACTGTTTCTTCTGCTCCTTTTCCATCTCCTGTTGTTGTGAGGTTTCAAAGTTCTGAAATTCCTGCGGCAGACTCTTCCTCCATTTGGAGCAGTCCTGAGCAATAGTCTTCCATGAGTTGATGTTACAGGTTTTCAGGTTGGCCTTGAGGATGTCCCTGAAGTGCTTTCTCTGCCCTCCTCTTGAGCATATGTTTTGGGTGAGCTTGGAAAATAAAATTTGTCTTTGGAGTCTGGAGTCAGTTGTATGGATGACATGGCTAGCTCAAAAAAGTTGATGGGTGATCATTGCCTCCATATTTGCGGTGTTTGCTTGCATAAGGACACCAGCGGTGCATCTGTCTTCTTACTGGATTTGAAGGATCTTCCGCAGGCAGTGTTGATGTTAACAACTTTAGATGTCTCCTGTATGTTTTCTGTGTCTCAGCTCTGTACAGCAGGGTGGGGATCACAACTGCTTGATAAAAGTGAGCTTAGTTTAGGATCTGATGTTGTGATCTCTGAACACCCTTTTCTTCAGGTGTCCAAAGGCTGCACTTGTGGATTTGAGGCGACGTTGGATCTCTTTGTTGATGCCAGCCTTCTGTGAGAGATGCCTTTCAAAGTATGGGAAATACGCAGTGTTCTCGAGAGTCTCATCATGGATCTGGATTACCGGAGCTGGTGACTGTTCATTAGGAGCTTGTTGGTAGAGGACCTTTGTCTTCTGAATGTTAAGTGTCAGTCTTATTTTTTTTGTATGCCTTGGTAAAGACATTGGCCGTTGCCTGAAGGTTTGCTTCCCAGTGAGCACGTGCTACAGCATTATCACTGTACTGGAGCTCGATGATTGTGGTCCGGGTGGTCTTGGTTTTGCCTTGTGGTCAACTGAGGTAAAACTGCTTAACATCCATTCAGTAGTTTTGCCTCCACTCTGGCTGGAAGCTTGTTGGTGGTCAGACGTAGCATTGCGGCAAGGAATATTGAGAAGAGTGTTGGAGCGATAACACAGTTTTGCTTAACTCCTGTTTTAAACTCAAAGGGATCTGTGATGGATCCATTACTGAGAACCACTGCTCACGTACCATCATGGAGCAGGCAGAGAATGGTCTTTTTAGGTGCAGACAGAAGTGCAGCTCTATAGGAAGTGCTGTGATTTACAACGATTCCTGGGCCCAACAGATGTTCACTGTTGGGTCCTGGTGGTTGGGGGATTCAGCTGCAATCTGGAGCTGCTGCAAGTCTTCAGCCACTTTCTTAGCCCTGCTCCTCCCCTCTCTCAGCTCTGCCAGGTCTGTCTTCAGAATGGGAGTTGGGGAAGGGAGTGAAGGGAGTTTGGTCTGGGGTTTTTTCACTTGGCATTTTGGGGGGAAAGAGCGGCTCCAATCCATCTGCCCCACTCTCCAGTGCTGGTTGAAAAAAATTCCAGACCAACTCCCTCTACTCACTCCCTTCCCCCACCCCCCTCCCATTCTGAAGATGGTGCCAGGAGCTGGGTTGAGCTACATCAGCCCAGTCCTGATCCCTGCATGCACAGACAGATATTACTGAATGTGCTGTGTTTTGGAGTGTCATCTGACTCCTCATACAGTGAGGTTTCAGTTTGTCGCAGGATCAGGCCCTTTTAAAACACTCTGAAGCCATGCAGTTGTGTTTGGTCATGGTTGTGGAGTACTTTCAGGGGCCAGATTGGGCTAAAATCGTCACTCCTGTCTGCGCCTTTTGAGTTCTTTGCAATAGAAGAATTGCACTCTCATCTGTAGTTAAAGAGTGAGTGAAAACTAGGAGCTAGCTTTTTCCAAGGGCTGTTTTGAGTCTAAAATGGTTGAGAACCACTGCAGTAAGTGTGCGTGAATGGGCTTCATTGCCAATATTTGTGCTTGCATCAAGTTCACTGTGGGAGAATGGAGAACTATAATTTTCTCCTCCATCTTTTAGGGAACATAATTTATTTAGATGGATATTTTTAAATGATCTACTTCTGAGACCATTTTTTGCTACTCAGAGTATTCTGCTTCATTTGAGAATAAGGATGTAGCAGCATTGATCTCAGCTTAGTTTGGAGTGTCCTCAAACTGAGCAATGTGGGTGCCTGAGATTGATATTCCCTGATGCATGTGAACCAATATAAGAAACGTGAGAACATGTTAAAATGAACTTAGGATGTATGCCTTTTCTTTCTATTTTTAAAATTCCAAGTGCCAGTTCTATGTAGACAGCTTCACCTTCCATATAATTATTATTGCTAGAGAAGTAGTGTTCAACTTTGAAGCTAATATTGTGATTGCAAGATTTAAGGTAAAATTTCCCAAAGTATCGTGATTCCATTGTCAAAAGTCAGAAATTGACTTAGATTTTCTGAAAATCAGGCTTCGAAGTTACCTTTGAAAACTTAGGTTTCATAAGGATGTTTGAAAATGCTTGGTGTTATTCATTAGCATGGCTGTTTCTTAATTTGATAACTGTGAACAGAACATGCAGTTTTCAGTCAGTGTTCTTGACACCAGTGTTACATTCCACTAGATCTAGTATTGCCTTAGATCTAGTATTGTGTTAACCGAACAGCATTGTCTTATTTGGTGGGGTGGTTGAGATGGTAAAAGAGTGCTTTTATTTCTTTCCTTTTCTTATCTTCCTCACAATTTAATTTATTCTCATTTGAATGGTCTTTCCTATCACTTAATTGCTCCTTGCTTTTTCTTTCTTTTTCTCCCTTCCTTCTTCTGTATCTCAGCCTCTTGGGGTATAGGTTGCAGCAGTGTTGGTCTAAGGACATAGGCAGCCAAGGTTCTTTGGGTAAAGTTGATATCTTTTATTAGCTATAATCTAATAATATAATATTAAATAAATCTTTTATTTATCATTTTAGTTGGCCTAATAAAAGATGTTAAATTTACCCAAAGAAACTTGCTTGCCCTTGGGTCTGGGCACTTGATGTGGCTGACAATAACATTTCATATTGCACTCTTCTGAGGATAGAGAAACTGAGAATATGTTAGAAATGTTGACTAGATCTAAATAATTCCTGGCATTTGAGTCCTTGTCTTCCTCACACAATGCAGTATACAAGGGGGACAGTTTTATATGAGGGTAGAGGTATGAAGTTGCTTGATTTTTTTTTTTTTTTTTTTTCCTCCCTTTTTCCTGACTTTAGGAGTCTTGTGTTCTGCTTCCATTCCTTCACCACAGCTAGCCAGCTTCTGTCTTTGCCTTTCCCTAGACCTGTCATGTTATGATGGTGTATAGAAGCATTTGTCAACCAGGGGTGCTGCCACATCTTTTGGTCTAGGGACAGAAGTTACACAAACTAGTTTAAATGATCAGAAATGGGTTTCTGATCAACCTGTAACAGAATATAAGTTCAGTGTACATAAATCAGTTTCAAAACGGCCAGTTTCAACCTGGTTGAATGTAGTATCAGAGTTAACTGATTTGGGTCAAACTGGTTTATGGAATTTCTATCCCAGACCCCTTCCTGGTTTAAGTTAAACCAGTCCTCCAGCATCCCAGCATGCTTTGCAGCCCTGGGCTGGGCTGTGCTCTCTGCTTCCAAGAGCAGGGCTGACCCTACCCCTCTGCTGTCTAGCTCGAGCAGGGGCGTGGACATGGGCAGACACATCCCACTAAGGCAAAGTGGGCAGGGAGGGGGTTAATCCCCCCCCCCCACACACAGCCTGGGTCTGCCTGTCTACAGGTAAATGGCAGTAGCTGGGGCTGGCAGATCCCAGCTGTGGTCCCTGGGACAGAAGGGACAGAGGGAGGAATTAACCCACTTCCTGCCCCCTTCGCCTTAATGGGGCCATGCTGGGACAGTGTCTGGCCATTCCCCTGCCCCCACTGCTGTATATATTAGTTTTTGAAACTCGGTATCCCTCTGGTCCCAAAGTTATGGAGGAGTGCCTCGAGTCCAGTGAAGTTGAGAACACCTGGTTTAGATGCAGTTGTTACGGGGCAGGAAAGCGGGTTTCCAAGGGCATAAAAACCCTGAGAATTTTTTGTTTGTTTGTCTCTTTTAAATAGGCTCATTTGGAGCTATTTACAAAGTCCCATTTTATGGAGTGTAGGGCAGGGTAACAGAAACACTTGAACAATGATCATTTTAGGAGCACTGCCAGATTTTTAAGGAGCATTGCCAGATTTTTAAGGAAGCTTGCTAATTAAGTAACATTATCTGACTCTTAAACTCATAAATTGTGGGTTTCTTTTCATGATTACTTGTATCATTATGCTACCTAGGAATGTTCTTACTGCTCTTGATATAAAGAATAAGGAAGAACAAAGTCTGGGAGACTTTCTTGATGAGAATTACTGAGCCCTTAAGGAAGATTGCTTTTAGAATAAAATCCTAATCGAATGCAGCAAATCTTATGTACACTATAAACCAGTGGAGTCTGTCAAACCACAATACATTACTTGGGCAGGTTGTGCAAATTGTATGCATGTCCCTTCCTGATCACTATGATAATCTGCTGATATTCTGACATGCTGATTGCTGCTATCAAAGGTCTTTGTTCCTATGGTTGTATCTGTGTGAGCAGCCTTCAAGGGCTTCACTGAGATCCATCAATCTATTGATGAAAGATTATCTTGTGGCATTTGGTCCTTAGTTGATAGTAGACACTTCTGTATTAGACTATTAAATTATCCAATCAGCTCCATATATACAATTGCACTGTTTGATTTGTTTCCTTTTATCTACAGCTGCATTTTAAATTATTGATGAAATCAATAGATTCTGGCACTTTTCACATATAAAAGCGGAAACATGAGAGGATGATCAATTTTGACTTTATGCTGTATAACCTGAGATATATCAGTTAAATCTTCCTTGCCCCTTCTCATTTAAAAAAGGGGAATAGTCCTCATTCTCAATAATCTCTCTTTGGCTCTGAAAAAAATCTGCTCAAATTCAACATGAAAGGTTAATACTTGGATCTGGAAGGACATTTAAACAGAATAGTGTAGTTAGTGGGATTTTTCCATGCTTTTAATGCTCTTTTTCTCCATTTAAAACCGTAGATTCCATTAATCCACAGTGATTTTCATGGAGGAAAAAATGCTCTTACGACTTGCAGCAAAAGAAATTTTTGTCAATACAGCAAAATCGATTGCATTGCCTTTGCCTTCTGTCCAGCCAGAAATAACACAAATTAATGGCATATTTAAATCATTTTCCTTTTTCTGTCCTTGTTTTAATACCAAAAAGTGTGTTTATAAATAAATAAATATAGTATTTGTTGCAGTGTGCTTTTTTTGTCTTTCTAGGTAAACTCATTCAGTGGGATTTTGTTCTGTCTTGGAGGAAAATCTCGACTCATTTTCATCCCATGGTGAAACCAAACAATGGCATGAGGGATTAAATGATAGATTTCAATAGAAGTATGCTGTCTATGATAATCTTTTGTTCTGAAATCACTGAAGAAGAACTTATTTTTGTCAAAAAGACAGCACTTAAGTTAATTGCTCCATTAGAAAGATACACTAGCTCTTTCTGAGCCTTCCATGTGTAGCTACTGAAGTTTGAAACACCTGCAGCAAAAGCAATCTGGGGAAAAAAGCCATTACTCTACATGAGGAAAAATAAAAAGCTCAAGTTCAAACTATTATCAATGACACTGTGTTAGATAGCTGGAGCAGACCTAAGAGAGTTGGCTACTGCTCCATGTAGTAGTGCTATCCAAAATATCATACAAAAATCTTTGTAAACTAATTTAAAAAAGTGTCTTGTTTATTCAGAGGCAACTGTGTATGGTATTTGTTCAGAGAATGGACTCCAATCAATTGCAAACCAGCCAACAGCTGATTTATCCTCAGAAAGAAACATTGCCTAATATAGATCATAAAAGCCAAACATCAATGGGACAAAGTGCTAAAGATAAATAGCTCAATCCTCAACTGTTCAGGCTTCTCAATAAAGCTACTGATCTACAAATTTGGGGTGGGACTCAACTGTTTCCACCTGCAGGCTAGTTTTAGGTCCTTGGCTCTTTTACATGGTGAGGTGCTGATATGTAGTTCGACCTTCAGTGCCCCTAGGAACAAAACACTGGCTTTCTTATGACCCTAATCAATCAGTTCTTCTGAAGCTTTTCTTTTTAGTAATCAAGGGAGAAAAAAGAAGACTGACTGCTCTCATTTTACAGAGATGGTGAATGCAGAGAGACTACAGAGAGTGTTATTGACTCTCTAAAGGCATACCAAGGTACTCTGCCATTCTGCCTGTAATTGACTTATAGTTGCTTATTATACTGAATCTCATTTCAGTGTAAGGGTTTAATTTCAGTAACTTACGCTGAAGTGGTGCTATGAAACAGTTGATACCACATAAGCAGTACTTTTATGACACACTTTTTGATAAGCTTCCATGGACACAACACTATTATTTAGCAAGGGTATCAGAGTTCATTCCTCAGCTGATCATTTAAAACTCTATAAATATTATGTTCTCCATGAGG
The DNA here is from genome assembly GCF_001723895.1 of Crocodylus porosus. Classification (NCBI taxonomy): domain Eukaryota; kingdom Metazoa; phylum Chordata; order Crocodylia; family Crocodylidae; genus Crocodylus; species Crocodylus porosus. Next base: position 54,415,904 of record NW_017728909.1, read on the forward strand.
TACAAAATGTTAAACTGTTGTTCAGAGAGTCAGATCTTAACCACTTTCCTATATTTTTTAATTGTTTCCCCTATCAGTAGTGTTTTCAGTGACAAAATATAACCCGCAACATATTCAAATTAAAAAAAAATATTGGTAGTTGCAAACATTTGGGTTATCTTGACTGCTTGACTTGTGAATTGTCTCTTGTAGGGCTAAGTACTCAATTTCACCAATGTCATTGGCTGTACAATTATTTCACCCTACCTGAGGTTCTGATCTATATGTGAATCAGTTATAGAGAAGTAGTTATTTGTGTTAGTTCGGGTTACCATATGTCTGGGTTTTCCTGGACATCTCCTCCTTTTGGATTCTCCAATCTCAGTCTGGATGTTTTGTTTTTTTTTAAATATGATCAAATGTCCGGGATTTTGGTCTGCTCAACTTCAAAGCATTTCCCAGCACCTCCTGTTTTGCCATAGCAAGGAACTGCTTGGGGCTGGGAGGAGGGTAATTGGAGGCAAGGTGCATGCACACATGGCTGGCATGTAGCCAGGTAGAGGGTGGGCGTAGTCCTAGCAGCTGGATACAGGTAAGCCTGTTGGGGGGTGGGGATATGAGGGCCAGGGCTTGGGGACTGTCCACTGTGTGTGTGTTACACATGCACCTCCAGTGGTGGAAGGGGGCAGAGGGGCCCTTCGGGAATAGCAGGGAGCTGCAAGATCTGGCCAGCAGCACTGGGACCAGAAGAGGCAGATATTTTTATGGGCCCTGGACAAGAATATTGGGGGAATCCTCTTTCCCTTCCACAGGAAGGGAGATGCCTCTTCTACTTCTGGTGCTACTGTGAGGGTATGAAAACCAGGCTATTGAAGACCCAGTTCTCACTCACTAACTGTAGAGTTACGGTGAGTAATGTAAAGTAAATAAGAAGATGACTTATTTGCATGCTTATTTTCATATTTCCGAGTACATTATATGCAAATAAGTATGCAAATAAATCATATTCACTTTATATTGCTTACCATAACTGGGTAGTGAATGAAAGAGCTGGGTCAAAATTAAAGAATAATTATCATATATTTGGCAACTGCACCCAGGCATTGGAGGACCCACAGGCATCCAGGGGCCCCATATTGGCAGAGGCCCCTGGGTCTGGGCCCCACTGGCCCGTGCATTAATCTACCTATGGGGGCTGGTGCCTTTGCTCTCAGGTGGGGCAGTTGGGAGATGATGCTGCAGGGCTGGGGTGAGCAAGGTGCTGTGGGTCAGGAATGAGGGACATTATGCGGGCAGGACAGGCTGTGGCTTGGGCATGAGGGGCACCAGAGGGGTGGGGGACTGTGGGTTGGGAGTGCAAGGCACTGGCAGCACCCAGTGGGTTATGGATCAGGACCAAGGGGCACTAGCATGGCCCAGGGGGGCATGGTACTGAAGTTTGGGAGTGAGGGGCATTGGCAGGCCTGGGGTCTGTGGGTCAGGAGTGAGGGGAAGCAGCAGGGCTGAGAGGGGTCTGTGGTTTGGGAGTGAGGGACAACAGAATGGGCAGGGGCACAGCACTGGCATATCACTGCTTCCTCACAGTCATATACCACTCCCCCCTTCCCTGTACGCGACTATGAATCTATTTCACAGTCAGGACAGCTAGGATCTGGAACCATCTTCCAAGGGAAGTGATGCTGGCTCCTACCTTGGGGGTCTTTAAGGGGAGGCTTGACGTTTACCAGCTGGGGTCATTTGAACCCAGTTTTCTTTCCTGCCCAGGGCGGGGTTGGATTAGTAGATATGCAAGGTCCCTTCCGACCCTATATCTATGAATCTATGACAGGTGTCCTCTTTTTTGATGATGAAGGACCACAGTAAGGGAATTGGGATACTTAGTCTAGGAGAGGGATTTAAAACTCTGTTTTAGGAGGTTCAAAGAGAAATGACTTGCATGGTTCCTCTGACCAAATAGTTCATACACAGTTGTATAGAGACAGAGCTTTTAAGTTTTTTCTTTCTGTGAATTAAGCACTGTGGCTTCTTCCCGTGGTGACAGTCAAGTGCCTGAGTGAGAGCCACAGTGCTGAAGCTCCTGCTATCCCAGGCACAGCAGCCAACCACCTGGGATACTGGCCCTCTTCCTGCTGGGTCCTGGACTAGCCAGAGTGGGTGCCATATGGGTTGGATCCAGGCCGGTGTGGGGAGATGGGTTCGTGGGCCTGATCTGACCTGCAGGGCTGGCCCTGTGCCATTCATTTGGGCCATGGACTGCTCCTGTACCACTGATCTTGTGCATGGGGCTGAATGATTTTGACACCCCTGTTCTATAACATCTGTGTTGGCAGGGCTCAAAATGCTGTCTGAGTAGGCCCAGCTATTAAAGGGTCTGTAGCTGCTGGCAGGAAGTGTGAGCATGCCTATGGGTATATTCTATTGGCTGCCACCTGGTGGCAAAAGCCTTTTGGTCAAGGAGCTGGTGTTCTACCAGTAGAAAACAGAGTTTCTGCTACCAGAGGGGGGAGCTCTGAGTGTAGCTATAGGCACAGTTTTGCTGGCTGAACAGAAGTGGCTCAGTGAACAACGGGCCACAAATACACTTTCCATTTGTATATGAGGCAGTTTAATTTGGCATGGGGAAGAGCTCTACTCTGTAATGCTGTAAATTGTTTGTAAAATCATATTTTTTTCCTGAAATTGTAACTAGGTTTCTAGAAAAATAAGCAGTAAACCACAATATTTATTTTGATTTTTTTTTTCTCTGTAATGGTGAGCAAAGTAAATAGCTCAGGCAGAGTGGACTTTGAGGGAAGGAATCTGTCTTCTCAGAAACAGCAGTGTTTTTTGGGTTTTTTTAAGAGAAGGTAAATTAGGATTAAATAAAGTCAAGTCATGAAATCTGTCTTTTTACTGATTAATTGTCAGCAATGCCTAGATATCTCACCAACCTGAGGGCCCCATTTAAAGAGTAAGAGAAAGACATACTCCCAAAACTTCACAAACTAAAAAGACAGAGCATGGGAGGGCATACATATTTTATTACGTATATAGGGCAGGGACAAACTAAGTGGCTGGCTCAGTTGCACAGTAAAAGTTGTTGAAAAATTGGAAGTTGGTTAAACAGCCACAATGCCGTCCCTTCTCTCCATACCACCATTTCTACTGTGCTTGTCTCAGGTTTCTTCATGTATTAAGAGAATTGGATAGCAGAATGTTTATCGAATATCAAATAATATCAAACATCCCTTTCCATCATATCCAAAGACCTTCATGTAACTATCTTGCTATACCTACCATATCTCTGTTTTCATCCCCTTATCACCTGTACTTCTTAAACATGCAAGAGTGTCAATAGACCATACCCCAGTGCAAAGGAAAGATAACATGTTCAAGTTTGCACGTACTAATTGTAAAGAATGTCAGTTGGTGTTAAGGTTATCACAGGCTAATGATCAATGGGACATAAAAGGTTAATACCCTTTCTAATGTGCACTGCTCAGACTTGCTATTAGAGGGCTGGTGAGTAGGGGTGTGTCTGATCCCAGATGCCTGGCTTCTCCCTGCTCTGGAGGCAGGAGGGGATGTTATTTAAAAGCATTTTTATTTGATTGAAGTTAAATAAGAGGGATTAAAAAGAGATCAATAATAAAGACTGTAGACTCTCACTTGGTTCAGTAAATTTGTGGGTGGTGGGAGAGGACTAAGCCCTGGAGCTCCCCTACCTAAGCCCCCAGCACAGCTTGAGGGTGGGGGAGGCCACAGTAGGCTGCAGGGAGGATGGTTTGGCAGGGGAGCAGTTTTTAAAGGGGAGGGCTGAGGATCCCATCCACAGTTTCCTCCTGGTGGGAGTGGTGGGGGTAGGTTTTGGGTGCCACAGGCCCCTGGTAACCCATACCACTGGCTGGCTATTTGCCAACCTGTCATTCTCACCCACCATCAAACTCCCTGTCCCCTCTGTGGAAGCCAGGGACATCTCCTATCACAGGGCTGCAAGGGGGGACTGAGGGGAAGGGAGCTGGTGACCTGACACCCCACCCCACTTGCTGCCTGACCCTTCTGTCCTATCCCAAGGAACAGGGCTGAAGCCTTGGCTAGGGCCAGTAGCACCTCTCCTTCTGCAATCTTCCCAGTTCCCAATCCAAGTTTAAAGGGACAGTGTCTTCCCTTGCAGCAGCTGAATGGCTGCAGTTATTCAGGGGAGCAGAACAGTGGTGGGCATGCAGTTGCTGAGGAGCACCCCAGCCACCCTGGTTTCCTCCTGCTAACTGCCATAGAGTTCAGGAGGGTGGAAAGGTTGTGCTTTGAACAGTATAGAGGGAAATGCTGGGAATGGTGCATTCTGGGGTGCTGGAAGACTCCAAATTGGTCATGTTACATCAGTGGAATGTGCAGAAGTTTGCTTAAAACTAGCTAGTTAACACCAATCAATGATAATCCTCCCCTGAAGTGGCATGACTTAAAGATGCCTAAAGGGCTGTTAGTATAATTAGTTAGTGGGCCTTAATTTGCAAGCTTTCAAGTTTTTTAAAGACTCTTAAAACGTAATTGCAACGTGTAATTTCACCCTAAATTAAATCAGAACACAATTGTCTTTGGGTAGCAAATGCTATTACAGCGCCTTGCCACTAGGTGGTTAGGAGCAGGTCAAAATCTGTTTGCATTTAGAAAATACCTATTCTGGAATAAAGATGGACAGATAAAACATAAATCAGTATAATTTAAACAGTAGAATTTTACCTCTTATTCTTGCAGGAGTAATTCGACAATGGAGCATGGATCTAAATTAATAAAATCAGAAAATTAGGGTTGGAAGGGACCTCAGGAAGTTATTTAGTCTACCCCCTGCCCAAAGCAGGACCAGCCCAAATATATCATCTCAGACCCAAGGCTTGGTCTAGCTGGGTCTTAAAAATCTCAGGATGGAGATTTCGCAACCTTTCTGGGTTACCTGTTCCAGTGGTTCACTACCCTCCTAATGAGAGAGCTCATCCTTATATCTAACCTAAATTTCCCTTGCTATAACTTGACACCATTGCTCCTTATCCTGTCATTTGCCATCACTGAGAATACAGTCCAGCTCCATCTTCATTTGAACCTCTTTTTAGGTAGTTAAAGGCGGCTATTAAACCCCCCCTCAGCCTTTTCTTTCACAGACTAAATAAGCCCAATTCTCTCAGTTTCTCCTCATAAGTCATGTGCCCCAGCCCCTTAACCATTTTTGTTACCCTCTGCCGGATTCTTTTTCTGTAGTGGGAGGCCCACAACTGGACACAGTACTCCAGATGTGGCCTCACTTCCTTCAGTCTGCTGGCAACACTTCGGCCAAATTCTTCAGCACCCTTGGGTGTATTGTGTCTGGCCCCATGGACTTGTGCATATCCAGCTTTTCTAAATAGCCTCTAATCTGTTCTTTGGGCACTGTTGGCTTCTCATATCCTCCCCAAGCTGTGCTGCCAGTTGATATAGTTTGTGAGCAGACCTTGCCTGTGAAGATTGAGATGAAAAAGGCATTGAATACTTCAGCCTTTTCTGCATCATCCGTCACTAGGTTGCCTCCCCTATTCAGTAAAGTACCAGTACTTTCTCTGATCTTCCTCTTGTTGCTGACCCTTCTTACTACCTTTCACATCCTTTGCTAGCTGCAACTCCAGCTGTGCTTTGGCCTTCTCCTCCCTAGTCATCTATCCAAGTTTCCACTTCTTGTAAGCTTCCATTTCATGTTTTAGCTTACTGAAGAGTTTCCTGCTAAGCCAAGCTGGTCTTCTGCCATACTAACTAGTCTTCCCGTGCATCTGGATGGTTCGTTCCTGTGCCCTCGGTAAGATTTCTTTAAAATACAGCTAGCTCTTCTGGACTCCTTTCCCCCTCAGATGGACCACTCAGGGGATCCTGCTCATCAGTTTCTCGGGTGAATTGAATTCTACTTTTCTGAAGTCCAGGGTTCATACTCTGTTGCCTTCCTTTCCTCAGGATCCTGAACTCAATCATCTTGTAGTCACTACTGCCTAAGTTGCCATCCACTTCTATATTCCCCACTAGTTCTTCCCTGTTTGTAAGCAGCTGGTCAAGAAGAGCACAGCCTCCAACGCGTATCAGGAAGTTGTCCCCAACTCTCTCCAAAAACTTCCTGGATTGCCTATGCACTGCTGTATAGAAGCGGTCCTCCTATGCATTGCTCAGGAGATGTCAGGATGAGTCATGTCCCCAGTGTGAACCAGGGCCTGTGATTGGGAAATTTCTGCTAGCTGTTTGAAGAAAGCCTGTTTTACCTCATGGGTTGGTAGTCTACAGCAGACACCAACCACATCACCCTGTTGCTCGCCCCTCTGACCCTAACCCAGAGAGATCTCCCCTCTGATTCCTTCTCCTCTTCTTCCCTGCCTGTCCTTCCTGAACAATTTGTACCCATCCATGACAGTACTCCTGTCATGCAAGCTAAATCACTCTAGTTTAGAACTTTGCATCATTTTTACTACTTCTCTATAGCAGTGTGATGCTGATGTAAATGGTTTGTCTATTTGGACAATAACTGTACAGTAATTTTTCAGTAACAGTACAGTAAAAACCATGCCTTTTTATTTATGCACACTGACTTGCATTTCCATTGACATGCTGTTTATTGACCTGTAATCCAGCAGTTATAAATATTTGAAACAGCATAAACAAATAATACCAAATGACTTGCTTTAGATCTTTATGCACCACCTTGTTACTTGTGGTCTGAAGCTAATAGGTGAGTTACGGGCTTTCATATGTTTTCAGGAGTGGAATAAAAAAAATAATTTATTTCAGGATCTGATCAATTAAGACATGCTTTATATTGTCACTTTTAAGTAACCTCTCTGCCCTCAGAATTCATTCAGTCAATTGATCTCTAGGCTTCTGTGTACCTTTTACAGCAAAGTCAATTATGATGATACAAGTAATTGTAGTTTACAGCTGAAGGAAGTAATTATCTTCCCATTGTTTGCTGAAGATGAAGAGTATTTATGGCATATAGTTTTGTGTAAATTGCTTATCTCCTCTCAAGTGCATCATGGTTTTGTCATTTCTGAGCTCTACCAAGTCCTGCTCTTGGATTTCTTTTCTTTCAATTGTGTCTTTGCCAAAGTGAATAGATTCTTCTATTGTTTACTAAGGAGTTAATATATTTCATATTACATGGAACAAATAGAACAAAGACAATTTTATGTATATTTGATGTTTTCCTCTTAGCAATTATTGAGAAGTGCTGTGAAAAATGATAACTGGCTTTGGGTGTTCAACCAGAATTCAAAAAAGAAATTAATAGATATTATACAAAACATGTCAATATGTGCTTATTTTACAGTGTAAAATGAGGTGAATGAGGTCACAGGGGCTATATAAGTTAAGGGGGGGAAGGAGGGGCTCTCTTCAGCCATGAGGTGAAGCAGCAGCCATGCGGGGGACACAGAGGAGCTTTACCATCTAAAGTTGGCTCTCTCCCCCAAACTCATGAGCTAGAAACTGCCTGCTTACAGAGGGGAATTTCACCAGCCTCTGGAAGATGCTTGTGAGTAAGCTACTTGAGATCTGCTTAGATATTTAGCTGGCAGTAACACAGATGTGTAATCAAAAGGCTACCTCAGCCACACTGTTTGCTCTTTAGGATTCCTAAGATATTGCTCAATCCTGTACCCTAGTTTACCCTACCCCTTGTAATCAGTGAAGTTCTCCTTTTTGACTGGTGTGGGAGACTTATTGAGGGGTGGGTCTAAATTATGCCTAAGGGACCCCTAAGGTCTGTGGACTAAGGGAGACTTTACTTTTTGCCCCCTGACTTGGGGAAGTGCCCCAAGTGCCTGTACTGGGTCAAGTACCCGTTGGACTATTAGGCCTGTGTTTCTCCAAGGACACAGTGCCGAGACGGTCCCTCCTCAGGGTGGTGGCGGCTACATTACACCCAGACTAGCGAGTGTGCTCCGGGAGAGGGGTCGGCTGAGCATAAGGTGCCCCTAGGGAGGCATTCGGAGCCTGGAAGGTGGTCGGGTGCAGGGAGGTGGGCGGCTTAACGCAGGAGCACCCCCTACTGGCC
>NW_017728909.1:54424020-54464003 GCF_001723895.1 Crocodylus porosus
GGAATAAGGGCTGCTGAAGCTCCTTGAGACAGCACAGGTGTTGGTTGCCGGAGCAGCCAGGCTGGTCACATGACCAGAAGGGGGCAGGGCCGGGCCTTTATAAACAGCCCAGCCCAAAGCCTAGCAGCAGTTCCCTTCTGGCAGCCTGAAGCGCAGGAGCTCTGCAGGAGAGCCAAGCAAAGCAAAGCAGAGCAGAGACGAGCGGGGCAGCCTGAGCACCCAAGGAGCTGCATCATGGTAAGGGTGGTGAGAACCCTGACTGAGAGGCCTTTGCAAGAGAGCCAGGTGGGCCTAGATCCTATGTTATAGCCAGGAGGCTTATTGTGGTGTTACAGCCTATTGGCTTATGGTTCTATTTAGTTATTGTTATATTGGAGGACCGGGTGAGGCTATAAGGGGTGGAAGGAGGCCTCATAGGAGTGCCCCAACGGGGTGGGGGTTCCTGATGCCAGTGAGGGCACGTTCATATGGAATAGGGGGCCAAGTAAGGCTACGACCGCCTGAGCGCTATTGGGGAGAAGCCCGAGCAGGGCGTAGTATGATGGGTGCCAGCGATGGCACACATATACGGAATAGGGGGCCAGGTGAAGCTACGGCCGCCTGAGCCCTATTGGGAGAAGCCCGAGCAGGGCGTAAGACCTTAGACGGTGGGTCAGGGGGCCAGGTACGGCTACGGCCACCTGAGCCCCAACCGTGAGAAGTGCGGGTGACAAGACCTGAGGGCGAGTAATAGGGGGGTCAGGTAAGGCTATGGCCGCCTGAGCCCTATTGGGTGAGAAGCCCCAGGAGGGGGCGCATTCAGAGAGAAGCCCCAGGAGGGGCGAGCATATTGAGTGGGCCTAAGAGGGGCAAACATATTGAGCAGGCCTGAGAGGGCTAACAAGCAGAGGGGCGCCGGTTGCGTGACAAGCCTAGGGGTGCCAGTCAGGGTGCTGGTTGCATGACAAGCCCAGGGCGCCAGTCGGGGCGCAGAAAGCAGAGGGGCGCCGGTTGCGTGACAAGCCCGGGGGGTGCCAGTTAGGGTGCCGGTTGCGTGACAAGTCCGGGGGGCGCCAGTCAGGGCGCCGGTTGTGTGACAAGCCCAGGAGCGCCAGTTAGGGCGCAGGAAGGAAACTGACCAGACAATGTCCGGTACATCGGCGAGGCTTGGGGTGTGTTATAGGGGAGGTTGGAGGCACGCATAGCCCATAAGGCTGGGATGCACCCGTCACTCCATATAGAACAGGGGACAGGATTAACGTAGCACTGTGTCCAAGGGGACAAAGGGCAGCTTCCTTTATAAAATTTAGACAACATCAAAGACGTGGCGGGTGAGAAAGAGGGTGCTGAATCGCCTCCTTGGCACAGTAGGCGGCGTTAGGGAGATCACGGCCGCTCCTAGGTCCCCGTGCCGTGACATACATACACCAGATCTAGCTGCTCCACTTCCAAAGAGGTACATTGTTTTTTGTTTTTTGTCTGGTGGTAGGACCTGTGTAGGGCCACTGACAGTTGTGATATGGCTCTATGGAAACAGCTTTTTCAGTGTTAATATATAATATTTTTTGCAGTGTTTGTGAGTTGTTACCACAAAATCAGTAGGGCCAGCTCTAGTCCTGTCAGTTGGAAAGTCAACCTTTGTATAAGAGTATTATCTAGCTAGTATAAATGCTGTACTTAATGTAAGGTCTCAAGTTCACATTGCCAGGTTGTTTTGCTAATGGTCTGTAAAACCTACCATAGTATCAGAAATGTAGTTTCCTGCAGCTGTAGCTTCAGCTTCCAGTTCCAGCCTCCGATTCCTACCATGTTCCCCCTTCCCTTTTTTTTTTGCAGTGGAACTTGGTAGCATTCTTTTCACTGGCAGTGTTCCAGTGGAAGATTGACTTCTTCAGTTATCATATTCCATATGGTGTACACAGGGTGTTAGTGACTGATCAGTTATTATGTGGCTTCAGGGAATTGGCTATATATCTTAGTTCTGTATTTCCAGACTTGCTGACGCTTGGATTAGGGTCTTTCTCTTTTTATTTAAATAGTTGGATGTTGGGTATGGTACATTTCATCATCCTTTCAGCCAGTTATTGTGTGTGTCTGTTTCATGAAAGATGATCTCAAGGTGGTACAAAAGGTCTGTAATAACTGTGTCAGATTTGGTATGGTACCAGGCTCCTCCTATTTCAGCATCATATTTTCCCCTGTGAAACTAAGGGTACTTTTACATGTGCTGTGGGGGTGAGCAGGTGGGACACTTTAATTGGAATGGCTCTGAGAGCGTCTTGTGTATTAGCATCCCTGCACTTCAAAATGGTGGTGGGAGAACTTGAACTAAAGCTTGGTGCTGCTGGAGCTTTAGTTAAAGCATCCCTGCTGCCATTTTGAAGCATGTGGATACTGAATAGATGTGATGCAGAGGCTGCTGGAGTGCATTAACATGCTCCAGCAGACTCAATCAAGTCTGCTCCGACACATGCTAATTAGCATGCATTGGTGCCCATTGTGTCTAAGTGTTACTTAGACATACGTGGGAGTTATTGACTAGGACCAGTTGTTATCTTAGTCATGTTCAGATGTTTTCTGATGTTCTGTAGACCAGTGGTTCTCAACCTTTTTGGACTTGAGATCTCCCTCCTGGCCCTGCTGGTGTTCCTTGCTGCCAACCCACAGTCACCTGGCTCTGTTGGTACCTTGAATTCCCAAACCACAGGCCCCCATCTCTGCTGGTGCCCCTCACTCTCCACCTGCAGCCACCTGGCCCTGCTGGTGCCCCTGATTCCTGACCCACTGCCCCTGTTTCCAGCCCCACAGCATGTTGGGCAGGCAGGATGTTTGGTAGGGGTGGAGCAAGCAATATGCTGCACAAGAACTGTGGCTTAAGAACTTCATCCCCAACACCAGGTTCCACCTCTTGGGATGGCATCTGCCTTGCAGGACCTGGACTACTCTTCACTGTCTCAGGATGGGTGTTGGACAGTTTAAGATGAGCATGTACTTTTGTGGCCTCTCCAACAATGCTGGCTGCAGCTGTGGTGCTCAAGATCAGACAGTCAAACACATTACCTATGGCATTACCAAAGCCCTCATGGCTTTCCTTCAGGTACCCAAGATCTTATTGACATTGACCTTTGTCAAATGGGGATGCTATATGGCCACGGTCCCCAGTGGCCTGAAGTCTTGCTGTGATGAACTGTGAGGAGGTTGATCAGAGTATTCTATGATCACCCAGCCTGGAAAACCCATCTTTCACCTGCCATGCCTTGATGTTAATTAAAGTTTACTGGGAGGTGGATACAGGCCAAGCAATAACCCTCCTTGCCCACCCAGGTCAATTCTTCTTTGTGAGGCTCCTCCTTCTCTTATACTCCACCCTCATCATGTCTTATCTTCAATGGAGTCAATAAATCGTCAGTTGCTTTGGCTGTTGCATAACATTCAAATGTATATCCATATAAATAAAATAAAAATGACCACAAAATCAGCCTTTAACTCAGGAATCTCTTAATCAATTTAAGTTAATTTATTCTGGGTCTCAACAGAAAACAAATTCAAAACAATTTACCCCACTGCTTGGGCTAGTAGGCTTCAACCAAAAGTTTTTCCCAGGAAAAAAAAGATCACAAGTCCAGAATCATACTAATGCAGAATCTCTTTAGTCCCCCATATTTCAGTCAGACTGTTCATGGCTGTCTAATTCATGCCATCCCGTGAATCCCCAGTTTCCCACCTTCAAGTCCGGGCTACAGTTCAGGGCCCAGATCTCTGGTTGGGACCAATGCCTCCCTCAGCTGGTTTTCTTTAACAGTCCCATGCTAGGGCAGGCCCAGTTACCTTCTCTCTCTCCTTTTTTTTTTTTTTTCCTTTTTTCAAGTTTTTGGGGTTTTTTTTGAGCAACACAGTTTAGGAGAAAAAAAGGAGAGAGACAGAAAAAAACCTAAACTAAGAGAAAAGAAATACCCAAACCGGGCTAAAAGGGCAGGGCCCCTGTAAGACTCACAGCCGCTTCTCCCTTTTTAAAGTCTCTTTGCTGCCTCCAGTTGCTGTTGTGTCAGCTCCACTCTGTCAGTCAACTCCCTAGCAGCCTATCCCTTTTTCACAGCTGCTTTTCTCCCACAGCTTGATTCCTCCTGCCTTCTTCTGCGGAAGATTGACAGCTCCAGCCAATTGTGGTTCCAGTCTCCTGTCTACTGCCGCTTCTCTCTTTTCCACCCTTCTCCAGGGCCTGAAATGTTAACAGTAGTGCCCCTTCCACCAATCTGGAAGGAGCACGTGCTCCTAAACCTTTGGAGCTAACAGAAATCATTCTTTCTTTTTTTCTTTTTTCCCATCAATCCCTTTTTTCCCTCCTCCATTTTTCATTCCTTCCTCTTTTATGTCCTCTACAAGTATGCCATACATCTTCAGGGGAATACAGACCACAGTTTGAGAAACATAGAATTAGATTGTATGGGAAAATTTTAATCATGAAGAAATTTGAAAAAACCCCACCAAAATCCACTACTCCATTGAAGCAGGAACTTGCAATAATATATGTTCCTATACTGCTTTTGTGGAAGTGTTTCCTAGGGCATAAGGAAACGATGCTGAATGAGGGCTATTGCTGCATTGCATTAGAAGAATAACAAAAATATTGTGTTTGACAAAACATATTATTGATATGTGATGCTGTTTCGGTTTATTCAGTAAACTAGTGTCAAATGAATTTGCTTTGTCCTGCCACCTCCTATATGGTTTGCCAACTGATTTCAGAGAAACGTACATTTTAATTGACTTTACAGTCAGCTTAAAAGTTGTTTCACTATTGGTATTATGTATGCTTTTATTAATGTGAGATGCCTTCCTAAAAGACTGACTTTAACTTTCTCATCATCTCTTCCTTCCCAACTTGATCTTAGCCAGTCTATTTCAGTTTTTGACTACTAATTTTTGACCAGCAGCAGCCATGAAAGTTCTTTGAATGACCCGGGCATTGCTGATGGCCTAAAAGATGAAATACTGAGTGAATGCGTTTATATTCAGCACTTCCATAGGTGGATTAATGCATGGGCCAACTGGGCCCCGGGCCTAAGGGCCCCTGTCTCGGCATAAACAAAACTGAGGGCCAGGCTGGGCATGTGCTATGTGGTTGGCTGTGGCAGCTGGGGGCCATTTGCTGAGTGTCGCTTCAGTAAGACTGAGCTGTAGCAGGGCGAGGGGCATCCCTGGAGCTCGGTCCATGACACCCTCACCTGGCAGGCAGCAGCTTTGCCCGCTCGGTGCCAATTTCAAGGGCAGACTTACAGGTGAGGGCTGCCATGGCTCTTGCCCTGGGCTTGGGGGGGGCAGCACATCCTGCTCTGACTGCTGCTCCCACTGTGCTGGCTGGGGATGGAGCCCATGGCTGTGGGTTGCGTGGGGTGGGGGTGGGGAGGAGGTGCCCTGGACCATGAATTTTAATGAATCTTAATCCGCCGCTGCCCACTTCTACATTTATGTAAATATATTTTCAAATTATTTCATCATATTAAACACAGAATCAACACACATCTTTTTTTTTCTTTCTTTTTCCAAGCAGGTGACTACAAAATGGAGAAAATAGTGAACAGAATTCATCTGGCTTCCACTCCGGGCACAATATATTTTCTACAGGTTGCTTGGGAAAAAGACTTAAGCATTGGTTTTGTTGCAACACTTAGTGATGGTCAATCAGCATGGACTGGGACAGGTAATACAGAAACTGAAAGATTACTTGTAATTAAATATATGTTTTGCATTAATTGTGATTGATGTTTAACTGTTTTTATCCTGTAGTACACTATAAAAATGTTTCTGGGTTCCTTCTTTATCTGTTCAGGAAGGGAGGATACATCCTGATCATTTGGGACCTGTTTTAAACCTATGACAAGACTCAAATGTCAAAATAAATACTAATTTATGGATAGGCAGTATTGCCTGTTTTCCTAGTATTTTAATTTCTTGTGATGGCATTAAATTAGGGCACTGTACTTTCCCAAACTCTGCTTTTTATATTTGTTCTGATATCTTCTGTGAATTATAAACATCCAGACTTATTTACTATATTAACCCTTTTAGATGATTTATTAGACTACTGGTAATTGAATTTTGTACCCATAGCGTGCATATGTATGAAGGAAAATAAGTAAAAGACCAAAATACAATATTACTTTTCCTGAATATAAATTGTAAAAACAAATAGGTTTTTAGATCTCTGGGTGGAAAAGTGATAAATAAGAGAGATTTATGTTTCTCTTATTCGCACTCAGCGAGATAAAACAAAAATTCATGTTTTTCTGCAGAACTGTCAGTTGTATATCTGATAAAGAACATTTATTTTCTGGAGCAAGAATGCCTCAGAGAAAGGAAGAGTATGTAGCATTCTGGAGTAACTAATGAATCATGAGAAGAAAGACACGTCTACATTTTTTATAGCCAATATTATATTTAATGTTGTTATTCATCTATAGCCACATTTTCAAAAATAGTCACTGGTTTTAGTTCCTCAGTTTTCAGCTGTCCACCTTGGAGGCTTTCAGCTTGACTTGCTGAGATGGTGAGCACTGTCCTCATTTAGAAATTGTATTTGTGGCTGCTTGGTGCTCTTGGAAATCTAGTATGTCAGGTGGGCTTCCAGAAGTAAGGACTTAGGACTGGGCCATTGAGTCCAGTCCTTGGTATTTACAGGCAATTGTTTACCCAAGGACTCCTCAAAATAGTCACTTCAAGCCCTCACACACACGACTATGAGGTACAATACCCAAAACATCAAAAATGCTCTATAACATGCCATGAGAAAAGTTGAAGTACCAAAAGGCATATCTACATGTGCATTAATGCCCTGTAGTTACTGCACATTAAATCTAATATTTGTAATTACAAGTGCTAACTCAATGTACAGTAACTGGTGCTACTGCATGGTCGCACCGGTGCACGCCTTTTTAGTGACACTAATAACAGTAGACTAAATCTACTGCGCGTTACCGCAACAGCACGGCTTTTGCCATGACATGCTAATGTGCAGTAGAATTAATCTGCACATTTAGCATGTTGTGCAGATGCACCCAAAATGTTTGACTGCTTCTGAAGAGGTTGGCCATACATATTATTATAAGAATTTAATCCTTTCAGAAATCTCAGTGGCCTGTTAAACTTGATATATATACTGTGGCAGTGTGTATTGTTATAGGCAAACCTAGGATTTTGAAAAGGGCTGTGTGGGAGCTGTTACTTATGCTGCAAAGGTGGCTGTGAGCCCCACCAGGCTTCCAGCTCCCTTCCCTCCCCCAGCAGCAGACTGTGCTGCAGCAGTAGCAGTCAGGAACATTTTTTGAATCCCCAAAGCAGGTAGGAATTGTCCCCTGCCAACCAAGGGCAAGCATAATAAAGCGGAACCAACCTGCTGTTGTTGCTGTCTGTTGCCAAGCTTGGCATCCTGTGTAGCCAGTCCCCACAGCCTCCATCTGGACCAGGGCAGGAGTAGCCATGGGACTACTCATGCCACTGGGTTAGCTAGGGGCAGCACTGGCAGCAGACAGGTCTCTCTTTTCCTGCTTTCATAGGCATAATTAGCAGAATTTGTGCCCTGGACAAACCCTGTCTGAGGGGAATTATGGGAGCAGAGGTATGGAGGAGGTGCTGCTGAGTCCTGAAGGGAAGCCAGTACCTAGGCACGCAAGGTGACCCTTCCAAACAAAACATGTTCATACCCTTGACTCTGTGAAGCTTTTGAAGGGGAGGAGTGTGGCCATCTGTGTCTTTCCCCAAAAACGCTGCAGTGTGACAATTTGGTGAACATGGTCACTGCAGAGAGCAGACATCCCATCTCTTTAGGTAACCCTGAGTTGTAACCTGAGCTGGATACATTCCTGAGGGAGGGGGGTAATCTGCTCCCTCTGCCTGTGTGACTGACATCACATACCTGGGTGAGGGGCTTGGGCTCCCTATTGTTCTGAGCAATGCCAGTCTACCTGGCAACCAGTGATGCATTTCAAATTGGTTGGCTGGCAGCCAACAGTTGCTGGCCTCCATGGGACCAAGTAAATGCGGTCATAGGTTCTATATAGGTTAAGGACTGCCCAGGAGGAGGGGCAGTAGCCATGATACAAACTCAAGAGGGAAAAGCTGGACCATCTGAAACTTGCTCTTTCTCTTGAAATTCATAATCAATGAACTGCCCATCTCTAAAGGGAACCTCCACGGGCTTCCGGATGATACTCATGAGTAAGCTACTTGAGATCTAACTAGATATGTAGCTTGCAGTAACTCAGATGTGTGATCAAAGGTTACCCAGCCATGCCAGTTTTCTCTATGGGATTGCTCTGATATTGCTTAACCCTGTACCCTATTCCAACCTACTCCTTGTAACCAGTAAAGGTCTCCTTTGTACCTAGCATGGGAGACTTATTGGGAGTGGGTCAACAGGGGTGCGTAAGGGGAATTCTTACCTGCTTCAAAGACTTTAAAAAGTTCTCAGCTGCTGCTCTTTTCGTGTGGTCTGAGCTCAGTTTCTACCTGGTCTCCAAAAGCAACCCAGACATGGATCGGGGGGATACTGCAGCTACTGGTATACGAGTCATATAGCGAAGGGGGTTTGTGATCATGCCACTCCACACCTCTTGGATCTGTCCCTGTTTATTGAGGGCCTTATTAAAATTTGATTTCCAGTTTTTTTGGTTTCTTTCTGATTTCTGTTGATTTCATTTAATTATCAGGTTAATACACTTTGGATATGTCTACACATACTATTAATGTGCTGTAAGCTTACTGTGCAGTAAACTTTCCCCGAGAGTGCATCTACATGTACACCTATCAGGAGCAAATATGTGAATTCTTAAAGGCTACTCCTGCCCTGCTCTGCCCCTTTTACAGTAGCTGATAAGAGCTCCAGGCTCTCCTGGGTTCCAGCCCTGGGCTGGCAGGGGGCACCGTGGTCAGGCCTGGGCTCTGTGGGACAGTGAGAGCTGTTCTGCATCCCGGGAACTTGTTTCTCAGCCCTGTGTCCTGATTGGCAGATTGGGGCATGGGGCTAGGAAAGTGTCCCTTCCCCTACAGCTGTTTTCCAGCCCTGCCCTAGTGATTGGGGCAGGGGCCTTGGAAACAGCTGCTGGGGAGGGGACAGTTCCCCTACTTCCTGCTGCCTGGGCTGACCAGAAGCAACGTGCTCCTGGTGAGCTGGCTACATAGAATCATAGAAAACTAAGGTTGGAAGGGACCTCAGGAGGTCATCTAGTCCAACCCCGCTGCTCAAAGGAGGACCATCTCCAACTAGATCATCCTAGCCAAAGCTTTGTCTAGCTAGGTCTTAAAAGTCTCCAAGGATGTAGATTCTACCATCTCTCTGGGTAACCTGTTCCAGTGTTTTACTAAACTCCTAGTTAGAAATTTTTTCCTAATATCTAATCTAAACTTCCCTTGTTGAAACTTGAGACTTGCTCCTTGTTCTATCATCTGCCACCACTGAGAACAGTGTAGCTCCATCCTCTTTTGAACCCCCCTTCAGGTAGGTGAAGGCTGCTATTAAGTCCCCTCTCAGTCTCCTCTTCTCTAGACTAAATAAGCCCAGTTCCCCCAGTCTTTCCTTATAAGTCATGTCCTCCAGCCCCCTCACCATTTTTGTTGTCCTCGGCTGGACTCTGCCCAATTTATCAACATCCTTTCTGTAGCGGGGTGCCCAAAACTGAACATAGAACTCCAGATGTGGCCTCGCCAGTGTTGAATAGAAGGGGATAATCATTTTGTTGACCTGCTGGCAAAACTCCTACCAATGTAGCCCAGTATGCCATTAGCCTTCTTTGCAAAAAGAGCACACTTTTGGCTTATATTCATCTTATTGTCCACTGTAAGCCCCAGGTCCTTTTCTGCAGAGCTGGTGTTCAGCCAGTCAGCCCCCAGTGTGTACCAGTGCATGGAACTGTTGCATCTTAAGTGCAAGATTTTGCACTTGTCCTTCTTGAACCTCATGAGATTCCTTTTGGCCCAACCTTCCAATTTGTCTAGGTCACTCTGAATCCTACTCCAGCTTATCTGCTGTTTCTCCCAGCTTGGTGTCATCTGCACACATGCTGAGGCTCTATGCCATCTTCCAGGTCACTGATGAAGACAATGAACAAAACTGGCCCCAAGACCAACCCCTGGGGACTCCACCTGATCTCTGCTGCCAACTAGACATTGAACCATTGATTACTACCCTCTGAGCCCAATGCTCCAGGCAGTTTTTTGCCCACCTTACAGTCCATTCATCAAGCCCATATTTCCTTAGCTTGCCTGCGAGAATGTTGTGGGAGATCATATCAAAAGCCATACTAAAATCAAGGTATAGCACATCCACTGGTCTTCCCACATCCACAGAGCCAGTCACCTGATCATAGAAGGCAATTAGGTTGGTTAGGCATGACTTACCCTTGGTAAATCCATGCTAATTGTTCCTAATCACCTTCTTTTTCAAATGCTTAGACATGGATACCTTGGGAATCTGCTTCATGATTTTTCCAGGGACTGAGGTAAGGCTCTGACTGGTCTGTAGATCACCGGATCCTCCTTTTTCCTTTTCTTAAATATGGGCGCTATGTTTGCCCTTTCTCAGTCTTCCAAGACCACTCCTGGTTGCCATGAGTTTTCAAAGATGATGGCCATTGGCTCTGCAGTCTCATCAGCCAACTGCCTCAGCACCCTTGGGTGCACCCCATCCAACCCCATGGACTTGTAATATCCAGTTTTTCTAAATAGTCCCTACCCTGTTCTTTTGCCACTGCTGGCTGCTCAGCTTCTCCCCAGACTGTGCTGCCTGGTGTAGTAGTCTGGGAGCTGACTTTGCTTGTGAAGACCAAGGTGAAGAAGGCATTGAATACTTTAGCCTTTTCTGCATCCTCTGTCACAAGATTGCCTCCCCCATTCAGTAAGGGGACCCACACTTTCCCTGATTCTCCTCTTGCTAACATATTAGGATAGATGTAGAAACCCTTCTTGTTACCCTTCATGTCCCTTGCTAGCTGCAACTCCAGCTGCGCTGTGGCCTTTCTGACTTCATCCCTGCATGCCCAAGCAATGCTCTTATACTTCTCCATATTTATTTGTCCAAGCTTCCATTTCTTATAAGTAGAGGTGAACTGATACCTGGGTCCCATATTGGATCAGCACTGATACAATCAATTTTCCTTATATCAGCAATTGGCTTTTTTGGCTTGTGTGGACTATAACACCACCGATAAATGCCATGTGCATCTGCACAGCTGCAGCACAGCACACAGGTGGCCAGAAGCACAGCTCAGTGGTGTGGAGAGCAGCTGGGTCTGGCTGGTAAGTCCATTGTGAGGGAAGGGTTGTGGGGCAGATTGAAGCCCCTGAGATGAGGGAGGGAGTGTGGCTTGGACAGGTACTGAACAGCCAGGACAGAGAGGGGGACAGAGCTCTGAGCGGCTCATCCGGGGGGGGTGCAGCTCCCACCATTATGCGTACTCCAGGATGGCATGGGGGGGGGTGCCCCTGAATCTATGCAGGAAGAGGATGGGTTGGGGCTGGGCTGCGCTCAGGATGGGTGGCGCTGGGAGGGGGCTGTGGGGGGGCTATGGCAAATTTTGGGGTGGTTGCAGCCCCCCGTAGCCCCATTCCCAGCACAAGTGCCACCTGCCCTGAGCACAGCCCAGCCCCATTCCACAGCAGCATCCCGTCCTTATTTTAAGTGCATATCTGGGGGCTCATGCCCCCCTGGGGTGCATGCAGCAGCAAGAGCCACTCCCTCCTGTGCTCCCCAGGTGAGCCGCTTGTGGGTCTATCCCCTTCTCTGCCCTGCCTGTGCAGCATCTACCCCAGCCACACTCTCTCACTCACTGCAGGGGCCTTGATCTGGCCCCCACCATGCCCCTTCCCTCCCCCTCCACCCCTTTCCCCACAACAGACTTACCAGCCAGACGCTGCTGTCCATGCTGCATATCAGAATCAGATCAGTATTGGTTGATACGGCTCATTTAAAAATGGGCTATTGGTATTGGCCCCAAAATTCTCTTATCAGTGTACCCCTACTTATAAGCTTTGTTTTTGTGTCTTAGTTTACTAAAGAGTTCCCTGCTAAGTCAAGCTGGTCTTCTGCCATACTTGCTAGTTTTCCTGTGAATCAGGATGGTTTATTCCTGCACTTTCAGTAAGACTTCTTTAAACTACAGCTAGTTCTCCTGGACTCCTTTCCCCCTCAGACTGGATTCCCAGGGGATCCTGCTGATGAGTTCCCTGAGTGAGTTGAAATCTGCTTTTCTGAAGTCCAGGGTCCTTACTCTGCTGCTCTTCACCCTTCCTTTCCTCAGGATCCTTAACTCAGTCATCTTGTGGTCACTGCTATCCAAATTGCCATCCACTACTAGTGGCATTGCCCCAACAATTTTTCTCTGTGAGCAACAAGTCAAGAATAGCATGGCTTCTAGTTGACCACTCCAGTACTTGTACCAGGAGGTTCTCCCCAGTACTGTCCAAAAACTTCCTGGATTGCCTGCACACTGCTGTATTGCCCTCTCAGCAGATGTCAGGGTGATTGAAGTCCCTCATGAGAACCAGGGCCTGTGATCAGGAAACTTCTGCTAGCTGTTTGAAGAAAGCCTCATTTATCACTTCCTCCTGATTGGTCTGTAGCAGACACCCACTACAACATCACCGTTGTTGCTCTCACCTCTGTAGCCCAGAGACTTTCAACAGGCCTGTCTCCAGTTTCGTACTGGAGTTCTGACCAATCACATGGCTCTTTTACTTAAGCCATATAGCTCTTTTACATGAGCAGTACTGCACAGTAGCTAATGCACAGTTAATCTACCTATATTTACAGGTATTAGAAAACCAAGCATTAGCCTAATTTACTGTGCAGGAGCTGCTGCACATGGTTACATGGTGATGCCTTACTGTGCAGTACATTAGTCTACTGCTCAGTAAAGCATCTCATGTAGACATGCCATTTGTTAGTTAACCGTTTTTAATAATATTTTTCTCTGTCTCTTCTCATTTCTGTTTTCAGATGCATAAAGTATGTTTGCTTAAAAGTGTTTCATATGTATTTTAAATGTATAATTAGAAGTTCTTGCACAGGATAAAAGGGATGCATCTGCCTAATGTTGCCCAACTGCCTGTAATTCTGGAGATATGAATTCTCTCTTGCCTACAATGGTGAGTGAGGTATAATATTCTCAAAGCCTCAATCTTTTTTCCTCTAATTGTTAACTAGGCACTTGTTTAATTTTTTTATATTTTTGGCTAAAAGCTTTTGCAGTGTTTTTCTGTTAAGATAGCCTGTGAACTTTAAAAATTATGCTTCGTTTTATTTGCTGTTGTTATAAAGAAAATCTAACCACTACAGCTCAGGCAGAAATTAACTTTTTGCTTTTGACAGAACTGACATAATGTCCTTTCCCAATGGATGGTGGAATGAAAGGAAAATGACATCACATATTGCAAGGAAGGAAAAAAAAAAAGTCTAGCATGAGCACTAGACAGTCATTCCAGGGAAAGTTTGCTTTTACTTCCTCTGTTAGGGATTGATCTAATCTCTAATAATTCATATTACCTTTCCAGTCTTTTCACTGATTTCAGTGGGAGCTGAATTGAATTCTATATGCATAACATTTTCTATTGTGCATGTTCAGTTTTGCAGCTTCATAAAGTCAGACCTGTCCTAGGACCATGTTTGCAGTCTTTTTCATTCATAATAAACATTATGTGGATCCCAACTTAAAAATTTTAGAATTGAGGTCTTTTAGGGTTATTTGCTTGAAGTGGTCAGATTTATTTTATTGTGGGAAATTGCTTTTGTTTCTCATACTGTGAAATATTTTACTTGGTGAGCCATGTCAGGAAGTGAGCAAGACTTGATGAAGGATTGTTTTCTTTATTGTTCTTGTGTATGTAGTAGAATGATGAAAAGCCATGCAAGTCAAATTGTTTAAGAAATGTTAAACCATAGAAAAGCCTAACAAAGGTACTAAAATTAAACAGTATGAACCAAACAAGCTTACAAACTTTTATTATAGTCCATGCATAATTTTAATTTTTGTTAGGGATATGTTCATGTTTTCACTAATGCTTTATTTTGTTTGCATCTTCCAATTATTTTGTGGGTTGTTTTCCTTTTTTATTAACAAAAAAATCTGAAACATTGAAATTAATATTTCTTTACTCTAAATGTGAGTTTTCTATTGTTCCATACTCAATCAAAACTTAGCTGTTTGTGTACAAAGCCTGCATTCTGGGTGAGATATGGTCAACATATTTAGAGCAAGAAAAGAAGCTGAATAGCTTTCATCTATGCTGTTTATGACACATCCTTGACATCAGGTGACAAGACAGAATCACCAACACAGAGGACATCACCAAAGCCAGCCTGTCAACGATCACTTCATTACTCAAACAGTGGTGCCTACGCTGGCTTGGTCATCTTTGCAGGATGGAAGGTGGGCATATCCCAAAGGACATCCTATATGGTCAAATTGCAGATAGCAAGAGAAGTGTAGGGTGCCCACAATTGCACTTCAAAAATGTCTGCAAACAGGATATGAGGGCTTTTAAAATTGACCCAAACCTTTGGGAAGCCTTAGTAGGAGACGGAACAAAGTGGTGATCCCTTCTCAATCATGGAGTCGAACATCATGACGAGAAATGGTCACTTGAATTACAACAGAAATGTGACTGAAAGAAACATCCTGTCAGTACAGTAGCCCCTAACACCATGTATACCTGTGACCACTGTGGCAGGACCTGCAAGTCTATCAGCCTCTACAGCCACAAGAGAAAATGCACCACCAGTCAGTAGAATAGCTGTAGTACCACCATCACTTGCTGATGAACGGATGCCATATATTACCATCTTTCATTTATGTTTGGTCATCATTTTCTCAAGACAAAGTCTATTTTTATTGTATGTCCCTGATCTTGCAAAGACTTTACACATTTGCTTAATGGGAGTAATTCCACTGACAGGTAATTTTCCTTGGTGCAAGGAGCTTCAGTTGGTTGTGAATTAGCTTCAAGTTGTTGGTAGGATTACTAAAGAAAATAAAGGACGTGTTCCAGTTTAGTTCTCTTCCTCCGCTACTTTTACCATCCCATTTTATGTCATTTTGATTCTGACTTTAATGCTAATGCATTCTGATTCATGTGTCCCCAAACTGGACCATTAATTTGGGCGTTATTGGCTGGGTCTGTCTGAATAGGCTGTGCAAGCATAGGTGAAGCTACAGAGAGAGAATCTTCCTTAAGATGGTGACCAAAATCTATTGGAGATTATCATTTGCTAGTATTTTACCTGTGTTTAGCTGGTATTCCTGATCAGAGTCCTTCTACCCATGCTTAAAGTTATAAACACCTTGGGTTTCCATTCAGAGCAGACCAAAGGCTGAAAATTCCTGAAACTTCCAACTACGTTTTATTCAGGTTTTACTGGGCAGTACAAAACCTGGGCACTTCCACTTTCTTTTTGTCTCTTTCTATTTGTCACAATTTTCAATATTACTTATTTTCTAAAGATGCTACCAGTATTTTCAACCCAGTGAGAAAATGGTCACATTTTCGTGCATGAACTGTATATACTTGCATAAACATTTGATTTGCAGTCCTGAGGAGAGGCCCTTATTTAGATTTTGGTGTGAACGTACCTGATTTGTATATATGCATATATGTAAATTAATGGCTGCTTTCTGACTGAAACTCTGCTCTATCACTTGATTTAAAATTAAAAAAAAAATCTGTAGTATCGTCTCATTTATCATAGCTGATAAAAAAGATGTGCAAAAGTGCATCAAAAATAGTTTATTCAGGTCAGGGGGACAGGAGGGGATATATATCTTTAGCAAATAATTGTCCAGTCACTCATTGCCACATTTTTGGGCAATTGATCTGATGAGTAGTTCTGTTGCAATACTAGATTACCTGAAATGTCAAGAAAATGAAGAGAAGAATGTGGTCATTTAAACCCAGTCACTTTCTGTATGGGAAGCTCTTCTGTTTTCACTGGTATGATTAGGAGTGGTATAGAAGCTTATATGTGTATGTGAAACATGTATCAAGATATTACATATGTATAAAGATGAAATAGAGTTAAATAAAAGTGTTAAGGTTGAGACTTTTTTCAGTTTTGTTTGCAATTGTGAGTTGAGAGCTATTTTCAGTCCGGTTCAAGCTACAACTCTTGTCTTCACAGTTCATTCTTACAGATGCTGGGAGCCTGCATTAGTGATGTGATTTTTCCTGTTTAGTACTTGACAATCTAAGATTTGGGGTTTTTTTGTTTTTTAAGCGGAAGATCACTGATGTAACTGGAAAGTGAAATTACTGTGAACAAATTAAAAAAATATAAATGACCTTATTGATGAATTATAGATCATGACCTAGATCATATTATATAGGCACTTTTTAAATCAATTCTGTTTTGGATTCATTACATTCAGCAGTTAATAAACTTTTTAAATTTTTGTTTAAATTCTTATTCTTGCTGCGTTGTTATTAGTATCCATGGATATTATTAGTTTGCATAAAGGGAAGAATAATTTCCCTAAGTATTTATTTGTTTATTTGTTTGTTTACTTTTTTCCCATGTACATATGATTTCTCTAATTTGTCTTTGCAGTTTCTGAAGCTGAAATTTCTAGGGAAGCTGCTGACATGGAAATGGAAAGAGAAAAATATGTTGAAGAACTGAGGAAAGCACTGGTATTAGAAGCAAGACCAGCTAACATATATAACTTTGATATTTCTAAAGATGAAGAAAATGCAGATTACTTTCGTTTCTCTTATGAAAAAAATCTGAAAGATGTTTCTGTAAGTATTTATATAAGACAGTCCATTGTGGAAAAAAAAGATTAATGTTAGTACTATAAATGTTAAACATGAAAGACGACCTGTGCATATTCCCTAAGATTTATAAAAGTTTTTCCAAAAACATAAAACAACAGAAATATTTCTATTAATTTTTAAAAATCCCCAAAGCAGAAGTGAGGGCAAGGGCCTGTTTTAGTGGCGCTTTTCAACTTTAAAATCATATTGACTGGCAATGGAGTCTTGAGCTCCTAACAGCTGTAGGCATCAAAGGCCTGCGTTATCAGTTTTATTTCAATTTCCTTTGTAGGTTTTCCTCTAATAAGGTACTGTAGAAATGTAATACTCTGCTATATAAAACATAACAGGTACTAGTGTTGCGAGTTTTAATATATTTGAGAAAAACAATTGCTCCTATTTTACTTATTGTTTTAAAATATTGTATCTGAAAATGAATCCCCCACCCCCAAACAAAAATCTTCCATGTTTGAAAGAGATCTAAACCTTGCCTAAGAGTCAGATTTGTCAAGGGTCCCTCCGGCTTCATGTTGAGGCACAGTTTGGGGCAGTGTGACCATTGCTTGTGCTGCACTTTTTTCTATGGGTATGCCAAAGATTTCTCATTTCAGCACTTTTTTATGAGCCACTCAGGGCTCAACTTTATTCCCACAGCAATCAAGGGCAAAGCACCAGTTGAGTCCAGTGGTATGGGGTCACAACCTACATTCATTTAAAAAGTCCTCCACAGAACAGTGATTCTAACCATCCTTTGTTTTCACTTTTCTACAGAGACACTTCTTATACAAGTGAATACCAGGCAGATTAAATACATATTGTACTTAAGAAAAATATTTTCATGTATGCGAGACTGACATTTCATGATTTTCATGTATGTGTTGTCATTTATTAAGATTTATACATGAAATAGCCTGGCCAAAATAAGTGATTTATTTCACCAGCAGATTTTTGGATAAGATGGCACCTTTCAGATGTTCAGATGAAATATCCTTTTCTGTATAATAGCCCACAGTAGAAAACGGATAAACATTAACAAAATTTATGCTGGTTTTCAGGTACATGGTAATGTTGGGAATTTTGTTTTAGGGACTGAATCTTTTATAAATCTTTTCAGGATCTGAATTATTGTAAAGCAGATATTCAACTTTCTTTAACCCCTTACAAAGTTTCTGTATTAACATTATATATAGATGGAAAATCTTGCATCCTTTCCATTTTTGTGGAGAACACTCCTTTGGCTTATAATAAAAGCATGCAAACTTTCTTCAGCTAATTATACTGATTGCAGTCAAAGGAAAGCACCTTGATGTTCTTATTCTTACTTTAAAATATAAGGTTCAGCAGAAGTGATCAATTCCATCTTTTACAGAGCTGCATGGTGTATTTTTTTATTTATTTTATTTTCTGCCCTGTTTAATCTGTCATCTCCTTCTGTCTTGACCTATTTAATCAATCATCACTATTTGAAAAAATCCATTAAATATTAGGAACAATTTTATAATTACTAATCTCAATTCAGTAGTTTTGTTATTTGATATGTATTACAAAGATTACAGTAAAATTTCTAAATATAAATACTTAGTTTCTGTAGTGTTTTACTGTTAGTTAAGTTGTTTTGTCTTGCAAGAGAAGTGTGGTCACAGTTGCTTTAGTATACAAAATCAGCAAAGAGATGTGGTGTATCTGTATCTTATTAATTTAAACTAAGTGTAAGGATTTATAAAAATGCTCATGGCTGATCTAACTCCTGTGAATTTCTATGGAATCTGTATTAGGCCTACACTTAGTGTTTATGTAAATCCTATCCCTAAACATAAATCCAAGTCAGTTATCTCAGAACATTTTCCTTAATTGAAAATGGAGAAAAGTAGCTTTTAAATTAAATTATCACAAACCAGAGGTGTTTGGCTTTTTATATCTTTGGTTTTAGATGATATTATTGTGTGCTTTGGGAAGTTTCAGTTGTCATCACACAGTGTGTTTTCCCCTCCATTTTCATTATATACCTTGGTGCTCTGCATGATACAATAAGAATACTTTTTAAAGGTGTTTAAAAGTGTTTGACTTGTAGAATAATTACTGCATAATAACAGTAATCAGTTTAATCATTTTGTTTCTATATAGTAATTATTAGATGCGAGTTACTAGGCAGAATACAGATTTTAAAAAACCCACTAAAATAAGTACTAGTATGCATATATTTATTTAGTTTGTACAATTGAAAATGTTGTTCGGATTGCACGTATTTAGATGTCCAGCAACTTGTCCACACTAGGAAAATGTCTTTTCATTTTTAGCAATACTGAAGATTAATCTTTTCTACCAGAAGTATAAGTGCTGCTACAGACAGGGCTCATATGCTTTTAGTACTTCATCATCACAGGGCAGATACCAATTTTTCTAAATATCAACATAGCCAAAATGAAGACCATTGTGGGTGGAAAATGAGATTTACAGTGCATCTCAAACAGTAGTTAGGACAGTTATAATTTTCTTCTTTTGTATTTTTATTCAGTGTTTTGGTTATGATCATAGGAAAATAGCTATCCGTGTTCTACAGCCACATTTTTTCTGTGAGCAGTTCAACAAGAGATGGCAACATGTGTAGTTCTCATCAGAACAAGTGCTTTTCCCAGAACATTTCAAATAAATGATTCTTCTCCTTTGCATGATTGTCCCTTTGAACATTTTACTGTTTTATGAGCCCAAATTCGGAGACATTTTATCCAGTCTGTATGCAACTGTGTGATTCCCTGAGCTTCTAACCAAAGGTGTAAAATAGCAGTGTGTGCCAACTGAACTTTTGTTCTTCTCAACTACTTTTTGGCTTGATACAGGCCTGTTTGATGCCTGCTTTTAGACTGAAAGAAAACTTTGCTTTAACTGATTGCATCTGATGAAGTAAGCTGTAGCCTACGAAAGTTCATCCTACATTCTTCTTTGCTACATTTAGATTTACTAAATAAGATACTATATAGCTCTACTCTACTGTCTGCTGGCAAACTTAGTTTAAACTTTTTTCATTTGATGACATTTTTATTCAAGGGCACTTGGATCCAGGTATTGTGACAAGATTATAGCAACGAATCATGAACACTCTAGATGCCTCTATACTTGCAATAATCCTTTTCTCCTATGGGAAATGCTTTGTCTTTGAGTCCTGCAGGGATAGGGAGGGAAGGCTGGGGAAGCCCATACAAATCTATCTAATGGGTAGTCCTCCGAACAAGTTCCAAGGGCACTAGGGAGCTAGGGGGACTGCATTCTTATACCCTTATTTTATAGGCCTTTCAGTTTTATCTGAAATCAGGTAGAGAAAATGCCTTCCAAGGTAAATGAGGTAAATGCAAAGGTGTCCAGCTCTTTGTAATTAGGCTGAATCAGAACTCTGGTTCCAGTTGGTCTCATTCAGGAGATCAGGACAATTCATCCCTTGAACAAGCACCACCTGCAGCAAGCCCAGAGCCCTAGCTGGGCTGAGTGGGCCAGTCAGTGCAGCCAGTTCTCTAAAGCTGCAGGCGACAGACCGCTTAAAAGCCAGGCTCATCCTGAAGTCTCCTTATCTGGGTAAAGGTGAAAGTTCTTGCTCCTGACCATCCATGCTCCCTTGCCGATTCTCTGGTTTTGATTCCAGGCTCTGACTCCAGCTTCTGATTTTGGTAAGGCCCTTTGGCATCTCTGGTTCTTTGTTTTTGACTTTGGTTCAAGCTCCAGCTCTGGCTTTTGACTTCTGATCCTGGTCAACTCTCAGCTTACCTTGTCTCCAGCTACAGCTTCTGACCCCAGTCTGTCTTGACCTCAGCTATCGCTCCCAGTTCCAGTTCTAACATCTGACTTCTCTGTACCCCGGCTCTTGGGAAGCTGACCAGGACTGGGCTTCTGGTGCTTAGCCCGGACTGCCCATGCCTGGGTTCATAATACTCCCCTAAGGTGAAATCTCCTCCCCATACTCTACTGAGAATTTGTGGCTCTCATGGATGGCTTATGAAATGCACGTATAATAGACTTCTACTTATGTTCCCTCAGTGAAATATTAGACTGAGGAGTATAGGTTAGTGGCCCCACAGGAAACTCATTCCTCACCCTCGTGCTGTGCTCCATCAGTCTCTGACTCTGTGGCACTGGGGAGACCCTTCATGTGACAGGGCTATACCAGCAGTCACTTTAATTGGTATTTATTTCCACTCCAGCTAAGATATTGGGGCAGATTTAGAGTGAGATTTCAACTTCACTTTGCTTGTAGACCTCAGAACAACCAATAGCACAATAAACCTAATTGATACTTAATTAAATTGGAAGAATCTCAATTGCAACACTGATCCATGAAAAGTTTCAGTCCCTTCTGCATCTTGGGAGGCCTGAGCTCGGGATTTCTGTATGATGTTTTCCCAATTCCATGGATTTTGGTGGGGAGGAGGGGGAACAAAGGGGTTTGACTATATTTTTACATTCTTATCCCATTAATTCCCCAAATGTTCACAAGATCAGACAGGATTCAGCTGAATTGATTTTTGGAGGTCCCAGGACTTTCAATACCTCTGGTTCCTGGATATTTGTGTTTCTTGTATACCCAATCCCAGAGCTGTGCTCCTTGATCTGTTGTCTGTGATAACCCCGTTCAGTCCATGGCATCATGATCATCATAAAAGCCTCAGGTTGACTAATGTGGCAGAGTGGATGAGAGAGTCTCTTTCTAGTGTAAAAGAAAATCCCTTTTACTATCTGAGATATAAATACATGGCCTCTTACTTCAAGCTCCAGGAGGTAATCTAAAAGGGCCTTTCCCTGCACTCAGTCAAGCATCCTAGCAACAATTAGGTTGCCCATCCATGGAAAGGCAGATGTTTTTTTCCCTACCTTAGTTTGCTGATATTCAAGCAAGAGTCTAACCAAAGTACTTCCACCCTTAAAAGACCCAGTCTCATTATGGGACCGCAAGCTTGTGCTTTCAGACCTCCTGGGCTCACAATTTAACCACCAGTGATGTGCTGCCTATTGCATTTGTCAATGAAGATGGCCCTCTTAACTGATCATCTCAGCAAGAAGTATGGGGAATGCCAGCTCTTCCTTGCTGACTTATTAACCCAGTCAGGGTAAACTTACCAAAACCAACAAAATTAACTTTCTATATTAATTGCAGCAACTTGTGCACCCAAGACAGAGGCACGACTCCATACCCTGGATGTGAGACCTGCTCTGACTTTTAACTTGTACAAAAAGTAACTATTCAAGTTATCTCTTTGTATTCTAAGTAACTAAGTATTCAGGTGATCTATTTGGCTCATCATGGTCATAGTGAGAAAGATGAAGGACAGTATGGGGAATGTCTGCATCACCTCTTTACCATTTTGTCCATGCCTGAGCTCGCAGATATGCTGCGTAGATGGCTTAGCATGGTCCTGAGCATGTTTCTCAGCAGCATGCTTTCGTTCTCCCTTTAGATTATTTAAATATTTTTGTCACAAATGGAATGAAATTTTCATATTAACAATAGATGACATGCTGTTTATGAACTATTGTTACTTTGCTTTATTGATTAAGATTTTGTCTACATGAGATAATTGAACTGAGGAACAATAGCAGGACAATTACAGCTATAAAAATAAAAGCCAGTCCATCTCCATTGTCACCACAATCAGTATACCAACAGAATCAGTGGGCTGTACATTTGACTATCAGAAGACGTGATATACTTCTTCCAGTGCACCAAATGTTTTCATGGAAATGATTGCTATGCTTTAGAATGAATGCTTACAAGAAAAGAAAAAGATAAAGGGCAGAAAACACCTTATCATAAGTAGGAATATACTTCTCAAAAAACAACTACTCTATCTCTGATTTCACAGTCCTTGTTCTTGAGGGAAACACACAATATCACAAGATGGGTATGGGAGCATAAATTCACAACTTTATGGGACACTATAATCTATGGACATAACATGGACAATTATGTTTATGGCTTATTATTGCTCATCTGTTCCTACCACTAACCTCTTCTATTTTTCAATTAATTAAAAAACAAAAACATAAATAGGTTTATCTATTTCAGCTGCTCTTTGCTTGACCCGTGATTACTTTTGATAGCTTCTCTTTATTCCACAGGTTTACCACCTGCTCTATTTTTAAAGTGATCTTTTTCATCTAAATGGAAGGGCTAAACAAAAATAATTTTTCTAACTTGTACTTAGCTTAGGCTGTATCTTCTACTTTTCCAGACCAGAGAAAGTACATTTTTGTGCTGGAAAGCTTGTCTAACATCTCTCCCAACTGTAAAATGGGTCTAATAAATGACATTACCAAACGAATTTTGTTTCTTGCAAATATCTTGGGCCATCATAGGTACTACAACACTACTTTAACTATAAAAATAATCTTTTTAAAGCAAATCATATCCACATGAGTGTGGTTCAGTGACAAAGCAATTTAAGTTATCTTCTTGTATCTATAGAGCTCTGCTTCAAGCATTGTTTCAGATTCCTGCCAAAAGCTCCTTTCAGTTGATCCTGCTAAGGGCTAAGGATGGGAATCATAATGACAGATGCAATCCTAGCCATATCACTCCTCTTTCTGCCATTGTTTACAGAAACTGGCATGCCTTAACCATGTCAGTTCAAAAGCCAGGCTACATATAAGATTGTAGGGCTGGAAGAGACCTCATGAGATTATCCATTCCCATCTCCTACCCACATGCAGACAAACCCCAAGACCCTTGTATTGCAAATGTTTGCATAGGAGTTAGATTGGGTACTTGAGTACTGTCACATGCAGGAATGGGGCTTTAGTAAATGGCTTAATTGAAGAGAAATAATAAATGCAGTTCACTTGGAGACTCTGACCAAGCAAATGGGTTCGTTTACTGCATGTTCACTTTTAAGACTTAAAACAGTAAAAGTGTATTTTCTAAAATAATCAAATGTTAGCGTCATTACTGATGTCAGTTTAGTTTCTAGCTGTAGGGTGTAATTTTTTTTGATTGGTAATTATTAGTATTCTTAGATAAAAAAGGACTTAGAAAACCTTTAAATGCAAAATGCCATAATTTTTTTCCAAGGGTTTGTATGCAGTCCTCTGAGACCTTGTATATTTGTTGCTTAATCTTCAGGCTACCTATGATGGTAAACTTTTGTTTAGAGTGCTGATTAACAATACTTATTAAATAAGAATTTAGTTATGAAAATATATGGAACCTATATTCATAGGCAAAATTCAGATTCCTCTAACTGTACTAACCAAGAAAGTACTTTGAATCTTATAATGGCAAAATACTTTCCTAAGTCTCTGAAAAGAACTTGCCGTGAAAACCTTGATAAAATTTGTTCTCTAATATGTACCTATAGCTGCACAAAATAGTCCAAAGGAGCATTAGTAGGAATAATGGGATGAAATTAGCAAAGACAAATATAGACATAATTTAGGAAGCTTTTTCTAATGCTGAAATTTATTTTACCATGGACATGTTTGCCAAGGGAAATGGTGACAACCCTAGTGCTTGAGTCAGGATTGGACGCACTGATGGAAAATTCACTGTAAGGAACAATCTTGCATTGACAGTATGATATATTACCTGAACTAATAGGTGTTTTGTTTCCCAAATTCTGAGATTCTCTTGTTACCTGCGTATCTTTGACTTAAATCCTCCAGGCAATTGTGCATTGACCTTCTTAAACTTTACTAAGTAAGGAAGTAATATTCACACCATAAAACCCCACACTGAAGTCAGGAGAGCAGTAGAAAAGAGAATATAGGTTTTGCAAGTTGCTGCGTGAAAACAGTGGTTATACCCCTTAAGGTGCCCTTGGTTGTTTGTTCAGGGCTTGTTTTGCCATTTAGTATCTAGCAGGAATGTTTGGGAGTGGTAAATCTGACAAATGATTCTCCACACCAACTAAAAACTCAGCATTGTAAACATCTTTTGTCTGGAGGGAAGTTATAAAAGTGGCTCTTTTACATGGTTATGTCCCTTTCCTAGTTTATAGTGAAAAATCATCCTGTCCTTGATTAGAGAGAAATTAAATATTTTTTAAAATAACTGTCTAAAGTTAATTAGAAATACCAGTCTTTTTCAAAGCTCTCTTTTATCTTATACCAGATCAGGAAACATTTGACTATGCCAGCTAGGTCCAATCCTGTCTTGAATGTTGTGAGAAGACAAATCAATTCATGGGGGGGGATGAACAGATAGACATTCTGCTCCCAGATGTGCAGGGATAGTAAATCTGCTATGGCAGCTCTTTGGGGTACAGCTGAATGATGCACACAACATGCAATGTAGAACTGAGACATGACTGTACCTAGGGTGGCCATTGGCCCCGTTTTATACCAGACCATCCTGTTTTTAAGCCCTTTGTCTCCTGTCCATTTCTAAATGATGAATGGACTGTAAAAAAAAAATCTCATTTTTTCAGTTTTTTGGTGGAAATGCATGTCAATCATTTGTCCTCCCAATTCTGTTGGCTGTGCCTAGAGGTAGGGCAGTGCACAGCCAGGAGGAGCAGGGTTCTGAGCTAGCCAGGGAGGGAGGGAGGGAGGTGGCCTTTTTGTGGTGGACCTGCTCTTTGCTGCTGATTGTCCAAAGGGGCCGGTGGTCCTGTCCCCCCACACCAAGGGGGTGTCCTATATTCTGGGGATGTGTCACTGACCACCCTAAAAGGGTAATAGGCTTGCATAAAGTGACTCATGCCACTTCCTGACATTTTTAATCTGCCATTTGTCACAAATAATCCATTGCTGAGTCAAAAAATAAGTTTAACAGAATCATGGTGCAGTTTCATAGTAGGGTGCTGACACAAAGTTGTTTTCAAAACATGTAATATCATGTACTTAAATGGAGGGAAAAAGTAACAGAGTACCATGCAGCATTATTACAGATTTCTTCTATTGTGTTAGTTTTTTGAAGCAATGATCAAAGAAGATGCATTGCTGTCATATTGGAAATTTGCATTTTACTTGTGTCTCTGTTGGAAAACTGTGCCAGTTAGTTTTTATTGTGTATCATGATTTATTTTCCTTAGGACAGGTGGCTTTGCCACAGCGTATTCAACATGCTGCCCTTAGGAGCTGTATTTAGGGTGGTAAGGGCAAAGTGGACTGTTAAGAGTCACATTAAAATAACAATAGGTTTGGTATACAGTGGGACTTGTATGTCAAGCCAGCTGCAATGCAAAATGGGCCACACACACAGAGCTCAGTGAGGGGCCATTGAGGCTTGGTCAGCTAAACTGCTGCCACCTAAACAAACACCATCACAAAGTCAGTGATTTAGTGCTTGATCTAAGTAGGTGACCACTTGGAAGTAAATCTTTCCAAGTACTTTAGCTAGTAACTCCACATATAATAAATAATGCTAGATTTTCATTTGGAACTGGCAATTAAATTGATTAAATAGCCTTTGATAAACAGTATTGCAGGGTTAGTAAACTTTTTATGGTAATGTGGCAGGTATTTTTTTTTTGTTGTTGTTGCTTAAGAAACTTAGTAAATAGGCGAGACGTTAGTTTAACATGTTCCACCCCTAGGTACAAAACTGTATTACTAATTAGGCTGATGAAAGAAATGTTATTATTTATTTCTCTAGTTTTTTTGTGGCAACTTTTCTGAAGTAAATTCTAAAATATAACTCAAGGAATCTGAGCTCACTGTATGTAGCTCCTCTGTGATGAAAGTACCGTGAAACACGTACATCATTATAATTATAACCTATTGGTATGTGTTGAGTGAATAAAGTAGGATTAGTGATTCCAGAATCTGCCCAAATGATGATACCATGGTCCAAGGTTGGAGTAGTTGCTATCTCTAAAACACTGTTTGGATAACAAGGTCATTCAGAGTTCAGATTAGTTAAATTGCCTGGGAAACAACTGGTCAATTAAAAAAAAAAAAAAAAAAGGAAAGGGGAAAAAAATCTTGCACAAAGACAAAATGATTAATTTGTAGGTCAGTGTAAAGGCAAAGAATTATATTACTCTCAACTACATACTTTAGCATATGAAAGAATGCATTTGAATGATTTTTTCAGATGACTGGTTTAGGAATATTTTACTACTGTACTGTTCCAAAGAAAAACATAAGTGTTACCCACAGGCTATAAGTCTTTTTGTAGTACAAAATAGCCCCACATTTCCCAACAGTTAGTTTTACAAATTTAATGTGTACCTGTGTTACATGAACGTGGAGGTAGATCATCACTATAGATCCAACAATAAAAACTTTTACTTAATCGGGTTTCCTTTTTTTTTTTAATTGAAGATTCATTTTTGTGGTCCTGAAAGATTCACGCAACTCTTAGAATTTTTCTTGTTTAATTGTTGTCAAGCAGTAGTATATTTTTCTTGCTTTTGTGAAGGAAATTTAAAAAATACCAGCTAAGTAAAGGTATGAATAAGTGGGACTGTTGAGAAAAAAACAGTTACTCATGAAAGGCTGTCATGGATGTCTGTTATTCCAACATCTCCCTATATTATTCCAATCCTTGCCACAGTGGATGCATTCAATCAAAAGTCTAGTCATTACATCTGATATGATGAAAATAAAAGGGTATTTTTAATCATTGCAATTTTTGAATACTTTCCATAGGTATCAATTTAGTCAAAACATGCAGTAAAATGTATATAACTCTCAAATCAGTGTTTGCCTCTCTCATTTGTCCTCTTCTCGCTGGTAATATTGTATTACCTGTGAGATTCAGCCTCCCCCCCTCCCCCCCTTCACACTTTCCCATTTTGGGGTACATGCTGTGCATTTCATATCTCTGTAGAGACATCAAGGTTTACTTTTACTTGTACAGCTGATTTAGAACACTTTCATTTTAAGAGGCAAAACTTTAAATCATTACCTATTGACAAGCCTTGGTTTCCCTAGAAAAACATAGGTAATGTTAGATTTTCTGGAAAAGAGATTACTCTGTGGATTGTTTTTTGTTTTTTTTATTTCTCCAAAATAATATATCCCCATGTCTCTCGCAAGGAAGAGCAACAATCTAAGCCTGTGAAACTGCAAGTATCTTATCTACATTTTATTACAGTAGGAAGTTTGTGGCTTTGGGGGAAGAATTTGGCTCTCTACCCCAACATATACAGGATACCCCTCAAGCTAAGGAACGTGTTTCTTGTTTTTGCTTTCACTCAAGTAAAGCCTGTATCAGTGCTAAATTTTCAGTATATGGGTTTTAATTTTCTAAAAGCTTTGAGGTATATATTTTTAGGTTAATAGTATATGCTGGATACAGTAAAATCCCTGTTAACCAGCATATACTATTACTATTTTATTAATTGTCATACTCTACTAACCAGAATTTCCAGCTGGCAGGCTGGAGGCAGTGGGGGGAAGCTTGCACGTGGCGGCCACCGTTACCCACCACCCTGCGCTGCTGCCACTTTGCATGCAGCTGCAGTCACCTACCCTCCCCCCAGCTCCGTGTCTGGCCAGAAGTTCTATGCCTCAGGTAACCAGCATTTTTAGATTACCGGTACCCCACATTCCCCACTCATGCCGGGTAACAGGGATTTTACCGTAGTATGTTTTTATCCTTGAAGCTTCTCTGAAATGTTTTGTGGTTTTAAATTGACAAGAAAAAAACATGCCAAACCCTTGGGCATTCACTTTTTAAACATGCTTATAAAATACCAGAGTTGTTAAACTATAAAATCTTGGTAATAGCAGTGTTTCTGGTAACATAGCTAAGCATGATCAGCACTACATCATCTGCTTGTGGTTGACCCCTTGTAACTTATCTTGTGGTAAAACTCTGGTGCCTTTCCCTTCTGTGGCAGACATGAATCTTTGGGTAAATGTGGTATCTTTTATTAGACCAACACAAGAGTTGAGAAAATTGTTCTTCATAAGCTTTCCAACATGAACACCCTTCTGCAGGCATAGGGAGAGTTTGGTGGTGTTTGTGTACTCTCTTGGGTGGAATGGAAGCTTAAGCCACTATACAAAATGCAGGTATGTGAAAATGCAAATACATGGCAGGGAAGATCAGAGGGGTTGGGGGTTAATGGGTACAAGACAGGTAAGTGGGTGGGGGGGGAGAACACAAAAGAGGGAAATGTTGACCCCTGATATTTGCAAGGTAAACAAAGCAAGGTCAGCCATAGGCATAGGGGATGATGCTGACCACACATAGGTACTTCACAGTAAATACTACAAGTGTCTTTTCTCTTCCTAGGGTGTTGGTTATAACCCTGTTGGTCTAAGGACAAAGGCAGACAAGTTTGTTTGAGTAAATGTGATATCTTTTATTGGACTTGCTAAATAGTTGGAAAAATTATTCTTTGCAAGCTTTTGGGCACAAACACCCTTCTTCAGGCATACAGAGGGTCTGCTGGTGTTTGTGTGCTCTCCTGGGTGGAATAGAAGCTTAAGCCAATATGCAAAATGCAGATCTGTGAAAATGCGAATGTGTGGCAGGAAGATGTGTGGGAGGCGGTGTGAGTTTAATAGGTGCCAGACACATGGGTGTCAGGGTGCGGGGAAGGAAGGAGGGTATATTGACCTGGTGATAGAATGTAGCTGGTAAAATGTAGAGCGGTTACCTGGAGTTATTAGATGTTAGGCAGGTTATAATGTGCCATAAATCCAATATCTATATTTAGTTCATGATTTTTTGTATCCAGTAGATTTATGAAGCAAAGTTCATAGGCTCATCTACAAAAGGTGTTTTGTAAATTCCCTTTGAGGATTGGAACTGGGACATTGGAAAGAGAGTACTTGTCGTGTGAGAAATGTGCACCCACAGGTAACTGTGGGTATTTTTGTCTCTTCCTAGCATTTTACAGAATACTAACCATCTCCCAGGCATTTATTCTTCTGTTGAACATGCACGTGCATATGCACAGCACATCCTTTGTCAGTTAAGACCAAATCTAAAGGCTTGTTACTATATGAGATGCATGAAGCTTCACATTGTTTATTTTAGGAGATTAATAAAAAGCACTGGATGAATATAACTGAAAATATCGTGCCCTTAATTTAGTGTAAATTCACAGGTTAGTACTGTCATGAGAAATTTCTCCAAAAGAAAGGTTCTCTTCATTTTGCAAACTGGGAACCTTGTTGCCTTTATCAGCTTGTGAGTATAGGAAAATAATTAGTTCAATTCTCTTACAGATTGAATATGTTAGGAAAATAAACTTGTCTTTAGTTCAGGAACATAGCTTCATATCTGTAAAATTACTATATGGATAGAAAGATCCTAGTCACTGTGGTGCTTTGGTGTGGTGCCAGAGGACTGGAAGAGGGCCAGCGTGGTTCCCATCTTCAAAAAAGGGGGGAAGGAAGACTCAGGAAACTATAGGCCAGTTAGTCTTACCTTGATCCTGGGTAAGCTTTTTGAGAGAATTATCCTGGCACATGTCCATGAGAGGCCAGTGGGGGAGGTTATGCTTAGGGGCAAGCAACATGGGTTCATTAGCGGCAGGTCCTTTCAGACCAACTTGGTGGCCTTCTATGACCAGGTCACAAAATCTTTAGACGCAGGGGCAGCAGTGACATAGTCTTTCTGGACTTTAGGAAGGCCTTCGACACTGTCTTTCACCCCGTTCTCATTAAAAAACTAGGGGATGGTGGTGTCGACACCTGCGCAGTCAAATGGGTCACCAACTGACTGGAGGGCTGCACCCAGAGAGTGGTGGTGGATGGGTCATTTTCAGCCTCGAGGGATGTGGGCAGTGGGGTCCCCCAGGGCTCGGTCCTTGGGCCTGCACTGTTCAACATCTTCATCAATGATTTGGACGAGGGGGTAAAAAGCACCCTGTTCAAATTTGCTGATGACACCAAGATGTGGGGTGAAGTGGGTACGCTAGAAGGGAGGAATAGGCTGCAATTAGACCTAGACAGGTTACAGGGGTGGGTGGATGAGAACAGGATGGGTTTCAACACTGAGAAGTGCAAGGTGATGCACCTGGGGAGGAAGAACCAGTAGCATACCTACAGGCTGGGGAACTCCCTTCTTGTCAGCGCAGAGGCAGAAAATGATCTTGGAATCACTATTGATGCCAAAATGAACATGGGCCGGCAGTGTGGGGATGCAGTCAGGAAGGCCAACCGCACCTTGTCATGCATCCACAGATGCATCTCAAGCAGGTCCAGGGAGGTGATCCTCCCCCTCTATGCGACACTGGTCAGGCCGCAGTTGGAGTACTGCATCCAGTTTTGGGCGCCGGACTTTAAGAGGGATGTGGACAACATGGAGAGGGTCCAGAGGAGGGCTACTCACATGATCGGGGGCAGCAGGGCAGGCCCTATGAGGAGAGGCTATGGGACCTGAACCTGTTCAGCCTCCACAAGAGAAGGCTGAGGGGGGATCCAGTGGCCTGTTACAAACTAGTCAGAGGGGTCCAGCAGGCACTGGGGAAGTCCCTGTTCCCCCGAGCACTGCCAGGAGTGACCAGGAATAACGGTCACAAGCTGGCAGAGGGTAGATTCAGACTAGACATCAGGAGGCACTACTTCACTGTCAGGGTGGCTAGGGTTTGGAACCAACTTCCAAGCGAAGTGGTGCTGGCTCCTACCCTGGGGGTCTTTAAGACAAGGCTTCACAGTCACCTTGCTGGGGTCATTTGACACCAGTACTTTTTCTTGCCATGGGAGGGGGTTGGACTTGATGATCTGCTCAGGTCCCTTTTGACCTTACCAACTATGAAAGCCTATTTGTATTTGCTTGGTGGTTGCTTTTCTCTTTCTGCCATAAGTTCTTGGAGATAAAAAGAGAAACAGCTGCACATCTTAGTATAGAAATGTCATTGATGCTAGATTGTGTTATGTGGTGCCACAGCTGCAGATTGTTTCCTTGTGCTCTCATCTGTCCTTCCATCCATCCTTAGTCTCTTATTTTGTGAACTGTCTGGGATAGGTTTAGTCTTTTTTTTGTATTTGTATAGTGTCTATTACAGTGGAGTCTTGATCCATGACTGTTGCCCATTAGTGCTAAAGTAAAATAAATAACAATATCAACTTGTCATGGTAAATATTAAGTAATTCATTCATTAATATAATTTACAGCTGCCCTTCCCAGCAAAGTCTAAGGATAGCTTACTGCTTGCTCTAAGCACTCTAAAACAGGGGTTGGCAACACTTAGCAGCAAGGGAGTAGGGGATGCTTGAATGGAGCTTAGCTCTGAGCATGAACTGCTTTCTGGATGGCCCATGCTGGAGCCAAACCCACTGCTCCTCTCCTGCATTGCTGCTGCTTCTCCCTGCCACTCAGGTGAAGCCCTGTGCTGCTGAAAAGCTGCAGAAGCACCCTGCCTGAACAGGCCAGGTAGAATGACTCCATAGGTTGTTGTTCCCTGCTCTCAAAGCTAGGATAGATGACTGGTATTTTTAGAGCCAAAGTGAAACATAAATACAGGGGGCAGTGAACAAAATCTCTCTCTGAAACTAGTATAAGGGCAAGTTTGTACCATCTGAAGTTTGTACGTAAGAGGCCACAAAGAAGTACTTTCCACATACTCTCATTTCACGTGTCAAATCCCAGCCACAGGGCAGTGGATCTGAGCAGTAACTAGTGTTGCTTTTTGGCACCGTGCCTTGGGTGTACTTAATGGTGTGTGCTTGGCTCCTGTAATACAGCTACAGCTCTTTGTGCCTGAAAGGTGGTTTGACATCTCTCCCAGCTATACAGTTTGTAACACAAAAAATACCATCCAAAATCTCTTGCTTTTTACATATTTTTCTGGATCGTGATGTTTCAACTACATGCCAACCTTATTTTTTTGGGAAACGATTATTGAAATAGACAGAATCCACTCATTTATAGACTTACACATGTGCTAATTTTGTATGTCACAGGCTTCAGTGAGAGAAGGACTAAGGATGGAAGGATTTTTCTTTTTGATGTTAGATGTGGTCATTTACAGAAAGTACAGAAAGCAATGTTTATAGTTAAACTGTCTTATGTTTCCCATGATAAGATTCTCTTCAACGGCTAATGAATTTTTAATTTTCAGGCTGAAATTTTCTATCCTTCTTTAAAAAAATCATTCTTAAAATGGGTCAGCAACTTGTCAGAATAAGATTAGGGTAAAATAATTTTGTTTGTCCATGCTAGCGAATTATCACTGAGTTTTTTTTTTTTAACAACTCTAATGGCTTTATCCTTGATTTAGTTACTTTATAAGGTATCAAATGGCACACAAGGCTATTTTGTTTGGTATGCCACCGCCAGCCCAGGCTCTAGGCAGCTGATGCCAGCCACAGACTGTGCCTGGGCTGCTTCCATCAGGTGGCTGGGAGGCTGCAAGCAGACTGGGCTCCGGAGTTGGCAGCAGCTAGCCTGGGCCGGCTGCAGCTGGGAGGCTGCAAAAAGCTGCTCTGAGCATGTATGGAGATGCCCGGAGATAAACGTGAATAAATGTTGTATCAGACTTAACTGGTTTACGTCAAATTGGTATATTGAGTGTCTGTACCAGATCCCCTCTAGATTCATGTTAACTCACAGTCCCTCAGCATCCCAGGAGGCTTTGCACCTGCCCTGAAAAGCCCCTTCTCACAGGGTGGGCAGGTTTGCCTTGGCCCAAGCTACCTACTCCAGCTGAGCAGGAGGGCATGCTCTAGCACCCCCTGGTTTCTGGCCTGAGCCACTGCAGGCATGTGGCTGTATTTCTGAAATCAAAAATGAATGTCTGTTCAATTGCTTATTGGTTCAATATATGCATCTTGGACTAGCTTGTAAAGATTGACTCAATTCAGTGTCAGGCTTTTTGACTGTCTGTACTTAGCCTGAGGGTAATCAGAATTTTCCTTGCAGTTGCTGCTTTGGTATATTATAGCCCTCAGCAGAGACTCTGAAAGTGGACAGTCTAAGTCTGGCATTTCCTAACTTACCAAGTGCTTCATGTTATTTTTTATATATTTATGCAATAAGATATAAAAATTGTATCAATATAGATATGCAGATTTAAGGATTAGAGAGTGATTAGTAGTTCTTCATATTATTGCTTCAGCACTGAACTGTGCTCCCTTAATTTTATATGAAGACACAGCTTGAGTGATGACTTACTGATTGCTACCAAATTCTATAAGCAGTCTGATGGGAATCCCACACTCTTTCTTAACTATTGGAATGTAGTGTAGTATTATTAAAAACAAAAGAAAAAAATAATTTCTACTATCTTTGTATCACATCATATATATATTAGAAGTATATGGAATTGCCTAGCTTTTGAAAAGGGAGAAAGTCAGAGATAAGGTGGAGAAGTTAGCCTCATTCTGAGATTTAGAGGTGTTAAGCCATGTTAGTCTGAAGTCAGGAAGAGGGTAGGATAGAGTGGCAGTTTAGAGTCTAACTGGATTAGAGAGGCACGAGCTTTTGTAGGCAGCAACCTACTTCATCCTGTGCTATCAAAGGACTGGCAGAGTGGGTACTGTATGCATCACCTGTTGCATACAGTACACTTCTGTTGCCTACCCTGGCCACTATGGAGATGTGAATTCTCAGAGCTCACAATCCAGGAGACCAGCCAAAAGACCCAGACTTTACTACCACTAAAATTCCATGCTGTTAAACCAAATTCCTTTTTTATTTTGACTTTGGAAGAAGCCTGACTCATGCTTATTTTTCAGCGTTTAGGATTGGCAATTTTTCAATAGAGAAATGGCACAGCCCTGCTCAAACTCCTATTTCTAGACCTTCATAAGGCTGCTGCATCACATCACAATCTACTGGAGCAAGTTTATCTTCATCTCAGAAATCTGGAAGACCTGTTTTTCTCATGGCATTTGGTACTTTTCCTGTGTATAGGCATTTGGACAGTTACCACCTCATGGCATTAGGACCAGATAGGACTTAGAACCCCCTTGAAACACAATAGCAAAATCAGACCCATTCACTTTCTGACTATTTCTAAATATAACTAATCTTGCCTAAAAAGCATGAAAAATCCCTAGGTTTAGGCAAAATAATATATTCACCTGCTATATATTTAACTGCCTTTGTTTCCTCACTCTTCTGGAGAGTGGGCTTTGAATTTAGGGCAGTGGATTCTAAGAGTCCAGGTT
Organism: Crocodylus porosus; assembly: GCF_001723895.1. Lineage (NCBI taxonomy): Eukaryota > Metazoa > Chordata > Crocodylia > Crocodylidae > Crocodylus > Crocodylus porosus. The sequence continues at coordinate 54,458,791 of NW_017728909.1, forward strand.
ATGCCTTTTGTATACATAGGTTGTCTTCTGAATTATGGGTATCAATCTCTCTCTTTTTCTCTCTCTCTAGCTTTCTCTTTCTCCTCTGAGTACATTCATGATGCTGATCTTGCAGCTAAACAGAAGCCCTCTACTGTGAAAATATCTCTGAATCCTTTCCTCTGCCCAAATGCAGGTCCCTGCTATGCAAGTACTTCAAGTCGCACATTCTACCAGCAGCACATTTTTCATTTTTTCCACTTCTGGGTATTCTACACTGTCCTCCTCCATCTCTTAGCTTTGGCCAATCCATTTTCCTTGTGTCTTTCCACAAAAAAGTGTGACCATGAAGGTCTAGCCAGCAACCATTGTCCCATTTCTGACAGATCTTAGATGCTGTCAGCAAAAGCTAGATTCTGTCTGTACAGAGACATTTGATGATATGACCATTTCATAACATCAGCTGAAGTTGTATGTATACAAGTTCTTCCTATTGTGTAGACAAAACATATTGAAGCAACAAAATGAAAGACAGTGAAAATTGGGGTCTAATGAATTCATTGTGCTCAACTGTCTTGCACATGTATTCTTAGCTGCTTGCTTACAGTTGGAATGAGAAGCTGCTCTGAGCCTGGAGTACAGCATGGTGTATAGCTCTTCCACCCCAGGAGCAACATATGGACAAAATTGTGACTTAGCCACAATTTCTTCCTTCCTCTAACCATGGGAGGGTGAAGTAATTTACTGCAGCCCTAAAATGAATTGGCTTCATGCTCTCATACCATTCTTCCTGCAGAATGAATCATGACCAGGAAAAAATGTTTCTAACTTAGCATTTATGAACTTGTTAGTTAACCCCAAATTAATTGGTTGTTGTTTGACTAGATTACAACAGGATGCAAAACCTCGAGTCTAGACAAGGCCATAGTGTCTAATGTTAAAATATTGCTGTAGACTTTGAGGTATGTCAATCTATATTTGGAAAAAATGCATAATTTAGCTATTTAAAATATAAATATTATTTTATTTCTCTGAACTCAAAGTGTTTTAAAGCCAAATAAAAATAATATTGAACTTACATTTTAAAATAAAAATATCCCATGTAACAATCCAAATTCCTGATTAAGCTAACATAGTATGAAATGCTTCTAAATGCTTTCTTCTAAATACCCCATAGATGACTGATTTTTTGTATGGGTTTTCCTGCCTTACAAATTAAAGGAATTAATTATTTTCATCTTAAATTTTCCCACTGCAACTTCAGTAGTTTGAGCAGTGTTACCACTTCTTGTGGGGCACTGTTCTTTTCTACTCACCGAAAAAAAATCCAGTCCTAACAGTAGAGAGAGGGAGTTATATGTCCTTGGCCATTTCCACCAGTGTTTGGCCTGTTAATATGTGTGTAAATTAAGATAGACGTGGTGATTTTAAGTATGTTTTTATTATGGGATTCTTGCTTTCCTCATAGAAATCAGAATGGCCTGAAATATAAACAAATGAATTTTTGGATGCACAACACCTGAAAAGCTGAGAAGTTCAGCATTTAAAAGCAGTAATGGATTTTGCAAGAGTCTGTGAAAAATATTCCTTGAGATTTTAAAAATCTGAAACTTTTTTTAAGTGAATCATTTTAAGGAATCATGAAACAGTGTTCACTAATGTTGTCCAGCCCTAGCAATTATACACCTTCTCTATCTTTTCAGTAACAAAGACACCTAGGCCAAGATGCACCCATGATTATTCATGGTTGATCCATACAAATATATTTATGAGTGCTTTTTTCAGTACAGTTTTAATTGACTTACCTATTCTTTCACAATTTAACAACTCCCTTTTTGTTGTATTTTTCTCTTTGGTTCAGCTTTGCCTTATTCCTTAGTTCCCCTCCTTAGACTACCCTTTTTTTCTCCTTGATGTTTGTATTTGTCTGACTGTAATTAATCCATTCTTAGATACGTGACTCCCTCTAGGGAGTGTCACAGCTTCATATAATTTTCCTGAGTGGTAGCTTTTTTTTGCATCTGGAATTCTGATTTAGCTGACAGATGTGAAAAATATACATGTAGCCAGATAGTTCCCTAGTGATCTAACAGATGCAAATGCTAAACAGTGCAGATTATTACAGCTAAGGGTCATCCTTAATTTACACTACAAATATCCAAACAGATTCTACTTTCTGAAGATGTTCTAGTCAATTAATGTTATGTTGGGCTGATTACTTTTCTCTTAACTAAACCACAATCCAATTCTTGGATCTTCTAAAATAAAAGAAGGATTCATGACAACTTGAAGAATCTACTGTTTTGAGGGTAAGACAATACCAAGTTAAATGAATGCTACGCTATAGAAACTTTCATAAGTTCCTTATGCATGTGGTCAGTTTTAGAGATCTAAAATGTAGATGTTGGTATTGTGAGACTTACATTGCAAAAAATTTTAGTGTATAAAATGTGAATTTGCTTTCCTTTTCCAGGCTATGATCCACATAAATGCTTATGTCAGGAGTTTTTTTTGTTTTGGGAATTCTTTTTGTTGCAGTCCTTTCCATTTTTTCCCAAAGGGTTCAGGTGTGCATTAGTTTGTATGGCTTTCAGCATAGGGAAAATAGAAACTCTCTGAACAGAGATGTTTAATTATGAAAAAAATCAGGTAATATATTACTTTTTCTCACATACAACCTTCTCCTTTACTCCAAAAATGAGCCCCCCAAAATTGGGGTCCATGTTTAAGTGGGGAAGCGTTGTACTTAACTGGAAAAAAACAAGTTGGGAGAGACAGTGCATGCCATGGGCCTCTCAAGATGGCACAGTCCTATGTTACGCTCTCCCAGCCTTAGCTCTTTCAGCGAGGCCCATCAGCAACCCACAGAGCCATGACCTGCCATGGGAAAGCAGCGCAGCGCATGGCCAAGCAGGGCAGCGGCAGTGGTGGGGTGGGGAACAGATTGAGGCCCCTGTGGTGAGGGAGGGAGCAGGGTAGGAGCAGGGGCTGGGGCAAGTGAGGCCCCAGTTGGGCTCCACTCCCTTCAGTCCCTGCTACTGCATGTGCCCCACTCCCTCCCTCACTGCAGGGTCCTTGATCTGCACCCCCCCCCAACACTTTCACCTTCTCCCACCCCTTCCCCCACAGATTTACCTGCAGGGGGTGTGTGCATGCATGTGCATGCTCAGCCCCCCTCAATAATTTTTTTTCCCTCCGCATATGCAGTGCCTGCCCCTGCCCCACTCCCTCCTTCACTGTGGGAGGCCTTGATTCTCCCCACCCTTAAAACAATAAAAAAATATAAAGGGGCACATGAGCTGAAACTCTTAGACCAAAGGGGTACACTTGTTAAAAATGGTTGAAGCCCCCTGACTTACAGTGAAGAACTAACAGTCTTGCTACTGTCCTTGCAAGGGTCTGGGGCAGGGATAGGAACAATACGGCCTGTGGGCAGGATCCAGTCTGCCAGCTGATTGTATCCGGCCTGCAGGCAGGCACCTACCAGTTAATTGTATCTGGCCCCGCTGGTGGCTGCCCCTGCTGTATTCTGTATGGGGCTGAGTCCTGCCCACTCCTGCCTGGGACAGCACTTGCTTTGTTCCCAGCCTCCTCCATTGAAGGGTGCCAGCCTTGTCCAGCAGGCACAGCTTCTGGGCAGGGCTGCTGCTGCTGCCCAGGGGACTGCTTTGCTGTCCCAGCCTCCAGCGACAATTACTCCTGTCCCTGCTACAGTGCTCTGGGCAGCAGGTAGGGAGGGGAAAGTACAGCATGTGCATGACTGGGTGGGGAGCATGTGGATGAAGGTGGGAGAATGAAGGAGCTCAGCTGCTCACAAAGCCCCGCCAGGCAGGCGTGGGACAGGTATGTAGGGTGGGAGCAGCAGGAGCCAGCGCAGGCTTGCCTACAGCCCCTCAGGGCAGGTGTGGGACAGACCAAGAGAGCTGGCAGTGCTAGGCTTGGCTCCCTGTCTCTTCCTGCCCCACCCCCCACTCCAGGGCTTGGCTTCCTACCTGCTGGTGGCGGCTGCTTTGCACTGCACTGCAAGCCAGGCAGGCAGGCAGATCTGATCCCCCCCTGCTTGTGGAGGGGCTGGGCTCAACCCTGCCACAAAGAGCAAGCAGGTGGAAGCTGGGTGCACACATGCACACCCAACTAAACCACACACGCCACCATAGCCACACACACACAACACAGTCTTACATGCCCCACACCACAGCCACAACCCCACCATACCTCCACAAACAACCTAGACCCCCTCCAGACATCCCACCCACATCCACACACGTACCCAAACTCCTGCACACCCAACATCTCAATCACACACATCCCACATCCACACACACCTCCCCACACATGCACCCACACCTCCTTACATACCCACCCCCACCATACCCATGCACATCTAACAGTCCCACACCCCAACCACACATCACATCGCCCAAGCATCCACACACACACACCCTCTACACACCCCACCCACACCATACTCGCACACCCCACACATATCCCACACCCACTCCATCCCCCACCATACCTGCACACACACCCAACAGTCCCACACACCCCACACCTCAACCACCCCCCAAAAACGTTCCCACCCACACACCCCACTTGCACCATACCCACACCCTGCCAACCACTGATACACCCCTACGCCTCCGCACACAATATACAAGCAACACCCACCCCACAAAAGGAGTACTTCCTGGGCAAGGGGAGAAACTTCTGGTGGCAAAGGTCAGGGGCAAGAAGGCAGGACTTCTAGCCACAAGATGGCAACCATGGGCGGGGCACCTGTCAAGGGGCAGGGCTACCCTTGCCACCCATGATGCCTCACCAAAACTTACTAAGCAGCCTTCCAGTTGAAATAATTTCCCACCCCTGGTTTGGGACCTAACCTTGTGACGTACAGTTAGTCTTCCTGAAAACAGAGCCTAGGGACAAGAATTACACATAAACCAGTCAGTGTAAGTGATGGGAAACTGGTTTAAATCTGTAACACAACAGCAGTTCAGTATGCACATAAACCACTTTCAAAATGGCCAAAACTGGTTTAAGATAAACCTGGATGGATACAGTATCCATAGTTTCATAGTTTCTAGGGTCAGAAGGGACCTGAGCAGATCATCGAGTCCGACCCCCTCCCATGGCAGGAAAGAGTACTGGGGCCAAACGACCCCAGCAAGGTGTATATCTAGCCTCCTCTTAAAGACCCTCAGGGTAGGAGCCAGCACCACTTCTCTTGGAAGTTG
>NW_017728909.1:54464653-54470466 GCF_001723895.1 Crocodylus porosus
CGAGGACTGAGCCCCACTGAACCCCACTGCCCACATCCCTCCAAGTCAAAAATGACCCATCCACCACCACTCTCCGGGTGCCGCCCTCCTGCCAATTGGTGACCCAATTGACTGTGTGCGTGTCGACACGACATTCCCCCAGTTTCTTAATGAGAACGGGGTGAGAGATGGTGTCGAAGGCGTTCCAAAAGTCCAGAAAGACTATGTCCACTGCTACCCCTGCATCTAAGGATCTGGTGATCTGGTCATAGAAGGCCACCAAGTTGGTCTGACAGGACCTGCCGCTAATGAAGCCATATTGGTTGCCCCTAAGCATAATCTCCCCTGCTGGCCCCTCGTGCATATGCACCAGAATAATTTTCTCAAAAAGCTTGCCCAGGATCGAGGTAAGACTAATTGGCCTATAGTTTCCCGAGTCCTTCTTCCTCCCCTTTTTGAAGATGGGAACCACATTGGCCCTCTTCCAGTCCTCTGGCACCACACCAGAGCACCACGAGTGCTCCTAAAGCCATGCCAGGGGTCCCACAATGACCTCAGCCAATTCTCTCAGTACTCTAGGGTGGAGATCATCCAGACCAGCTGATTTAAATACATCCAGTCCTTCCAGAAGTTCCCTAACTAGTTCCTCACTAATACTTGGCCTAGGTGCACCTCTCCTGGGATTTAAGGGGGGCCTAGGGGGGGTGACTGTTCTGGTCCCTGCTTAGGAAAATGGAGGCAAAAAAAATCGTTAAATATTTTGGCTTTGTCATCTGGTGTGATGACCAAATTTCCTGATGTGTCCTGCCGGGACCCCACATTACTTGGAACCTTCTTTTTGCCCCCTATGTATTTAAAAAAGGACTTCTTGTCCTTGATCCTGGTAGCTAGTCCCAGTTCCATCTCTGCCTTGGCCTTCCTAACTGACCCCCTGCATCCCCGAGCAACTGCAGTATAGTCCTCCCTGGTGATGGCCTCTCCCTTCCATTGGGTGTGCGCCTCCCTTTTTGCTAGGAGACATTCCCAGATGCTTTTGGTGAGCCACGGGGGCTTATGTGCCCTCCTGCTCCCTTTGATCCGTGTTGGGATTACCTCCCTTTGGGCTTGGAGGATCGTCTCCTTAAGGAGCGACCACTCTCCTTGGACACCTGGCTCCCCTCCCCTCCAGGACCTCAGTGCTTCCCTGACTATTCTCCTTAGCTCACTGAAGTCCGCCCTCCTGAAATCTGGGGCTGCTGCCTTGCTGTAGGCCTTTGCCACCTTGCACTGGATGGTGAATTCCAGCAGGCAGTGATGATCACTGTTGCCCAGGTGGTCAAGCACCCCCAGCCCCCTCACCAGGTCATCACCCATGGCCAGCACCAGGTCCAACAAGGCGTCTCCCCTGATGGGGCTGTGCTCCTTCTGGGTTAGATGGAGGTCCTGCATTCTGGCTAGGAATTTATATGAGCAGTCAGACCTGGTGGACTGCTCTTCCCAGCAGATGTCTGGAAAGTTCAGGTCCCACATGATGACCACATCCTTTGACTTTACTACCTCCATGAGCTGACTTAAGAATTCCTGGTCTAGCTCTTCCCCTTGGTTGGGAGGTCTGTAGTAGACCCCCACCATTAAGTCTCTTTCCCCTCGACTGCCTTGTATTCTAACCCAAAGCACTTCAGAGTGCCCCTCCTCTGATTCTTTGCTAATTGACGAGGATGTGTATTCCTCCTTAATATAGAGTGCCATGCCCGCACCTTTCTTTCCTATCCTGTCCCTCCTGTACTGCCTATAGCCCTTGACATTCACCGCCCAGCCATGCATTGGGTCCCACCACGTTTCAGTGATTCCCATTGTGTTCAGGTTGGTGTCAGCTAGCAGGAGGGTAAGTTCCTCTTGCTTGTTTCCCATACTACAAGCGTTTGTGTAGAGGCATTTGAGGCCTCCTGTGGATGTTTGCACTGGTCCCCTACTTTCAGCATTACCCTGGCCCCTGTCACTTACCTGTGTATAGGTTCCTCTCGTCGACCCGACTTAACTGATTTAGGTTAAATTGGTTTATTGAACTTCTGTCCCAGTCCCCTCCCGATTCAAGTTAACTCACAGTGCCCCAGTATCCCAGGTACCCTTGCGAGCTGCCTCTTGCAGGATGGGTGGGCTTGCTCCAGCCAAGCAGAGAGGCATGTTCTAGTACCCCCCGCTCCACCCCAGCTTCTGGCCTGAGCCACTGTATGCATGTGGCTGCATTTCTGAAATCAGAAGTGAATATTCACTTGCTTGTCAGTTCAAACTATAAAGCTTACAGTAACATGCAAAGATTGACTCGATTCAGCCTCAGGCTTTTTGACTGTCTTTACTTAGCCAGAGTGTCCAGGAACTATGGCAACTCAGGAAACAATGTAGTTGAAGCTGCTGGTACTGTACTTCCTAAACACACTGTATTCCCAAGAGGGCTTACTCTGTCACGTAGTCAGCCATGGCTCTGGAAAAAAATCTTTTTTCCACATTCTGCCTTCCAAAAACAAGATGCATGATTTATTTGTGGGTGTTTAGTCTGCAAGAAAATACAGGTATTTTATTAATTGTGACATCTGTAGTACCCTTGGGCTTTGCTGAAAGATGAGGAGCACGTTTTGCTAGGGTCTGTACAAACACAACAAAAAAGTTGGTCATTGCTCCAAAATACCTTAGTCTAAAAAAAATGCAGATTGACCGGAATGTCAAGGAAGCAATAAGTTATTATTAGTCACTATAGTAGGTAGTGCTCTTGATACATCAGCAATCTAGCCATTGTCAAGAGTTTTGTAGATAGTATAGGAAGGCAGAGTTAAGGGGTAATACAGTGGAGTAGATATGAGGGTATTTAAAGAGAGTTCCTCCAAAATGTGAAGGACAACAGAAAGATTGGCTTCTTGGTTAATCAAAGGCAGAAGTCAGTGCTGAATCGGAGATGATAGGAAGGGCATGCATAGGTCACAAAGGTTTTTGAATGTGAAGACAAGCAACTTATTTGAGATGATAAAGAAAGGGAGCCAGTAAAGGATTAGCATGGAGCAGTGGGAGAAAAGAAGCCTGGTCTAAGTGGTAGATTAGTAGAATGGCTTTTGCAATAGCATTCTGAATTAATATGAATGGGACTGGAAGGAATTTGTTAAGGCAAGAGAGAAGGAACATGCAGTAATTGAGACACAAAATAATAAGAGCCTAGACAAGAATTCTAGTTGGGAAAGCTGTATCACATAGATACTGTGCAGAAGATTTAACAATTTTGTCTGCAAAGACCTAGAAAGAAGTTTAAGTGTAAGATGGCATGCAGGTTCAAAGCTAAGTGATGAACAAATGATATGGGTGTCTCCGCTGATTGAGGACACGCATGCTTGGCCAGATTTCTGGAAGAAGATAATGGAACTTATTTTTACTATGTTGAGTTTGAACACCCATTATAAGATGTCAGAGGGATGGGTTAAGATTTTAGTTCAGTCACAGAACTAGAAATCTGGTGTAGAGAGAGAGCGAAGAATCACCATAGACGTGGAATTTGAATTTGTGTTTGTGGATGAAATTACCTCAAGGTAGAGGGGAGAGGGAAATGAGTCCAAAGTTATTTGATTAGTCTAATTATCTAATTTAATCTTTATTGTTGGTGAAAAGAGCTATCTTGGTGCTGTTGCAGGTACCGGCCAGCATACACACTTAACACATTGATCTCATGTTCAAAGGGAAGTTTCTGCAAAAGTCACTTGTGACTTTTCAAAATATTTCTTCAAGTTTAGAGATGTAAAGTTAAAAGAGCATAAAGGAAACATAAAACAGGTGATCCCTACCCTTGTTGTAAACTAATCATTTAAAATGCTTGATCAGAAACAGGCAAGAACTAAAGACTACTGTTGGAAAAGTTCAAAATGTTGTCTCAAATATTTTTTCCTCTTTGTTAAATGAATCCTGTTGTTGTGTTATAGGTTGTTAATATCCTTTGTACTAATCCATTTTATAATTTAGAGGTAAGAGCTAGGATGGGTTAAACCCGAGGATACTTACATGCATGTAGATGTAAATCTATTGGTATAATTTATCTCAGATGTCAGACAGTATTTATATAACATTACTAACAAAAAGGTTTCTTTCTTGTGAGCTGCCAGGGCTGCATGTGTTCATCAAATGTTGTTTAGTCACTCCAGCATATTTATGCCATCTGGAAATGCGTGTATTTCCCTTCCTGAACAATGGGCTTTAATCAAGGCCATGATTATGGAAAGACTAGAAAGATCAGTCAGTCTACATAATAAGTAGAATGCCAGAATTGGAATTACACATACAAGGTTGTTACCCTAACACATTTCTCCCTGAGCAACCAGTTTTTGAAGGGCACTACTATCCTAGAAAATAGCCTTTTCCATATTAACCCTATACTAAGGGTTCAAGAAAAATGGAAAGGAGCCAAGAATCACCCCAACAACTATGTTGCGTACATGAACCAGATGCTACCTTTTGCCTGTTACACATGGATCAGGATTCAACTATCAGAATAGTTTCACCATATACAAAATAAGATCTCATTATCATAAAAGTAACATCCATGAAAATAGTTCAGACCTGTTGTGTGTCTATTTTGATATTACAAAATAACAAACTTTTATTTCTCACTTTTTGTAATAGTTTCTTAATTATATTTATTTATTACCCAGTTGATAGGACTGACATTCAAATAGACTACTAATAAATTTTAAGGTGTATATTAATTCATCTCTTAGAGGCCAGGACCTGAGGCCCTTTTTACCATTCAAAAATATGCATGTCCAAAAATGAAGTCCAAGGAATACATGTTTAGTTACAGGTGTGAAACTCTGTGATCCTTTGTGATGAATGGTGAGGAATGGCTTTGCCATCTACAATGTTTTTATAAATACAATGTTTCTTTAAAAAAGAAAAGGTCAAGGAAAAATGTTACTGCTGTCAATTCAGTATATTCAAACTGGCTAAACTGGACCAAGTAAAAAAACCAAGTAACATTCAGGGGCTTGTAAAAATAACATATAGGGTGTCAAGTTCTATTTTATGTAAAATAAAATGTTTTATTTTAGGTATTCATTTTACATTGTTAAATCCATTCATTTTTCTTCCTTTTGGAATTCAGCTGTCCTATAATGAGTGATTATTTACTACTTCCAAGCCTTTTTGATTATGCTTGACAGAGTATAGACTTGTAGAGGCAGGGGTATTCTGTCTTGGGCCAGGGACAGAAATTACATACAAACTAGTATAGGTGATTGGAAACCAGTCTAAATCTGTAACAGAGCACAAGTTCAGTGCACAAAGACTGTTTACAAAATGATGGAACCTGGTCTAGGGTAGATCTGGACGGATGTGGCATTAGATCAGTTAGGCTTCAGAGCGGTGAGAGACACACAGGTGAAGCCCGCTGTGCCCCCGCTCCCCCAAAGCCCCCCAGACACTCCCTCAGCAGCTGCAGAGCCCCCTGCCGACCCCCAGCACAGCCAGAGGTAAGCGGGCTCGTGGTGGGAAGGGGTTAACTCCTTGCTCCCTGGGAGGAGGCCGGCTGCGTGGAGCCGGGCCGGGTCAAGCCCCCGCCCAGGCCCCTACTTGGCCCAGCCCCCCAGGGAGAGACAAGAGAAGGAGTGGGGTACTCACCAGTCCCCCTCCTGTAGCGCAGGGCCCCCCTAAACCTGTGAAACCAGCTTTCCCTGATGGCAGGCCCACTGCGCATGTGCGCAGTTTAAAAGGGCCCACCAAACAGGGGAAAAAACCTCAGTTAGGCTCCGGAGTGGTGAGAGACGCGCGGGTGAAGCCTGCTGTGTCCCCGCTCCCCCGAAGCCCCCCAGACACCCCCTCAGCAG
>NW_017728909.1:54470477-54477457 GCF_001723895.1 Crocodylus porosus
TTATCTTGCTGGGATCCTATGACCCCAGCTGACTTCCTGCCCTTTGGGCAGGGGGCTGGACTCGATGATCTCTCGAGGTCCCTTCCAGCCCTGATGTCTATGAAAATCTATGAAATCTATGAAGATTGAATCACTTGAGGTTAGACTGGTCTATCAAGCTTCTGTTCTAGATTCCTCCCCCCCCCGACACAGTTTGGGTGAGTTCACCAGCATCCTAGGTTGTGTTGCTGGCTCCCCTGCTAACCTCCCCTTGCAGGGTGGGCTCACCTCTGCTCATAAGAGGAGGAAGAAAAAAAAATGGGGGGCTGAAGAAAAATTGGGCAGAAGGTGTGTGCACACTCCCCCATCGAGGGGTATAGGAGGGGACCGTGGCGGGGAGTGGCATTTCCCAGTGCCACGCCAGCCCCAGGGCCGTGCCCTGTTCCTGGCCTTGGTGGGCACCATGCTGCACTGGCCCCAACCTTGGCCCCGTCCCTGGCCTGGGCCCAATTCCTGGCAGGCGTTGCATGAACCCTATCCCCAGTGAGCACTTGCCCAGTCCTGGCTCTGGCCATGCGCCAGCCTTGGCCCTTGCAGGCTCTGCACTAGCCACATGCCTGCACCAGCCTTAGAGCTGGTGGGCACCGAGGTCACCCCAACCCTGCGTCCAGCCCCAGTGGATGCTGCATTAAGCTGGCCTGGGCCCTGGCCCTGGTGGTCGCCATGCCAGCCCTGGCCCCAGCACTGTCCCTGCATCGGCACTGCACTGGCTTTGGCCTTGGCCTTGGCCCTGGCAGGCAGTGCGCTCACCCAAGCCTTGCACGTGGCCCTGGCTCGCCCTGGCAGGCACCATGCTGGCCCTGTCCTTGTCCCTGGTGGGTGCCACACCGTGCTGGCCGTGTATCCACCCCCATCACTGCACTGGCCCTGGCCCTGGCCCTTGCCCTGGTGGGCACTGTGCTGGCCCCAGCCCTGTCAGGCGCCAGGATAACCCCATCCTCTTTCCTTTCCCTGAGTCAGTCCTATACCCCACCCTGAGTGCCTGATTCTCCCCCAGCCCCAATCCCTCTGCACTGCTGTCTGCAGGCACCCTTCCCCACTCCTGTTGCAACTGCCCTGGATTTGGGGTGGCTAAGCCCGGTTAGCTCCTCCCCTTCCACTGCCTATGCCTGTGCTCCAGCTCCTCTGCTCCAGTTGAGTTGGGTGGCCCTGCCCCTAGGCTGTCATAGAGGTGAAGAAACTCCTGAACCCAGCTGGCAGCAGCACAAAGGGTGATTGAGGTGGGCTGGAGAATGGACTAGCGCTTGACCCAGCCCTGGCCCATGCTTGGGGTCTGCGGAGTGGGGGAGGGGGAGGAAGTCCCTGAAGCAGGGGCTTTCCCCCAACAGCCCAACCCTTCTGGGTAGGAAATGCCTCAGCCCTGCCCCCTCACCAGCCCCCTCTCTCTCAGCCATGAGCAGTGGGTGGGGGGTGAAACAGCCCCCCCTTTGTCCTGGTCCCCCTCTAGCCAGGGTGTGCACAACAGGTGTATGTGGGGGGCGGGCTTCCACACTATGCAGCCAGGCTCTGCCAGGCAACAGTTGTCCCTGCCCCACCCTCTTGCCAGCTATCTGCCTCCCACCCTTGGCCAGCAGAAGAGTGAACATGAGTTCTGTTCATTATTGGTCTAGTCTACACAGTTTAGAGAAACCTACAAAGATTGGACTGATTTTGCCTTCAGGTTTTTGATTGTCTATTTCCTCCTTGGAACTAGTTCCTTCACAAATTATTCTGCTCTTTATTTTTGGAGACCACAGATTTTGATCAAAGTTGAGTTCTGTGTGCAGATTCTTTCATGCATCTGTATTCTCTCCCAGGCCTTTTTCAGGGACCCTGTCTCATTGCCTATTGAAAGAAAAATTTGGCTCAGTGGTAGGCCTGTTTGCCAAGAATCTGGGATCTACTGCATTTACCCATATGCATTTTTTCTCTATTCAGTAGCATAACCCAGCCTATTGATGGGTGGGCTTTTGAGCATTTCCGTATTCTGTCTTATTGTACTGACTATGTTTTTTTGGTTGTTCTGCAATTTCAAAAGCTGCTAAGAGATATTAGTGTGATAACTACTAACTCAGTAATTCTTAACCTCATTAGACTCGAGGCAAAGCCAGCTCTTAGTTTTTACTTATTTTTTGACTACAGAGAAGTAATAGTGCATTTTTATGTTGCAAAGAACTCAGAAAGACCACAACAGGTCAAAATGTTTTTAACAGTATGGATTCCTACTTGAAATCTCTGAGTTTTTTTTGTGAATCATGGGTGAAATCCATGAAAGGATTTCAAGGCATCCCAGATTGCCATGGCATCTTGGATGAGAATCATTGTAATTAGTGCTCTTTTTTATTTAGCAAAAAGATGTATCCCAAACCTTGTTCTGTATGTGGGTATCTTTAAACCCACTTATCAGTTACCTGCTTTCAGATATTAATTTTAGTTCTGTGTTGTCTGAATGCAGTCAGACATTGGCTTATATATAACACAGAGTCAGGTTGGGGCTGCCCCTCTGTGCATAAAAGCTGGAAAAGATGCAAGAAATCTTTCTGTCCCTTTCGCAGAGCTCAGCTGCAATTTAGCATTGTAAAGAGCTGGAGCTGCTAGCTGTGCTGGTCTCCTTAACTGAAGGAATTTCCAGCAGCCCCTCTGCTAACAAGTTGCAGTAACATTAAGACAATTGCAAGATTTTCATTCTCTGTCAGGCTGGCAAAGCTGCCCCTTTAGCATATGCTCCAGATGTAGCATATGTTACTGCTACAACATATTCTCCAAATGTACAATAGCTTCTCCACACTCCCCTTCAGCACAAACTGTGGTTTTAATCCATGATCAAGTTGATAATAATTCATCTTAGGTTTGTTAAAACAAGTGTAGTTTGCTCTGTGGTGGTCTTCAAGCTGTGGCAAGAATTGTTCAACCCCACAATTCAGAGTTTGGAATTTGATGAGTAGCTTCCATTGACTAAATAAAAATCCATAAAATGCAAGTCACCATTACATCCTTTGTATTCTTTCTAAAAAGTAACAAAACCATGAGGTATATAAATGCAAGCTACAAGTGTAAGAATGAAAATTTTGAAAGGAATACATTTCCATATGGCAAGAATTTTACTGATATTTATAAAATATTTTAAATTCATGGGGATTTTCCCATAACTGAAGTATGAATAATTTAACCCTTAAATAGTCTAGCTGGCAGTGGACAGTATAACCTTGTTTCAAGGGAGGATTGGTGGAGTAGTTACACTCAAGTCCTACATGCTCCCTTGTTTCCAAGAAACAGAACAGTATAGAGTAGTCGTATATAAAATCAGCTGTCACTAGATTTGCTGTGAGCTTCCTGAAGTATATCCTTATCCGAGGAAAACTATTTCATTGAGTTTTCAGTTAACATAAGCAAAATATACTAAATTCTTCAATCCTCTGTCTTTAATTTTTTACTTATATGGTGAACAAGAATATTCTTAGTAACTTCCTATGCAAGCCATTGTAAAAGCACTGTACACATGGCAATAACTCTGAATAAAGGGTTTCTCTTTATTACAATCTATTGATAGTAATTCCCAACAACTTGTGGATAGACCCACAAAAGTATTCATACTTAGTGACTGGTTGATGGGGTGCACCCAGAGAGTAGTGGTGGACGGGTCTTACTCAACCTGGTGAGATGTGAGCAGTGGGATCTCCCAAGGCTTGGTCCTTGGGCCCACACTGTTTAACAACTTCATCAGCCACTTGGACGATGGGGTTGAAAGCACATTGTCCAAGTTTGCTGATGACACTAAGATGTGGGGCTAGGAGGGCACACTTGAAGGGAGAGAGGCTGCAAATAGATTTAGACAGACTACAAAAGTGGGCAGGTGAGAATAGGATGGGGTTCAACATGGATAAATGCAGGGTGCTGCACCTTGGGAGAAGGAATCCACAGCATACATACAGGCTGGGGAGTTCCCTTCTTGAAAGCACAGAGGCGGAAGGAGATTTTGGAGTCATTATTGACTCCAAGATGAACATGAGCTGCCAATGCCAGACCACAGCCATCAAGGCCAGCCATATCTTGTCATGCATCCAAAGATCCATCTCAAGCTGGTCCAGAGAGGTGATGCTCCCCCTCTATGATGCCCGCCAGGGACAAGGACAGGGCTAGCACGGTGCCTGCCACAACGGGAGTACTGCATCCAGTACAGGGCACCGCACTTTAAAAGGGACATAGCCAGCCTGGAGAGAGTTCAGAGGAGGACCATCCGTTTGGTGATAGGGCAGCAGGACAGGCCCTATGAGGAGAGACTGAGGGACCTGAACCTGTTCAGCCTTGGCAAGAGGAGGCTGAGGGGGGACCTGGTGGCTGCCTACAAACTCATCAGGGGAGATCAACAGCAAATAGGAAGAGCCCTATTCTCCCCAGCACCACCTGGGGTGACAAGGAACAATGGTAATAAGCTGATGGAGAACAGGTTTAGGTTAGAGATCAGGAGGCAATATTTTACAGTTAGGGTGGCCAGAATCTGGAATCAACTTTCTAAGAAAGTGGTCCTTCCCCCTACCTTGGGTAAATTCAAAAAGAGGTTAGATGATCACCCTGTCTGGGGTCTTGTGAAGCCAGCATTCATTCCTGCCTGTAGCAGGGGGTCAGCAAGATGATCTGTTCAAGTCCCTCCTGACCCTAGCAACTATAAAACTATGACTAATGGAAGGTGAAGCACATGTGTTCCTTGTGTAATCTTCTTGTGGGATTATATAAAATGTGTTTATTATTGAGGTGTCAGAAGTTTTTCATCCTTTTAGTTAATACTGTGATATACATTATTTTCAAATATGGGATTGCTTTTATTTGAACTAATTATTGTTCAGTGCTTACATTCAGTGGAGAGTAAGATAAAATCTTTTGAACATATTTCTAACTTTTAGGAGGCTTGTAGTTTATTGCTATGACCAAAAAAATCTTTGCCTCTACTTTTTAAAGCTTTTCTTTTGGTATCACTTTAGTGATCTGTAACTTTCTGAGCAGAGAAATACAAATTCAGAACAGTATTAGATCTGTCTAGTTCCTGCTCACATCTGTGGTAGATCTGTCCTGAAGGGTTTACTTTAATGGCTTACTACTTTTATCTACTGCATATTTCAACTTTAAAAATACAGTTTATATTAAAATAGAAATGTATTTTCAAAGACTTAATCAAGAAAATTTCAGGACATTCTCTTGTATAAAAAGAGTATTACCTGATGTTATATCCATTAGTTATTTTGCTATCAGGAAAACTTTGAGATAAAGCTTAAACTCATTCAATTCCTTTTGGTAGTATCCTCTTTTGAGGGAAAATAATATAAAAAATCATTTGAAATGTTTACATGTACATTTTGACAGGGATATATTACAAAAAAAAGCAAAATGTGAGTGTAAGAGTTCCTCATGAATCAACTTAGTGTAGTAAAACAACAGTAAATACATTCTCTATAATAGTGATTCTCAACTAGGGTGCCGTAACAACCTTTAAAGGGTGCTGCTGGGAGAGAAGAGATAAATGAGATACATGGAGGTGGTCCTTCTCCCAACATTCACTGCAACATTTGCTTTGCTGCCAGCTGCTCCTTCTCTTCTTTCCTAGCCCCTGCCCAAGCAAGTAAGCACTATAATAAATAAAATTTTCTTTTGAAATGGGATGTCACTCAATTCACAAAAGATAGGGAAGGGAGGCTTGAGTCTAAAAAAAAAGTTGAGAACTACTGTTCTATAATACCATGATTGGTTTACCTTGCATTCCATACACAGAAGCCAGGCAGTTTCTTACAATGTAGCAGTCGTTCACACCATTCACTTCTGATTCTATAGGCCAACTTCCCCATGACACTTTCCCATGTAGTGTTATCTTTTATATTTGTGGTCATCAGTTACCACAAAAATGTCTTTCATTAGGGTTTTTTTGTAGTCACTTCTTGACATAGTCATTTAATTTCTTCTACTTTTTCAAGCATTCCTACTCTGGAAGAGAAGATCTGAATCATGGTGAGATTAAAGAATTGACCCCTGAAGTGAGCTGTGATGATGTTTGTGTTGACTGTTGTAGCTGATCGGTATTCTTCTGGCTCTCTTGTTAGAATCATACTGATGCCTTTTTCATATTTTGTGTTGTCACTTGAAAGTATGAGCCTGCTGTCTGGCATCTTTTATTTGCTTGTCACATGATTTCCAAGAGGCCTGTAATGTCATTCATTCATCAGTAGGGATAATTTGCCAGTATGCCAAAACAGTTCTTAAAGTTCCAGTTTCTGTGCTCTTCAAAGTCTGTCCATTCTGAAGTAGATTTCTTCATGTCAATCACTGGCTAAGTGAAAAGTGTACTGACGAGTGTCTCCTGAAAACTAATTGATAAGTAAGTGCTCTAAGAGCTGAAATTTGCCTAGAGCAACCATTGCTTTGGATTGCAAGCTTATCCTCTGCAAAATCAAACTCTGCTCGAAGCAACTCTGTGAGAAGTACAAACTGTGAAGGCCAGCCATGTACACCATGAGGACTGCAGATAGGGCTCAGGTAAGAAGGCAATGACAAGAGAGCTAAGGAGGGATTGGGCCTAGCCCAAAGACCAGGAAAGTATAGCTGCAGCTGATCTTGCTACAAGAGGTTGAGAAAGTAATCGGGGGATGAAGAAAGACAAGAACTCAGGAATGGATAGAATGCCAGCCGAAAACAAAATGGTGATCTAGATAGGCATTTGCATATACTAGGCAAAAGTATCTCGAAAGAAATAAAGATAATTTAAGAGTGTGGAAAGTCTGTCCAGAGCTGAAGAATTGCACAGATTGCAGTATGAACTCATTAATTACCCACTTGAGAAAAGTCCTGTTCCAAGATTTATTTTCATAGTTTCATAGTTTGTAGGGTCAGAAGGGACCTGAGCAGATCATCAAGTCCGACCCCCTGCCATGGCAGGAAAGAATACTGGGGTCAAATGACCCCAGCAAGATGTTCAT
>NW_017728909.1:54477778-54519595 GCF_001723895.1 Crocodylus porosus
TGGATGCATGACAAGGTGCGGTTGGCCTTCCTTACTGCCTCTCCACACTCCCGGCCCAAGTTCATCTTGGAGTCAATGATGACCCCCAGATCCCTTTCTGCCTCCGTGCTGACAAGAGGGGAGTTCCCCAACCTGTAGGTATGATGCCAGTTGTTCCTCCCCAGGTGCATCACCTTGTACTTGTCTGTGTTGAAACCCATCCTATTCTCGTCTGTCCACCCTTGTAACCTGCCGAGGTCTGATTGTAGCCTGTTGCATCCTTCCAGTGTGCCCACGTCTGCCCACATCTTAGTGTAATCAGAAAATTTGAACAGGGTGCTTTTTACCTCCTCATCCAAATCGCTGATGAAGATGTTGAACAGTGCGGGCCCGAGGACCGAGCCCTGCGGAACCCCATTGCCCACGGGTCCTTCTCAACCTGGAAGGACATCTACTACCACCCTCTGGGTGTGGCCCTCCAGCCAGTTGAACTTTTAAAAAGGTTCAAAGTATAGAACAGCTAAGTGAGAAGCAGGCCATTTTCTGCAAAGACAGAATGGTGGTACAGCAAATTCACTCTTTGAAGCAGATAACGGAGAAGTATAGAGTTGACAGGAAAATGTTTAAGTACTTCATTGACTTAAAAAGGCATTTGGCTCAGAATTAGGGTGACCATACATCCCAGACAAACCAGGATAGTCCCAGCTTCCATAGTCCAGCCCCAACTGGTTGGTTAAAAGTTCTAGAGAGGAGTCTGGCAGGGATGCTGAGTAGCATGGTGTGCCAGGCAGGTGGCTGGGCATGTGTCACTGCTACTATACGCAAGAACGGTGGGTAGATGGAAACAGGTGCAAGTATATTTACCAAGTTGAGGGAAACAGGCAAGGTACTAGAAAATGGCTTCTCCTTAAAAAATGCAAAAAGGAGTATCTAGGTAATTATAGCCTGACTTCAATACCCCAAAAGTTCCTGTAGGAAAATATAAAGCAGTCCATTTGTACACATCTTGAGATGGAAACACTGATCATGAGCAGCCAAATAGGGACAAATTATGCCAAACAAACTTTGTCTCCTTCAAAAAAGTTACTATTTGGGCAGTTGATGAGAATTAGTTGCCATAGTGTTCTTTGTCTTCCATGAGACTTTACAAAATCTCATGACATTCCCATAAACAAATGGGGAAAATGTGGTATAGACAAAATTACATGTTAGCTAGACGGTTGGCATAATAGCTGTAAGAAAAGGTAATTGTAAGAGGATCCATGTTGGAATTACAGAATACTTCTAGTGGAGTGTCATGGGGGATGGAGATGGGGGAAGCGTTCTTGGATTTTGTCATTTTCAATGTGTTTATTAGGAGTTTGGATGCTGGAATAGAGAGCTTCATGAGCATATATGCAGATGACATGAAACTGAGAAGGATTGTAAACATGCTAGAGGACAGGAGTACAATTCAGGATTATAGTTTTTGATAGACTAGAAAGCTTAGCTTGAGATAACAGGAAGAAATTTTGATGAATCAGAGATTCAACAAAAGTCTGCAGTGAATACAATCTTGGGCTGCGTGAACGAGTATGAAGTGTAAGACATGGGAAATGATAGCGTTGCTTTATTCAGCAGTGGTTAGGCCTCATCTAGAATGCTGTTTGCAGTTCTGGGCTCCACATTTAAAAAAAGAACATGGAAAAGTTAGAGGTTCTAAAGGTGGTTGATAAAATTATTAAGGGCTTAGGAGATGAGCCATACAAAGAGAGTTTGACAGAAACAGGTATGTTCAGCTTTCAGGAAAGGTGATTAAGAGTGGGATATGATAGCTGTTGTCAAATATTTGAAGGGCTCCCATAAAGAAAGATAACTCCTTTTCTCCCTTGCCCTGGAGAGTAAGTAGGATATGTAGCAATGGTTTGAAATAGTAGCAAAATAGGTTTAGATTTGATATAAGGATAAACTTCTTTACTGTTAGAACAGTTACCCAGCAGAACAGATTGCCAAAGAAGGTTGTAGAATCGCCTTCATTGGAGGTTTTGGATTTGTGGCTTTTGTGGTTGGATAAGTATTGTTCAGGGCTAATTTAGGAGAAGCAATGCCTAGAGTATGCTGAGAAGAGCAGTAATTGGAAGCTTAAGTATGCATCAGTTGGTGATAATGAGAAGAGCTCTGTAGCTCAGAGCAGGTGTAGATGATTGCAGCAGGTAGCACAGTTTGGGAAGGAGGTGAGCAGCCAACGGTGGCAAAAGAACAGTTTTGGGGCTGTTTAGAAAAGCTAGACATATGCAAGTCTATGGGGCCAGATGAGATGCACCTGAGGGTACTGAGGTAGTTGGCTGATGAGATTGCAGAGCCATTGGCCATCATCTTTGAAAACTCATGGTGATCCAGAGAGGTGTTTGGAAAAAGGAAGACATAGTGCCTGTATTTAAGAAAGGGAAAAAAGTATCCAGGGAACTACAGACTGGTCAGCCTCACCTCAATCTGTGGAAAAATCATGGAGCAGATCCTCAAGGAATCCATGTCTAAGCATTTGCAGGGGAAGCAGGTGATTAAGAACAGTTCACATAGATTCAACAAGGGCAAGTCATGCCCAACTAACCTAATTGCCTTTTATGATGAGGTGACTGGCTCTGTGGATGTGGGAAGGCCAGTGAATGTGGTATACCTTGATTTTATCAAGACTTGATATGGTCTCTCACAACATTCTTGCAGTGCAAGCTATGGAAGTACGGGCAGGATGAATGGACTGCAAGGTGGATATAAAACTGCCTGAAGCATCAGGCTTAGAGGGTAATAATCAATGGCTCTATGTCAGCAGCCAAATTCTGAGCCAAATGCCTTTTTTTAAGTCAATCTAGTTGGGGATGGTCCTGCCCTGAGCAGGGGGTTGGACTAGATGACCTCCTGAGGTCTCTTCCAACCCTAACTTTCTGTGATTCTGTGAAACTGGAGAATAAAACTGTTTTGCTCTTGGTTATAAATAGGGACCTACTCAATTTGTGATTTTACAGAAATCATGAAATTGGGCATTGTTTATGAAATCAGGCAATGCCCGTGAAATCCGTGGAAAAAATAAAACTTACTAAAAATGAAATGGTGGCTCCTCAGTGGGAGCCAGCAGTTCTCATGGCCACTGTGACTATGCCACATGGCCTGCTGGGGAGGGGGAAGGTGGGGCAGGGACTACCAGCACTAAGAGGACCTGCCAGCCCTCACTGCTGATTGGATGAGAAGATTGCCTATTCTGCCATCTTGGCCCTCTCCACCAATCAGTGGAGAGAGGCAGGACTGTATGATGGACAGCCCCTCAGTCAATCAGTGGCAAAGGGTGGAGCTGTATAATGGACAGCCCTCAAACAATCAGTGGCAAGGGGCAGGGCCACTGGGACCTTTTGACCAGTCAGAGGCATGGGGCACTGCAATAAGCCTGTGAAAATGGTGGCTGACCCTAGAATCTGCCCATGAAATCAGCCCCTTGCATAGGCAACTGGTAGGAGGTGTACAGGGGTGTACGTGCCCCCCTGATGGCCAACACTGATGCTGTCGGTAGGGCTGCCACCGTCAGCGGCTTCTTCAGATCCCCCCCAGATTCAGGAGGCACCAGTCACTCATGGCCACCTGCCTTCTTGATTTGGGTAGGTTCTTAATTATCAAACATCAGTGAGGACCTAGGACAAATTTATGTGGGGAAGAGACTGACAGAATGGCTTTCCATGTAGGGGGTTTATGTATGGAGTTGTTTGTAATTCTCAGGATGCTGTGCAGAGTGTGTGTGGGGGGGCATTGTTTTTTCCCATGGTTCTGGGTTTTGCTGTTCACCACGTTAAACTGGAAAGTTTGTTCTTTTGTTTGTTTGGTCTCTTTTCCATGAAAGAAACCCCTGGGGTTTTTTTTTGCACTTTCTTTAGAAACATTGGAGTTGGATGCAATAAAATCTGTTGACGTACCAGTGTTTCTGCTGGGACTTAAGCCCCATTAGTCAAAATGGCAAAAACAAGGCGGGGGGGAGCGGGTTGCCTTCCTCTAATGGGGACCATAGTTCTTTTCCTTGAATCTCTTGAATGTATTTTAATAAACTACTTCCTGTCCATGCGGTGGCAGAACATTGACAGGCCTCTCATCTCCCTCCTTTAACCATGGCAAGTTAAGTTGTTCTTGTTTTTGGGCACTGTGCCTGGTAGCTGTGTCAGAGGGTTGTTCATTTATTTTGCTTGGAATATGCTAGATGACTTCCTGAAATTCCTTTCAGCCCTACGTTTGTATGATTTTATAAGATTCTCCCCTACTGTGAAATTTCACTCAGCCTGGCCTTGCTGATTGTTCAGGAGGAAAAATTTGGAAATACAGAAAAATGTATTTCTCTCTCCTCTGATTTTTAATATTTTTCTGGTTCCCCACTATAACATGCAAATGTTAATGACTAATATAAAATATTAGGTAACCTGTGATGGGTAGCTAAGTCATAATTCCATAGAGTTATGTACAATTCTTTACCAGCTAATGGCCATCAGAGCTGCAGTTACATTATACTTATTTGCATTTGTCTTTACTCAGATCTTGTGAAATTATTTTAAATTTTCTAGTATGTTTTAGATCTGTTCTGACATTTAGCCTTCTCTATTCACTGTTACTTGCTGCAGAAGGACACAATCATTAGAATTTTAAAAATTCCTGATTTTGGCTGAATTGAAGGCTGGCATTTGTGAGCAAGTAGGCACAGTGTCTTTTTCAAGGTTTTGTGATTAGATAAGTAGCTGTGTTAGTTAATATGAGCATTGTTCTGCAAGAACATTTTATTTCCCTGTGGGGTTATATCCTTACTCTTTTTCACCTCATCTTTTTTGGCACTGGATTTATGACCCAGATACCTTGTTCCAGGTGGACACAAACCCTCAGTCTGACCATGACCTTTCCATTCAATAATAGGCAAATTTTATTGATACACAGTGATAGCAGATAAGAATAATGCAAACAATTCTATATCTACCAACCTTAGTGCTGCAGGGTTGAGATATGTCTGGCCAGTACACAAGCTTCACTCTGAGGTTCTCTCTTCAATGTCAGATGTCAGCAGCCTGGAGGTTGAAAGCAGAGGGTGGTGTTCCCTCTGTCTATGGTGGCCTTGGGTTCTCCTCTCCGGGACACTTTGCTGCTCTGGAATCCCTTCTTTTGTATTCTTTTCCCCTTCTTATGACTCTTCATCTGTGGGCATCACTGGTTAGTCCTTCTGTGGTCCTCATACTGTCTACATTCTGTCCTGTCAGCATATTCCTTTGTTTCACAAACTCATCACATGCACACATCCTAATTTGAGCCTTCCCAGTGTCCTCCTAATTTGGTCTGTTCCCCCAAAACCAGAAACAGCAAGGTCTCTGCACTTGGGCACTGTGACCTGGTACACCTTGTTGGTTACAAAGCACAAACTCATAGGATCATCATAAAATTCTAGTTTATTGGACAGATGCAAAAGTCAGACTATAAACCTTGGTGCTGATCCACCCACACACACACACACACAGAGTAGCTAGCTCTGAACACTAAGCAGTGGTGTCAAGATATACCTATCCCCAAGTACTGGAGTCCACTGTCAATGGCCAGTTGAGGCTTCTTTCAGTGTGATGTTGCTCTTATAGTTGGGGAACTGCCTTCAATCTATACTAGGAGGCTTGTGGGGGAGGCACAAAGCATCCTGGGAGACTGGACTGTAAGTTGAATCTGAAAGGAATCTGGGACAGAAGTTCAATAAACCTATTTAACTTAAATCAGTTAAGTCTGATACTACATGCATCCAGGTTTACCTTAAACTGGTTTTGGCCATTTTGAAAGTGGTTTATGTGCACTGAAATTCTGTTGTGTTACAGATTTGAACCAGTTTTCTGACAACTTATACCAATTTATGTGCAATTTCTGTCCCTATCCCTTGAAGGTAGTTCAAGCCTCCCATTCTACTATCATTGGCTATCCCATGCAGTTGAGAAATGATTGTCTTCCTTGATTGCTTTTACCTGTGGGTCAGAAGATGGCTTTGGAGGCCAACAGATTCTGGGATCAACAGATGCTGTTGCAACTTGGGCATGTGGTTCTGTGTGAGGTGGGATTCTTGATTCAGTTTACCACATGCTGGTTCTGCTGCTCCTGCTTTTCTGTCTCCTGTTGTCATTGTAAGGTTTCAAAGTACTGAGATTCTTGCAGGAGACTCTTCATCCACTTGAGGCAGTTTTGCATGGTTCGTTTTCAACAAGTTGATGTTGATGTTACATTTTTTCAAGTTGGCCTTGAGGGCATTCTTGAAGAACTTTAGCTTTCTCTGCTCTCCTCTTGAGCATACACCTTGATTGACCTGGGAGAATAAAACTTGCTTCAGGACTGAAGTTGGACACTTGGATAATGTAGCCAGCCCAGCAAAGTTGACATCAGATGATCATTGCCTCGATGCTCCTGGTGTTTACTTGCGAGAAGGTGCTAATGTTGGTGCACCTATCTTCCCATTAGATTTGAAGGATCTTCCACGGGCAGCATTGATGGTATACATCCAGCAACTTGAGGCATCTCCTGTACATTGTCCATGTCTCAGCTTCATACAGTATGGTGTGGATCACAGCTGCTTGATAAACCATGAGCTTGGTTTTGGATCTTATGTTGCAGTCTTCAAACACCTGTTTTCTCAGGTATTCAAAGGCTGCACTTTCACTTTTAAGGTGATATTGGATTTCTGCAAGAGATGGATTCCGAGATATGGAAAATAGCATTCTCCAGAGTCTCACAATAAATCTGAATTACTGAGTTGGGAACTTCTCATTAAGAGCTCGTTGATGGAGGACCTTAGTTTTCTGAATGTTAAGTGTCAATTCCATTCTCTTGCATGCCTCAGTAACAGCGTTGATAATTGCCTGAATGTTTGCTTCTGAGTAAGCACGCACTACAGCATCATCAGTGTACTGGAGCTTGATGATTGAGGTTGGGGTGGTCTTGGTTTTGTCTTGGAGTCGATTGAGATTAACCAGCTTAAACATTTGGCAGTTTAGCTCCACTCTGACTGGAAGCTTGTTGCTGGTCAGATGTAGCATCACAGTAAAAGAAGAGTGTTGGAATGATGATGCAGTCTTGCTTAACTACCGTCTTAACATCAAAGGGATCTGTGATAGATCCATTACTAAGAATGACTACTCACATACCATTATGGAGAAGGCAAAGAATGGTGACAAATTTCGGTGAGCATCTGTACTTCAGAAGGCTCCTCCACAGCACTTCTCAGCTGACAGAGTTGAAAGCTTTCATGAGCTCAAAGAAGGCCATGTAGAGAGGTTTATGTTGTTCCCAGCATTTTTCCTGAAGCTGGTGAGCTGTGAAGATCATGTCAGTTGTGCCTTTTGATGCCCTAAACCCCCACTGAGATTTCAGGAGGAGCTCATCAATAAGTGGAAGGAGATGGTTCAAGGGAGTTCTCACAATCTTTCCTGTGGTGGACAGCAAGGTGATCCCTCTAGTTTCTACAACTGGCCCTGCCTCCCTTGAAGATTGTCATGATTATGGCATCTCTAAGGTCATCTGGGATTTTCTCAGCATTTCAGATCAAGATGAGGGCATGGAGCTGTGATATGAGCTCCTCTACCCTGGTTGAAGATTTCAGCTGGGATTCCATTGGCTCCAGATGCCTTATCATTCTTCAACTGCTTGGTGGCTTTTCCTCACCTCATCAAGGGTTGTAGAGATTCTGAGATTGTCTCTTACTGGATGTTGCAGGATGAAATTGAGCACTCTCGTCAACAAAAAAGTGTTCAAGATGCAACTTCCAATCATCATTGGTGGCTCCCATTTCCTTTCATCAAGTCTTGTTCATTCTTAGGTGTTAGCATGGTTTGGACCATAGATCACATTGGTGGCACTAAAAAAAACTGTGCGTATCATGGATTGCAGTGAGATGTTGAATCTCCTTTGCCTTGTCTTCCCACCATTTATTCTTTATATTGTGGGTCCTGTTTTGGACCTCTGCCTTGGCTTGTTGATTTTCTTTTGCTTGGAGTTGATGTTGTTCTGCCAGGCATAAAAGGACATGCACTTGCAGTTGATCAACTCTTGGATCTCCCAGAATTGATGGTTCCTGGTAGAGAATCCAAATGTCTCTTAACGGACACTTATGAAGGTACCCCAAGCTCTGCTGACATTCTTCCACTGTTGATTGGAATTCACCAGTTTTTTGTTGAGGCAGTGATGAAAGAGATTTTGCTTAATTGGGTCCTTGTGTCCTTCAACATTGATCTTTTGTCTTCATTGTTTCTGCTGTAGCCGTTGTTTGGAAGCTAGTTTGAGTAACATAACCATGTGGATGAGTCGGTGATCAGTCCAGCAATCATCAGCTCCTAGCACAGGTGGGGCGGACATCTTCATGAGTTGGCCTTTCCCACTCCTTCCTTGCTGATAGTTCTGTTCCAGAGCTTTAAGTCCCTTCTGACTCTGGTATTGAAGTTGCTTAGTAGAGTAAGTCTGCTTCCATCCAACATCAGAAAGGACTTGGTCAAGGTTAGTGTAGAATTCCTTCTTGGTTTCATCAGTCATGTCAAGAGTCTGGGCGTGCACATTGATGACAGTGGTATATTGGCTTACTCCCCGTTTACATCAGAGAGTCGTGAGGCACTCATTGTTAATTCCCACAGAGAACTCATTGAGTTCGTTTATAAGTTCACTCTTAATGGCAAAGCTGAGTCCGTGAAGTTGGCGTTCTTCTTCCTGCTTACCCTTCCAGAAGGGCATAGCAGCATCCTTGTTCTTTCAGCTGACTGATCCCCCACATTGGGTCTCTCTCAGTGAAGCATCAGTGTTGTCACCTGAGTTCTCAAACCATGATTGTGGTGTGGTGCTCTCAGTGTTTGCTATTAGGATTTCAACTGCAGTAAAAGTGATATGACTAGACATGAGTTATCCAGTCAGGAAAAAGGTAAACAAGCTATGTTTAGGGCACCTTTTCTAGGCCTGTCCCCCTGTGGGGTGAGCAGAGTTGGAAGAGGGCCGCTCAGTTACACTTACCATTGCTGAATTACACTCCTGTTTTGTCCAATAGAGTTGTGCGAAGCTTTGGTTGCTGATTTGATTTGGCAGCCAAATCTCTGAATCCGAATCGAATTAGGAGACCCTTTAATCTCTCTGAATAAAATCTGAATCATCCAAATTGATTCAGACAGATTTGACGATTCAGACATGGACACAGCTTTACATGTTTTTTCTACATACCTCAAGGTACCAGGCAGCTTGTGAACACTGAGATGGTGGGGCAGATGGAGCATCCCATGGGAGCATGGGGTGGGGTCCCAAACACACTCAGCAGTGGACCAGAAGCACTTCCAGTCCACTCTGGGTCCACCGTGGAGCATGCGGAGGACCCGTCTGCTGCCCCCTGGCTCAGCAACTGGTGCCTCCTGGGTCTGGGGGGGCACCAGGGGCCCCCTGCAGCTGATCACTGAGCTGGAGGGTGTGTGTGTGGGGGGCCCCCAGTGCACTCGGCAGTGGGCTGGAAGTTTTTCCAGTCCACTGCCAAGCATGTGCCCCCCCTGCCCCACTGTGCTCCTGTGGGACATTCTGTCCATTCCACCAACTGAGTGTTCCAAACTGCACCTGGTACATCGAGGTATATAGAAAAAACATTTAAAGCTATGTCTATGGCTGAATTGCTGATTATCCAAATGAGAATCGAATCTTCAGATTCAGATTCAGCCTAATTGAATTGGGACAGTGATCTGAATCAACTAATTGAATCACTGTCCCCCAAATCGAGCTGAATCCAAATCGAATGTGGCTTGCTTTGCACATCCCTCTTATCCAAGTGCTAGACTTATAACTGCTGCTTTCATGCCAGTTCATGACTAAGAGCTTCCAGATGATCATTGTACTGCTCTCATTGTCACTAGCTGGTTGCCAGAGGGGTTAAAAAATGTGCTAAAAAAGCTGTTTTCATATTAGATGGTTGCACATTATTTGTTTTATCATGGAGAAGCTGATGCACATGATTTTTTAAGCAGTTTTTCACAGACTGGGACCTTGAAGAATTACCCCTCCTTATTTTGAAGCTAACCTTCCCTGAAGGTTATTCCACTATCCACTACATGTGGACTTGCTGGGTAGCAGTATAGTTCTGCCTCCAGCATTCACTAGTGAGGTCTGGGGGAAACCTCTAGAGTAAAACCAGTATGGTATTATGTTAGTTTCATTTTTGTTTCTTTTCTCTTCAAGGTATGAAATAGTAGTAATCAGACTCTTGTTCCCCCCCCCCTTTTAAGATGATATAATTCTTAGTGGGCTAAAGAATGTTATCTATAGATATAAGATAGAATTGTGTGTAGCTTGCAAAATGGTGGAGGTTTTAATATAAGGAAGGAAGAAGGTTAACCACTCAAATAGTGAGATGTAATTAGTTTTTTCCTGAGGGACATCTATCATTTGAGCTAGAAAACTCAAAACTGCATAGTCTGAGTATGTCAAGAATTTTGTCTTCCTTTGAAATAGAAGAAGAAATAAAATATATTGGTGATGTCTCTCATTTTAGATTGTATGCCCCTTCTCTTATAAAGAGGATGAGATCTTCTGATCAAACCAGACTGTATGATCTAATATGTATACACCAGTGTGACCAAGACCCACATTAACTTTCATCTATGTTGGGTCTTTTAACTTCCCTCCTTTTGTGTTTCTGATACAGTCTCATTGCAGCAAAACTCCCTGGGAGAGTTCAGCCTTCAGTGAGAATGAGGCAGGATTTAGGGTCTAGATGTATTTTACCCCTTAATATGTCTCCTTGTATGTTCCTATGTGGTTTATATGGCATTTATGAAGTTAACCATAGAACAGTAATCTTTCCAAAATGAACAAACAACAACAAAATCAGACACAAAGGATTTACTGAAAATGTAGAAAATTAAGAAATATGTGGTTTGACACATTTCAGTTTATGCTTTGCATTAATTGTACAACCTTTTCCAGCTTTGTTACAGAAAATACAAACTATCCCTTTGTTCATTTATCTCAGAAAAGTAGTTCTCTTCCCTTGATACTCTTTGGTCAAGCTTTTAGTAGTATTTGTTGTCCAAATCCCAAGTTGCCCTTGGTGTGTCCAAGACTTTTAAATTCCT
Source organism: Crocodylus porosus (assembly GCF_001723895.1). Lineage (NCBI taxonomy): Eukaryota > Metazoa > Chordata > Crocodylia > Crocodylidae > Crocodylus > Crocodylus porosus. Next base: position 54,488,869 of record NW_017728909.1, read on the forward strand.
CTAATTGGCTCGGTGTATGTGTTCAGACATGTCCCTCTTGGCCTATAATTTTTGGCTCAGGTGTTAGGACACAAGGTCCCTGACAAAAGCGTCTTGGATCAGAAGTCAGGTCATGCATGTTTCCTGTTACATTTTACTTCTCCTACACTTCCTGTCTACATGACTCTTGGTTTTCAGTGTTTTGGTTATTAGTTCCCTTAAAGTTTAAGGTGATTTATTTTTGCTCTGTATCATTACTTTTTTCTGTAGGATCTAGCCCACACCTTCAGAGTGCGTATACCTGATCGCCACTCGTGTTAAGCATAGATATTCGGATCACTTATTCTATATGATAGCCTGTTATGTGAATGTCCTTTCATAGCGTTTGATGAAGTAACCTGTTGCTCATGAAATATTATGCACCTCTGATTCAATTATCTCTGCTCTGCCTTCTTTATTGAGGGTGTGACCATTGCACACATCTGTTTTATGTATGTGCACCTTGTATTTTAAACTACTGAAATGCTTCAGTACTTTACAATGTTATAACTAAGACGTGGTCAGTCTTACATTGTTATAATCCAGCTCCCATTGACTTTCCTTGCACTGATCGGGATGAACGAACTCTTTATGCCTACTGTCAAATAAAGGTTTTAAGTTGATCTTGTATAATAAACATTCCTTGTCAGTCCCAATTCTAAACAAGCCCTGTTTTCTGTGAAGGAAGTTAGTTCTGATTGTCATGGATTGAAAAGGGCTGCTGAAAATTAGGTCTGTTTTTCTTCAGTGCATGTATTCAGAGAATATCATCTTTTTGCAGTCTATGCACAGCCATATCATGTGTTTAAATTTTCCATTCATTATCAGTTTGACACTTACAGGAGATATGATAGTTTTTGGCTTTCTCCAATTATTTCCTGCTAGAAAGGAAACTAATTTTAGATGATTTGCTAGAAAACAAATGCCTAAATGTGAACTGGTGTTTTTTCAGAGCATTTTCAGTTGTTTGTCAGAATAATCTAATTTGTAGTAGTGTTGTTACTTAAGGCAAATCAGTTTAAAGTTGCATTGTTAAAATGAAAACACCTTTTCACTGGAAATTGTTCTACCACTAGAAAAAATAAGCCCCATTCTCTATTAAAGGGATTTGTTTCTAATAATCTGCTTTTAATGGGATTTTTAAGTCTGACTGGAAGTTGTCACCAAACCCCTTAGTCTGCTTTGAAAATCTCAACCCTAGTATTTTGTCTTTTTGTTTTTGTTATGTGATATTCATTTATATTTTTGCAGATTTCAGATGGCTATGTTTTTTGGATGATCAGGAAGTTTGGTGAATTGTGGGTGGTTGAGTGCAGAAAGATTCAGTTGTCCTGGGGAACAAGGGTTCCCATCACCGCTAAACTGTGTAAAAATTATGATATTGAGTTGTTTAAAGGCACATATTCTTTGTGTGTGTGTGTGTGTGTGTGTGTGTGTGTGTGTATAAAAGCGGCTAAAAAAATTAATTCTGGAAATTCACGAAGTCAATGGGTTTAAAGTTCAAACTCTGAATTCAAAATTGAGTGCATAGGAATTGAAGGGGTGCACAATTTCTACCTGTACTTTAATGCTTCTGGCTTCTGTGAAAAAATTATAATTCCATTTTAAAATTTATTCAGATTTACAGTTCATGAAAAATGTATTTTAAAGTATTTCCCACAATACTTTTATAATTCTAATCATAATTCTTACCTTTTTTCCCGCCTTAGAATTCTTGTTGTTTTCTTCCCCGACTCTGTATTTTCACTGATGTATGCTTCTTTGTTTAAACATCTCTGAAGTTACAAAGTTAACTCCCCTAAATCCAGAATGGATGCACACTGCACCTTAGAATTATGTGATTGCATTTTGAACAAAGAATTTTCATCACACCTCCTCATGATCGCAGTGTAACTTCATGTGCAACACATCAGTGGACTTTTGGCAGTGCACTTTGCTGTTGCATGGGAGTCTTGAGTTTCTATCTTTTTCCTATTTTACCCTAGAATTTTTAAAACTTTTATATTTCTCTTCATATAATTCTTAAATAGGCTCCTAAAGTCCTAAATACTGTATAATCAGCCAGGATCAAGAAACTATAACCAATAAAATTGCATATATGGAATTTCTCTTAGACTGTAAAATAAATATCTTTTACTGAGCTCTACTTCCCTGTCCCTTCAAGTCTTCTTTCTCCCCTTTGAATAAGTAATAGGCTTCATAGTTGAATGATTTGCATATAAACAAGTTTTATACACAGACATTTAGAGTCTGGGTGTATTATTTGCCTCCGTGCAGGTATTTGGGTGGTAAAAGCCATTTAGGCTAAACTCACCACAGGTCCTTGGCTAGATCCAGACCACAGGGCCCCTCCCAGTGCTGGCAGGCCAAGGGAGTCTTTTTCAGCACAGCCCTTGCTTTCCCTTCTGCTGCCAATGGCCATGTCCAGTGGGGATCAGGTACTCTCAAGTCTGCACAAGTCCACATGCCTCTGTCTATGTCTCCAGGTTCCAATAGCCAGATGGAACTGCTGCATGGGCTGAGTCCAGCCTTAGGGCTGTAAGTTTTCCTTAAGTTGGACAGATAGTTTTAGTTGGAAAGTGATGGGGACAATAGTCAAGATAGAGTTTTCATCTTACAAACAATAAGGAAATAGAAAGGGTTCTTTTCAAGAACCTAGAAAAGTGTGTTTTCCTTAGAGATGCATTATTCTGAGAATTGTATCTATTACTTACATGCTTTCAGAAAGATGAATTCTATAGCCTTCTATTATACTTAGAAGAGCCTGGCAGAATCAAGTCATGCCAATAGATTTTAATATTTTTACAAGGGAGGGATTTAGGCAGAAAAAAATGAATAGAAACCACCCAAGAGCAGTTTACTAAAAAATGGTCAAAATCTCATGATGTCTTTCATTCAGGAAATGGGAAAACTTTGCATTAAAAATGTTTATTGGGGAGTTGAAGGCAGCAATTAGAAAAATGTATGAAATAATGACAAAAAAATTCTAAAATAAAAATTATAAAGAATGAAAGATCTATAAGAGAATCTAAAACATCAGGATTTAAATTTATTTCTGGCTGGACCAAGGTCAGTAATAAACAACTGTAGGAACAAAAGCCATCTTAGAAATTGTATAGGGGTAGATGGTAAAATAAATGATAATTCAAAAGAATGACAGAATTATCCAATAATTATTTTTAGATTTGGGGCAGGATAGAAGGATGGTTTACTCATTTTATATGAAGTTGCAGAAGTATTGTCCAACTCATGAGTTACTAAAAAGGTTATTTAACAGCATATACTCAATATGCATTTTAAAATATGCAAAACCAGGTTACCTCCAAAAGAGGTAGTAGAGTTAGCTGAAGCAAGATCTGGCTTGATGATAATTTTTAACAAATTTTGAAATACCAGGAAAAGTCTAGAGTACTGGAAGTATAATAATATTTTTTCAGTGACAGAAAGGGCAGGTATGATTATCTGATTGCTTTGGCATTAATCTCAGACAAAATAATGATAAAGGTAATATTGGAGTCAGCCAATAAGGAATTAAATGGTGGTGTCAATTAACATGGTTTTATGGAGAAATTGTAATCTTATGGGATTATAAATTTGGCTGATACAGGTAACTTTATAGATATAATGTGTGACATACTCAGATTTTTGTAAGGATTCGATTAAGCAATGTATAACATTTTTATAAAATAGTACCAGACAGTGTCAATAATGCATATGTTTAATGAGTTAAGAATTGGCTGGCTAATAAATAAATCTCAAGTAGTTATGAATGGGGACTGTTTGCTTCTGGCAGGGTTTGTAGGAATCAGTTTAACATATTTTATCTATGATCGAGACACAAACATAAATCACTACTGTTATAATTTTCAGCTGACACACAGGTTCTCCAGGTGTTGTAAACAGTTATGAGTATGGGGCAGTTATACAGAGCAAAATACCTTAAATTGTAAGCCAGACTCATTCATACAGAATACAGCCAAATACAAGGCCACACCACTAGAAATAAAGAATCTAAGTCATACAAAGTTAGCTTTATATGCAGAAAGGGGTAGTGTATCTTAAAAAGCAGGGACTTCTCAAAGGACTTACGATTTCTTGTGGACAAACAACTCAACATGAGCTCTTTCTCATCTGACCAATGATAAGGAAATAGAAAGGTCAAGAACTTAGAAAAGTGTGTATTTTCTTTAGAGATGCATGATTCTGAGAGAGGATCTATTATTTACATGCTTTCAGATAAATCTATTCCATATTCTTCGATTAGGTCTTGGAAAGTCTGGGATACTCCAGTTATATGCCTATAGATTTTAATGTTTGATTCTGTGACAAAAAAAAGGTATGATGCTATGGCGAAAAAATCTTAATGTTTTTAAAAAGTGTTTAAAAAGGAGAGTAGGTACAGGTGATTTTGTCTCTTTACACAGCAGTGCTGAGGCTGATCATGGAATAGTGCAGGGGTTGTCACCCAGGGGTATGTGTACCCCTGGGGGTACTTGGGAAGGCCCCAGGGGTTACATGACCGTGGTGTGGAGATGCGGGAATATTTCCGGTTTTGCCAGCAGCATTTCTGAATGCAGTACTTCTAGTTTTTCCCATCAGTGCTTCCAGTTTCACCATGGGGAACTCTCCACCCCCATGATATAATCAGTATGGCTCTGTCCTCCATGAGATGGGACCAGATCAGGTTGCCCTGCTCCTCATTTGCATATATATTTTTTAATCAACCCAGGATTTGTGACAAGAACACTTGGTTGTCATTATGAGTTAGGGGCATATGGATCCTTTGTGGGGGTTATCTGGAGTACAAACACATACTCAGCAGTGCTGAGCTGTGGGGTCACTATGCCTTAAAATGCTGTTGTCTCTGCTGGGGCCCAGCCCAGTTAATTGTATGGTAAATCATGAGCCTTTTGGCTTTGGACTAATATCATGCATGGTTTGTATATTCTATAAGCAGGTACAAAAGTGCTCTTTAAAAGTGTATTTATTGATTGACTATGCTAAAATTTGCAGCAGTTTCAAGAGATAAATTTCATGAATTCTAGATGAACTTAGTTTATGGTACCTATAATAGTTTTCCTATATGCAAGTTGTTACAGGTGTGTTTATTTCAAGATCAGTGTTTTCAGATTTGTCCCTTGCTTCCATGTGCTCCAGGATAGCAGGGTCTGGCAGTAAGGAGAAAGGGAAGGGCCTACAGGGGGAAGAATTTGGGTGGGGAGGGTAGAGGGTAAGAGGCCTGTCTGACCTCCCAGATTTATTCTCCCTGCTGTAGCAGTGAGAAGAGGACAAATTCAAGGCAAAACTCCAATAATTAAATTCTGTACCTGGAAGTCAATTCATAATTTTTCCATATATAGAATGTAATTATTGGGGGAGGGTCATCTTATATTCAGGGTCATCTTATATTTGAATAAATACGGTACTTGTTTATAGTGTATTCTGGTGTTTTCACAAGTAAAAAAAAATAGCACTAATAAAGAAAGCAATAACAAGAACCAGATAAATTAAATGAGCAAAGGCACACCTTTTTAACAGTGAAGGTGATTAACCACTGAAGTAAACTATAAAAAATTGTGCCCTTCCTTTCCACACCCTCAACCTCCATTTTTCTGAGTTCATAAACAGAGGGTGTCTCTTCAGTCCCTATTCCTGATGAATCACAATAATGATTAACCTGGAGTTATTCAGAAAACAATAAGCTGCAGTAGTCCTGTGATGTTTTCATAATTTCTTTTAATAGAAATAGGTCCTAGGTGAGTCTGCTTTTTTACTTTATCATATCTTACGTTTAGACCTCGTGATGGATCCAAGTAACTTACAACAGGCCTGTCAAACTTCTAAGGGGCTGGGGGCTACACGAATGGGGGCCATGGGTCCTGGGGGCTACATGCTCCCCTACTCTGCTGTTTGACCAGATGTGCCCCCCTTCTGCTTTTCCTGCCCCCCATTACACTGTCCCACACTGCTAGTCCATGGGTGCATCTACACAAGACATTTACTGCTCAGTTGCCTAATTATCTGTGCAGTAAATGTCTCAGTGTCTATATATATGCCCCTATTAGGGCAAACAAAATTAATAACCTTTTCAGCTGGGTAGGACTTGTAAATATGAGTCCTACCTTGCTGTGGAGTTTTTTCATGTGTGCACGTGTAGATGCTGACCAGCTAGCTAGGGCCAGGGCGAGGGCTGCCTGCCAGCTAGCCTTGCACTGAAGCACCCTAATGCTCCAGCCAGCACCTTCTCAGCACACTGAGCCCAGTTCGAGCAGCCCCGGGGTAGCAGGCTGATGCCCTGGGCCCCCTGCCAGCTGGGGCTGCTGTGACTCAGTTCAATGTGCTATGCTGCAGGTGCACATGTAAACCGCATGCTCAAGACCTTTCCAGAAGCAAAAAACCGCAATTTATTGTTGCCCCCAATGGCACATGTAGATATGCCCTTTCCTGCTATGCTCCATGCCTCCCTGCTGACCTGTACCCCATCCCCCCCACTGCTGCTCTCTGTACCTCCTGTGCTACTGCTCCCCATGGCTGTCTTTTACCGCACCCTTCTGACCTGGGCACTAGGGCTGTGTGAAATGGCACTATTCTGTTTCACCTTCAGTTTTGATGGTTTGAAGAAACAGCATTCAGTTTCAAATTTCATTTTGATTCGAAACAGCTGTTCCATTCTGTTCCATCAAGACTGAAAGGCTGTTTCAATGCAGTTTCAGCATTTTGCTGGGGGTGGGGAGTCAGCCCAGCTGAGTTGACTCCCCAGTTGGGCTCACTCCCACCCCCTGCATGCTGCGATCGGGCGCGGGGGCGGAGAGTCAGCCCAGCTGGGCTCACTCCCACCTCCCACTCCCCTACTCCCTGCCAGATTGCAGCTCCCCCTGCCGGGTCACAGCTCAGTTCCCTTCCCCTGTGCTGTTATCGACTTCTGGCAGTGGGAGGCGGGCAGAGCTAGGGCTGTGCTCCCAGCTGGTGCAAAAACTTGAAACTGTCAAAAACTCGAACCGTTTTGAAACTTTATAAACATTTTGACTAGCCTCGTTTTGTTTTGAGGCTGTTTTGAAGCCCTTCATTTCAATTCAGTCTCACTGTTTTGAGCTCAAAATTAGTCGAAACAGTGTCGAATCCAAACAGCCAGCAAAATTTCACACAGCCCTACTGGGCACCCTAATTCACCCTTTGGCTCCTGACTGGAAGCTCCTCCAGCACTGCAGGCTGTGCCATTCTGCACTGCCCTGTTCCCTAGGGCTGGGCAGGCGCAGGAAGGGGAAGTCATGAGGAGGGAGACCTTACAGTTCCTGCCTGTTGCTGCAGCTGGTGCAATGAGGGAAAGTGGAAGCTGTGTGGGAATCGGGGAGCCCCATGGTGGGGGAGGGGAGTGCATGCAGCCCACAGACAACACTGATATACAAGTACCTTTCTTACTTTTTGTTATTTGACCATCTCTCTTCAGGACTTCAGCCTATATGTTTGTAATTAGTTGTATGTGTACCCTCTCACAAATAGTCCATACAGAGATGATAATATTTTTTCATGCATAACTGAACGACATACCCTAAAAGTGGTAACTTTGTAAAGAAACTTTTTGATGTGTCATTTCTAATAGAGGAAAGTTCTAAATGGGGAAAAAAAATAATTTCTGAAATAAGTTTTTTTTTAAAACATAAGCCATCTCAGGAAATGACTGAACTCATATGTCCATTCAAGGTATATCATTTACAAAGTGAAGAAATGCAGTATCTCTTAGAAGACATGTATGGTTAAAAGATGTGCTTAAGTATTTTCTGTGAGTGGTGAAGTCAGTAGGTTGTCGTGAGGAAAATGGGTAGTCATTTACATATTTTAAATGAAAGCAAGTTAAATATGTTTAACTGCTTCTGAAATATCTGAGAATGTGTAAAACTGGAATAAGTTTGCCTACACATTCCTACTTACACAGTATACAAATATTTGCAATATTTGAAAGACTGTTTCTGACACAGAGGATTGTGAAAGAGTCTTTACCAGGCCAACAGGAAATTTGCAAGCATTTATAAGGTAAAATGTTAAAGGCTACTTTACAGAAGTTAAAAAAAAAACAAACAGTCCTTTACTTTAAACTTGGTGATTTCCTCTGCCAAGCCCCACACATGACCAGAATAGGCAGCGCCTTAGTTGGACCTGGATCGCCTGACGTCTTTAAAGATCAGGTGCTTTAGCTGGGATTTTGGGGCACTTTTATCTAATAGCTAATTGGATTAGCTTTACCTAAAGCTGTCAAAAAGCCCTGCTGAAGCGTTTTACCTATACAGATGCTGCAGAGCCAGGTTGAAGTAACATGCTGCTTCTTCCTGTAAAGCATGGTTTTTGGGGTTTTTTTAAGTGTCTGCAAGCAGCCAAAATGCAGCAGAAGTCCTAATACCATCTTGCTTGTATTTTATTTGCTGCATCATAGACTTAATTGTATGATGCTTTAAAGGTGAACGTCCTAAAACAGTTTACAGTAAGGCTGAAGCAATTTAAAGTACATACAAGGAACACAAACTACCTGCATATACAATTTTTAGAAAAGCAAATGAAAACTGCTTTGTTCTGTGGAAATGCATGTAGGTAGAACATAATTACAAAGTTTAAATTTGACTCTGGTACCGGGTCTAACATCTCTACTGTGTAAGTGTAGTTTTGTGAAATTCTGAGCCATCAGAAGTCAAGACCTTACTTAAGTAGTCAGGATGTGGTGTTTTCTTTCATCTGAAAGGCAGCAACTTCTGCAATCTCTCTTAATACTGTTTCAGTAATGACTGAGTAGAAAAGACTTATCTATATTGTCTTATATTCCTCGGAGCTCTTATGCATATGGTTTGAGATACTGACTTAGTTCAATACAGCCCACTTAGAATCAATCCAATTTAAGAAGAGATGTGACGAGATGGAATAAACAGGAGGATAGTAATAATATGCATTCTGGGTTGCAGTGCTATGAACCTGAAGTTCTGAATCATACAGAACTCTTCGTTATAGACAAGCCAGAACTGGATGGCCGATTCATATAAATGACATGGCAGAAGTGGGTAAAACCTTGTGATGGTGTGAACATGTCCTCTACTAAAGGCGGGAAAAGGATGAATTCCCATCCAAAAGAACCAGGAAGACAAACAACCTTCCACAAAGAAACTATTTTCTCATCAGAGAAAGGGAGGATTACCACATTAGTTCACTTAAGCTTGGATATAAACAGGAAAAGGGAGGTAGCAGTGAATTCTGAGAGGGAAGGGTAAAGCAACTCTGTACCTTCTAAACATAGAGGCAAGAAAACCAGGCAAGCTGGTTGTGATCTGGTAGCCTGAAGATTCTAGGTTATGGCTGATATTTTCAGTGTCAAAGTCTGCTATGCTTTTTTCAGTCCTAACCATCTCTCCTAACCAGGAAGCCCGTTTTATCAGATGACCACTAGACCACAAATACCATTGAAACAAGAGGGCTGGATCTCTAGGTTTTACTGGCTCTGTCCTGCAATCCCTGACTAGAAATTTTCAAGAAAAGGCTGCTCCTGAGTGGTAAAGGTCACTGCCACCCCACTTTGAATATATGATCTCCCTGTTGTTTCCAATCAGTTAAGCAAAGGTTCAAACACAAGACTCCAAAAGTTGATTTTGGATAGTGGTTGGGAGTGCTCCTTTTTTTAGTACTTTTTGACAAGGGTCAGCAACTTACTGTCCACAGGTCAGTCTGATCTTGTCCATGTCTTAAGAATAGCTGACAGATCCCCTGCTTCCGCCCAATCCAGTTTTACTACTGGTGCCACTTGCAGCCAACTGTAGTTTGTGCAGAAGGTCTGCTATCTTGTCCCTTCATGCAATGCGGTCAGCTGAGGTGACAACAATGTGGCCATGGCTAGGTCATCAGAGATGTCCCATCTTTAGTAAGATGTTGCTGACCCCTAATTTATTGGGACTAGATCTCATAAACCAGAATTTCTTCCAGTATTTTAAGTAAAACTTATAAATTAAATACATTTTAAATCTGATGGATCCCTTCTAGTTTTCCAAGACTGGGCTAATTTAATTCTGCACTTTTTTCTTTATGTTGGAATGGTGAGATCTGTAGGTGACGTTTCCCCTGGGGTACTGAGTTCATTTTTTGTTGCCATACTTTAAGAAAGATATGGTCAAATTGTGAAGAGTCTGGGGAGAGCAACCAGAATGATCAGAGGTCTATAAAATGTGACATACAAAGAAAGGTTGTAAGAACTGGTTTTATTTAACCTGGAGTAGGGGTTCCCGAACTGTGGTATGCATACCCCTGGGTGGGGTTACATGGGAGAAATTGTGTAATGTCAGATTTAATTTTCATTATAATAAAAATTGGGATTTAAGGGGTTAAAATATAAAACATGCTGATAGAGGTATGGGCAACTGGTAAATCTGGAAAGGGGTACATACACAATAAGGAATAGTTTGGGAACCTCTGGCCTGGAGAAAAGAAGACTTCAGAGGTGGGGAGTAGGAGGTCAGGAGGATAAGAACAGTTTTCAAATGCATACAGGGTTATAAAGGTTACATAGAGGTGATTAGACTATTTTGTGAGTGTACAGGAAACAGGAATAGAAGTAATTGTCTTTAATGACAAAAGGGAAATTTAAGCTGGATATTAGGAAAAACTTTCTAAATATGAGGATGTGTAACCACTGGGTCAGACTGTCTAGAGTGGTTGTGGAATTTTAAGATTTTAAGAGCAGGCTAGATTAACACTTGTCAGGGATGGTTTAGACAGGGATGATCCTGCCCAAGCAGGGAGCTGGGCCACATGACCTCTTGAGTTTGCTGCTTGTCCTATTTTCCTATGGTTTTCAAAGCACTGTCTGCTTTTTTAGTTGCACAACTCCGGTGAATTTTAATGAGAGTTACATACCTGAAACTGTGCACAATGCTTCGAATATATGTCTGAAATTATCCTTCTAGACATGATGTACATTATGATGGGATACATGATACCATTTTAGCATCTTTCCTAAGAATGTAAATATAGTATGGTTCTTCCATTTTCTTTAAACAAATCCCTGTTATTCTGAAGGTTTCAGGTATTTGTGAATGAATTATCTGCTTTAAATTAAAGCTTTGCAATTGATGGCCAATTAAAGGTTAATTTGTGGGTCCCAAGCTCCTATTTGGGCTATTGCTTTTTTCATCACTTTGGATACAGCAGCAACTGAGGGCTCTGGGCTTTCCAAGTAGGGGTCCTTCCTATGGCCTGTGCTTCCCAAGTTGGCAGCATGATGAGCTGAGGGTGGGGGATGAGATGCCCTCATGTAAGTTGCAGTAAGGAGTTGCTCCCTTCATGGGAGGACAGGAGGCCTCTCATAGCTTGCATTAGTGTGGCCTGCATCTAATTATTGAAAAAAGAAAGCCTTTCTCTTCAGCGTTGCATGAAAATGTAAAAATGAACCTTTAAATGCAAGCTTTTCATAATAGACTGTGTAAGACTTTAAAAAATGAATAATGAAATAGAAAAATATTTTAATACATTTTATTTTGAGACGTTGCATTGGAAAGAGCTAGTGTATTTCAGAAATTTAGCCAAGTACTCTGGGCACATTTAAACCTGCTATGCTGAAACTGGTATAGACAGCCTTAAAATCTGTATTGCATGATTTTTCAAGTTCTGTATAGGCAATTAAGTCTATTCTTGGAGGATGGCAAGCATTGTGTGGACATGTAAATAATGCTGGGCTGGCAATGAGTTTGAGAAGGCAAGTGTACCACACACACTGTCTCCCTGGAATCTGTTGAAAATGTTGATATTACCAAATCTATACTAACATTACATTCTAAACATGAAGGCTAAGTACAGACAGTCAAAAAGCCTGGGGCTGAATCAATTCAGTCTTTGCAGGTTAGTCTAAGATGCAGAGATTAAGCTGAGAAGCAAGTGAACAGACATTCACTTTTGATTCAGAAAATGCAGTCGCGTGCCTACAGTGGCTCAGGCCAGAACTAGGGAACACTAGATCATGCCTTCCAGCCTGCCAGCCACTGCCAAAGGGAAGGGACTAAAGTTCCAAGCCTTGTCCCTGCTCAAGCAGAGGGGATGTGGCCGGGCCCCAGCTCTGGGCTAGCACGCTAGAGAGTGGGAGTTTAAGTTCCCTCACATGGGACCCCAGCCTGGGTTTGCCTGGGTAGTGGGGCAGTGCCTTGCCGAGCTTCTGCCCCTCCCCATGCTGTGCTTGAGTGGGGAGGGGAGTCCCTGCCAGGGTGAGGAGGTGGTGGGTGTGGAAAAGGTAGTGGCATTGAATTCATAAAAGCTTGAACAAGAAGAGTCCTTTCCCTGAAGCAAGTATGCATTGAAAACAGCAATTTGCAACCTTAAGCACACAACAAAGAACAACCAAAAATCTTCTAAGCTAAGATACAGCCCAGTAAAGCACAGTGAGAGCTCACACAGCTTAGTGTAACTTAAAATGGAATTAAGAAACCAAAAAAAACAAGAGAAAGTTTTGCATAAGCCTTATGCAATCCTGAGGCCAGAGCGTCTCCTTACAGCCAGGTATTCAGACTGGGGAATCAGCAGGTGATCTTAGGTGTTGGAGTGGAGATCCCATGTGCCTCATCTCTTCTTGGGTTTTTACAGGCACTCTTGCACCCCTTCTCCCCCTTGGGTGCCTTGATATTAGTATGTTTGTCTCCTATAGTGCCTTTGGCAGGACTCTCATGCATTTAGTGTTTTTTGTCTCTGCTTAGGTATTCTAGTCTCCCACCTTCTACAGGTTCTGCTTTATGATGTAAATGTCGTTCTCTGCTTCCTTGGTCACACCAGCCCAAGCAGTCTGGGACCCTCTCCTGTTCCCTTAGTTCTGTCTCCAGCACATAGATGTGATGATTGTGCCAGGTCATTGCCAATACCTCCCACCTCTCAGTCTGGTCTTTCAGGGTTTGGCCCTGTGCTCACAGGTGGCGGGGAACCAGGCCCTCCGACCCCGATTTCCCAGCCTCTTCCCCCTCCCCCATGGCCTGGCAAACCCGGCCGCAGACCCCAGATGAGTTTCCCACCCCTACCCTCATGCCAGCCGGCTCTCAATGCTTCGGCAAGGGAGCAAAGTGGCAGGGCCAACCCTGTTCTCTGAAGCAGACAGCACAGCCTAGGGGTACAAAGCATCCTGAGATGCTGGGGGACTGATTTAATGTGAACCAGGAAGGGGCCTGGACAGAAGTTTCATAAACCGGTTTGACCTAAATCAGTTAAGTCTGATACTGCATTCAACCAAGTTTATCTCAAACCAGCTTCAGCCATTTTGAAACTGGTTTCTGTGCACTGAGCTTCTGTCCTGTTACAGGTTTAAACCAGTTTCTGAGCACTTAAACTGGTTTAGATGTAACTTCTGTCCTTAGCCCAAATGTTGTGTCCTCATGCAATACTGAAAGACATTTTAGAAATTTACCAGCACTATTTCTTTCTGAATCTTGGTCACATCAGCTGTTCTCAGTCTTATTTGCATGGTTGAATTCTTTACATGGGAAAATTACAGGCAGTATTTACTTTTTAAAAAGTATAACCGCAATAATCACTCTTTGAGTTTAATCTATTTGCACTTCGACCATTGTCTTTTAATTATGTAATGTTTTTATTTTTGCTCAGTGATTTGTGTTAGCTTTTAAAAGTGTACAAATAGTCAAAGTAGTTTGTACTTAAATCATATTTTGCTTCTGTTGTGTGTGGATTTGAGCGGCTTGGTGGTTTTTTGTTTTTGTTTGGTGTTTTTTTTAAAGATGTCAGTTTTCACAGTGTTTCATTTCCATGCAACTTCCATGCTAATTTAATGAATGAGTCTTTTGGATCTTTGTGAGTTGTGTATCAGGATGTAATTCCAAAGAGGAACATTAGGCATTTCCTTTAGTAAGAAAGAGTTGTAGGTTAAAAAGGAAAGGAAGTCATAAAACAGGAATTACTTCTTGTTAAAGTATATACATTAGTGAGATAAACTGACTTGTTAGGTCATGTACTTCTTTTCCCTGTAGGGGAACAACAGCAAAAGAAGGGGCTACACTGGGCAGTACATCCCTGTGTTAAGCCAGAACAGCTGTAGTTTGACATTTTTGTTCTCTAAAACTTGGGATTGGCTAACGTTCATTTTGAATCTTGTTAGTTTTTTATGCATTCAGCCTCTTGTGTTCTTTTTGGCTTGGAACCATCAGTAGATGTACAGTAAAAGCTGAGAAAAAAGTGCCTTTTAGAAGTGAACTCGGCCTGTAATGTTTAAAACAAACAGGCTGTGTATCACTGTGGAAACCAGACAGTAAACATAATTGAAAATACGATCTTTCCAAAACCTATTATATGCAAACAGTTAGTTCATTTAACAGGATTACTTTAAGCAAAGTATGATGATCGTTTTACAGCAGCCCCTACATGTTTATAGAAATGGTCTTGCTTTCTGATGTCTGAACTTTTCTTTGTCTTTCAGTATTATAAGTTTGCCTTCTCTGTGCTTATTGGATTATAGCATGGATAGCTAAATAAAGCATGAAGGTTGTTATTACAATTTTAGAATTACTAACAGAAAAAAACAAATGTCTTTTCATAACCTTAACTCAAGTCAGAACGTATAGAGAAAATGTTACAAATTCAGTTTATGGGGGGGACATATTATCTATCTTTAAAAAAAAAAAAATCATTCTTCAGCAATAATTGGTTGTTAAATTCTGAGAAGAAGCCTCTGCTTAGCTGGCATGGAGCCTGCTTCTTGGTCCAAGACAGGGTGGTTCCTATAGGTTACTCACTGACTGGACAATAACCGTGGAAAAGCTTGCATCACAGCTCTCAATTCCTGCTAATTTGGGCATTGAGGACAAAACTTGCAGACACACGTTTTGAATTATGAAGGGGTTCTTTTTCTAGTTCTTAAGACTCAACTTGTCTTAAGGCCGTAAAACATACTCACTCCATGTCACTACGCATCATTGTATTTATGTACACGAGTATTTTCAACTTGGATTTCTAGCACAAGATATTTGTAATGTTCTTAATTATGTTAACACTTTCATGAACCCTCCATTCTTTTTCTGATTACATGGGAGAGGTGTGATCAATCATGATATTCCTCTTCTTCCCATTAGAGCCTCCATGCTGACTGTTTCTGATGATGAACAAATACAGCTTTTATAGGTGTCATTTCACTGGTGGCTCTAGAAGATATAACCAGAGTAATATAAATCTGCAGCATTCCCACACTGCTGCTCTGGTGAAAAAACTTGGATGCAGACTGGGTCCATCAACATGCATTAGATGACAGCCTGACACATTATCCTGCTTCTTGCCCCATGACTGTAGAAGGCATGAGTTACCTAGAGTTCCCTCTAATCTACTACTTCAAATCTTCCTAATTTATATTTGGGGTATTTCCATGTCATTGTGAGTTTATTTTAACTGTTTTGTGTCTAATTATCTGTTGCAAACAGACTATTTTTCTTTCTAAAGAGATGTAACTCAGTTATTGCATCTTTAAAAGAGGTTTCTTTTAACTTGTGACCAAGGGGATAATGAATCTAGATAAACTACATTTTACTTCTTTCTTGGCTCTCTGATTTAAGAAATATAGAGAGAGCATTATGCTCTGTTTCTAAGCATTCATATGACCACAATATACAGTGTAACCATTTCTCAAATCGAGCTATTGTAGATAAAAGGTTCAGTTTAAACCATAGTTCTGGATGGAAATTGAAGAAAACTTGTATCATATATTTATATCATCAAAAGAAAGACACAATAATAAATGTGCAAGGTTTTATGTGGAGGAATAGCAGAATGTATAGTTTCACTGAGTACATCTCCAATGGGTGCTAATTCAGTCCCTGCAAATTAGATTTCTTTCTACTATAGAGTTAATTCAGCTTACCTGCATGTAAGTTCTTTTGAATTATCAAAGCTCATTTAAGAATGATCATATTGAACAATTGCTGTCTTCCTACTGGAGCTGCCTTCATTCATGTGGGTCACTAGGCATGCGTAGAAGTTTAATGCTTAAAATGTTCTAAGTACATTTTAAACCTCAAAGTCTCGATGTACACATCACGGTGGCATTTTGGCAGAAGTGCAGTCCCTAAAGGGTGATGGTTCTACCTACAACCCTTAGCAGTATGTGTATATTCAGGCACTTCTGTCCAGGGACATTCCAAAAATGTTTCAAGTGTTATGTCTTTCTGCACCAAAGTGTTCAAGGGACAAGCCCCATGGTTCTTCTGGTTCAATAAATTGTCCAAATTCTTTTCCAGTAATTTGCAAGAGAACTTGTCTGCCTTTTCCGAACCCAGGAGGAGAATTGTGGAAAGGTATTGAAGGGCTAGTTGCTGTCAAACAGAGCTAACCAAAATGGTCATGCTATCAGATGACAGGTTGTGCTAGCTCAAGCTTTTTCATATACTTCTTGCAAAACCAGCACGTGAAAATTATCATAACATTGATGTAAGGGTTTCTGTGTATGGGCAGGGCTTGTATTGTTAACTTTGTAGGGCAGCAAGCACTTGAGGAACAGAGGCCAGAGGAAGCAAACTTTGCGAATGTATAGTAATGACCACTTACGGTAAAATAAGAAATCTGAATTTCAGTAGTTAAGTACAGAGCTTAGTTTTACCCTACAAGCACGTGCATATTTTTGAGAATGCTTCTGAGGACAGCATTTTGCCTTGGCAGGGAGAAGATGACACACAGGGAGTGGTAGAAAAACTTGAGCAAACATCTCAGTCACCATGAAAGTTCCAGGCAAATGAAGTGACTCACTGGTACTAGCTAATGCCCTGAGTCACTGCTTTGGATGGTACAACACCTAATAGGCCTTGTCCATAATGGAGTATATATTAAAAGTATACCCAATAGTAAATGAATCAATAAATAACTTTTAAGTTGACATATATTTTTCTGCTCACAAAGTAGCAAATTAAAAATGAAAATTTGGAGTATAAGGTTTATGCTTAATAAGTAGTTCACACTTTTTTTTAGTTGACTTGTTTACTGATATTAATTAAATTATTAAATCTTTTGTTTTATCCCTTTTATGTGCCAGAGTGAATTAATATACTGATTCATAACCCACTGGACTAAAGGGGCCATTACATATCAAAATTATGGGCTACATAGTGGTTTTAGTGTCTTGTGCTTAAAGATGGCTTTCCTGTCTGGAGTGTTGCCCCTTCCTAGAGGTGCATTGTGGTCACTGGAACACCATACAAGAATTTTTTTTTTCTGTACTTTGCAGGAGAAGATCTTCAGGTTTATAACTCAGCATAAGTATTATGGAAGAGTGGAAACAACAGTTTTACAAAATTGAGTCAAGCTCTCTGTCCCTCATAGCCCAGATCTTGTATCTCTTAGTCCTGATTGAAGTCAGGCTTTTTCTGCTTTTGCTTGTTTGCCTGTATTGTAGTATTATCTAGGCACCCTGTGTGGAAACAAGAATAGGGTAAGAGGTTCTTCTTTCTCTGAAGAACTCACTGTCTAAATGGACAAGACAGATGCAAAGTTCAATGAAAGAACAGATAGTATTGCTATCTTCCATGCTTTCTTTAGGGGCCCAGATCCAAGAATAAGGTGATCATCTCAGCTTCCTTTTTAAAAAAAGTAACATTAGTCCTTAGGCCTCATGCCTGTAGAGCAATGTTTGAAAACACAATCTGTGAAATCTTAAAAACAAGAATGAAAACAAATATACAAAATATATTATTTTGAATAAAACTCTCAGTTTTTTCTTTAAAATCGAGTATAATGATTTTTTGGGCAGCCTGACTCATGGGTCTTTGAATGCTTGTGGTTAGTGTAGCAGAGCACTAGGGTGCTCGCTACTAGCACCAGTAATAAGGACAGCTGCCAATTAATAAGGCAGCACAGGTGAGGGTTGCTAGGGCAACTAATGTTGGTCAGCTGTCTAGAAGTGGGCTGGGCCAGGCCTTTATAAACAGCCCAGGCCAGAGCCTAGCTTGCAGTTCCCCTCTGGCCACTGCAGGAGCAGGAGCTCTGCAGCGGAGAACTGAGCAGCAGAGTTTACGGTGGCAGTTTGGCCACTGCAATGATGCGAGGGGAGGGAGAGAACCCCTGAGAAAGGTATTGGTGAGAGCCAGTGTTGTGCATGGTTTATGTTATAAGCCGGTGGGCGCGGTGTGTGGGGTTTCGGATCCTGGCCCGTGAGGATGGTATTTTGCCCAGTGGGGCAAGCAACCCAGGAAAGAGTCAAGGGGCCAGGCACGGCTGCAGCCACCTGAGCCCCAAGCGCGGGGAACGTGCAAGCGAGACCCCAGAGGGGGGCAATGAGCATGACAGGCGCGGTATAGACCCCAGAGGGGGGCAACGAGCGCGAGAGGCACGGCACAGGCCCCAGAGAGGGCGAGGCTGAGGGCAGCTTTGTTTGGGGCGTGTTGGCCCAGCCCCGGAGCTAAAAGGGGGCAGCAAAGAGCCCCGGAGCTAAAAGGGGGCAGCAAAGAGCCCCGGAGCTAGTGGGGTATCCTGACCCCAGCCCAGCGGGGCAGTATCGGGAGTAAAGTCCGAGTAGGGCGTAAGACCCCAAAGGACGTTCAGGGGGCATAGAAAGAGCAAGACAGGCTCCAGTGGGGCGTGGCCTGGGCGAGGCAAGCCCAGAGGCACCAGATAAGGGGCACTGGTTGTGAGGCTAGCCCGGAGGCGCCAGGCAGGGCGCAGGGAGACAGAAGGACCAGATATCATCCACGAAGAGCTGCGAGGCTTGGGGCGTGCTAAAGGGGAGGTTGGAGGCATGCATCACCCATAAAGCAGGGGTGCACTGGGGCACCCCAATCGGAACGGGGCATAGAGCGGAGTAGTGTCCAAGGCGAGACAAGGCAGCCTCCCTTACTGAACTTAGAACATCAAAGACGTGGCGGGCGAGTTGAGGGTGCTGAATCAGCTAGCTGGACACGGCAGGGGGTGCTAGAGGGATCACGGCTGCCCCTGCACCCACTCTGTGACAGTTAGTAATACTGGATAATAACATTCAAGCAGGGTGAACAGTATTATGGTCTGTAAATGGCAAATTGGTTCTGCAGGTTTTTTTTCTGATTTTTTGTTTTTTGTTGAAATAAATATTCAAACATAGAAAAGAAAGAGAAAACTGAGGGAGGTTGGGCTTCAGGTGAGAAAAGAAGAGGGGTAAAAAAATAGAGCATGGAGGAATAGTGGCCTAAGTCTAAAGGAGGGGAAGGACAGAATTGAAGTAAACAGCCAATCAGCAGAAGGGAAAGAATGGTTGAGCTTCATGAATGAAACCCCTGGTAATTTATCATAAAGGTCTGTTTTTTTACTTTGCTCATGTGGTTTGAGGGAACAGTGAATCTAAATGGATATTTGGACCTCAAATACTGGGAGAAGCTATCACTTGGTGAGTTTTAAGGAAAATATGGCAACTTTTAAGTTCATCATCAAGCTCTTATGGAAGAATGTAGTTTTGAGAGTAACTAATTTTTTTTTGGTTGACAGGCAATTCTGGAGAATTATAAAAATAAATAGTTTTGACTTGAATAAAACATTTCATTGTGCTAAGTTTGAGGTTAAAGGCTTTTAAATTGTTGAGTAGAATTGAATTACATTTTGAAATGAAAAGCTGCACTGATGTGAAAATATTCATATTTCATTCAGAAAATGTTAAAAAAGCATAAATGTATTTGAACATGAATTATTCAATGAAGCCAAGATGGATTCCAAAATGTTTTTCCCTTGCTGAATCAGCATATTCACCAAAATGTTTTGCTGCAAAATACTACCCATTTCTCATTTAAAAATATATATTGAGGGAAGAAAATTGTCTGTGAGGAAAAAATATGAGTGCTAGAAATGAACAAAGATGAAAAGATAAATGAGCTGGGGAAAGATTATAAAATTTTGTTTTAAATACCTGATATAATATGCAAGTGAAACTGTTCTGTGACAAGTAACACAGGATGAAGGGTGTGGCTACAATATGATTCTTGTATTTTCTCAGACTTTATAAGGTTGAAGGAACAGCTGGGAGACTAACTCGCACGGAGATTTAATTTATCTTGTGGTGATTACACTCCTTGGAATTTACTTGGAACTTATTCTCTGCTCTAATGGGAAACTTTTTTTTTTCTTTCGGTAAAAGCAGAAGTTGGCAATTTTGAATATTAAAGAGTAAGTCTGGAATCAGCTGTGTGACCTACTGAAATTTGTGTATTGCATTAGACAGGAATTTCTGTTTTAATATACTCTGGGATGTATGACAGACAGTTTTAGTGATCAGGGTGTTATCTGGTAAGATGGCTCAGCAGAAATCATGTGCAACAGCAGTAACATCTGGTCAGAGACTGTCATAATCTCAAATCAGCAGAAGATAACATAAGCGGAACCAGGTACAAACAAAATGTCTCCAGCCTTGGAATCAGTCCAATCTTCAGGGTCTGGTCTTCAGGCTCTTTGCTGTTTCCAGAGGTATTGCTTATAACCGTGTTGGTCTAAGGACAAAGGCAGACAAGGTTCTTTGGGTAAATGTGATGTCTTTTATTAGATTAACTAAATAGCTGGAAAATTGTTCTTGGCAAGCTTTTGAGTACAAACACCCTTCAGGCAGCAGCCCCCCCCTCCTTCTGTGGCTGCCTCCCGGTGTTGCTGTTACCTGCCCCAAGTGTAGCCCAGCCCAGCCTCCACTGGGAAGAGCCCAGCACCACCCTGGCCCCAGCCTGCAGCAATGGCCTACCCCACCCCATGCGGGTCTGGGAGCACTCCCCCCCCCCATGCCATTATGGGTGCATGCCCCTCCCTCCCCATGGCCCCTGGACAAGATGCTTGTGGCCTGCACCCTGCCCAAGCCCTACTCCCTCCCTCCTTCACCGTGGCGGCCTCAATCTGCTCCCCCATGCCCCTTCCCTCCCCGCAGCCGTTTCCTCACACCATGAGTGACTAGTGCCATCTTAGCTGGGGGGGCATGTCCCCTGCTGTGGCCAGCCTTGTTTACCAGGGGAGGTCCCCCCACGGCCAATCCTGCCAACTGGGGAGGAGTGGGGGAGTCCCTGCAGCCGATCTCACTGCCCGGGAGGGGGTCCCCCATGCCTGATCTCCTTGCAGCCAAACGCTGCTGACATTTGTGGGAGTGGCTGTGTTGATCAGCTGTCACTTGCAGGGTGGGCACTGGTGCTCCTGCCTGGCCCCCCCACCCATAGCCTAAGCAGCGAGTGCGGCCAGTTAGCAGATGCACCAGCGCTCTTAAGGGGTGCATGTGCACTTCCATGCATCCCCTATGCATCGCAACTGCCTCACGCCAGATGTACTGGCCTGATACTAGTCTCCAAGCTGCCCAGCTGCATGTCAGAATCTGATCGATATAGGCTGACATGGCACCTTAAAAATTTGCCATTGGTATTGGCTCAAAAAATCTCTGTTGGTGTACCCCTACTAAGAACAGCTATACTAGGTCAGACCAGAGATGTAACAACCAAAGACTGTGCCAGCAGCAGTAGGAGCCTGGCTGGCTGTTACAGTGATAGCAGTTGCTGTTCTTGTGACCACTTTAAGTGAGTGCCCAGAGCCGGTGCCCCAGTCCCTTGCCCTTTGTTAAGCTGTTGGGTCAGACTAAAGGTCCATTTATACCTACTTAGGAGAAGTGTATCTGAAATTGAGCATAGGTAGGAATGATTCATGCCCTCTTGATTATCAGCAAGCAGGTTTAGGGATACTGAGCCTGAAATTTACAGGCTTGGACGTTGTGTTTTATAACCTCTGGTAGATTTATCTTCCATAAATTAGTCTAGTCCCGTTCTGAATCTGGTTATAATCTTGGCCTTCACAATGTCTCAGAGTAACCAGTTTTACAAAATAATGATGCCTTTTTTGCAAAAAAAAATCTCTGCTTGTTTTAAACTTGCCACCTGATAATTTCATTTGGTGCCTACCAGTTCTTGCATTATGTTACATAGTGAATAATACTTCCCTATTCTTTTTATCCCATTTATGATTTCATAGATTGCTAGCATATCCCCCTTCATTTGTCTCTTTTTCCAAGCTGGAGAATCCTAGCCTTTTCAGTTCCATTCTCTTAATCATCTTTGGACCTTCCCTGTACATTTTCTAATTCTACTAGAAACACTAGAAAAAAATCTTTTTGAAATGGGGTTAACAAAATTGTACAATGTATTCAAGATGTGATGTGTTATTGATTTATATAGTGCTATAATGCCATTTTGTGCTCTGTTTTCAATTCTTTTCCTAATAATTCCTAACATCCTAATTGCTTTTTTGATTGCTGCTGCACATTGAGACAGTGTTTTCAGGGAACTCTTTAGAGTCATTGAATAGCAATGACTCCAAGCTCCCTTTCCTAAATGATAATGACTAATTCAGAGCCTATGATTGTGTACCATGGGTAGAAGGTTATTTTTTCCCATGCACATGATTTTGCATTTGTTTCTGTTGAATTTCACCTGCTACTTTATTATCTAGTCATTCAGTTTTGTGACATCTTTCACTGTTTCATCACTGGATTGGGATTTAAATAGCTAGAATAATTTTGTGTAATTCCAGTTATCTGGACTAATTAGTCTGCAGTCTTTGCTGCCTCAGTATCTACTTCAGGTAAAACATCAAATATTGTCAGAACTTACAGCATTGTTCTTCAGTCTTCAGCTGTTAGCTACCTGTCTTGTACTTTCTTCGAGTACTATGCAGCTGTTTAGGAAAGAGAAGGTGTATTTAACTCCTTGACCTGGAGGACAAGCCAGTGCCTCTGTTGTTTCTTGCACAGGGTTTTTGACTGCTGGTCAATATAAAAAGCTATACAATAGTAAACACTTCCTATCAAAGTTCGAAAGAGGGAAAAAAATACAGAGATTATCGCATTCAAAACTATTAAAAATAAAACTATGCATTCTTTTATAAGGGACAACACTTTTTAAGCAGTTGCGTAGGTATCTGGTGGAACTCATTGCCACAGGAGGTTGTAGAGGCAGGTAATATAGTCAGGTTCTACAAGGGAATAGACAAATTCATAGACAACAGATCTATTAATAGCTATTAAACAGAACAGTTGGAGATGTGTCCTTTAGCATTTCTGAATCAATGATGGTGGGTGCCAGGGAGGGTAATGAATAGGGGATAGATTACTCTGCATCAGTGATTCTCAACCAGGGTGCCTGGATACCCTGGGTTTCCACAGAGTCTTTTGAAGGATGGTGCAAGGTGTGAGATGATGAGCATATAAGTGAAGGCTTAAGCTTGTTTTTGCCTGGCTGATCCCTCATCCCCACTGCCCAGCCCCTCTCCAAGGAGATCAGCACTGTTATATAAACATTCATTTTTAAACTGAATGCCATTCAGTTCACAGAAGTTATGGAGGGGTACCTTGAGTCCAGTGACGGCAAAAAAGGTTGAGAACCGCTGCTCTAAATATATCTTTATCAAGGACTCTCTCCTGCCACTGTTGGAGATGGGGTACTGGGATAGATGGACTGACCCAGTATACAGGGGTGTAGGTTGTGCACCTCCAGAAATGTAATACATCTCATCCAATACACCAAATGCTCTAATGGAAAATACGTAGGAGAGACCAAACAACAACTGTGCACCAGAATGAATGCACATCAAAAATCTATCCAAGACAAGAATACCCAGTTACCTTTGGGGGCACATTTCTCACAAGAAAACCACTCTCTCTCCAATCTCTCAGTCCTGATCCTCATAGGAAACTTAAAAAACACTTCCCAGAAATGAGCCTATGAACTCCACTTTATCAACCTCCTGGATACTAAAAATCATGGACTAAATATAGACATTGGATTTATGACGCATTTATAACCTGCCTGACATCTGACTCCCCAGGTACTTCTCCACTATTCATCCCTCTTCTCTCTTTCCCGCCCCGCCCCCCTCCAGCCTGTCTCTCACCCACTGACTCCTCTGTCTACATTTTCACTGACTGCCTGTCTTGTATGCATACCAGACCAGCCTCTGGCTTCTTTACTTTTCATTCTATCCAGGAAAAGCACACATCAACTGCTGATTACTTCCTTAGCCCGATGAAGGGTTTTTTGAACCTGAAAGCTTGCTTAAAAATTATTTTCGAAATATTTAAGTTGGTCTAATAAAAGATATCAGATTCACCCAAAGAATCTTGTCTGCCCTGACCCAGTATGACACTTGTTATGTTTTTATCTTGTTATATATGAATAGCTTCTACTAGCATTATGCTTGAGAGAGTCTGGAGAAGAGCCACGCGCATGATCAGAGGTCAGGAAAGCAGACTTTACAATGACAGGCTGAGAGACATGGGGCTCTTTAGCCTGGAAAAGCACAGGCTCAGGGGTGATCTGATGGTCACCTATAAGTTTATCGGGGTAACCACCAGTATCTGGGGGAACGTTTGTTCACCAGAGCACCCCAAGGGTTGACGAGGTTGAATGGTCATAAACTACTACAAAACCATTTCAGGCTGGACACAAGGAAGAATTTCTTTACTGTCTGAGCCCCCAAGGTCTGGAACAGCCTGCCATCGGAGGTGGTTCAAGCACCTACACTGAGCACCTTCAAGAGCAAATTGGATGCTTATCTTGCTGGGATCCTATGACCCCAGCTGACTTCCTGCCCTTTGGGCAGAGGGCTGAACTCGATGATCTTCCAAGGTCCCTTCCAGCCCTAATATCTATGAAACCTATGAAATTCATATTGTGTACTTCACTTCATGAAGGTATCTCAAGGTAGAAACATGTAAGGGGAAAATCCACATTGGCTTCTTGACACTTCCATTTATGATTTTAAATGCCCAAAAGAATAATTCCTGATTTGGTTCCCCTGTCGAAGGTGGGGTGGGGATGGAGGGAGTTAGATGTTTCCTAAGAATGAACCAGGAAACCCATATGCTGAGCATGGAAGCGACTGAAGCTCGGCAATAGGTGATAGGAACGTGTCTAAACTTTTGCCTCTCTCTGGATCATGAACCTTTGAATCGCACGTGCACATAAGGCTTCTCTGTCTCCTCAAGATACAGAGCACCCAGAGGATAGCTACCTAATGTTGTTGCCTAATATCTCTCCCAACTATAGAGTTGGTCCAAAAGATATCACCTAAATAAACAGCTTCCTGTCCAATGTGTGAGCATTTGTTTGGGAAGTGAAAGACCTGGATTGTAGGTCTCCTTCAGTTCTAAGAGGATTAGTGTTTCACAGAGGAGTACTCTAACCACAAAACTATAGTATATTTTGGGGAAGAAGCACCTTCCAACTCTCCTTTTGAAGATGGCTTAGCTGCAGCTAGGAGTGCAAGAGTCATAAGTTCAAAGGAAAGTAACCAAAGAGGAGTTTGATCTTGTAACTCAGTGAATAGAGCTTGAGCTTGTGATGGATGAGCTCTAGGTTCCAGGGGTTTCTACAAAACTCCTTTAACTACATTGTTAATTTGGTCTCCATGTAACACATATTGATATAGTCAATTAAAGGTAAAGTAAAAACCCCTCATATTTTTAATAGTTTATACTAGTTTTCAAGGTGCCTGAAAATCAGAACAGTTGTAGAACCTTTATGTTATGTATGCAGTAACCATGACAATTCAGTCCAAAACATTCAGTGTAGCTGAGGAACACAAATCTTACTGTTTTAATCTTTTGCTAGATGTAATTAAAACAAATAGTTCTATTTCCTATGAGTCCTAATGAAATAGTCATTATAAATCAAACATTGGGAGTTTCTCTGTCAAGCATGAATGTCTCTGAACAATGTATATTTGGTACATATTGAACATCTCACATAAGTCTCCTTAAATAATCAGGGAAACATCTGTCACTGGAGTCCCATTGTTATTAAGCTTGAAGCAGCTGTTGTCACTGAACTTACACCCAAACTTATAATGGAATCCTTGACATCAGAAACTATTCTATAATTTTGCAAGGACTGTAAATTGTGTGCTTCTTCTGATTCTATGAGAGCCACAAATTGGTTGAAGCTCTGAAAGACAGAATTCCTCCCTGTGACTAGGAACAGATGTTGCATTTGTCCTGGCATAAGTAGTGTATGCATTTGTCCCAGAACAGAAAAGTCTTGAGATCGGTGCGTACATTTATCATCCTTCCAGTCAGAATTTAGTGAGCAGCTGAATGCACTGTCACTCTTCTACGATTGATTCAATGATGCAGTCCCAAGACATGTTCAGATGCACTTTATGATGTATCAGTGTGGGAGAGGGGTCTCCCATATCCCTCCCACCCTCCCTTGCATCGCAAGACAGATGGTTAGCTCTTATCCTGTGAACCTTTTAAAGATTTGTCCTGATAATAACAAACATGGACATCTGAACAATTGTACTTTGTCCTGGTATAAAATGTTTTCTTGCAGGAGAAATGTGACATTTGTTTGTAGCTTGTATGTTCTGTTAATATTATACAAAACTTGAATCTGTCTTTGGAGATTTTAGTGGGAGAAAGGGTTTTTTTTTCATGTTTATTAATAGCTAGATATTATACAAATTACAGTTATTTTTAGAGCTATTACAAAATACTGCTTAGAATTTCACTGAAATTGTGGTGACCACTTTGGAAACAGGTGACACTGACTGACTAAATTATCACTTGCCAGGCTTTGATTTGCATCTGATCTTAAAGCCACGTCAAGTAGGATTAGTATTTGGATAGGAGACTTCTAAGGAGCATAAAGTGAAGTTGTTGATGAAGTACTTGCACCCCACAAACCACACACACAGGCACTGCTCCCCCTCCCCCCCAAGTATTGCCTGCATTGACTGCAGGAGAGGACAATGTGTTCCAAAGTCACACAACCCCCCAACATACTGTATGCCCCCCACACAACCCCCCACACCCTACCATACACACACATACATGTACACACACACTCACCATCATCCCCCACCATACACACATACGCATCCTCCACCACACACACCCCAGCTATCCCCCACACACAATATAAAAGACTAAGATTTTATTTTTGAATTATTATGCAATCACCTCTATATACAGTACAGAAACACAAATCATGACAAAAATATTTTTTGTAATAGATTTAAAATGCGTTACACTAAAAGTCAAACACCTACTATATGATTTTTTTTTTCCTGATTCCAAGATGGCAACTTCCCCCCTCACAGAGTATTTCCGGGGGGCAAGGGGAGGGGCTTCTGGTGGCAAAGATCAGGGGTTAGGGGTGGGATTTCCAGCTCCAAGATGCCAGTCGGGGTGGGGTAACTCATGCAGCCCTTGACAGTTCACCAAACCCTATTAAGCAGCCATCCACCTAAAATAATTGTCCACCCTTGGACTAAGTTCACATTTAGCAAATAAGCAGATGACATCAAATTGGTTGGTGTTGCAGACACTATAGGATTCAGAATGACCTTGATAAACTTGAGGAAATGTTCACAGTCAACCAGATGAGAGTCAGAAGAACTCCACTGGGGACTAACAATTGCAAGCACGAATACAGACTGGAGAATGACTGGCTAGACTGCAGCAGTACAGAGAAGAACATGGGGGTTACAGTGGGCCATAAGCTAAATATGAGCCAACATTGTGCACTTGTTGCAAAAAAAGCCAACAGCTTACTGGGTTGTATTAACAGAAGTGCCTCCTGTAAATCCAAGGAAGTTATTCTTCTACTTTGTGTGTCACAAAGACCTCACCTGAAGTACTGTGTACAATTTTGAGCCCTACACTCAAGAAAGATGTGAACAAGTTGGAAAGAGTCCAGCAGAGTGACAAAAAGAATTAAAGGCCTGGTATATTTCACTTTTGAGGAAAGGCTTTAAGAGCTAGGGTATTTAGTCTGGAGAAGACCAGCCTAAAGGGGCAGTTTGATGCAGTCTTGAAGTACGTTCAGAATGATTAGAAAGAGAATGGACATAGCCTTTTCTGTGTGGCTATAGGGGACAGGACTAACAGCAATGGCTTCGTACTACAGGAGAGGGAGTTTAGGTTAGAGATTAATGTCGGGGTATGGCCTTGACTGCCTCCCTGTGTCGGGGCTGCTTACCAGTTGCCAAGTATCGGCTCACCTGGGGTTGGGCATTTTACACGTGCTTGCCTCACCTGCCACGACTTTGATGTTAATTGAGTTGGTTCGGATGGTCCGGCACATGTCGTCCAAATATGAGACTCCTCAGCGTCCCGTGGGTCCTGCGTTGATGAGGGCTCCACCACCCTTATGCTCTTGCCATTCCACCGGGTGGTGGCTGCCAATCTGGCCCAGCCACGTGTCCGTGGATCACCTAGATAGTTCATAAAAGAAAATGTAAGGTCAACACAAAATGCTAAGGCCAGGGGTTCCCTGGATCGGGCGACTGCTTCAGTCTTCTGCAGACGACCGCCGATATTCCTCTGTATGCCGTGGGATCTAAACCCCCTCTCCAGCTCTTGCCGAGCTCTTTGGGAGGATTTGTCTGACTCCTCAGTTCTAAATAAGGCTCCATGTGGCCGCTCCGCCCCTATTACTGGAGCTACGGTGCCCACAGTCAAGGAGTACCCTTATATTAGAGTTTATAAGGTACTCGGCTCCTGCTGAGTCCCAGCCGCTCCCGGCCAGTCAAAACAACAGTCCGAGGCCCTGCTGGGCCAGCCGCCTGGGTTTAAAAGCCCCACTGGGGCTTACCCCTTCCCCAAAGGCTCCTACCGCATTTGAGAGCCGCTCACAGCCATTGCAACGTGCTCCGGCCGGCTTCCACTCCGCCGCTGCCTTCTTCCGGTTCCGCGTCCACCAGTCCTGCCAGCCCCTGCTTCTCTTTTATGTCGGTCCCGGGAATACCGGCCCCTCCCTTTCCCACACACCTAGAAAAGGTGAGTTCCTGCCCCGCATCTTGGGCTTGTGTGAGCGTGCCTAGCGAGCTTCCGCTTGGGTGTGGAGCCCCGGAGCCTACCGGCTCCTTCTCTCCCTCACAATTAGGAAGGACTTTCTGACTATGAAGGTGGTCAAGCACTTTAAAAGCGTACCTAGAGAAGTTGTGGAATCTCCATCTTTGGAAATTTTCAAGAGCAGGTTAAACAGACATTTGGCTAGGGTGTTTTAGTCAGGGATGATTCTGCCTTAAGTAGAGGACTGGACTAGATGACATCATGAGATCCCTTCCAGCCCTACTTTCTTGTGATCCTACGATAACATTTGTTTTGTTTTGGATTTTCTCTCTCAGTCATTTATTTTATTTTTTAAAGAATCAGTCTAATATAAAACAAAATTTTGTTAATGGATTTATAGAGAGAATAATTTATGTGTGAGAGGGAGGATTTCATTGTTACAAGCAAATCGATTTAAGCTTATAAACTTAATATAAGCGAACAATAACTTTTATGACCCCTTGCACAACAGGTTCCTCCCAGTAGGTTTTGAAATACAGTATTTGTTTTCATAGTAGCTAAGGTTTCTTCCCGTTCTGAACTGGAGTATCTTTTAGTTCTCCAGCAAAGAGCTGTTTTTCCTTTTGGGAGCTGTATGACAAAAGTGTTATGTTCTCTGTTGACGAGAGCTGTCTCATAATGTAGGGGAAAGATTTATGTCTTTCGAGCCTGTATTGTAATTGCACAATTCTACTATTGTACTATTTTTTGGGTTTCAGAGAATGCTGCCCTGGAGCATTCTTCTGTGTGACTGACTTCCATATCAGAAGCATCTTCCGTAAACTAAAGTTTTATCTAGACGAAAACGGGCTTCTGGCTGCTGGCCTGAAGATAGTTATTAGACTCCGCAGGCTGTGCAACTGATTGGATCGCTACTTGCCTCTTAGGAGCAGCTGCATAATTCTCATTCAGTCATTACCAAGATATCCATGATTGTTGTCTGTTCAGGGGAACTAACTGAGTTTGCAGTTTTGGAACTGAAATTAGGGATACAGTATTTAATCCTGAACACAGGGTTTGTTTCTCAGAAAATTAACAGTGTATCAGGCACAGAAATTTTCCATGGATTATGGCCCCATTCTCTTAAGCTTCTGGAGGTAGCAATAATGTAGGTCCTAATCAGACTTCCATTAATGTTTAAACAGCTAACTAGCAATAGGACAGTAACATACTAACACAGATACACTAGTGACTAGATACTATGGTTCTGGAAGTATCAGAAGGCAACTAAACAGATAGAAATAATGTTTTAAAAAGAAGGAACATATATCTGCTGGGTAAAATTAGAATAGAAAAATATGTATGTGTGTGTGTGTAAAATGATTGTTATTTTTTTTTTAAAAGTCAAGATTTGAGTGCAGCTGCCAGGAAATCAATGTATTTTTAAAAATGTAAACCCACTAATCACATGGCAGTACATTACCTATCAGAATATAATTAATTCTGGGCCTTTCTGCAACTTTATAATAAACAAGTTCGATGCAGGAAATATCCATTGAGTTTAGGGGTAAGGTGTCCTTCCTTGTGTAATGGAGCACAGGTGTATATTAGGGCTGTGCAAAGCTTCGGTTGCTGATTTGATTCGGTGGAGATTCGGCCCAATTTGGTGGCTGAATCTCCAAATCGAATCAAGAGACCCTTCAATCTCTCCAAATCGACTCAGAACCCTCCAAATCGATTCAGAGAGATTTGGAAATATTCAACAATTTGGACAGATACCACTTTAAATGTTTTTTCTACATGCTTTAAGGTACCAGGCAGCTCGTGAATGCTGAGGTGGTGGGGCGAATGCAGTGTCCCACAGGAGCGGGGGGGGGGAATCCCAGCACGCTTGGCAGAAGAACCAGAAGTGGACCAGAAGCGGACCAGAAGCACTTCTGGGTCTACTGGAGAGCGCGCTGAGGACTCCCC
>NW_017728909.1:54519695-54523490 GCF_001723895.1 Crocodylus porosus
CAAGGTGTTATTAATGGGCTTGTGGTGACACTGGTGTTTATTGTGACTTGTGGTGACACTGGTCTTTATTGTGACTCCAGGTATTCATTTGTACATAGCAACAGCCATTTTGTTGGCTCACAGGCCAAACTGTTTAGGGAACCCCTGGACAAATGCCTTTAGGTCAGGGAGATGCATCCATCTCCTACCTTGGTGCACACAGACTTTCATAAGAGATGAAGCAGGTTCAACAGTTCTTATTTCCTCTGGCCAGAAGGCACTACAGCAGAATTTATGGACTGTGTGTATGCCATTGTTTCAAGTGGTTCAGGTTCTGTGGCCCATCCAGTGCAGTCGACTTCATCTCTGGTTGTCTTTGTTCTGTCTTGCCACTGCATATTAGTGAGCAAAGTCAAGAGAGTGAGGACTCACTCCATGCAAATCATTGTCCCTCTTTAATTCATATGCAGATGCATTCTATCTGGTCTCATCTTGTATCTTCTCCAGCCTGTAGCCAAGTAGCATATAGTTGCAAATCTGCACACAGGAGCTTCAGGATAGCTTCTTGCTGAACCAAAGCAGCAAGTGGATTTAAGCACCTCTTGGGTGTGACAGCAATTCTGTTTTTATGATTGCACTGCTCATCTCAGTAGTTAAGGAAGGGACTGGAAAAAAATTACTACTTCACACCTGTTTTGGTCAGTCTGCTGCAGCTGGCAGCTGAACATTATTCCATTATAAAGATCAAAATATTAAGAAAATCAAATGTCTTTGTTTGATGACAGCAATCAGAGGCATATAAACATTTATGGCCAAGGATATATCTGACTAACCAGAATAAAGAACTGCACTGGAAGGTACAAACTTTCGGAATCTTGCTATTGGTGACTGCAAGCAAAATTATTTTGAGGAATCATACACAACCACTTCAAATGCCATAAAGATGAGAAATTTT
Organism: Crocodylus porosus; assembly: GCF_001723895.1. Taxonomy (NCBI): domain Eukaryota; kingdom Metazoa; phylum Chordata; order Crocodylia; family Crocodylidae; genus Crocodylus; species Crocodylus porosus. Next base: position 54,520,630 of record NW_017728909.1, read on the forward strand.
GTTTGACAGCCAGTATAGTACTGGAGGAGGGAGACAAACAAGGGATATAATCTTTGCTGCATGGCAGATAAAGGAGAACTGTAGCGAACAGAATACTCATCTTACAGAAGTATTTGACATACTGGATACAAAAGGCTAGGGAAATTTGAGTCTAAGATTTGTTGCCCATTATAACAATTAGATCATTTCATGATGGGATGGGAAAAATGATGGAAGATATTTTCTATCAATTTCTCATGGCAAATTGAGTAAAAAAAGGCATTAACAGTCTTTAATGTCATGTTTTCTGCGATGCACTCTGTGTTGTATTCTGTGATCTTCACATGTTCATTCAGATTACTGTCTGGACTGACGGAAAGCTGTTAATTGTAAATGGTTTGAAAGAAAACAAGCATGCTTGAGACACTTCTTTTAGCTTAGTTGTCCAATATTATGAAGATGTACAAGTTGTCTGGAATCACTTTGCAGCTCATGGACCATTTTTCTTGGTCTCTGGATCTCTCAAGTTTTTGCCACACCAGCTGTTACCGTGATTCTTCAAGATTAACAGAATCTGTGTATGCAGTACCTGACTTCCAAATTCGCTAATAAGGAGTGTGGACAAGTTGTGAAGAGACTAAGAGATGTGGTTAAGGTTCTTCCTCCTCTTCCACCATTAGGCATGGGAGCAGGCTTAGAGACTGTTACTTCCAATGTATCTTGGTGCATGCCCAGTCAGAGCAGAATCTCTGTACACAGCATATCTCAGAGCCATAGTCATGGTAGGGTAAATATCCATTCTATGTTACCCTTTATTGAGCTTTTTTATGTTCTTTTTTTTAATGTATTTATCGTATTTAACCCCCTTCTAATGTTCTTAAACTTCTATGCTTTAATTTTACTTTAATTGAATGTATTGTGTTTTGTGTTATGAGAAGCAAAATTGAAGCTATTTACAATCCTTTTACCATTTATGATTTCTTATAACCTCTGTTCAGTCACCCTTTACTTATCTCCTTTACGGAGTCTTGAACTTTTTATGGATGCTCTGTGATTCCTCCAGATTGTTACCCTTTTCTGAATGCTTCCCACTTCTGCTTAGTCTTTTTTGAATTGCACTGACTAGGAGCGAACATGTGTGTTGTGGGTGAGAGAGCACTATCTATTTATAAAGTTTTCTGAATAAAGTTAGTGGAGAGTCCTGTATTCAAAGACTATCAAAGATCTTATTAAACCAACAAATATGGTGAGAGTCAATTCCAGGCTTAGCAGACATTTCCCATTTAATAAAAAGAACTAGTGAAAAAATAGGAATCATTGTTTATGGCCAAGCACTATGGTAGTTCAAAGCTCAGGTGTGGAGGCTGAAGGGATTCCTCAACCATAAACAAAAGCAGTAGGATATTGGTTGCATGATGTTTATTTTGGAGACAGAGAAAGCCACAAGAAAGAATTGTCAGTGTTACCATTAAAGATGTAGAGGACCAGGGTTTCTTGAGCATCGAACTTCAGGAATAGCAGACTTGGCAAGGGGTCTCTTCTGTTTCTATATTTAGGAAAATAAGATTTTGTATGCATTTTTTTCTAAATAAATGAAATTACACCAAAAATGTGTGTCTGATTTTTCATCCTAGCATCCCACAAAGGACATGAGCATAAAAGCATAATATTTTCAGTATGATTTTCTATTGTATTACTTAATCACAAAGGTGCTAGCATGTTAAAAGTAGTTAATAGTAGACTTGGGAGGCACCATTTTCCCTTAAAGGTGATAAAGGTGTTCCTTTCCACCTTGGTTACATCATAAAGCCTGGCTTTCTCAGCTGGACAGCTAGTTCTGAGGTGGCTTCACTCTATGATGGTATAATATATCTATGAATAATTCTCTGTCTTTGCCCCTCGAGTTCAAGACCTCTTGGTTCTTTGGGAAATAACCAGTAGCTAATTCATTCTGTTGTCTAACTGAGAAATTTTCAAGACAAAATAAAAAAAACCATCATCAGATGTAGGCAAATTGACAAGTAGGAACCTTAGCTACTTAGATAACGTGCTTATTTATTTTTATAATGATTCATTTTTCCTATATAACTTATATGATAATTAATTAGCCTAGGCACTAAATTGATTTGTCTACCCCTTACTGTGATGATAACTTAAATACGTATTTTTTCAGTTATTAAACCTGGAATATATTTTACTGGACAAAAGTGTAAAGAGAGATTTTGCACAAATTATCTAGAAACTTCTTAATAAATTGCAGTTCCATAGTTTCATGAAGCAGGTTAATAAAGCTCTTTAAATAACAACAGTTTATGGAATTCTGATTATGAGAAGGGAAAATATTCACATTTCCTTTATTTTCTTGCCAAGGCTTTTTAAAACGATGATTCTTTAAACACTCTTATAATACCAACGTCAGAAAATAATTTCATTATGTGGAAAAGGTAATGTTTTGTTTGTGTTGCTAGCAACCAATTTTTGTTCTAATTTTTTTTTTATCTGCTAACTATATTTCTTTTGCAGATAAGAACTTAAGACAGCAGCAAAATTGTTTTCAGTTAAACCAAATCTAGGTTTATTAGCCTCCAGAGAAACTTCCTTTTCACAGAACCCATAACTGTACCTTTTTTTGCAGAACTTTTCTGATTAAATCAGTTCACTTCTGGCAATCCTCTAATATGTCAGCTTGATAGGATCGTCCTGTATGAATTTTTTTTTCTTCATAGTTTTCATAGTTTCATAATAGGGTCGGAAGGGACTTGAGCAGATCATCAAGTCCAACCCCCTGACGTGGCAGGAAAGTACTGGGGTAAAACGACCCCAGCGAGGTGTTTGTCTAGCCTTGTCTTAAAGACCCCCAGGGTAGGAGCCAGCACCACTTC
>NW_017728909.1:54524206-54542031 GCF_001723895.1 Crocodylus porosus
CTCTGGGTGCGGCTCTCCAACCAGTTGGTGACCCATTTGACTGTGTAAGTGTCGACACCACAGTCCCCCAGTTTTTTAATTAGAACGGGATGAGAGACTGTGTCGAAGGCATTCCGAAAGTCCAGAAAGACTATATTCGCTGTTACCTCTGTGTCTAAGGATTTGGTGACCTGGTCGTAGAAGGCCACCGGGTTGGTCTGACAGGACCTGCCTCTGCTGAACCCGTGTTGGTTGCCCCTAAGCATAATCTCCCCTGCTGGCCCCTCGTGGACATGTGCCAGAAGAATTCTCTCAAAAAGCTTGTCCAGGATCGAGGTAAGACTAACTGGCTTATAGTTTCCCGGGTCTTCCTTCCTCCCTTTTTTGAAGATGGGAACCACACTGGCCCTCTTCCAGTCCTCTGACACCACACGAGAGCACCACAAGTGCTTGTAAAGCCATGCCAGGGGTCCCACAATGACCTCAGCCAATTCTCTCAGCACTCTGGGGTGGAGATCGTCCGGACCAGTGTATTTAGATACATCCAGTCCCTCCAGAAATTCCCTAACTAGATCCTCACTGACCCTTGGCCTAGGTGCACCTCCCCTGGGGCTGAGGGAGGCCCAGTGAGGGGGTGATACAGTCCTTGCTCAGGAAAATGGAGGCAAAGAAGTCGCTAAATAGGTGATCTTATATAGAGATAGATTGTATGTGTGTTTGAATTCAAATTTACAAATACGTGTGGCTATACATAGAAAAAAATAATCTTCAATGGAAATAGAATGTAAATAATGGGTATCCTGTGAATGTAACATCTATTTCTTGTATTATTTTAATTAATTTAAATCTCCTGATGAAAAGATATATATATATATATATCTGTTAGTTTCTATGCAGAATACAACCCAATTTATACCAGGGACCTTTATTCAATAGTATTTGCATATACTTAATTTAATTTTTGATCTTGGAATTTCTACAAGTGGCAGCAAAATGTATACTTTTCATAAAGAAATTGACATTTCATCTTTTTTACATTATACTTATCCACCAAAGTCCCTGAAACTGCTTCCTTGCTTCAGAACTTCAGTCCCACATACTTCTTTTTAGATTGTTAGTCTTTGCCTCCTTCTGTGGATTATATTTTATAAAAGAGTATCCTATACACCTTCTCTTCTGCTGTTCATAAGTGTCTGAACCACTTCCTCTTATTCAGAATAGAATAAATCTTGTTGGTAGTTGTACTTACTAATATTTTTATATTCAGACAAAAGGTGTAATTCATTTTTAGTTTCTGTTACTGTAATTTATGATACCTATATGCAAGAAAGAGAAAAGGCATATCTTGGATCAAAAGCTGGTGTATCACTGACCGGGGTTTGAAATATTGGTATAGGGAAGGTTGTCAGAATTATAGTGCATGAACCAGATGTGGCTTTCAGAGCCCCATCATCCAGCCCCCAGTTCTGCCTCTGGGTTTAAGAGCTGACCCATAGGCCACACATAGTGCACACCAGACTGGCTCTGCACAGGGCCTGGGACGTGTGCTGCATGCAGCACCCACTCCAGCCAGCCCAGGACTGTACCGCACACAGGTCCTACTCTGACAGGTCGGAACTGCATGGCACTTAGCAGCCACTCCAGTCAGTCAAGACTACGCTGCATGCAACACCTGTTGTGGCTTGCCTGAGATGGTGTTACACATAGTATAGTGGTTGCTCCAATTGGTCTGGGACTGCATTACATGTGGTGCCTGGGCTACGACCTGCAGTGAAAACAGCACCCACTCCAGCTGGTCCAGGGCAGGCACTGAATCTGGCATTACTGGGAAGAGGGGGCCTGATGAACCTGATCTGGCATGTGAACCAGATGAGTTTGAAACCGCTGGTATAGGGTTCCCCAGCCAGCGGATCATTGTGTGCTCGAGGCCTTAGTTGGCCAGTTTTGCCAGGAGGTGATCATGGGATACCAGAGGGAAGGCTTTTTTGATGTCAAAATGTATTACATCAATCTCCTCTCCCTTGTCTAGGTGATAGGCTACCTGGTCATAAAAGAAAATAAGATTGGTCAAACAAGACCTACCCGCAACAAACCCATGCTGGCTATCCCTCAGGATGTTACCATCGGCAAGTCTGTTAAGAATGGCCTCTTTCTTAATCTTTTCTAAGACCTTCCCCAGGATAGAGGTCAGGCTCATGGGCCTGTAATTTGCCAGATCCACTTTCCTCCCTTTCTTGAATATAGGCACCACATTGGCCTTCTTCCAATCTTTGGGCACTTCACCAGGGCACCAGGAGTTCTCAAAGATCCATGCAAGGGGCTGGGCTATGATGCTAGACAGCTCCTTGAGTACCCTGGGGTGCAGACTGTCAGGGCCAGCCGATTTGAAGGTGTCCAGCCTCTCAAGGTGTTCCTTCACAAGGTCAGCATTGATGGAAGGCAAGGAATCTCCCTCACCTGGGCCTCCATGTCCCGTAACGGGCAGGGGCATCCCATGGGACTAGTGAAGGACCAACACAAAGTACCCATTTAGTAGGTAGACTTTTTCCTAGGCGTTGATTGTCAGTTGTCCCGTCTGGTTTGGCAGGTCCATTGTTGCCCTTGCTTTTCCTCCGGCTCCCCACATATCTAAAAAAGGACTTTTTATTATTCTTGATACCAGTAGCCAGTTGGAGTTCCATTGCAGCCTTGGCTTTTCTGGTTTGCTCCCTGCAAGTCAAGACCAGTGCAGAATATTCCTCCTTGGAGGTGGATCCCATCCTCCATCCTTTGCAGGTCTTTCTTTTTAGATGCAGGAAATCCACTAGCTCCTTGCTGAGCCAAGGGGGCTGTTGAGCCCTTTTGTTGCCTTTCCCCCGGGATGGAATAGCCTTAGCTTGTGCATCAAGGATCACTCCCTTGAGAAGCAACCACTGTTCGTGAACTCCCCTCCACTTCAGGTCATGGTCCCTTAGGGCCTCACTGACAAGCCTCCTGAGTTTGTCAAAATCAGCTATCCTGAAGTTGACGACTTGTGCATTGCTGACTGACTTGCCAGCTTTACGGTGGATGGTGAATGTGATCAGCTTCTGGTCACTGTCACTCAGCTTCCCTTCGATCATTAGGTCACTGATTAGGTCGTCCCTGGTTGCCAGTACCAGGTCAAGCAGTGCTTTCTCTCTTGTTGGCCCGTAGACTTCTTGCATCAGATAGAGTTCATCCGTGCATGAGAGGAAGCTTTGCGACTGTTCAGATTTGGCTGAGCAATCTTCCCACAAGATGTCTGTGTAGTTGAAGTATCCCATGACAACCATGGACCGGGAGCATGCAGCTTCAGCCAATTCCCTGGCAAACTCCTGGTCAAGCTCTTGGCTCAGGGGGCACTATGGTGGGAGTCTACTACAGACCTCCCACCCAAAGTCGTGTTCCCCATGGATTTTAACCCAGAGGGTCTCCAGTCGTCCACCCTGGTTGCCAATATCTGCTTGCAGGGATGCGTAGCTCTCCTTGAGACCTACATGCCTGCCCCTTTTGTCCGCTCAGTCTCTCCTGTACAGGGTATAACCGTCTATACCCATGGTCCAGTCATGGGTGGAGTCCCACCAGGTCTCCATTATCCCTATGACATCATAATTATTTGTGTTAAGCAGGAGGACAAGTTCCTCCTGTTTATTCCCCAAGCTCCTGGCATTTGTGTACAGGCAGGCAAGTGTTCTCTTGGCGGCCCTAGCCTTGCCTACAGATTGTTCCAGGGTTGGGGCAAGGGTGGGCTCCTTTAGGTGCGTTGGCCTGCTGGCTTTGCAAGGGTTGCTCAGTGGGCCAGCAGTGGTGGTAGTCCCCCCAACCACTGGCAGGCTTAGTTTAAAGTCTGGTAGAGCAGGTCAGCCAGTCTGGCTGACAAGAGCCTTCTCCCCAGTGGAGAGTGGTGGAGGCTGTCCCTTTGTAGCAGCTCTCTGCCTTTCTTGCCAAAGAGCGGACTGTGATCATGGAAGCCAAAGCCTTCCCTATGACACCACCGCCGCAGTCTTTGGTTTACTACCTGGATCCTCCTCTCCCTCCTCAGCCCGTAGCCTGAGACTGGGAGGATCAAAGAAAACACCACCTTTGCCCCCCAGAACCTTTAGCCCTGCTCCCAATTGGGAAATTGCTGATTGATTCATTAGAAACATTTTGTTTGTTTGTTTGTTTAAAAGTAAGTTTTACTGTTAAAACAGGCGTAGAGAATGCCATTAAACCCACATCTTGGTACCATATGTACTATCACTACATATAATATGTCCTTTGGATGAAAAGAGACAGTACTTGCTATTCTGCTTCAACTAAATGTTTTTTAATTAGGTGACATTCAAAAATGAAAAGTTTCTGAAATGTTGCGTTATAATGTTTGCATCTCTTTTACTGTACAGTGCATACAGTTACTCAAAGGACAGAATTCCAGGCAGCACATTTAGGATGGGTAGTGAATGATTATAAGGTATAAAGATAAAAAGAAAGTTTAGGAGTTCAGCATTTTGTACTGTTAAGTCTTCACAGTTGGACACTTTAAAATATTTATTTTACACACATGGCTTTTGAAATATGAATCCTCAACAGGCATGTAGCTGATTTTTTTCTCTTGGGCTAAGATTTTTAAAAAGGTAGCAGACAAAACAAAGAATCATATATTAAGGTACCTGTCTGGTCATTCTGAAAAGTACAGGAAACATCTCCCTCCCAGTGTACCTTGGATCCTTACCTTTTAGGACTCCAAATCATGTAACTGTATTTGGATCTTGAATAAGCTTCCTTTGACTAGACTTTCCTGTGTGTCTATGTGCATAGATTAACTGGAACCTAAAGCAAGTTCTTATTAAAATTGTACAGAATTATCAAGTATGGAAATAATCTAACTAAAATAGAATGAATATTTTATTTTTATTGTACTGCAAGTCGTATTGTTTTATGATTGTTCTCCATCTATAAATACTAAATAAATTATTTGTATCTGTAATTATTAAAATGAACTGAAACATTTAAGTCCTCCAGTATTTCTATGTGGTGCCAGATTGATACCATCTGGAGACCTGAAATTTTCAGTTTGTCCATGCAGTAGCCATAAATGTACCACACTTTTGAGTTGGAGGAGCCATTCTGGGGGTGAACGTAGTTAGTACGTTTATATTAAGGCCAGAAATCCATTATGATTATGTAGTTAATCTGAATTCATGGGCCACAGAATTGCTTACAATAATTCCTGCATCAACCCCATAATCTATGGTTGGACTAGAACAGTGGTGGCCAATCTTTTTGGCAGACATGCCAGTTCATTCCTGCCTTCCTTGCCATCCCCAAGTGCCACTTTTATCCCTGTCCCCTCCCTCTGCCTGACATGTACACAGTAGAGTTTGCTTCTGGGGTACCAGACTGTAGGTAGGGTAGGATCTCAAGCCTCTGGCTGTACAGAGCAGGGTGCAGGGTGGGGGACAGGTTGTTTCTGCAAGAAAGATGTCAACTCCAAGAGCTAGGTTAACTCTGGCCTGCCATGGTGAGCAAGGATCCAAAACCCTGAATTTGACATTGGCAGCACAGCCAGGAAAGGGTTAACTTCACTCCTAGTGATAATACGTGACACCTCCTCTCATAGCAGTGCCTCCCACCACCTCTCCCCTCCATTCTGCTGTCTCCCTTTACTGAGTGCCCAGGCCTTGCATGCCATACCCAACAACTGCCTATGCTATGTGCAGCATACTGGTCACCCCTGCACTAGAACTCATCTTCAAGAAAAACATCCTGTCTAAAATCTGTTTCATTTTAGCAGTTATTCAAACAAGCAAGTTCTACAAAAGTTGTAATTATTGCTAGTAATGTTAGCTTAGTCTTTTTTTTTCCATGTACAAACTTCTTTTGAGGGACATGCTTCAGGATTATTCATAGATCAGTAGGAACATAGGCCTGGAAGGGGTCTCCTGGGTCATCAAGTCCAGTCCCCAGCAATTATAGGCTTTTATTTAGCTAAGGAATCCCTGTTTTACCTAAGGAATTGCCACGTTAAGCCCTCGTGCATATATGCAAAGTTAAAACCCAGAAACACCAAAAACATTCTGTATCATGTCATGGGGAAAAGCAGGGGAGAGTATGGCACTGCTGATGCTTTGACATAGCAGTGACAGGGAAATCTATCTAGGAAAAGGACCATGCCCCTTGCTGCAGAAGATGATAAAGTCCTTCATAGTCCATGCCAAGCTGATATAGAAGAAAAATACCTTTCATGACCTCAAAATCTGGCAATTGGTATGACCCTGAGTCTAAGAGCAAGACCCTTTAGCCAAGAACCTCTGAATTTTTCAAGTACTGACAGGAACAAATCTCCCTAGACTTAGCTGTAGTCAGTCTCCCACTGCTTCAGAGGAAGGTGACCCCGCAGACATCTTCCATTGGACCATGGCTGCCCATAGTTTAACATTGTACATGATTGGCTCTATTGAGTCAATTTTAATCAACAACTTTCTGTCCTTGAAGTGGCAGGACAATGATACCGCCCTCATCCCTGTGCTTTATGTGTGGCAAGATAAAGGGTGTTTTTGATCTTTTAGCCATGATGTCTTGTAGTTATGTTTGAAGTTTTTTTTCCTGACATTTAAGAACAGGTTAGTCAAACGTTTGTCTAGGATAATTTAGATGGAGATGATACTGTGTTGAACAGGAGGTTGGACTAGATGACCAACTGAAGTCCTGGAAGTTCTAGTCCTGTTTTTGTGTGATTCCTTCATTTGCAACTGTCTTGAGCTTTTTTTAAAAAAGTGGCAGAGAGGAGAGAACTCAATTTCTTGAGTTTCTAAATCATTTGCAAATGCTATTTTATTCTGTTCTCCTTCTGTTTGGATAGTTTCATAGTCAGTAGGGTCAGAAGGGACCTGAGCAGATCATGAAGTCCGACCCTGTCATGTCAGGAAAGAGTATTGGGGGCAAATGACCCCAGCGAGGTGATTCTCAAGCCTTGTCTTAAAGACCCCCAGGGTAGGAGCCAGCACCACTTCGCTTGGAAGTTGGTTCCAGATCCTAGCTACCCTGACAGTGAAGTAGTGCCTCCTGAAGTCTAATCTGAATTTACCCTCTGCCAGCTTGTGACCGTTATTTCTCGTCACTCTTGGTAGTGCTCGGGGGGACAGGGACTCCCCCCAGTGCCTGCTGGTCCCCTCTGACTAGTTTGTAACAGGCCACTAGATCTCCCCTCAGCCTTCTCTTGTGGAGACTGAACAGGTTCAGGTCCCATAGCCTCTCTTTGTAGGGCCTGCCCTGCTGCCCCCTGATCATACAAGTGGACCTCCTCTGGACCTTCTCCATGTTGTCCACATCCCTCTTGAAGTGCGGTGCCCAGAACTGGATGCAGTACTCCAGCTGTGGCCTGACCAGTGCTGTGTAGAGGCGGAGTATCACCTCCTTGAGATGCATCTGTGCATGCATGACGAGATGCGGTTGGCCTTCCTGACTGCACTCCCTATTGCATCCCCACACTGCCGGCCCATGTTCATCTTGGCATCAATGATGACTCCAAGATCCTTTTCTGCCTCTGCACTGATGAGAGGGGAGTTCCCCAGCCTATAGGTATATACCTGACCCTATTTCATTGTCTGCATTATATTATGTAGACACTAGGGCTGTGCAAAGCTTCAGGTTGTGATTCTATTCGGAGGAGATTTGACCCACTTCGGTGACCAAATCTCTGAATCTGACTTGAATCAGGGGACCGATTTAAAGGTCTGAATTGATTCAAAGCTCTCCAAAGATTTGGAGAGCTTTGATTCGGGCAGTCCCCAATGGCTGCAGCAGGGAGCTGCAGCTGGACTCTGAGCTGGTAAGTACTAGGGGAGGGGACCATGGGGAGACCCCTGCCAGTCCCCCTGGCTCCCCAGCTCTCCCATGGCTGCCCCTGCCCCCCTCCCCAGCTCTGTACTTTAAAGAAAAGCTCATCAGGTGCTGCTGGGCAGAGGGGACAATCTCTGCTGCCCCCCACTCCCCCACGCTGCGTGGGTGGCTCTACACAAGCTCCCTGCTCCCCAGGCCTACCCACGGGTGCCCCGCCTGGGTAACCTCTGGCCCTTTAAGAGAAAAAACAAACGGAGAAAAGCCCTGGGACTCACCACTCCTACAGCAGCATTGGGGGACTTGTGCAGGGCCTCCCATGTGGCATGAGCAGTGGAGGCAGCGGGGATCATCCCCTACCAGCAGGAGCAGTGAGTCTTGGGGTTTTTTGAGGGTTTTTCTTTTTTCTTAAAGGGCCAGAGCTGGCCCAGGTGGGGCACCTGTGGAGGGGCTGGGGGAGTGAGGGTAGGGTTGGGAGATCATGCAGAGCCCCCCATGAAGCATAGGGCAGTGGCAGGTAGCGGGGATCATCCCCCCCCCGCCTGGCAGCACCCAGTGATCTGGGGCTTTTTTTTTTTTTTTTTTTAACAGTGCCGGGAGCTGGGGCAGGCAGGGCAGCCATTGCCAGGCTGTGGGGGATGGGCCTGGCTGATTCAGCAGCAGTCATATTTCTGAATCAGATTCAGCCGAATCGAATCAGGACAGTGATTTGAATCACCGAATCGAATCACTGTCCCGTGATTTGGCAGAATCCGGATCCTAGTTGCTTTACAGAGGCCTTGTAGACATACCTTTGAATGACACAGGAAGCACACAATAGGCACTAGCATCCAGAATGCAGCCCAAAGGGGGAAAAAAATAAAAGAGGGTGTGGGAGGGAATCTGTCTACATTGTTCTAATTTTCCAAAGCAAGTTAAAATGACACAGAAAACGTGCATCCTAGGAAGTTTTTATTAGCAGTAAGATATTTACATATTAAAGGTTTTAGCAAGATGCTATCAGGACACTAGAAAGATGCCATAAGCAAAGAAGAGAACAGTGGGAAAACAGTCTATGTTTGTTCTAAAGGAGTTCCTTGTTATTACTCATACTGGAAAATTGTTTGTAGCGCTCAGTTTGGAAACACTTTTATATTTTGACTCAGTCTAGGCATTATCTCATGCTTATTCACATGGGTATGCATTTACTTTCCAAGCTAGAAAACCCAGAGTACAACAATTGAGACTTTAACCCTCAGAGTACTGCATGTTTCAAGGGAGTTGGGCTTAAATTACTGCAGGCTCTTGGCATGTTAGTTCCAAGGGTGTATTCAAGAAGCACTTTATAGTTTCCATTACTTCCCAAGCCTAAAGGTGAACACTTGAGGGGAAGTAGCTCCCAAGACAAGTTGTCTTCATATCTGACACTTATTACTCTAGACATTTCAGTTATGTTTTATTAAGGTTAAAATATCTTCAGTCTGGGTTTCACTTGTATAAATATGATCAATTGAGAGAGAGTTTTAAAATGCTCCCATCATGCAGCAGCTATTAGCAGTGTTTTTTTTAATACTGAAAGTGCTAACTTGTAACATTTACTGACAGTAATGTCACTAGCACTCCAGTAGTTCTTGCTTTTATTTATCTGAGTCTATAGAAATTACTAACTTTTGAGCAAACTTTTCTTAGAGGTCATCATTTGGGTTTCTTTTTTTTTTCTTTTTTTCTTGCTAAATGAAAACATTCAAACTGTATTTCATGCCATTTTTAGATGTCCAGTGATGAGCCTTAGCTTTCCAGCAATTTTTCCCTGTTAATCAGTGTGGGAGAGATCAAAATTAGAATCCAAATAAAAAAAATTTAGCCACTAATTTCTGATTTCATAAACAAAAAAATTAATCACTAGTTTGGGAGATTGAGATCTGAGTCTGTTTTATATGGCTGAAGCTCATCTGAAATACTTACAGTATAGCAGGAACTATGGAGAACAGAGTCAAATCAAGGTCCTGTACATTATAATGTGAATCCAATTTTTTAATTCATCAAGGGCCCTTTGAAAATGTAAAAATAGGGGCTTTTATTAAATGTGGTAGAACTGTATCTTATTATTCATGGAGGTGTTAAACCAATCTGAAAACCACTTCTGGGATGAGTCATTTTGGAAGCTTTTGAATATTTATTCCACAGGTACTCAAATTCTCTGGCTCTTCAAAGATTGAGGATTTTGTAGAAGCTACATGAAGTAATAGGAAAAGTATAAAGGAAATGCATTAAAAAACTGGATGTATGAATAAATACAAACCAGGGACAATTTGGAATTATAGAGTTGTAATTTCTTCTTAAATTCTATATACTTCATTTTTCTGGTCATGATTCTGTGGTTTGTGCTGGCACCATTGACCATTTGTGGAATTATAACCACATAATCTGCATTTGCCTGTTTATTCTACATTTATCAATCACTTGATGACAACTAATGTAATTGAGCTTTTTTCCCAAAAAAATCATACTTTTAGTAGAAGCAGTTTTAGGAGATGAGTGATGCTACTATTGCCTCTCTCTTCTAATGAAATCAGTACTAATAATAGTTAATTTCTAAATTTCAGGAACCAAAACCAAAACAGCATATAGCGGAAGAGTGAGAGAAGACACTGTAAGGAGAAAAGGACATTTTATAAAGCGTTAGTCACTTAGGAGCCTACATTTTGTTGAAAATCAAATGAAGGAACTTAGTCTCCTGGGCTAAGGACAGACATTCAAAAAGCCTGAGCTGGAATTGATTCAATCTTTGGAGGTTATTTTAACCTACCTAGGTTGAACCAGTTTGCAACTGCACAGAGTTCCCTCTGGACTGCAGAAATGAAGGCACATGCCTGTAGTGGCTCAGGCTAAAAGCCAAGGGGGGTGGGAGAGGGAGCTAGAGCAGCCCTCCTTTCCCTTCTACAGTACTAAGTTGACGAGAGGCATGACCAGGCCCCAGCAGGATGTTTAAACCCCACCCTGGCCTGCACAATCCCAGGCTTTTTCCCCACTCACTGCTCAAGGGGCAGGAGTGTTGCCAGATCCCAGCCCTTGGCTAGCATTCTGAGGCAAAGTGGGGGGAGGCATGCATCTGTTACTGATACTGAGCTTTTCAATCTCTTTCTTCTTGCTTCTTCATACAGGCGAAGTAGCCAGCAGGGGACTGATAACACTGCGTCAACAAAAACAGCCCATCAACAAAACAAAAGCTTCTCTCATTAGTTCAAGCTCTTTTTAAACAGCTTGTTCCAAGGAAGGAATGGAGGGACATTACCAGCTGACCTGTTAATTAATTCCATCAAGCCCTAAGTGGACACTGTTCTGTCTGCCTGTCCCAGTGAAATTGGACACACACACACACCCCCCTCTCAGTATTAGCTAGTACACCACATGCCTAGGGTCCATGGGGCTGGCGTCTGTGCTGTGGGCAATGGGAGAGAAAGAGGGGACGGTCCCTAATTGAGCAGCAAGTGGCAAGGGTGGATGGGGCAGGGGGATGCCAGGCATACTCTGCTGTGCCTACAGTCTCTGCCAGAGCTCTGGCTAGAGAGCAGAAGGGTGGGGCAGCCCTGCTCTCTGGAGCAGACAGCCCAGCCCAGCCCAGGGCTGCAAAGCATCTGGGATGCTGGGGATCTCTGGTTTAACTTAAACCAGGAAGGGGTCTGGGACAGACATTGCATAAACCAGTTTGACCCAAATCAGTTAAGTCTGATAAACATTCAACCAGGTTTATTTTAAACCAGTTTCAGCCTTTTTGAAACTGGTTTATGTGCACTGAACATATGTTCTGTTACAGGTTTAAACCAGTTTCTGATTATTTAAATCAGCTTATGTGTAATGTCTGTCCCTAGCCCTAATGGAAACTTATTTAACTTAACAAACAATGAAAAATTATATTAATAGAAGTGTAAATTACATATGTGCCATTTCTTAATGTTCTGACAGTTTTGCATTTGGATATTTTACTTGAACTGCTTTTACCTGTATTGGTTAAGTAGAATATAACATATAATATTTATCAAGGAAAAAAACTCCAGATTTGAACAAATATGTAAAAGTAATGTTAAAAATACAAAATTGTTACCAGTGTCTTTTAGTACATAACACATTCTTCACAACAAAGTCACATGTATAGTGATTGTACAAATTGAGAAGTGGCAATATTTTCTGTAGCTTAGCAGCACTAAAAACAAACACTGACTTGCCATAGTTATTCCACAGTTTTGTTCGGTGCATTTCAATTTGGAAATATATCTAGTTTCATGAGTAAAGGCATAAATTAGTCTTGTGTCTTTTTAAGGTACAAGGGTGCCAAGCAAGTGAAATGTTTCAAGATTATGTTATAACATGTAGTCTTTCACAGGAAATCAGTTCATCTTAACATTAATGGAAAAAAGTCTTCTCTCAAGTACAGTTTTAAGTATGAGTTTAGAAAAAGAGATTGTAGAACACTTTAAGGTAGTGAATCATAGGCTGGCTAGATCTTGACCAGACTGTAGGAATTCTTAAAATTCAGTACCTGACAATTATTTCATCAGCATTCAGATGAAGCTTCCCAGAAGTAACTGACTATAAATGTTTAAAATATGACAATCCTGATTAATTTAAAGACTATTCAATGATTTTCTGAATACACTGGTAGAAAATAAGTATCTAAGATGTGATTAATTGAAGTGAACAAATAGTTCTTTGCTAGGTAGGTATTTTGCTGACACACAGATAAGTAATTTTTTTTACCTTTACCTAGTTTTGCACTGTTGTATATTAAACATATATTTCATACAACTATTGTATACTATTGTATATTGTAGTTATTATTTGACTTCTACCTGGGAATTGCTTCCCATTGTGCTAAAATGCAGAAATAGACATAGGCCATGGGAAGCTGTTTGAAACACTGCAAGAAACTTTAAAATGCTCCAAACAAGGAAGATGCAGATGTTCACTCCTGGGCTAGGGACAGAAGTTACGCATAAACTGGTTTAAACCTGTAACAGAACCTAAGCTCAGTGCATGTAAACCAGTTTAAAAATGGCTGAAACTGGTTTAAGATAAACCTGGTTAAATATAGTATCAGACTTAACTGATTTGTATCTAACCGGTTTATGCAATGTCTGAAATGGATCCCTTTCTGGTTTAAGTTAAACCAGAGTCCCCCAGCTTCCCAGATACTTTGCAGCCCTGGGCTGGGCTGGGCTGGCTGCTCCAGAGAGCAGGGCTGGCCCTACCCTTCTCCTCCCTAGCCAGAGCTCCCACTGGCTAAGAAGGAGGTGGGAGACTGCAGTGTCTGCCAGGCTTCCCCTTACCCCCAAACCCCTGCCTTGCCACTCACTGCTCAAGCAGGTATCCCCCCCTCCTGCCCCTCTGCCATGGCAGGGACCCCAGCCAGCATCTGGTCATGCTGCCCTGTGCATCTGGTCATGCCCCCTCCCACCATGCTAGCTAATGATGAGAGGTGTCTGTGTGTGCATCTCCAATTTCATTGGAACAAAGGTAGACAGAATAGTGGCCACTTAGGTCTAGAATCCAGTGACCTACAAATGCAAATGCACCCTGCAGATAAAGAAGAGCTTGCATTTATTTTCTTTTGTAGGGCTTGATGGGATGACAAGCTTTGTGTTCTGATAAGCTCCCTGAAGGCTAGTTTGCTTCAAAGCCTACAATCTGTCAGTGTTCAACAGGGGCAGAGAGAGGTGTGAGAAATGAAGTGGTTTGCATTGAATGTGATCTGTGAATGTCATCAGTTTACTGCAAACAGTATAAAGAAGCAGGGAGAGGGAGATAGAAAAGCTCAGTGTTATCAACAGATTCATGAACTCTACACAAGCAGCTCCTCCCACTGCATGCCTCATAGTATTAGCTGCGGGCTGGGGTCTAGCAACACCCCCTGCCCCTTGAATAGCGAGCAAGGGAAAAGCCTGGCAAGGGTTGTTTCTCCCTCCCTGTCCAGACACACCCTGGCTGGGGACTGTGAAGGCCAGGGTGGGAGTTTAATCCCCTCCCTAATCATAGCATCCTGATGGGGCCTGGCCACACCCCTCTCAGCTCAGCACTATGGAAGGCAAAGGACAGCTGGGCTGCTCTAGTGCCCCCTGGCTTCTATCCTGAGCCACTGCAGGCATGTGCCTGCATTTCCTGATTCAGAAGGGAAGGGCTTCAAAAGTGACTGAAACATTTTAAAATGATCCTCAAAAAACTAGGATAGTCTTTGAGTGAATCTGATATCTTTTATTAGACCAACTAAAATAGTTGGAAAACAATTATTAAGCAAGCTTACGGGTTCAAAAACCCTTTGTCAGGCTAAGGAAGTTTCAGCAGTTGGTGTGTGCTCTTCCTGGATGGAATGAAAAGTAAAGAAGACAGAGGCTGGTTTGGTATGTATACAAGACAGGTGACCTTAGACCAACACAGCTACAACCTACACCCCTGTAGGATAGTCTTTGAGCCACTTCATTTTGAACCACATTTTGAAGCTTACAAAACCCTCCTGAAGATTAAAAAATCCTCCAGAAGAGTGTGTGATAAGGGGTTGCTCTATTTTATGCTATCCCACAGTGCTTCCATTCCTACCTACAGTAGTGTAAGTAGGGTGCGGTGAGCAGGATGACAGGCTTGGTGCTGACAGAGAAGGGGCACTAGAATTTTCCCAGAAGTCTTTGCCACAGCAGGGACAGACCTGCACTGCTCCTGTCCAGCAGTAGTAACAGGACAGTGTATCACTGTAAGGAGCATTGTATCTGGGGAACAGGTGGTATGTGGGACAAGTAGAATGGTGCTTTTCCTTGTCCCCTCCCCCACAACTCTGCACCAAATATATATGTATCAGGATGGGGGATGGGAGTGAACAGGGCAGCAGGATTCACTCTCAGGGATCCCAGCCACAAGGCCACTACCACCAGAGTAGGTTAGTTTTCCTTTCTCTTCCTCTCACCCATGCCCCTTCCTTATCTGTCTACAGTGATCTACATACTCTGCCTCCATTCACTGCAGATGCTCAATGAGCTCACCAAACTTCAGTCCACCTCCTCCCAGTGTGCACCAGTAATCGCTGTCCCATGCACCTGGTTGTCCTTGGAAACTTCCAGATGCTTTATGCCACTGGCTGGACAGCATTGCCACTATGTGCTTTTGCTATTTTGAAGTGTAGCAGAGGGGACTACAGCTCTGCACAGCACTGAAGTGGTCCATGTTTGGAGTGGATTTGGAGCAATGCAAACAACTGCTTATCCATACCCATATAGAATCTCTGCCCCAAAGGTCTTCTATTCTTGTTAAGCATGATGGAAATGGAAAAAGGATGCAATATACAAGTAAAGTGAGAAGTGCTGATATGCCATTATCATATTATTTCCTTGATTTGCTCCTTTTGGATTTCTGTTTTTCTTATTTTAATTGTGTGTGTGGGAGCATTTGATGTATCTATATGTATGTGTGCACATATATAATATGTATGTCTTTATACTTATATGAATTAATCTGGGATATTGCTAGGATAGCACTGGTTACCTATGTTCTGGAAAAAATCAAAATAAGTGAAGAGAAGGGGTACTCAGACACAAAGGGAAATTGTGAGCCTGTTGAAAAAGAAGAAACTAGAAGAGATTAGCATGTTTGGCCTTACAAAATAAAGTTTAAAAGTGCATATAATACTTGTTTGAAAACACATCAGGGACATAAGTACTAGAGATGGACAAGAGCTATTTAAGCTATTTAAGCTATTAAGTTTTAAGACAGTGTTGGCACAAGAACAAATAGGTATATACTGACTATCACTAAATTTTGGCTGGAAATAAAAAGGAAGTTTCTAACCATCAGAGACACAATGTTCTTGGAACAGTTTTCCAATATCAGTAAGGGGACAAAAACTGTTTGCATTTGAAATGGAACTTGATCAGTTTATGCTATAATGTAGCTGGCTTTTACTGCAGAAGACTGGACTCAGTCCTGGAGGCCCCTTTCAGTTGTATATTCCTCAAGCCATGTTTAGATCCCCAAATTTTTCATGAAACGTTGATAGAATTTAATTTAGGCAACGGGGGAGATTTTTTTTTGTCTTGAAGGAGGAAGTCTATATTTTGTCTCTGCTAGAATACCTCTAAAGCGGGGATGCCAAATTCACTTGCCTCATTGGGGGCCAGATCTAGGCAAAATGCAGTGGCAGCAGGGCAAGTGGCATCATGGCTAAAGCAGCCATTGCTCACCACCTGCCACTGACATGCATCTCAAATGGGGTTTCATACCCCAGACTTTGGTGCCAGGCTCCATCCTCAAATTCACAGCTCCTTTAGGAGCCTCAAGGGTCAAGTGACACTACTCCAGGGCACATGATTGATACTCCTACTCTAGAACAAGGTGAGGGACAATGGTGAAAAAGTCTACAAAGCTATTGTACTTACTGTATCTACTTAGTGGGCAGGTAGAGTCCTTGAGTCTTTATGGCCATTATTCCAGACACTTTTACAAGGTCTGGTCCTACAGGTGAGATTGTGGGATGTAGAATCTGCCTACATGGAGCAGCATCAGCCAACTGGTTTACAAGAGATTCCTAGAGCAACACTGTGTAATATTAATTTTAAAAGCTATTAAATGCTCACAGAAAGGTAGGCTTTACTCTGGTAAGCTATGAATATACAAGGAACTTTCTAAAGTGCAAGCAGGCTCAGTTTTAGAAATATCATCATTTCTATCATAAGAACATATCATTAGTACAGTCAAGCTTCTGCAAAAAATGTGTGCCAAATCTTGATCAGTGGGAAGAGCGTCTTACTTTTTTGTTCCAAAAATATATATATATATATCATGCTTCTCTACCAATATATTGTTTCTCTACCAAAAACATTGCTTCCAAAAAGGGGACTAAAAGAAGTTCTGTATTGTATCTCAAAAATCTGGTTTTAGTCTTGGCAAGCATCATTTTTATGCTGGTAGATATAAACAGCTGTTTTTTGGTGACTGTAGGCACATCATATTTTTTTCTAGCTTTATAAAGCTTGCCAGTACACAAGCAATTTCTTCTTTCATACATTATCATCACTATATTGTGCAATAGTCCCGTACACTGGTTCTTTTCCCCACCCAGAGATGTCATGATTTCTGTTGACTGATTTCCCTGGAGATAGTGATGGCACAGCTTTAAAAAATCAAGACCACTCACTGATTGACTTAGCAAATAAAATGGCATAATGCTTTCCAGACTCAAATTTGTAACAATACTTTCTTTGTATAAGGAGCTAAGTGTCAGCATCATTCAATTCTAGGTCATGTTCTTTAACCAAATAGATGCAGTTTTACTAACAGTTTCTGCTTCGAAATGTTAAATCTCTTTGCATCTTTGTTATAAAAATATTGATTAAACTCATTTTTTATATATTTGGGCAGAGGCTGTCTTTATATTTGCATGATACAACGCAGAGCATATTACTGGAATTTAACAAATAATAATAATTATTCTATTATACACTTATTGTCTTTGCTGTCAAGTATCTGCTGTATAGCCAGCTTAATGTATTCTGAGGGGGTGCTTGCCAGAGTGGTCTGTGGGAGTGTACTACTGTACTATCCCATTGGTGTACTCTGTCCTGGAATAATAAGATTTTCTTCTTCTAAGAGTTCCAGAAACATTTCCTATAGGCTATAAGTTGATAAATATTATTTAAAAAAGAACTTTTTTGATGAAAATCATTTTAATGCTTTCTGTATTCCTGAACTGTGAACAAATCTGATCAGTTTACAAAGGTATAATTTAGAAAATCTGAAAAAGCTGCTTATGTTGTATACCTGTGTTTTTTACAATTATTAATCAATATTGGCTTTCCATCAAGGCTTCCAAAATCTGGCTGTGATTGTGCCTATAGAAATAGAATGTATATCATAGCATATAATGTGAATGGAAGAATATGTCAGTCTCTGATGGACAGAATTGGAGATAGCAAAGACAATAAGTTAGGCTCTGGAGCGGTTGAGTTAGGCTCCGGAGTGGTGAGAGATGCGCAGGTGAAGCCTGCTGCACCCCCGCTCCCCCAAAG
>NW_017728909.1:54542042-54597591 GCF_001723895.1 Crocodylus porosus
CTTGCTGGGATCCTATGACCCCAGCTGACTTCCTGCCCTTTGGGCAGGGGGCTGGACTCGATGATCTCCCGAGGTCCCTTCCAGCCCTAATGTGTATGAAATCTATAAGCGTATAATTGGAGAAATATTTTTAAAGGAAGGCAAGTCTACTTTTTTTTACTGTGTTGCCTAAGTTTCTGTCTCGCATACCAACCAGTTTTTCTCTCATCCTTCCCATCCTTAACAGGTGTTTAGATCAGAATAAATTCTTGGGTCAAAATGAACTCTTTGGTTAGCAGGAATATTGTAGGGGTTGGGAAAGAGGTCTGAAACTGATGCAAAGTTCTTCACCCTCTAAAGCTGTTTATTTTATTAATTTCTTAAAAGCTTGACTGAAGGCTCACATATATGGAGGAACTCTGCTCTACTACAACTCCACATTCTGTCTCATATATATTTTTCTGGGACTGTAGAAGTCAGATGATTTATGATTATTTAGTACTTTCATAGCACTTTATCTGTTCAAAGCACTATACAGGTGGATGTCAATCCTCATTATGCACATGTCAGTTAAGAGGGAAGACAAATAGTATGGCTCTCATTTCGTAGATTGAAGCACAGATGCAGACAGAACAAGTGAGTTTCCTAACAACAATTTGAGTGTAAATTCTGATGGGTAGCTCTTAGTTTTAGTAAAATGGAATGCTACAAACTCTCCAGTCCTTTTGATTCAGAAATTTTAAGTTCGTAGATTTTTTTTGAATGGCTCAAAAACTATTTTATCCAAACAAGTAGTTCAATTTGAATAGTTATGAAATCTTAAAAGGGAACTCCTCTTCATTTAATTATGTTGTTGTACTGTTTGCCAGTGTAATATGATCATCCCAAACTCATGCATCATTTTTATCTCACTTGCATATAGGGTTTTTTTGTCTGATTTTTGTGAGCGTGTGTATGCTTGCATGCATGTGTGTGCTTGCATGCGTGTGTGCATGTATACATACATATGCAGTGTTATTTGTAAAATGTCATTTGGAGTTGTAATTTCTAGCTTGGTGTCTCCTGTGATAAGGTTTAGCTCTTCTCATTGGTTTCAGTCAGTTCAGAATCATAATTGTTAGCACCCATCTAATGTAAAAGAAGAAAATTGTTTCAAAGGTCAGTGCTGTTCACAAAAATGATATGCTTTATTTTTCAGATGTTTCGGTTGTGAGCCCACAAAAGATTTTACTTAGCTAAAAGGCTCATGATACCTGGTGATTAAACATAGCACACAGTCAAATAAAATTCCAGTCGGTTGAGCCCCAACACAATCCATTGCTGTGGGAGGGGCAGCAATGCAGCAGGAGGGGCGGTGGACACCCTGGACGCGGTGGGAGAAGCGGCGGCCCAGCCTGCTCTATTAACTGGCATATTTTGTTATCTGGCATCCCCCATTCCCGGGCAATGCCGAATAACAGAGCTTTTACTGTAGCTCGCTCCACACAAGCAGAGCACTTGCAAAGAGTTAGTTGCAGGAGAAGGGCTTCATTTAATGAACGCAGTAGTTTTCTATCTTTCTAGACTCAAGGCACTCCTTGGAAAATGCCACCGTTTAGTTTTCACTTGCTTTTTGACTATGGAAAAATAATAAAGCAATTCTTCCATTGAAAAGAACTCGAAATCCAGAACAGGTCAGAATGTTTTCAACTATGGATTCCTGTTTGAAATCTCTGGGTGTATCTTTTGAATTGTGTAGGTATTTGGACATCTGACTACTAAGATTGTACAATGCCCTTGAAACGACCCCATGGCATCCCAGACAATCACTGAGTTCAGAGGTGTAGTGTGGAAAAAATGTATCTGGGGCAGCCATATCTCACCCCCCCCCCCTCAAAAATCATTTCTCCAACCTTGTGACTCGCATGTGCAGGAACAGCAGAGCCAAGTAGCCTCATGGACAGCAAGGCACTTGGGGAATTGTAGTTCTCTAGAGTGGCAGTGGAGTTTGCTGCTGCTTGAGGGAGGAAAATTTCACTCCACTTTTTGCGGCTGAAGCTCATATCCATCAGGCAGAAAAAATGATGGTTTTGCTGGCAATTCTCTGCCTAGCAGAAATGAACTCCACTGTCAGTCTATAAAACTATGATTCCCAGAATTCCTTGCACTCCATAAGCACATTATCTGTAGTGCTCCCTTCTTAGGCTCCTAGAGGCAGCCAGCAGGCCGGATAGGATCGACTAGCATCTCCCCACCCAGTTGCCCTCAACAACTCACAACAACTTAAGTGGCCCTGCATCCCAAATAAATATGCACCCCTGTTTTATGGATACAAAAAGACACAGCGTAACTGGAGCAGAGAAGAATAAAATGGAAAAGTCATGGAGAGTACACAAATGTTTATCTCTGTGCTCTTTGATGCTGTCCTGTGTGGTAGTGCTCTGAATACCAGTGTGGAGTAAAGTTTTGAATGGGACATTGGCAAAAGGATCTGTTGGGCTTCTTCACCTCTCAGCAGGAGGAAATGCAGGAGCCATGCTTGCTGTGATACTGTAAGTTTACTAAAGATTATGGATCTTCCCTTAGATCCTCACTAATATTTTGCTGGGGAAAAGGACATTTACTTAACATTTACTTGGGGAGGACAGCATCTGTGTCTAAGAAGAAAAGAATTAAACAAGTAAGGATATCCACAAGTTCAACTCAGAAGTAACAACAAGGAAATGAGTGAGATAAATTAAAATCTTTTTCCCAGATATGAGAAATGGGGGGATAAATACGTTGGGTTTAAGGTAATTCTGTTTAATAGAGAACAGTTCGGAGTGTGTAACTGTATTTTGAGATTATTTGAATGACTGGAATGTTCATATTGATTAATGCAATCTTCTTATGAGAAAAAGAAACAAAAGGGGGTGAATCCTTCTGTGAAAACTGTTTACAAAATCAGCCAGATGTAGTATGAAATAAGCAGGCAGCAACAGGAAAATATTATGGGTCAAGTTTTAAGAATTTAAAAAACATACAAGTCAGAAGCCATACTCTACAGCTGCTGCAGACCACCATGATCGGAGCAAACAAGAGTTCCTGAACTAAGCAGCAAACATTTTTGTCACATGGTATTGGGCTCCTGAGAACTCCTAATTCCCTAAATTGATTTGGGGTAAAAAACACAGTTAAAAAGAATAGTTAAGCAGATGCTTGAGTGATGTGGTAAGAATCGTGGCTAAAAGTAAAAATACAACTAAATGTTTCAGTGTGTCCTTCTTGCTAATACAATCTTATAGGTTTTACCATAATAATTTAGCACCTGTTTTCATGAGCAAATTACTAGAATTCTTCATCAAGAACAGTAATCTAATACTCCTATGCATTTATCTGTTGTTAACATTAACGAGTGTTTGTCACTATGGCATTTAAGTTCTGACCAAAGATTAAAAAATCAGCATGTCAGGTTTTCTCTTGGTTTAGCCTCTATGTTTTTACTGTTCTTATGCCAGAAGGAGGTCCAATAAGAGCTGCTTGTCTCACTGTTCAAGTAGTAGGTCAAGTAAGAGGCAGTGCGTGTCTGTTTATTCATGTTAACCATGCTGTTACTTGTAAACTTGGCGGGTCAATCATGATGTTACTTGTAAATATCCCATTAAACTTTATTTTGCTCTGATTTATCTTGCATTGTGATCTGGAGATGACAGTAGTGGTTTTCCTTTGGTTCTCCTTTGTAAAGGTTTTTCTTCTCCTTTTCTTGTGCCTGCCATTGAGAAGATTCTGCCTGTTATTTCCTTAAAAATATCTCCAGGTTCTGGTCAGTGCAGTGCACTGCTGTTTGGTGGTAGAAGACAAATATTTTTTTAGATAATTTGGGCCTACCCATTGGTTGCTTTGTAATTGGCTTCATTGAATTGAATCATGGAGTTGTCAGGAGCTAGTTTAAGTTGGGGAGCAACAGTTTATAAAATTATGTAGTTCCTTCTTCCTTGTATAGAATCTGGTTGGGTCTAGGCATCTAGCTGAAGCTATCTGTTCATCTACAAGAGATACTTTCCAACAATAGAAATGTTTTATGCTAACAAGGTATCTCTGAGCCCCCATCATAGCCTGCCATCAGAGGTGGTTCAAGCACCTACTTTGAATGCCTTCAAGAAAAAAATTGATGTTTATCTTGCTGGGATCCTATGACCCCTGCTGACTTCCTGCCCCTGGGGTAGGGGGCTGGACTCAGTGATCTTCCAAGGTTCCTTCCAGCCCTAATGTTTATGAAATCTATGAAATTTCTTCAAAGTTCGTAGGATAAGTCGCAGCACAATTAGGGAATCAGGATTTTTCAATGTTTGTACAGTTCTGTGAAATTCCATTCAAAATCATATTTCATCTTCTTTCACTGATGTATATCATTGCCTCAAATGAAATACATTTATTCCTTTGAACTTCAGTAATTTAGAACGGCAGACAAGGTTCTTTTGGTGAATCTAATACCTTTTATTAGACCAACTTAAATAGTTAGAAAAAAATTTTCTTAGCAATCTTACAGGATTCTTAGCAAGCTTATGGGGAAAAAAAGTGTTTCCAATTATTTAAGTTGATTTAATAAAAGATATCAGATTCACTCAAAGAACCTTGTCTGCCTATGTCTTTAGACCAACATGGCTACAATCTACTCCCCAATAATTTAGAAAGAATTTACTAAAGAAATAATTTGCTTAAATTATATATATAAATAATCTAGATAATTTGAAAGGGCATGGGCTACAAATTGTCAATGGCTATTTGTAGTAAAACTTCATTTACCAATAATACAAGAGACATTTCAAATTTTGTTAGGAAATGTGTAAGAAAAAATGCCCTTTTCACTCTAGGATTTTGTTCCTGTTTTTACTAATGAAAGGTATTAGTCTGAAGGAGTAGTGCTGAGTGTAATTTCTGGAGAAGCTGAGACAGTAGTTTCCTGGTTAGTTCTAATTCTGTCTGCATGTTCCTTAAAGTAAAATAACAATGACAACCAAATAGAGATAGAGGGGAAGCAGAAGGAATGATTCACCAGTACAAGCAATTCATTGTCTTGAGGGAATGAAGAGTTTAATGCATCAGTATGGAATTTGTTTTTACTTAACATTTTTGTGAATGATTTAAAGGAGGAAGCAGTATATTAATTACTTTTGCAGGTGATATAGCAAGAGAGAATTGCAACAGTTGGAAGGATAGCAAGAAAATAAAGATTGATCTAGAGAGAATTCAGTAATGTAGGAATTAACCAAATGAGATCCAGCCTGAAAAAATGAAAATTTAATACATATGAGGGGGGAAATGATCTATACTGCAAATACATTAGATGCAGAATTAGATAAATACAGTGGTTAAGTTGAGCTTTCAGCCTCATGTTAGTCATAGAATTTAGGACACGATTTTTAAGAATACCTTACCTAACCCTATACTTTTTAGAGTTCTGCACTTCAGTCACATATGTGTATCTTCTCAGGGGTTTCTTAGACTTTGGACTATAGTTAACTCCAGTGAGATTAATCACTCCTTTTATTTTTTTACATGTATGCCTGTACATATATTTCCAAATATTCCCTAGCCTATTGATCAATTCTTTTGCACATTATAACTTGTCTTTTATTTGTAGATTTGTAGTTTTTTTTTAAAACATGAATCTTGGGGGGGGGGAGTTATGTCGTCCATTTTTAGCTGCTTAGTTTTCCAACTTGGGATTCAATGAGACTGAGGTCCTATTTATTTTAGAGTAAAATTGACTTGAGGTAATATTCTCTCTACATTGTTTCATGAATAGTCAGCATTTTGCCTCAAGTATTTTCACTGGAAATGTGGGATTAACATTCTATCTAATCTAGCAGTCTTATCATTCCTTATGGATTACTTATCAGTCTCTCAACACTAGACATGTTACAGGAGATAAATCCAACTAGTTGTAAGTTACTTAGATAACAGTTACTATTGTTAGTGCTAACATTTTCAGGGTACATTAAATTGACAGTACCATGGCTCATTGAACCAAATACCTTCATAGTCTGGAAACATAATAAAAACTCTCCCTCTCCTTATTTGGTAAAGGAGTCTATATGAACACAGTTTACTTGCCTCAGTCTAAGCCTGTGATTGATAACTAGGGTGCTGCAGCACCCTTGGGTGCCTTGAGATCCTTTCAGGGTGCCACACAAAGTTAGCTCTGCTAGGCATGCAAATATGATTCACAATATATGTATATCAGAGATTTCAAATAGGAATCCATAGTGTTAAAAACAGTCTGATGTGCTGTGGTCTTTCTGAGTTCTTTGTATCAGAATTGTTCTATTGCCTTTCTATAGTCTAAAAACAAGTGAAAACTCAGATCTGGCATTTTCCAGGGGGTACCTTGAGCCTAAAAAGGTTGAGAACCACTGGTCTAAGCAAAGACATATATACTCTAATGGCGTTTTTATTTTCATGGGCCATGTCTGCTCTGAAAAAACCTGTAATTTTTTTTTCACTAATAGCAGTAATAGAAGCTGAAGTGTGAGTGGCTTCAGTCATCATACCATATAAACCTGTTACGTTTATTTTAAATAAAATGCAATTATTCACTGCTTTTACCATGAATGCTGTTTATTAAAAGTGTGCATCTAAATATTGTCTTTTACTGCACTGGTATATAAAAGGACATAGGACACAGAGAAGTAATTTCATTTCCCACAGTCTTATTTGATGAATAAGAGGGGATCTTCCACAGAAGGGGTTGGTAACAATTTTGGGCAGAGTGCCAGAAACACCCATAACTTCAGCTTGTAAGTGTTGGCATGCCAGAGGCAGACAGTGGGGGAACCACGAGAGACCTGATCCTTGTTGTGGCAGTGCAGTCCCAGCCCCTTCCCCATTATGCACATGCCAAGCAAAATGCCTGTGCGTACCATGCTCTGGCATGCTTGCTGCAGGGTTCCCTACCCCTGTTCTATGGCACTGAAGAAAAATATTCTTAAGGAGATTTCCAGCTAAAGCTCTAGCTGATGCAGTATCTCCAAAGAAATGCAGAACACAGCCAGGAAATGTCTAGAACCCTATGATAGCTGGATGGCACATTAATAGTATGTTGTTCCTGCATTGTTCCTAACAATATGAACCCCACTAGCTCTTCATTTGCTTTGGGAAATCCTTCATGACTGATAGGTAGAAACTATGGATTTTGTCTTTTCACCCTCACCATGCCAGTAAGGGTGGAATTATAAAATCTTTGAAAACATGAGTAAAGTTGTACATTAATAAAATCATACCATAATTGATATCTTGACATCTTATTAAATACATTGTTTCTATGTAGTTGATCTACAAAATTCACTTTTTATGGAAATATATTACAGTTCACTTTAAATTTGTTTTGTAATCAGAATTCCTTACACAACATAGACCATAAGAGGTACACTGGGAGAATGAGATTCATGCTCTTTGTTGTGAATAAATATTTGTATTTACTTTACCTGAATTCATTATATTCCAAGAAATTTACAAGTCAGTTTTTTTTAGATTTAGTTGCTCTTCTTTCTCTAATTTAAGTTAAGGCAGCAAGAAAATTGCATTTTCATTTATCCTTACTACTGTATTTTTACATACTATGGTTACAAATTAAAGTATAGCGTGAATTCTGTATCCATTAGATTGGTGATGGCTTGCAAGTGATGAAAAACAGTTTCCTTTACACAAATATCCACCTTTGTTAAGGCTGTCAGGCAAGTGTGATATCCAGGGCCTATGGTGTCACTTTGGGGGAACTGATAATGTAATCTAACTTCTAAAAATAAATTAAATGCATCTTGTCATCTGTTCCATATAACTGTAAAAAGTAGAACACAAAGGAAAACAGTCTAACATGAAGTATATATCTAAATCTAGAAAAGCTCACTATTCAGTGTTAGACTAAGCCTTCACTTGTGGTACATGTCTAGAATTGGTTGGAATTCTCTTAATGTTAATGATGTCTCTATTTGTTGTAGCATCTTCAACAGCAGAGAACCCCACTACTGCCTATAGACCCTATCCTGTACCTCTGCTTATATGAGGAATCCCACTGAAATAATTGGGATGACTTGCACTATTAAAGGTTTGCTGGCTTGAGCCATTGGAGGGAAAACTTATGGGAAAGGCTTCTTTTGAGGATCTGTGAAGCACCATAGACATCTATGGTACTACATTAACGTTGAAGGATTTTATTATGAACATGTATATTGTTTATTTGACTTAGTAGTTGTATGTTGTATGGCTGATCTGATTGCTCAGAGTAAGTGACAAATTCCACTCTGGTTATTTTATCAGGCAATGTAAACAGGAACAATTCAATAAAACACCTTTCTGTTCTCTTTTCTTCTAGGCCTGCATTGCAAAACTTTGCTTGACATGTTTTGTTATGTGTACATGCTGTTAACCTTTTATTCCTTACAGGAACAGATTATTAACACAGTGTACTATATCTTTCTTCTTTCATACTGATGGAAGCTAATGTCATTGTATAAATACTGTAATAATAGACCCCTTATACATAAATGAGATTGAATAAAAACAGAAAATATTCACACACAGTTAATGCTTTTCTGCACGTGCTCTTTTGGCTATGTTGTAACTTTTATTAAAACCTTTCAAAGATTTACTTGTTCACTCTTTATGCTTATTAAGAGTACATCTGGGTTTTATTGAATCTGGGTTTTTTGACCTTTCTAGTTCTACCAAAGTAACTCAGTTTTTCCTTTTGTCCTAGTTTAGACTTGGATCACTGAAGCTACAGAAAGTCTCAGCTCCAGCTGAAGTCATTCAAGAGCTGATTAGCTATTGCCTAGATTGCATAGCAAGACTTCATGCCAAAAATGAGCACCTGCAAAAAGAAAACGAAAGGCTTCAAAGTGACTGGAATGATGTACAAGGACGGTAAGCTCAAAAATGTGTTAGTAGGATATCCTTGTAGTGTGTTTTGATGCAGTCTATCTATACAACAAAACATTCCTGCCAATACAGTTTATTGTGGTAGACACTACTGGGGATTTGCACAAAGTGTAATGTGTATATTTCTTTTTATTTTAATGGTGATGAGTGTTTTGTAGAAGCTGCTTCCCTTCTTCAAAAGGGAACTTAAGATGGTACCATAAAAAAAATCTAGCTTTACATAGGCAAAAAAGATTCCATTGAAATAACTGGTCTTTACCTCTCTTCTGAAAAAAGCTTTGTGCATTTTTTTCTGAGGAAGTCCTTTTTGTGTCTTTTACTTTGTGTAAATTGGTAAAAGTGAAGGTTAACTATCTTGTCAAAAATTCAAAGGTTGCAGCAGTCTCTTGGGGAAAATTAAGTCAAATATACAATAAAAATTGCACAAATTGTATTTGTAATGTTTTATTTCTCAGTAAATGCTATTTGAAATATATGAAGCCAAGTTTATCTGTAACTGTGTAAGAAACTAGCTTGGTGGTACGCTAACAAAATATAATATCTTCTGATTTAAAATAAGAAAAGAAAACAAATGACATGGTTTGTCCTTAAATTTATTAGAAGCGTTTCTCTAACAGTTAAACAGTGTTACAAAGTATAATTTATTATAGTTTGTGTGCAGGACTGCATTCAATCTCATATTAAGATGTAGTGTTGTGGCCCTAGTAATAGGTAATTCCAAAGGAAGAAACTTCACAGCTTTTTGACAGCCTGATCATTTGGAGTAATGTATTTGAGTGTTTTGAGGTCTCCAGGTATACCTTATGATATAGATCCTCTGCCTAGCACTGCCTTTGACAGTTGAGATGCCATGGTCTCACTGCCAAGGCCCTAGCATTTGTTTTTAAGTTGTGGCAGATGTTCAGTTAAAGGTATGATGGGATCTGATTCACAATTGTGGGACTGGAGATCAGATCTGAGTTGTGCCTTCTTACTGGTGCAGGTACTGATCATGATCTCGGGCTCACCTTACATTGATAAGTAGGAAGCTGAGTGTCCGGTGCACCTGGCTTTGAGTCCCAGCCTGGGAGAACATCAGAGTCAAGGTTTCTGATGTGCCTTCATGGCTGGGAGCCCCAATCACCTGATTGGCCTGGCCACATGTTCATTTTAAGGTGCTACTAGAACCAGCCACAAAGATGTCACACATACTTTATGTAATAACTTTTTGGCTTATTCCCTGTTTTATTGAACGATTAATTGTATGAAACAGTGACCCAGTTACTACTTAAGATGTGGGTAATCATGTCTTAAGTATATCATCTGCCAGGGGTCTTAAACTCCCCAGAAGCTTAAAATGATCTTTCTCAAAATTCCAGTGGATATTCAGGCTTAAAATTTCAGAGGCACATAATAGCTCAAACATATAACAGATGCTTGTAAAAGTTCTAAAACTAATTACTCCTTTCTTCATAGATTGTGAGAAATTTTTAAAATATTCCTATGAATTTTCCTGACACCATTTCCTCAGCATTCTTGGTTTTTTATTTTTGTGGATTTTGGTCAGTATCTTATAAGGAGGCCAGGTTCCTATGTCCTTGCCTTCCTGCAAATTTTCTCTCCTGAGGAACACGGACTTTCTCTAATCTCTTCCCCATCTCTCTAATATGTCCAAGGAAACACTCTTTCTTCTATAGTTACCAGTCGTTTTTGTCAGGTAACTAGTTCTCTCCAGAGATGGTTATCTGTTGCTCAGTTACTACCTCCTGAATTTCCACTGAAAAAATAGTTGTCCAAGGGTGCACTATTTGAACAGAGTGAACTTCTTGCTGTTCTTGTGCCAGAGGTAAGAATTTTTTCTGCTAATGTACTCCAGATTTTAGCAGTATGGGAAAAGACAAAGACAGCAGAGAAGTTTGAAGCTCCCTACATTCAAAATGGGCTTTGGAGACAGATTGCTCAAATTGCCAGAATTTTAACTATTTTACATTCTTAGTCATAACTACATGCATTACAACATGTTGATGAATACATGTGAGGTGCTGAGTGGCCTTGATTCAGTTAACTCACTTTTTCTCACTATCCTGTAATTGCAGGAATGGGCTCTACAGCCATTTTACCGCTTTGCAGGTAGTGAAAAAAAGGCACCTTTGTGAGACTTCTTGCATTAAAATCCATGGACTATTGCTGAGTACACTGAAATAAATTGAAAAATTCTAGCATACGTTATTTAAAACTACAGCACTAGATCTAAAAAAACAAAAAACTCTACCCCAATCACTTGGTGGTAAAGCTCAAACAGAGAGAGATTAGAGAAAAGTCACACAACTGTTGCCATTTAATTAGGAGCTGAAGAAAACTGGGTGGTTAACACCCAGTTACTTTTAGCTAGATAATAAAATTAGAACTTAATTATCATTTGGCTATGTTATGCCAAACAGTTTAGTTTACTTGTTTTTACTGCACATAAAAATAGTCATAAAGAGTTTTAGAACACCCTTTCTGTGGGTGTGCATACACACAAAGAACAGATTAATTAAAATATAAAAAATAAATTATAATATTTTTATTTATATAAATAATTCCTAAATCCAGAAAATAAAAGGTAAATTTTGTTTTGAATGTGGTATATGTTTTATAGTGATTACTAAAATTAATATGGAGGAACTGTAGTTAAGATTGCTGTCAATTTATATTGTAGTCAAGTATAGTGACAGAAAAATTGAACCATAAATTGCCTATAAAAATGCAGGTTGGGCGTTTGGCACTTGAAAAAAAATTATTTGAAAATGACTTCTTAACATTAGCTCATCAACATTCTCCACCACTACCACAGAAGAAAAAAAAGGGAATAGGGTGCAATTTTAAGAAGGAGGTGAAGTAAACATAAGAAACATTGTGCTATTAGTATGTGGCAGGCATAAAAGTCACCATTATCCATTATCTGCCTGGCTTTGGGTGCAAAAATATATGTATAACTGCAGCTGGTTCTTCAGCTCATATTATTTCTACATGTCATTCTTTCTTAAGACATGGACAGTTACATCAGTTACCTTTTGTTATCTACCAGTGGCAATTCTGATTAACATTAGCTGCTTTCAGTAGGATGTGATAGTGTCCTGATTGATCTGATCTCAATTACATGTGACATTAAAAGCTTCATACCTCTATTACCAAAAATAGCTGAGATAAGATTGGCAACACTATCTCTGTGCCCATTTGATTTACTCACTTTTGATTTATTTATTTTTATTGCATCTGAGAGTTGTGTTTTGAGATTAATAGCTTTTGTATATGGCTGAGCAGATGAAGTTTCACTGAGACAAATCACATGCAAAGCACAAGCATGTGGCAAATTGCAATGAAAGGTTGTGTTAGTAGAAGAGAGCATGCTGGAATGAAATCTTAGTCAAATTTTCTTAGTGCCCATGTAATACAGGTAATGAATGCTATAATGAATTAAAAATTAAAGTATCTTTCTTGATCCCATACAAATTCATAGCCAGAAAACCCCACTCCTGCCACATGATGTATAAATGGCACACCTCTCTATCCAAGCAGAAAATCACAGCTACTTTCCAAGGTGCATTTTGATTAACATGTTGTGCAGCAATCTTAAAGGAAAACTGTAACTTGCAAACACTACACTAATAATCTTTTATCTTTTAAGAATTTTTAATTTAGTATTGTATTAAATAAACAACCCTATGCTGGATTCAGCCTATAGACCAACCCCACTTGTGGGGTCCATCCCACAGACCAGCCCCACACCACTCAGGCTAGTGGGGCTGGGAGGTTGAGCACCACTATCTGTACCAAACTATGATCTTTAATTTGACTCTTCATATTTCTTAAAGGGTGACAAAAGTGACTATCCATTTCCTGCATTTCATTAAAAGTTCATACAAAATTAATCTATACCATAATACTAATTCACTTAACCCACAATATTTTTCTGTGTCCCAGCTCCAGCAAACTGTATCAGTGTCCCAGCACTGAAAAATGGCAGCAGGGGTGCTTTAACTAAAACTTGTTCGACGAGCTTTAGTTAAAGCATCCCCGCCACCATTTTTCAGTACAGGAACTCTGATAAATTTGACACTCTGGGTGGTTTAATTACAGCAGCTTTTGGAGCTGCTCTAGTTAAAGCACTTCCCCCACTCCCTCCCCCACAACCTCCTGCAGCATTTGTACAAATGCTCCTCAAGCAGATCATTCAGCATGCCCTGAAGGTCACAGACTGGACCTCACTCCTGCAATGCCTTTATTTCTCATACATGGTACTTCATGGCCATGTAGTATCCAAATAATTTTGGTGAGATTCTAGACAGGTACATGTATCTGCACATATATATGGATGAATTTGGGGCTTTAGGTTCTCTCTCACCAAAAGGGAAATTGATTTCCAGACTCAAGGCTTATTCATTGAAATTGCTTTGCATACAGTTCCTTTTTTGGTTATATCAGCAACAGCTAGCTAGTAGCGGAAACACCTCAGGAGATCTCAGGGACTGCAAGTTGCTGTTTCTTAGGGTTGTTTTGATTTTTGACCTTTAGTTAGCCATTATTGACACATTTTGAGGTTTTTCCCTCTGTATTTGATATACACTAAATCAACATTATTTCCCCCACAATATGAGGGGGTTTTAGGGGTAAATAGACATAAGGTTCCTGTTGAAGTAAGTGAAATTAAATTAACCATTTATAGAAAGAAGTTCTCTTAGTATTTGTTTTAAGACTGCCTTGCTTTTAAGTTACACCTCTCTTTATTCTGGGATAGATTTAGACAATTATTCTATGCTGCCATGCCCCCTCTAGCTATGAATTGGATGCAGATGTCCATGCCACAGCTGGTGGTTGTTCTCTTGTACTTAGGCATTTTTATGTTTTCTTTTCTTCACAAAATGGTTAACATTTCCATTTCTAAATGGACGTTCTTCTGGTAGTTGATTAGTACATATGATCTTTCATTTAAGAATTTTTGAACTGATCTATATGGTAATGATGTTTGGCCATTTGCATTTAAATTAGATGAATTATTTATCAACTCTTAAACATATCCCTAAGCATTATCACAGTAGACTTGTTAATACTTTGTAAGATTCTTTTCTATTGAGTTTTTATTTCATTTCACGCATATTACATATACAAATGAAAGAATATTTACACATGTTCAAAATATACTACTGTTGCTATTTTCATTTTAAGTTATAACTTAAATTATTGTGCTCTTAAATTTAATATATTTCTGAAAAATGACATGCCTCTTTGAGTTGCTGTATCACAATTTAGGCAGTAGTGGATTGCAGAATATTTTATAAAAGTTTGTGGTATTATACTGTTTGCGCTACTAATATAATGGGCATGCC
Organism: Crocodylus porosus; assembly: GCF_001723895.1. Classification (NCBI taxonomy): domain Eukaryota; kingdom Metazoa; phylum Chordata; order Crocodylia; family Crocodylidae; genus Crocodylus; species Crocodylus porosus. The sequence continues at coordinate 54,556,268 of NW_017728909.1, forward strand.
TATGTTTTGAAATATGCTGTGAGCAGCAGGCTCATTATTAAAATGTGAATGTGCTGCTTTGAATATTTCTGTACTACACAACAAAAGGAAAAACCATGTAAAATATGCTTATGTTGAATGTCAAGAACCAAAAAGTAAGAAAATCCAAGAATTAATCATCTTTAATTGAGCCTCCATGAGCATCCATTACAGTGCAGTCTTTAACTTAAAGATCCAAATTTTCCACAAGACTCTTGCCTTATTCAGCACACAAGATGTTGTTTTATTGTTCTTATTACCATACTTACTCGAATCTAACACGACCCTGAATTTAAGATGACCTCTCTAATAATTAGGTTAAATACATGTAACATTTATAAATTAGTTATAATTTTCCATGTACAGAATCTAACTATTGGCGGGGGGTATCTTAAATTTATCCCCCTACACTGCTGCAGGGGGGCAGGTGGTACGGGGAGGTCAGTTAGCTCGCCCCATGTTTGTCCTTGCTCCCCTGCCAGCTTCCCCCTGACAGGCTTGAACCCCCCTCTGCTTCTCCTCCTGCCCTTCCCTCTCCCCTCTAGCCTCTGCTTTCCCTCTCCACTCTAGCCTCTACTTCCTTTCCCCCCACCAGCCTCAGCTTTTCCTTCCCTTATCCTTGCTCCATACTGATAAGCTCTGTTCCTGTTCTAGCCTGGGACACTGAGCTAGTGTCCCTGGCTAGAACAGTCCCAGCCCCCATAGCAACTGTGCACTGCTACTGTGGGTGTGGACTGGGGCCTGCCTGCTGATGCAGAGCAATGGTAAGAGAAGGAGAAGGACAGGCAGGAGAGCAGAGACTGTGGGGTGAGGGGGGAGATAGGGAAAAGAGGCTACAGGGGGAAGATGGTGGGGTGCAGAGTTGGCTGGGTGGCCATTAACAGCTGGGGTTATGGCCCAAGCCTCAGGTAGGGGCTGGAACCTGAGCCACAGCAGCTACCTGCCACCTCACCACCCTCATACTCACTTCTAAGATGAGGGTTTTTTCTAGGTCTCTTGTTCAATGGGGAGGAGGGGCGACAACAGGACCTAATGTTAAAATTGAATAAATTGAGTATTATGTAATCGAGTATCATGTAGTCTTTTTATTTATTTTTGCCATGCTATACATCTATTGTTGATTTAAGCTCAATTAATCAGTTCCTGAAAACATATTTTTGCATATATATATTGGGTAGGTCATATACAACTTCAGAATAACCCATTTCAAAGTTCTCACTCATAAAATTCTTACTATTTACTAGAGGTGCACCAATATATCAGTTGCTTATTGGATTGCCACTGATAAATAGGGAAATGCCATTATTGGCTATCAGATTTTTTTTTGGCCATTGTAACCTATAATGTTTACCCATAATTATGCCTTTTGGCCAGGGCCCTAGAAACCTGAGTTTCCTCTCTCCTGTGGGCCTGGGGCCCCTGGATGCCTGGGTTCCTTTGGGAAATGGCTAGTTTCCCCTTGAAAATCGGCAGCAATCTAGCCTGCAATGGGTCCTGCTTGGGGCTGCCAGGAGCAAGACACAGGGGGTGCTGTGTCCATAGACAGGAACAGGGGGTGCTGCAATGAGTCCTGCTTGGGGCTGCTGATAGCAAGACGCAGGGGGCTGCATGCATGCACATGTCCAGGCATACAGCCAAGCAGCGTGGAAAAGAGCTGCTTGCAGGTTAGTCTGTGGAGTGGAAAGGGCATGGGGCTGGGGCTGGGGCTGGAAGCATTGCACAGCCAGGGTGGTGCATGGGGCCCAGTGCTGGGGCAGAGAGTGGGATGGAGCCACGGGCAGCTTGTCCATGGGTCATAGAGAGGGTGCTCCATGAAACTGCATGCACCCCCCAGGGGGAGGTATATGGGGACATGTGCCTCGCCCAGATTTGTGTGTGCGGTGAATGTAAGCTGCTCATTGTGGGCTTGGGGCTCTCTGCTCTGCTACCTTTCCCTCGGGAGCTCTGCACTGGCCACGTGCCCCCCAGCCTGCCTGGCAGCAGTGGGAGTGGTGAGTTATGCGGGCTGGACAGGGGAAGCATAGCTGGTGTCGTGTTCCCAGGGTAAAGGCAGTAGTGCTGAGAGTCTCACACCCTTGGCCCTGCTTGCTTAAAAGCATTCTGGTGCTTAAAAATGGTGGTGGTAGTGCTTCAACTAAAGTTCATTCGATGAGCTTTAGTTCAAGCGCCCCTGCTGCCATTTTTAAGCACCAGAACACTCATATATGAGACACAGGAGGCTGCTCGAGCACACCCAAAAAAAAAGTTTATGTCAGTACTTTAAAATGCCTTGCATTTAAAGTAAATCAGTTATTGGATCAGCATTGGCCAATACGGTTGGTTAATATTTGGCTGTTGGTATTGGCCAAGAAAGTCTTTATCAGTGCACCTCTACTACTTACATATGTACAATTAGTTCCTCCTATGAAAAGTAGTTTGTATTTAATACATAAAAGTCATCCTCGCATCCAAAGAAGATGTAACATCTTAAAATCTTAGCTTTACAGTTCAGAGTCTACAACACAGGATGTATTAGCAGTGTAATTGTTTGAGTGCTAGAGAGAGATTAAAATTGAAATGAATCCTATTTAGTGGTTTTGTTGAGATTGCCAGGAAGCATCTTCAATACCCTGCTGGCTCATAAGAATAGAGTCTGCAGGAGGAATCAAGGGACAGTGAATGGGCAAGTGTCCACATAGTCTATGCACCTGCTTCTGAAATCCTAACAAACTAAGGGTCTTGAGAATGGTATGCACTGCCCAGATCATCAGATGGAATTTTAACGTTTAAGCCAATTTTGAAGAGGTCTATATTTTTTTTTTTATTCTGAGAGAAAGAGTATTAAAAGTACAAAAGTGAACAGTGTCAAATTTAGGCCTATCAAGCCTTAGCCTTTCTCTCTATAGCCCCTAGTGGATACTAAAGCAATGGTCCAGTGGGGATCGGAAGAATTTTATGCATGTCTGACATGGTGGGAGGTTCAGTGTTTGGGATGGGGCATAAAATTTCTTCAATCTCCATTGAACTATGGAGATCCCTCTAGCCCTGTTCTGCAGATTGCTAAACTGGTAGAAGACTTAGCTGATTGCCCAGGATAACACCAGGTCTGGTTTGAGACTTGAGGCTGTCCCATAGCTTGGGCCAACTGTCAGCTGAGATCCTTAGTCTTGGGGTCCACTGGTACTACTCGTTCAATTTATGGTGCTGTTTAAGTCAGAAAGATGTTCCACAGGTTTTTGTGGAATATTTTTGTGGTTGATTTGCAACTTAATGGTGCTGTAAATTGACTGGAGATGTAGCAGTGTTACTGTTTGTCGTGTGATTTACACCTAAATCACACCATACCTATAATATGTGCCAGAGGTCTGTAGTAATCTCATATGTATCTTACTAAAGTATATGCACTGTATTGAATTCACTGTTAAAATTAAAGTAACACTGTTGATATCTAGCATGTGTAGTGTATATATAAAGAATATTTGTAAGAAAGAGGAATTAGGAAGAGATTTTTTGTGGGAAGATTCCATAAATGTCAGTTAGTAGCATTTTTGCACATTCTGCTAAAGTTGCTTTTTCTGACATGTTTGGATATAATATAATAGACCATGGGAACCGTTTGTATGGTCATATGTGACGACTTCTGTGTTAGGAGTCTTGGCCTCCCTACATTACATATTCCTACAGATATACAGAATTTTAAAGGAAAATGGTAAAATGCGACGAGAATAACAATTGTTGTTACATTTTAGACTTGAAAAATGTGTGGCAGCTAAAGAAGAATTAGAGACAGATCTTTATCAACGGTTTGTCCTGGTGCTCAATGAAAAGAAAGCAAAGATAAGAAACTTACAAAAGTTGTTAAAAGAAGCTAAGGAACCTACAGAGGATAAAATATATGGAAGGTATTCATAAATTTGCTGAGTTATACCGTGTAACACCTGACATGTAAATAGATTTTAATTTGATTTCAATTGTACACCAAACTATTCTATATAATAATAAAAAATTATCTTTATATAGTTGCTTTAATTCTAAGGTGTTTTATATGTTTTATAATTTAAGTAGTAACTAAACGTGTGATTTTGGAATATGTCAAGGCAGAAAGCCAAGAAGATTCAATTTTGCTTCCAGTGATATGTGAGATGACTGGCATATTACACATGCCAGCATATTATTATGGGCTTTATTGTTCAATGCTGACTGAAGAAGAAGAGCATGAACTACTGAATAAACTAATCATTAGCTGTGTTTTCACTGACTGCTTCCTATTCAAGTACTAACCAGTACTAAACTTCCTATTTGTGGTGCAGCTTAAAGTGGTATGGCTTTGATGAAAGATGTTTTTTTAAAGTTGAATTTTAAGTTAGTTCTGGTAGAAAATGAATAATGGTCTATGTTATCAGAGGTAGAAGTCATCTCCGTTCTATTTCCCCAGAAAACACCTTTCTTCTAAAACGCATAGAGCCATTATTGAATAACTAATTTTGTGATAATTCGAAATACCCACTTTGTTCCAAATTCTTCTTTATATATTAATATTTTGCTTATAAGCTGTTCAGCATAGGGATTCTGTAGTGGTATTAGTCTATGAAATACTGTAGAAATAATAGTCAATAAAATAGAAACATAAGAAATGAAAAAATCATCTTTCTTTTGTATGAATAGCACTTCTGTTGAAACTGCTGCTGAAAGAGAAGATGATTATGAGGGCAGCACTGATGAGGAAAGTGAGCCTTTAACACAGCCTGCTTCAGTAGCATTAGGTAAGACAAAATATATTGTCTTTGTGGACTTAATCACAAGTAGGCTAATTGCTTTTTAACAGTGGTTTTCAACCTGTGGTCTGCAGACCCCTGGGGTCCACAGACTATGTCTAAGTGGTCCTTGGAAGATGACTATGATCAATCAAAGGTATGTGAATACCTATACTTACAATTCAAAGAGGTCCACACCTCCAGTTGAAATTTTCAATGGGGTCTGCAAATGAAAAAATGTTGAAAACCACTGCTTCATACGAGTAAGCTGTAATGAAGACAAAATACTACCTGCAAGTTTTCATTGTGACAAGCCAGCCTGCAAGCATAAAAAGATCTCTGTTGAAGTTGAGTAATTTGCAGACATTTCCAGTTTTTAATGAAGGAGTTGTCATTGTTTATTAAACAACAAATTTCATACTTTCCATAACTAAAAGCACGTGGAACTTTTTATAGATTATTTACTAAGTACAGTTTCATTTTAAATTACAGGCATTATTATATACACATGGGCTGCTGGCAGACATGAAAAAAAAAGCACTTTACTGGAAGAAGCAGCACCTTAGTTTGACCCAGCTCTACAACATCTGTATAGATTGGATGCTTCAGTGGGGCTTTTTTGATTGAATCAGCTATTAGATACAAGTGCCAAAAAAACTCCACTGAAAAGCCTGATCTATAAAGATGTTGGAAAGCCAGGTCCAAATAATGTGATGCCTTTTCTGGGCATGCACGGGCCTTGGAGCAAAGGCAAGCAGAGTTTACAGTAAAGTGCCTGTTTTGGTGGGTTTCTAATGTCTTTAAGCAGCCATGATGATTGCTAAAATGTGATTGCTGGCAGTTCAGATATGTTAAAAAAGGGAAGGGGTGTTATAAAGGGTGGTTGATAGTTATAAAACTATATAAAAAGAGTTGTATACTAGTTTTGCATTGTACAAATGGAGCATAAATATTTTTGTAATAGTTTATTCATATTGTTGATATGCTGTTGGCCTCATGTCAGTGAGCTGTTTTATCTAATTGGGTCAAAACTGGAAATCAATGCTATACAGAAATTGTCTGTTTTATAATACAAAGCTTTGCATAATACAAAATCACAGAATTCTGTGCCAGACACAATGTTTTCAGTTTTTTTAAAGGGCCACTTTCAAGGTTGACTTGCACTGAGGGCAGGGTTGCCAACCCAAGGCAGGTTTTTTTACTAGCAACCTTCAAACTTTTAACTGCCAAACTCATTCACTGACGCATGTTTTTGCTGATATACGTTTACATAACATAAATGTAAATATGTAAGGCCCTGAACAAGGGCAGAGTTCAAATTTAGGGTTTTAAGACTAGCCGTAGTAAAAATGCGTGGCCATCACTAAAACGTTTGCAGATTTTCATTGGAAACAAAGACTTGGGTTGACAACGCTGCTTGACTACAGCAATGGTTTATACCCTGCTGCCTGCACTGCAGGGATCCCCTGCTCACCCACCCACACCATGATGCTCCTGACTGAACACCATACCATGCTTCCCCCATCCACCCACCCCTCAGACTTACCCCTGCCAGACCCATTTCCCTGTTCCAAAGCAGAACCCCTCCAAAAAGGACTATTACTGCCAGTGAGGCAGGTAATATCACAAGTAGTCAGGATGCAGCTGCCCTGAGGTGGTGGGGAGCTGTGGAGACTCTTGTGAGCCACAAAGCTCTGAGAAGGTTCTGGGTAGCGCTGCTCTTCTTTGTCTATCCATCAGCACTGCCTCCATCTTCTTTCTGACGTGACACTTCAATCAACCTCCAGTTGCTTAGGTTTTTTTACGGATGGCTCCATTTCTTTGTGGATTTTTGACAGGTGTTCTTAGCCTTGTTTTTATGGTCTGTTGTACATTTATGGATTGTTGGCACCCTGATTGAGAGATGCTGAGTACTTAAAGATTTCTCCTTCAGGATTGTTGGATGTGTAGATTTTCCCTCGCCGTTGCTGTTTATCTCTACTGTAGGAAAAACTAACCAATGAGACAAAGCCATAAATAACTGACTGACTGCACATGTTCATGGCCTCTAATGAAAGTTGAAGCTGTTCTGCACTGTGGCATGATTGGTTATCACATCTATACAACTTATGCACAAGTTTATTAAAGACATATCATTATACACAACTTACAGTTTTCTGATTTAGGCTATGGACAGGCATTCAGTTCCAATTCTGAGAATTTCAGGGAAATTCTTACCACTGAGAAAACAGGTTGGGTTGGGACTGTACAGGCATTCCAGCCCTCTGGCTGGAGAGCTATGCAGACTCCTCAAAGCCAAGCTCTCAAGAAGCAGCCCTCTTGTGTCCTGCTAGAGGCTCCAACCCTAGAGGTGCCTGATGATTGACAGCAAGCCCTCTCCATTGCTTGGGAAGGATGCAGGATGTCAGTGAGAAGCTAGCAGGTGCTGAAAAGCAGCACTTGCAAAGGAAAAGCTCTCTGCCCTGCAGGAGTTTGAGGGATGAGGAGAACTTGACCCCCACCATCCCTGGGCATTACTAATACCCATTAAACAGTCCAGGGGAGTCCTGGGATTGTTAAAGGGCCATCAGGAATAACCCCTGCTGAGGCAGCATGGGAAGTCTCTTGGGCTGCTCAAGCAGTGTGTGAGCTGTGATACCCTTTAATCAGTACCAGGGTGCAGTGTAAAGCTGCAGGATCCTTCGGGCCAGTCCTGCTTTTCCCTGCCTTTGAAGAGTACCACAACCAGACTAGGGGTGGGTGACCTGGGCTCCAGTTTTGAGGAGGGCACAAGACTGTTGGTCACCACTGCTGCCAGCTCAGTTCCTGTCATCATCTGTGCCCAAGATACAAAAATTGCTTTTTACACTCCTACGTAATATGTCTCTTAAAATAGTCAAATGTAAAGGCAGACATTTAGGAACAAAGAATATAGGCCTGGGTTACGGGACAGGGGATCGTATCATGTGAAGGAGTGATTCTGAAAAGGACTTTTGGGGGGTCATGGTGGATAATCAGTTAAGCATGAGCTGCCCATACAAATCTATGGCCAAAATCTTTGAATATATAACAAGGCAAAAGTGACTAGAAGTTGAGAGGCTGTATTACCTCTATTTGGTACTGAATCCAATTTTACTGCCATCATTCACAGAGGATGTTGAGAAATTGGAGAGAGCTCTGAGAAGAGTCCCAAGAATGCCTAAAGTATTGGAAATCACCCTTTTTAGTAAGAGAGAAGTTCAGTTTGCTCAGTTAACAAACATAAGTGTGATATCATCATAATATATAAGTAGCTATAGCAGGCAAAGAAATGTGATAATACAGGGTTCTTCAATAGAGAGTGGAGCAAGATGCAGCAACTGGAAATGGAGAGTAGACAAATTAATGCTAGAAAAAGGTGTTAATTTTTAATAATGAGGGATTAATAGCTTCACTGGGTGACCATAAGGAATAATTTAGCAATGGTTTGTTGGATTCTCCATCTCTTTAAAAAAAAAAAGATGCAATACTTTTCTAAAGGACATTGATCAGGCAAGAATTAATTCAAGGAAATCTGATTTGTATTTGCAAGAGGTCAGACTAGAGAATTACAATGGTCCCATGTGGGTTTATAAATCCATAAGAAAAGATAAATCTAAAAAAAAAAAACCCAAACCTTTTGTATCTTTCTTTTTTCCCCCCCTATTATTTCATACAGTCTTAATCAAATTATTGGATACATTTCCAAGCTCTGCACAGTATCAGCAGGCAGAAATCTATTTAGTTTCCTATACAGTTTTGCTAGAGTCTCTCATTACTTCTTGATTACAATGTCTAATATGTGGCTCAAAGCCAGAATCGCCAGGAGCATGCAGAGGTTTTCTCTCAAATCTGTATACCATTTAGTAGTGGTATAAAACCCCCCCAGCTAAACCTGAACTAGTAGACAAGGCAAGGAACAAAACGTATGATCTATTTGAGAAGAGTCAAAGCCCTAGAAGCCGTAGAAGCTGAGGAGGAGCAGTCCTGCACTGTCCGGCCATGAGAGCATGGTGCAGTGAGGATTTTGAGTCCCTGTGGTAGGTAAGGGGCTCTTAGGGCAGGCTGCTCCAGTTCAGTTTCTAGGACCAGAAAGTCCAGAGCTGCTCCTACGGTAGCCTGGCACACAGTTCCTACACCTGGGTGGTGCGGGCTTCTCTAGCTCGGCTCTTATGGTGGAGGTGGGGAGGAGCTTATAGGGTTGCTTCAGATGTGATAAAGCTGTGCTGGCTTCTGTTGCTATTAGGGCCCTGCCAAACATTCAAGTTAAAGCTGGGTAGAAACCAGCTATAGTTTTGTTACATATTTTGAAGCACAACTGTGTAGCTGTAATATATGTAACATGTAGTATGGGCCTTAGTGTTAAAAAAGAATTGCACAGGTACTTCTCTGAGATTGATGCTTCATTAAACAGAAGGGAGATGTTCACACTCTTGTTAATGCCCCTGTATTGGGGATGGGGATGAGATGACAGTGCATCAATATGCAGCGTAAAGGATCTCGCCTTTGCTAGAATGCCTAAATATTTTTAGTTTAGATTATGAGCTCCTCAGTTACATTATGGAGCCCCATTGAAATCAGCAGAAATGACAGGATTTGCTTTAGAGGACAGGTTTGGAAGGGGTTCTAATAAACTTTCATACCCCAAATAAAAAACAGTGAACACCTTGTTTTCCACCCTCTCACACAGGTTCCTATCTTGGGGATTGCATATTGTGCCTTCAGGAGGCTATGGCCCTTTACATTTAATTAGTTCTCTTGTGAAATCTAAAAGCACCAGTGGCTTGACGCTGCTGCTGCTTAATAAGCTTTGATCACAGTTATTAAAAAATGCCTCTTATAACAGCACCCAACTGTGCTGTTGCTTTTAAAGTTCAGTCTGTCAGGCCTTCTTTTTTAAGCCTGTTTTAAGGAGTTTTAGAACTGGCCATTTTAATTCTCTTCAGGCTGAAATAATCTTTTGCCAAGATGTGATTGGAATTGGTTCATCCCCTTTTTATATTAAACAAATCACATTTTTTTATTTTATGGCTGTAGATGCATTTTTCTCAAGCTCTAGTGAAAATCCACTTTCTTCTGTAACCTGACATTTTATTGGCACTATGGATTTGCATTTGCAAAACGCCTTCCCATCTATATAATACCAGGTATGTGATTTAAAATGCAGACACCCAACTACTCTCCCATACTTAAAGTGTTTCTTTCACAATCCTATTGTTCCAAATGTTGCAGCATGAAAGGGATTAACATAAAGCAGGAATTTCATTTTCATTAACATTTGAAAATGACCTACCCTCCCTACACCTGTCTCTCTCAATACAGGTAGTTTTCTTATATCTATGCTAACATTTTGGTGTAATTGAAAGGAGCTATTATAGTTTTTTGAATTAAATAGAACCTTGATCATTTATGCTGATGATTGAAAAGACCATTGTGAGTCTGAGTTTTGTGATCAGTTGAACAAGCAAAATACTTATATCACTGTACTGTAGTTTAGTTGTAACTATATTAGTTCATACCATAGTAGTAAACGTTCTATAGCACACTTTGTAAATTTTAATGTTATAGTGATGACATAGAATATCACTACAGCTCTGTGTTGTTAAATTTAATGTGGGTAGACAATAAAGATTTGTGTGCAAATTATGAGGTTAACAATGAATGCACTAATGGCTCAAATGTGTACTCCTTGAATATTTTTATTAAAACTGTCAAAGGCCACAAAATCATAGGATTATAAAGTCCAATCCTGATGCTCTTACATTCATACATTTTAAAATAATTTTTAAAAACTATTTTTAAAATAAATGACCCTCAAGGACCATGTACTCCAATCCTTTGCACAATGTAGAATTCTCTGTTCCTAAAATGCCCCAGGCAGATGCCTATCTAGGCTCTTCCTGAAAACCTCCAATAAAGTTGATTCTACAAGTTCCCTAAGCCATTTGTTCCATTGGCCTACTCCTGTTACTGTTAGGAAGTTTTTCCTGCCAGTTAATATAAATCTATTTTACTGCCATTTAAATCCATTACCTCTTATCCTGATTTTTATGGCATTGGAAAACATTTTCCCCATATCTTCATGGCAGGCTTTCAGATATTTGAACACTGTGACCATGTTCCCACCTTAATCTCCTTTTTCTCCAGAATAAACATACTGACTTCCTTTAGTCTTTCCTAATAATGTTTGCATTCCAGGTCTTCACTAGGTTTGTTACTTTTCTGTGGGCCTTCAGCAACATTAGTGCATCATTCTTAAAATGTAGTCTCTGAAACTGGACACAGTACTCCAGCTGCAAGGCCAAATCAGTGTCACACAGAGTGGTACTATCCCCTCTCATGTCAAAGGAACTTGGCCAACATGATCAAATTACAATCCTGTGGGTTATGGGTTTTGTGCTCAACCAAATGAGCTGCTTAGATACGAAAGAAGCAATGTAACTCTTTCCAGAAATTGGAGTTATTTCAGTAACTTTCCTCTGTCTTTAGCATATTGCATGCATACAGCAGTATCAGTGCCTCTCTTAGACAGCAGTTGAGTCTATCCTGGAATGAGAAGCCTGTAAGACCTATCTGTTCTTCATATTTTACAAAAAAATTTGAACTGAAAGAGTACAGGCCTTTTGATTGTATCCTGAGTACTACTGCTAGTCCAAGTGGATTATTTTATACTCTGCATCAAAACATTTATCTAACTGGCCCAAAACTGGATCTGAGTTTTGCATAATGATTATATCTTTTTCTAACATAGCCAGGAGTGGTAAAATGGATGTACTTATGAAGGAATGAAGCATGTTTGGTTAAAACTAATGGGATTCTTAGCTCCAGTTTGGTCTGCTAGATGTGAGATAATGAGACTGGGACAAAAAGATGTAAAATGCCTAGTCAGTCTCTGGAAGCATGAAAAAGAAACTCCGAAGTCTCGATTTGTCTTCTAGAAACACAGTAAGACCTATTTATTGGGTAGGCCTTACAACTGCTGAGAGGCATTGTCTGGGGAGTTTGTTCCCTTACATAATGTTTTATTCAAATAAGTTTAAATATATTTGTCTGTCTTTTAATAATTAATTTGTTTTTTATTGTAAACTGACCTCAGCTTTTTGGTGGGGGAGGAGAGGCAGCACATAAATCTAATGTATACATAAAATAAATAAGTAAAATAACCTTATTCTTTAGGCTAAAAAAGAGAAAATGTACAAATTAAATATTTGCCCTTCAAAGAAGCAGAGATGCTTTCTGTGATAATTCATAAGATAGGCTATCCCAAAAAAATGCTTTGAACCATTGTTGATCAAGTCAAATCAAAGTTAAGTTAGCAATATTAAGCTGAAGACTCAAGGTATTTTTGTGACCTTGGGAAGTAATTAGTAATTTCCCTGAATGAGTAATTAAAGAGTATGATTAGATCTTAATCGAGGAAAAAGTGGAGACTAAGTCTACATACATACATTCAGATGACCTGAGAGAATAGTCCCAGGATTGTTTTCCTGGTAGAAAATCTTACCTGGAGATGTCTGAACAAACAAATGCTGAGCCCTTGAAGACCAGGGAGCTTGCAATGTTGATACCGAACACACAGCATAGTTAGTGCTCGGCATCAGCATGGCAGTGCACAGGGGAGCCCTGCCAAGTTGTCTCCCTGAAGCACAATGCAGGGATTGTGAAGGACATGTTTTTCTCCATGTTTGGTTGAAGCAGAGTACTCTCTGAGTGACATACTGTTTTCCTCAGGGGTGGGGGGAGGTAGGAGCAAAGCAACCTGGGATGCTGGAGGACTGTGCTGTGACCTCTCTCAGAAGATAACATGTAAATGTTAGCACTGCTTGCTTTTTTGTCATGCTTATAAGCTTTCATCAGTTAAGATGTATAATATATGCAAGTCCTTGGATACATAACAAAGCTAAAAAATCTTCAGGGACAGACTGATAACACAAATGTGGCTCTCTCTCATATAAAAATGGCTTATGGTTTTATAGGCTTACCAGAATGTCACAACTTAAGTAGGCTATGCAGACAATACTTGGCAAGATTATAGCTTTTACAAGAAGCTATTATTTTATTTACTTTAATGTTATAGGAGAATATTTTTACCTTGGAGACACTGATAATTGAAGAATATTCAAATTACTCTCCAAAATATTGGTGTATATAAACACATTCTAATTTATCTCATTTTATTTTAAATCCAGCACTGTGTCTTCCTGGATGAATGAGTATGTAATATAAGGGGCTTGCTCTAACTAATAAGTAATAAGATTCATAATCAATTAGATCATCATCTCCCTAGTTGTTAAGCACCACATAGAGTCAAAGTCTAAAAGTGAGAACCTCTGCTTACTTCATTTTGCTTTTCCTCCTTCCTTACCTAGAATGGTCGTGTTCCAATGTCCACTGAAGTCATGTAATTGATGGCAGTGGTGCTGTATCATGCCTATTGACTCTCTAACATGGAGAGGGAGGGACAGGATCACTTCTGCCATTTTTCTTTTACCCTACTTCTACTCTCAATTTGAAGAACAGCAACTGAAATAGTAACTAACAAACCTTTATCAGTCATCAAAAAGTCAATTATTTCAACTTCATCCTCAAATTTTCATCTATTCTTCTGTATTGAGCTTTACAATCTTTAGGGCTAGGGCTGTCTCTTTGCATGTGTTTGTTTGAAAGACCCTGACATTCTCTTATACTTTAAATGAATAAAAATAATGTTGATTATCCCCAAATATTCTTAATGTTGATTATTCTCACACACGTTACAAAATAAAGTACATCTCGAAATCAAGATTTTATCCTTTTTTATTCTAGATTCTTTCCAATAAAAATTTTCTACCACACAAAATGTAATGTATTTACTCCTACCCAGCGAGTCTGATCAACTGTTTAGTTATTGGTCAGGAATCCCTGAATTTAAAGATAGAGACTAAAACTGACGTTGGAGCGAGGCAGGGGGTGCGCTCTGCAGAATTTTTGGAAAATCCTGGACTATGTCACACTGGAAGTGTATTTTATATTCCAAACCACTTCCACAACATTGGGGTGGGTTTGATTTAATGTTTTCTAAACAGATAAATAATGAGTTGAGATTAAAGTGTTTTTAATAACGTATGTGGTTTGTTCGATGTTTCCTGTGTGCTATTGTGTAAATCTACCAGGTAGCTGACTATGAGTATGTGCTGTGCTTCAGAAAGAGAGTCAAGAAAGATAAGCCAAGTATTTAATACTTCATTTTTAAAGGCAGTAAAATAAAATGATTACAATTAAACAAACCAATATATCTGGAGCAATTATTAGTATTTGAATTTCCAAAAAAGAGGGAGATGATCTGTTTTTTAAACCGAATTAGCCCTTATAGAAGAATTTTTTCATCAATGGGAAGAATTGGTTTGTGAGAGAGAGAGTTCCTGGAGGAGAGCTGATAGCAAGGCTCTATAATCCTGAATAGCTGTATAAAGCTTTTATCTTCAGCCGTTGAATAAGGCTACATATTAGCTGTAACCAACAAAGCAGGACCTCTGGTGAGTCTCGTGGACTATGGAACCATGCTCAACCATGGTTTACCAGAATGACCTAAAACCAGTGACTGAATGCAGATTTTAACACATTTATATTAATATTAACTCTGTACTTGGTATCTTTGTCAACTTCACAATTTATACTTTGTGTGTCTTTTATTGTGGCTGCTATGGTATTATCTGAAATAGGCTAATGAGCTCTAGTAATCAATGCTTTCTACTCGCTTTCACCCAGGTTTATGTTTCACACACAAAAGAGCTCCTAGTACAGATTTTTGGTAGTCTCAGTCATTCTTCCTAACAACAATTTATAGATTATAAGGCCAGAAAGGGAGACCTTTCTAATCACCTAGTTAGATTTCCCATAGTCAGTTATAGGGTTTTCTGAGCTAATTCTTGTTTAAAGCCATCTTGATTTGGTAAATTGTTGTAGTGGCTAAGTCCATCCCTGTTAAAAATCTGCACCTTATTTCTACCCTAAATATGCCTAGTCGAACTTTTAGCTATTGGATCTTGTTATGCCTTGGTAGATTTAAAAGCCCATTAACAAAGTACTGTTTACTGGGTAATAGACTCAAGTTGTTGGCTGTCGACTTTGCTGCCTGGCAGACATTTTTGTGCTTGTGCACACTATATCTTATACCTAGAGCACAGTCATTGAAATCCATAAGATAAAGTTCAGCCATGTTCCTCCACTAGTTATGGAAGGTTTTTAAATGATTCCCTACATCAGAAGATAATTAACAGAATGGTCAGGAGGGAGGAAAATTCCATAGGGTTAGAATTCATTCTCTGACTTCAGTTGATCTTTTAACTATATATTTGTATAATTAATGGTAATCTGACTGTTACTGACTCACCGCATGTTCTAGGATGGGTCATTTTCTGCTTCCTTATCTGTGTAAATGATACTCAGTAGTTAGAACTTTCTTGACAGTGATGTTGTGATGACTAATGACTGCATAATAGTTGCAGTTTATGACTTCGTGTATAATCCTAATACTAATAATATCCCCAAGATAGAAAAGAGAAGCAAATTTTTGGTTGGCATTTTTAATGTGTGTTTATTAGTGTTTGAAATAGTATTTAAAAGAGGGAATAGGTAACTTGTTACTTCCAGTTTGAAGGAGTTAAGAAAATAACTGTATTGTACTCTCAATTCTTAGTTCAAGTTTTGGTTTTTGTGATTTCCACAAGGGTAGGAAGAGTTAATGCCTGCTCGCACAAGTATATATGGGACCTAAGAGTCCAGCTACAAGCTGCACAGCAAACACAGAGGGAAAATGTTTCAGAATATTGTCCATCATATTTTAAGGTTTTATTGAGTTTCAAGGAGTTTTACTGAATTTGTTTATCCCCTGATATTTCCCAGTACTGCAATAGATGCGAAAACTGGAACTATTTGGTCAAATACATCTAAAATAATTCTTTCACTCTAAGTATTACAAATGTTGATATTTCATTTGTCTAAAAGTTTATTTAAAACTTAATTCAACTCTATATAAAAATAAAAATATATGCACTAACCAATAATTATTTTTTTCTTTTTTTTTAAATAAAGGGTTTACTACAAAGCCTGTGAAATGAAACAGAATCTTTTCACTTCTCTGGTTTAGAATTAGCCCCCAAATCTAATAATGTTCCTGCTTCTTATTCATAGTCCTGTTGCTAAGTTGCTCATTTGACTCTTTTTGAATTAAGTGCCCATTTATAATGATAAGTTCTCTTATAAAATTGTTTCCTATTTTCCTGAATATCTTTAGTTCTTAGTTTTTAAGTAGTAGCATATACTTCAGTCTAAAATATATTGACAGTGAGGTCCTGAAGTAGATAAAAGTAGGTTTTTAAAAGGAAGCTTTAATTAATGTCAATCCAAAATGATGAAAAAAAATCCATGTAAATGATTTGGCATAGTGCCTGCATCCACTACTAACTGATATTACAAGACAACTTATATCTTAGCAAAGCAGTTACTGTGATCTTCATGCTGAAAAGCCTTGAAGCTCTTTCCCCATCTTCATGATGATAAGCTCTCCACCACATATATTTCCTAGATCTGCATTATGTCATACACAATTTTCAAGTAAGGTGTTAAGCTTTGTAAAACTTAGTGAGCATGGAAAATCAGTTATATAACATTCATGTTAGGTTCATGTTCTGTTTTTAATACGAGCTATTTCCTATTTCCTCCTTGTTTCTAGAGATAAATAAGAAAACTTGCTTATTATAGTCATTGGTTTGTAATACCCAGAAAAACTCCATAAAGAAGCTATTAATTTAGAAGTCTTTGGAAAGGAATCTAAACTTATATTTCCATATAAAAACTTCTTAAACAACATTTTCATGTGGAACCTTACAAGAAAAACACACATTTTCATAATTGAAACTGTCAAATCTGTCTTATTAGTTCATTGACTTACTGTATGAGTTAAAGGGGACAAAAGATGTAAAGACAAATGAAGAGCATCGTAAGTTCAGCAGTCTGCATTTTAAAGAGAAAATACAGAATCACATTAATAATGTTGTGGAGAAAAGTGGATCTCTTTTTCAAAAAAGCCTCTTTTTACATGGTTGTATGTATGTTCTGTTTATTTCATTCTCTTATGACATATATAATGTCAGAGGTCCAAAACATCTATAACTAGCTCACTGTCAATTCATCAGATTCAGAGCTTTACAAATTACACGTGGAAAGATTTATCACAAAACATTCTCCAGCATCTTGTAATATCTGTCCTAGAAACTGGATGCATTTTGCTACAGGTAAATTAATTCTCACTTGATAGGTCAGCTAGAATGATAAGATAAGTCTGTGAATCCAGAACATTTCTAATCGCTATCTTAGAAAATGAATGACTGTCTTTAAGAAAAAGTCTGATAAAGTAGATGGGTTACTCTTCTTGTGGTTTCCTTATCCAATACGTGAGTATTAATAAAACTATTCCTGCCTTCTTTAGATCAAGGTTAGTAGATATAATCTAACTTACTCGGGACTAATCACCAACCAAAAACTTTGGGTATAATTCTGTATTGACAAATCTAAAACTACTAATGGGGTCAAGTTTTTTTAACTTTCTTTTATTTTATATACATGTTTTTCTCCAAAGTAGCATAAAATATGCTTCTTTGTAACTTATTATTACTTTCACTTCAATCAACATATAAAAAGTCTTAGTGTAAATAAGCCTTAGAGAATGAACACATGAGCAACTGTACAGTTTTAAGACACCAGGAATTTTGGCTTGTGAGCTTGTGTTAACTGATCTGTTACAACTGTTACATCTGTCCTCTTTTTGTCCTTCAGTAAACAAAGTGTAAATGGGGTAACTTAACCTTGTTTCACTCAGGGATCAGTTTAACTTCCACTTACCAGGGAACCATTTTAGCAGATTCATTTGTAAATTCCTCCGTCCTTTTAAGGGAAAATATTTTTTGTTCATACTTATGGCCTCTTCTACTTGTTACATGTAAGCCACGTTTAATGTGTTCATCACAGCATAAATGACAAGGATGCTACTTGTGCACACAGTTGAAGGCACCATGATATGGCATGCCAGCTATGAAAATGTTTGAAATTGAATGTGTAGCAGGTCTGGGACACAGGACAGTAAAACAGGTGATTGTCAGCCCTGGGCTCAGCTTTCAACTTCATGATCTTAGACGTTTCCCAGAATTGGGAAGTAGGAAGATCAGATCTCAATCACCGCATCTGCAATACATGTGTGGCATAGCAGGAGGCATGCTTGTTTGGATCCAAGGAGTAGATCCCATGGTACCATTAAATAAACATGTGCCAGGGGCCTTAGACACCAAAAATACTTTTAGTAATTTTATCAATCTACTTATTTAGATACCTAAATATGGATTAAGTTTAAGCACTCATTTTTTTAAATTTTGGCTTGAGAGTTTGGATCACTGAAGGAACGTAGAATCAAGCCTTTTATATTACATTTTCATTAATTCAGGATGACAAAGTGCCTGATTTAAAATAAAATGAGATGCATTAGAATGTCTCTATATAGACCAATATTTTGGAGAGTAATTTGAATATTCTTCAATTATCAGTGTCTCCAAGGTAAGAATTTTCTCCTATAACATTAAAGTAAATAAAATAATAGCTTCTTGTAAAAGCTGTAATCTTGCAAGCACAGCCTACGTAGCCTACTTAAGTTGTGACATTCTGGTAAGGCTGTAAAATCATAAGCAATTTTCAGATGAGAGACAGCCACATTTGTGTTATCAATCTGTCCCTGAAGATTTTTTAGCTTTGTTATGTATCCAAGGACTTGCATATTTTATGCATCTTAACTGATGAAAGCGAATAAGCATTAAAATAAAACAAGTGGTGCTAAGATTTAAAAAAATAAAATAAAATTGGCTGTTATTCATAGTTGGCACTCCCAGCTCACCTCATCAGATATTAATGTCTTCAGTTATACAGGCAGTTCTCGGACTTATGGTACAACTGGTTCCTAAAAACCGCATCAAGTTGAAACCTTGTAACTCGGAACCAATTTTCTCAGAAGAAACAAAATGGGGGATTGGTTCCTGAACCAAGACCCAATACCCTATTTTCACCAAAAATACCCCAAAAAAGTTGCAGCACCACCTAGTGGACAAAGAGGTTCATTACATGTCTTTGAGTGCCTTTGTGTTTGCACGCAATGAATCCATGGATAGGACATTTTGTACTCAGTCAATTAGAGATGAGTAATATAGCTATATTAATGTATTTATATTGTAAATAGCAATTATATTGATTTGAAAGGAGTTCTTTGACATGACTTTGCTGGATTTTTTGAAAGGCTCTTGGTTGGACTTTTTAAAGGGTTCTTGGCTGGAGTCTTCTCAGGAGTCTTGGCTGCAAGTTTTTCTGGAGGCTTGTCTGCTTTTTTAAAGAAAGTGTCCAAGGAAGTTTGGACAGATGTTCTCCAGAGAGATGAGTGACACAGTGAACTTGTTCTCTGGCATGGCGTAGCATCAGATCAAGCGTTGGAAAGTAGAAACTGATGTCATAAAGTTGAAACAGGGTGTCAATTTATAAACGTTGTAACTTGAAACGTAAGTCGAGGACTGCCTGTATATAAAACCTTCAGATACTTTACATACATCTTGTATCACAAGTATCATTAACTAAACACTCCACTTGTAACTCATCACTACTGCTTATATCAGCACACCAGAAGTCTTACAGCATGACTGAGTTTAAAAAGGCTTTCAAAATTTTTGTGGTAAGAAATACCTATGAAACTTTCATTTTTGTAGAATACTTGTACATGCATTTTTGTGCGTTAGTGTATTATAAAAACACCCAGTCATTTTTGTGCAAATGTTACTGCCAACATAAGGGGGAAAATCTGGAACATCTCCTTAAAAACTGAGACACTAGTTTCTTCCACCATTGATCAGCCTGTATGACTGATAAACACAATGTAAATGAAGCAAATAGTCAGCACTGGATGTGCTGTCACAAATATTTGAAGGGACATACATAAAATAATATGCCAGAAAAATGTAACCATAAGAATGTACACAATCTGAGGAAAAGGAAAGAGAAAAATCCCACAGGCTGTCTCGTATACAAGGTTCTACTAATGAAAATCTAAATTAACTCACTGAAATATTAGGGTGCTTGTACATATTACAGGGTTTAATCCTCATGAAATTAAATAGATTTATAAAAAATAAACTTGTTTATTTTGGAGCATCGCATCAGTGTTTGCACATACTAGATTTTCAGATGAATTAAGCCTGGTCCCCAACTAGCAATGCAGGAGAGTAGGACAGTCCTACACTGGCCCCCATCCCATGCCCTCTGTGGGAGCAGGGAGCTGGTATACAGCACAGGAAAAAAAAGGTGGCAGCAATTTAAAAGCAGCAACAATTTGAAGGAGTGAACTACAAAAAAGTTGCAGCACCACCTGGTGGTCAAAGAGGTTCATTACATGTCTTTGAGTGCCTTTGTGTTTGCACGCAATGAATCCATGGATATGACATTTTAGTTCCTGATGAATCTAACTACATCCTAAGGAGTTTTAGTTTCACAAGAAACACTTTTAAAGCATCTGGAAATCCCACTCATATAAATTGTCACATGGCTACAATACAAGAAAGGGCCAAAAACATGACATGTACAAACACATTTTTCAGTTGTACCGTCAAATATCCACACACGTCATTTACTTCACTAATAAAGATGCTTTTCTGTGTAGTCACTGATTTTATAGAAAGTATGATTAGCAGGCAGAAAACAAAGAAAAAGTAGAGTTGCTACCCCTGTAAACGTGGTGCTGCTGTACTGTAGCCTTAACCTATAAAGACTGGTAGACAGAATTGGCATATGGTCTTAGCCTGCTTACAACAGATCATTTATGTATTTCCTGCTGCTTTGTAAATTTTTACTTGTCTACATTCAAAAAAGGTAATAGCATAACGTTGATGGTTTTCAAATATTCATGGTTATGACTCTGCTTTCATTGGCATAATATAGCAATACTTTGTAGCAGTTTATTTTACATACAGTCACAATGGTAAACAAGTGTAGCAGTCAGAGCTGTCATTTGGCAAAATCACCTGCCTATCTCTATCCTGCGAAGTGTGTGTTTTTATTAGTTGTTTTGCATCAGCCTTCATCATAATATTTATTTAAGCATCGTTTTTTGGTACAAATTAGCATTAAAAATGCTTTTTTTCGTTACTTGTTTCTTGGCTAAAATCTGTCACTTAGTCACAGATTATATTAACTGAATGATTGATTGTTGGCTGCCTGCAAAACCCAGTTCATCGTTTTACAACAGTAGACCTTGAGTCACAATTCCCAATGCTCACTGCTCTTACAATGTTTAACAAGGTGCACTTAACAAAGTTTCCTCCACAATATTACTACTTTTTTGTATGGTAGTTCAGTCAAAAATATCCAATTTTATTAGAGATTAAGAATGATGTTCCTACCTCCAAATGAAGCAATTTACTAAATTATTTTGATTTTTATTCATCATCATACATAGCAGAGAGTTTCTATAGGACATTGTTCTCAAGCACTGCTGCCTACCATTTCCTTGAACAGAAAATCTTCATTTCTAGGAGAAAGTCTTATTCCAAAACCAGAAATTTACATAATTAAATATTCAGTTACAGTCATGTAGTAATAAAATCCAGCAGAACAGTGAAACTTTCACCTAAGTGAAAGAAACCTGGGTGAAAGTTAAACCTCTTCCAGAATTATTAGGACCAGATGCTCAGGTGATATAAACTGATGTGGTACAGACTTAGGTGAGTTGAAGATGTTGCCCTCAGTATCTGCAGAAGTGCATGGGATAGATAGGAGCAAAATGTTAGGGTCTTAGGACCGTTACCAAGCTGGCACTTGACTTATTCCCAAATAGCTGTAGTATACAACCAGTGCACTAAAAATAGCCCATAAACAGAAAGAAAAAGACAGTAATAAAGTGACAAATTAAAAAAAAAAGAAAAAAGAAACAATGTCCTGAAGATCAAATGGGCTGGTATCCCTGTATTAAGAAAAGGAAGATTATAGAGAAAAATAATGCAGGGAGAGAAATGACCTCACATGGCCTCACTGCAGATTTAATTTATCCATCTTTGGGGTCCATTGGTTCGTAAGACCTGATCCAGTGCCCACTTAAGCAAGTGTTCATGCAGATTCTAAGTAAGTCTGACTATATTATTGGAAATGTCATTTGAATGTGGATGCAAAAATTTCAGCATTCCTTATTTCAGGTGAATTGGCTGGTAGCTGAGGCCCTTTGTCCCCCATATAATGTGGAGCTGTATCCTGTAGTAAACCGTGTTCATTTCAGTAGAAATCTGGTACTGAAATACTTAGCAATTTTGAGTAAGTTTTGGGTACAGCTTTTAATTGAATTATCCAGTCAGTAGAGTATTCTCTGGTAGGCCTCTGTGAGTCGGCAGCGATCTGATCTGGCTTCAGATCCGGCCACTTCGGATGGCCGCAGTCCAATCTGGAGCTTCAGACTGGGTTTCCACATTGGTTCAACTGGAGCCACCTCGGAGATCCAGTCATAGGGTGTAATGGGGAATCAATTAAATAGCTATAACTCTGTTGTTTCTTGTCCGATTTGGATGAAACTTGTGGGGATGGTAGCCTCTGCTAAGTGCAAGAAACTTGCCAAGTTTCAAGAATATCAATGCAGGGATTTGGGGGAAACTGTACCACAAATTCTTGAAAGCCAAACTCATGCCACAGCTGTGTGTCACAGGGGACTGAAAACTGCAGGTGTGGTAGGTCTTACTGAGGCCACGGAGCCTGCCAAGTGTCAAGGAGATAGGTGCAGGGGTTTGGGGGAAACTGCACCTCAAGCTGTGGACAAGTAAAATTAGTTTCATGGGTGACACTGCATGTGTTAAGGTTCAGCAGGGTGAGAGCTGCAGGGATGGTGGCCCCTGCTGTGACGCCTGCCAGCTGTTGAGGAGATTGGTGCAGGGTGAGGTCTGGGGCTCTACACCCCTAACTGCTGACAGGCAAAACTGTGCCAAGACTGTGTCTGTCTTGGGGCAGCTGATTGTCTGTATTGATTGTCTCCTTAGCCTGGAGGTGCTAATTGATGCTCATTAAGTCATTATGTAGTAGCTAGGTCCTATGTATTAAGCTGGTCCCTGAGTCCCTGGTCCTTGAGTGAATCATGATTGATTGATTGGTAACTGGTAACACAGTAGCTTAGCAGCCAGGCCTGCAGTTGTGTCTCCCACGCCCCAAGCCAGAGACAGTCAGTCCGACAAGCAACCATGCAAAACCGAGTTTTGCTTGTCGGCAGCTCGCGGGACAGTTCTACCCAAACCCCTGCACCGATCTTCTTGAAACTTGGCAGGCTTCATCTTCTCTGTAGAGTCTACCACCCCTGAAAATTTCATCCACATTGGACAAAAAACAACAAAGTTATAGATATGTTATTTTTTCCCCATTATACCCTATGGCTGGATCTCAGAGGTGGCTCCGAGGTGGCTCCTAACCAGTTTGGGAAGCTGAACGAGGCCAGCGCTTCGACCCAGATGTGCTACTTCGGACCCCGAAACGTTCAAAGCTTCTCTGGATTCAAAGTTCTGTCTGAAGCCTCGCACAGCCTATTCTCTGGTAGTTTTGTAGTGTTGTTCTTCTATAATGTGCCTCAGATATAAGTGTTAACAACACATCTATATTGTTGATGTTGCTCAAAATAGCTATAAGTGAGTTAAACTTTCTGCCAGACCACTATTGCCAGAAAAAGGTCTATGGTCCTTCCTGACAGATCATTAAAGCAGCTCCTACCTTGTGATCTGAAAAAATTAAAGGGTACCTTGAAGTGATGTGGCAAAAGACCTTTCACTTGCAAATACTTGGATGCTATAAAGAAAAAAATGTTCATTAGGGAAAAAGAAACTGAAATATACATTTGGGGAAACATACTAATATAATACACTAATAAAATATACATGCAAATAAAGAGTTAAATATGCTTTCCTATATGCCACTATGTCAGAGGTCCATATAAACCCTTTTCCACTTGCTAATGAGAGCTTAGTACATATAATATTCCCTTGATTTTACCATCTGACCTATCTGTTCAATTCTACCTATAGTTTGGATGAGGGTGTAGTTGTAGTCCAAGTATCTTTGCTTGTCTGAATCCATCTGGAAGTGCCACCACCTATCCCAGGTTAGTGATTCAAATTTAATAAAGTTCTGATAGGCATGATCTCATCAAAGTCCACTAACTCTGATGCTGTCCTCTAACAACTCTCACAGCAAAATCATTAGTTGGTACTGAGGTACCTATAGAAGGGAAGCCAAAGTTGTTAATGTTATTGAGCAGAGTCCTGGACATTTACAAATAAGTTGTTTGCTATCTCTTGTTCATTCCAAGAGCCCACTATTCCTTAAAAATAAGTTCATGGTTATGATAACTTTCCTAGTTCAAATATAAGTATCATAAACAGATAGCTTGTGCTTTCTATAGTAGCACTTTTCAGCAGTTCATAGAGGACGCTATCTCCTCTGGAGCTTGTCCATACAACTTGAATGTGCAAGGAGCAGCTGAGGCTTTTGGTACTGTGGGAAGTACGTGTTCCAGGCATCCACAATATAACGAAGACTTTTGATAATGGTAAAGGCATTTTCCCCTTTTCTGGGAGCAGAGATGGAAGTGACTTGAAAATGAAGATTGTGGGATCTTTGTATTCCTTAGTTTTCAGGGAAGAAGTGCAAGATATCATTGCACAACTATCCATTAATTCGGGCAGTGAGCCCAACTGTGGCAGGTTGAAGATGTAATTACATCATCAGACCAAAGGTGAAAGCAGACCTGTGGCTTGAGTTCAATTGGTAGTCTGTCATCTGTGACATGTGACTAGAAGATTATCTTTGGAGAATTTTCAAGTATAATAAAAGTTTGTCAAACATTCCATAGAGTATCTGGACCATGAGATTGATGTCAGTAGTCTTCTATAAAGCATCAGCAAGGTCAAAGCTGTAATTGAAGGCTTTGTAGTGAGTGAATTCAATTCCTTTTTCAAGTTACTGAATGACTTTGGATGCTTAATTCCTCACCTGCCTCCTACAGTATTTAATGATCTTGTGAACTTTTAGGTCAAATAAATTCTTAAAGCTAATCACATGAATGTAAGAAAACTGTTAAAATATATGAAGTTTTTTTGCTGAACTTTGAGATGTCAACAAACATAGATCAGTTCAACTGGTAGATAATTCATGTATCCTTTTGGGTAAGAGAAGTTGTCATTCTTCCTTATATACTTAGGGGAAAAAAAGAGAAACTTCTATTTTTTGAAAATTATTAGTAAAAAAATAAGGTTATGATTTCCCTTCTGTTGGATCATTGGGAAGGGGTTGTAAGCCCCAGAGGTCTACAGAGATGAAAGGACAGTTCATTGCTTTCCCATCTAAACCCCAAAATAATGTGGGCAAGTTCTTGAAGTCAGTGTGCAGTATTTAATTATGTTGTAAACTAAATTGGGGTGCTCAACCTCCAGCCCATAGTCCAAATGCAACCTGCAGAGCCATCACATCTGCAGGACCAAGTCAAACTCCTTTCCCCTGTGGGGCTGTATTGAAGTCTGCCTGCTTCCTTCCCCCCTGTTCATGACCAGTTGGTGCATGCCATGCCTGCCTAGGTGCCAGATTGAGAACAACAACTGGATCTGGCTCACAGACAGACTGGGAATAGCCAATACAGCCCGCTGGGCAAAAAACTTGAACACCACTGAACTACAGCATCAGCACATGTTTATGGTCTTCCTAGGAGGCCGGGATAGCACTTAGGAGAAGAGCAGAGTCCCAAACTTCCTTTGATTTGTAAATACTGCCCTAGCTGACAAATCTTCTCGTGCTTAAAATAGACAAAAATAAAGCAAGATTTTGTCTGATCAGTTGAGTATTATTTTAAGTAATCACTGATATAGGGCTTTGAAATTGTATCAGTATTATTTAAATACAAGCATAATCTCCAGTAATTTTAAAATGTATATAAGAGCCAACTTCTCTATTCTACTAAGGTTAATTTTAGCTGCATAAGTAGCTCAAAGTTGCCTTAAATCTGTTGGAAATGGCTAATTAGTTCCTCCTGTTTAGGGAAACTCTCCATTAGGGGAAAACAAGTCTCTGTGTCACAAACATGGCATTATTGATCTCTGCTGTACTTGATCCTTCACCAGCAGAAAACCTCAGGGAGATATGTTTTGGCAGTTCAAGTTAGGGCTTTTCCCAGGCAGCTCAGCAGGAGTGAAGGACAGTTTCCATCTTCAGGGCTAGGGACATAAATTACACCTCAATTGATATAAGCGATCAGAAATCGGTTCAAATCTGTAACACCACAGAAGTTCAATGCACATAAACTGCTTTCAAAGTAGCTGAAACTGGTTTAAGATAAACCTGGATGGCTGTAGAATCAGACTTAACTGATTTAGGTTATCAAACTTCTGTCCCAGGTACCTTCCAGATTCAAGTTAACTCACAGTCCCCTAGCATCCCAGGATGCTTTGTACATCCCCCACAAACTACCTCTGGCAGGGTAGGTGGGATAACCTTGGCCCAAGCTGCCTGCATTAGCGGAGCAGGAAATGAAGCTCTGGTGTTTGTTGGCTTCTGGCTTGGGCTACTGTGAGCATGCGGCTGCATTTCTGAAATCAAAAGTGAATGTCTGTTCACTTGCTTCTCAGTTCAGTGCAGTTTAGACTAACCTGCAAAGATGTAATCAGTTTAGCCTCAGACTTTTTGACTGTCTGTACTTAACCCTAAAGAAGTTTGCAGCTTAGGCCACATGCAGGCATTATGGTTCTATGGAGAGAATCACCACTGAAACATTTTTGAGGTTGTTGGTTATAGCTGTGTTGATCTAAGGACATAGACAGACAAGGTTCTGTGGGTAAACGTGGTATATTTTATGAGATCAAATAAATAATTAGAAACATTGTTCTTTGCAATCTTTCAAGCACAAACACCGTATTTCAGGAATAGAGAGAGTTTGTTGCTATTTCTGTGGGTGGAAGAGAACTGTATGCCAATATGCAAAATGCAGATCTGTGAAGATACAAATGATTGGCTGGGAAGATCAGAGGGAATGGGAGTTAATAGGTGTAAGACCAGTAGGGTGGGGGAGGTGGGGAGAAGGGGAAATGTTGACCTGGTAATTTAATGTAGCTGGTAAAATGTAGAAAGGTTACCTGGGGTTCTTGGATGGCAGGCAGGTTCTAATGTGCCAAAAATCTAATGTGTATATTTAGTCCATGATTTTTTATATCTAGTAGATTTATGAAGAGAAGTTTGTAGGCCTGTCCATGAAAAGTATTTTGTAAATTCCCTTTGAGGATTAGAACTGAGAGATTGAAGAGGGAGTGATTGTCTTGTGAAAAATGTGCCTCTACCAGTAATGAGAAATTTCTGAGAAATTTACATGGCTAGAAGTCTTTCTTAGAGAGGCAGCAGTTCAGCCACCTTCTCCCCACTCCCCCCAGGGTATCCCTGATTTGTGGAAATGCAGGGAGTCTTTTCCTTCTGCTCCAGTCCCCACTGGGAATGGGGAGAGTGGAGAAACAACTGTGCCCTATGCCTTCCTCAGACAAGAATATCCCTGGTCTAAGGAAAGCAAAGGGAGCAGGGGAGAGGGCACAGCTGCAGGTTAAATGCCTGTATGGCTTCCTTTCCTGAATGGCAGTGGAAATTTCTCAGGAATTCCCACCATTAGAAGTAGCCTTAATTTAGCCAAATGTGATGAATGAAATGGTAAGAAGAAAAACGGTGTTGAGATTGCTGTAAGAAGAGGTGGACTGTGTAGTGGTTGAAAGAGGAGAAATTTTACACTATATTTTATTTAACAAAATGGAACTGACAAGAAAAAGTGTTTAACATTTAACTTCATACTCCATCCTCCTCAGTATTATCTTTTGCTAAAATGCTAAGGTAGAGAAAACAAATGTTTGTAACAGTAATCCTTGGAGTCACAGATCCTGACCCATGCCTTAAGAGAGGTGTAGCCTTTGTAACCATGACCTCTCTCATATATCCTGGGCAAAGAAAGAAAATAAAATAAAAAATAAATCATTCTTATTAACACTTGTGTGTCACAGTTGAAGTGCCTATGTTTGTCCTCACTGTTTGAGCTGATTTCATAACATTGTTGTCATTCAAAAGTACACAACAGCATTCATTTCTGGTAGGATCTCACAGTAAATCCTGCCAACTTTAACCGTTAATCCAACAAATTTTAACATCCTCTTCTCTGAGAAAGCAGCCTTCAAAATTGCTTATTTTAGCCAGTGATTTACGTTAAGGAAGAGATTGTGAACATAGTTCCTGTTAGAGGAGTTTGTTTTATTATCTTTAGATATCCTTGAGTAACAAAATCAACAAGGCTCTGTTATTAATGAAAATAGTTTTGCAGAAAATAACAGGTGTTTTAGTAGTAAGGAGCCACTGGGAGAGTAAATCATTGGGATATGCAATATTTTCTTCTTTGTATGAAATAAGAGATTCTGAAATGGTTCTCTTGATGTGCACCCATATAGGCTAGTAGAAAAACAGAGTTCAGCAATATGAACTAGAAGCCCTTAGTAAAATGGGGAATGTCCTCCTTAGATTGACCTTGGACCTCTGGTGATACAACTTTGTTTGACTTTCAGGGTTGAAAAAGATTTATTGTCTGAAATGGAATAACTGTGAAAATTTATGGTTACTGGCAATCTAGAACCCACCAAAATCTTCCTTTCTGCACACTGACAAAAGATTTGGGGGTGGGTAGAATTTATTGCTGACAAATTAACGAATTAAGATGGAATGTTTGAGAGAAATAGTTTTCTTCTGTTTGTCACTTCATGGACTGTTTATTAAGCTGTAGCCACATTGATATATATTTTTAAAAAATCTTTTGAATATTTCAGAAGAAAAACTGTTAAGAAAGAATATGTATAAATTATACACGTAATCATATCCCATTATTTGTTTAGGAAATACAATTTTAAACAATTCCATGTTTGTGTATTGGACAATTGTTTGTTTGTGTTGCTTAGTGAAATTCATATGCTAAGGGTCTCAAATCTAGGAACCAGACCATCATCTGGCATAAATTGTTAGAATTCCAATCAACTTTGTGAAAGCCACACTGATTTACACCAACTGAATATGTTTCAATATATTCTAATACTGACTGCGCAGTGAACGTATTAGTCACTAAAGTTGCCATAATTCACATAGCAGTGTTTCATGTTGTCATTTTAATATATTTTAATTGACTGAGAAAGAGAGTGTGTTTCTGGGAGAATATATGCTTGCCATGACACTAGAGCTATCCATTATTCATTTTAGACCTGATTCTGATATCCTCACTTGTATGAACAGTGCCTCATTTCATGAGTAGTCCAAGTGAAGTTGGTGATACCAACTCATAAAATACGGGTTTGCACAGTGCAATTAGCATGGCAGAATTTAGCCCATTTATATGAGTCATTGAGCAGCTTGAGCGAGTCAGCTAGACAGAAAGAAATTGGGCTAAGGACAAAAGTTCCAGCATGACCACCCCAGTAGTATTGCTTCTTCATGTCAGTACTGGGTGTAAGATGATGTTCTGCATAAAACTGGATCCTACAACTATGTGCTCAAATAGAAACTATCACCCACTGTGCCAAATTTCTCCTGTATGAAAAACGCTAAAATTAAGTAGTACGGTATATTTCTGAAAATATGCACTTTACACCGAATCAATTCTGGCTTCATATCAACATACACCCAGTTCTTTCAGCTTTGAAATACGTGCACTGTAATCAAAACAAGAACATGGTTCAGTATATTTTAGCACTGTATTTCACCATTATTTTTAATCAGTTTAATTAGATATGTGTATGTAGATTTATTTACATGCATTTTCATCTTGTATCTTCAATTTCATCATTAGCTGAAGTTCCTCAATATTGTAAAAAAATGCATGATTACTCCCTTGCTTTTCTGCAAACTGTGCCAGAGAATAAATAGCTAGTGCCCCCACATTGGCAACACTAAGCTTTTACAATATGTTACTAAAATGGATATATGTACTTTATACCAGGGAAATGCGACCTTCCTAAAAAATTGCAAGTGAACTGCCTCTTCCCCTCCTTTTATAGTACAGAAAAGTCTGTTAAACTAAATTTTGTACTCTAACTTCAGCACTGATTTATTCTTTCTCCCAAAAAGAATATAAACAGTGTATTCATGTTTCTCTAAAAATGTAGCAGCAGTTATTGGAGTCATTAATTAAAACAGAAGTACTTAATCTTACATCATTATTTACTGAATTCATCTCACAACTTCTGCAGGGACATGTGCCAAGTTGTTTGTTTAATTTCATTGCTATTTGAAGTAAATGAAACCCTGTAAAATGGAAAGTATTCCAGGGTTATTTCTCCCTACTCACACTGACAGACCTGTATATTTCTTTATATTTATGTGGCTCTTTCTTGTACAGTCAGGAGACTTGGGTGTCTTCATGACACCATTCCATATTTTCTGCTAATCCTGAAGATATTTAACCCCATGTGAAGAAACTCAGGTACTACCTTAGGAGGAGAGGAGAAGCCCTTTCTAGACTCTCACAATTTACAAGAAAGTTTGTATGTTTCTTTTTTTTTACTTGGAGAAGGTAGCATGCTTCTGTTTGGGGCATGTTGCTAGGGAGGGATGGTTAATGCTGTTCCAAACACCAACATGGACCCTAAATATTTAAATACAGTTTTTGGTAGTAAACACACGGGTAATGAAATCTCTCAATGGAAAATACAGAGAACTGTATGTTTTTAATTCTATCTCTTATACTGTATATATATTTGAACTTGAATAAAATATAAGCTGTTCTTATCTTTGCCCTTGGGGTATGCCATACTTTACAGTTTTTTAACAGCATAGAATGGATAGAATGGAGTTAGGCCATCCACTGAGATACTGGTTGGGTAGTCATGTTTTATACTCAGTCACTTCCTAACTCCTTGCATCTAGTTCACAGGGACAGTCAGGGCATTCGGGACTCTGCTAGCTGAAGAAATTTCAGCGAAAGACAGTGCGTTTAATGAGACAAATCACACTTTTTTCTCCCTCTCCGCTCATGCTTTACCTTTTGTGTTGCTTATCTCTGCCTTTTTACATTTTCACTGCCATCCTACCACACTTTTAGCTTCTCTCATTCCTTGGAGTCTCAGACCAGCTGAGTCTCCCTACACCTGATGAAGACTGACTGCACCCAAAAGCTTGCTAAGAACTTTTTCCCAACTACTCAGGTGGTCTAATAAAAGATATCACAGCTAACCAAAGAACCTTGCCTGCCTATGTCCTTAGACCAACACGCCTACAACCAAAAACTTAGTGACATAAGTTAAACATCCCTGAGTTGAGCTCCTTGTAAACTGGGCCTTCAGACATGATCCATTAACACTGACCTCTGCACATATATAAAATAGTTCTTTGAAGATCATTGTATCTATGATGAAGATTGTGTTGGATTGTGCAAATGCTAAGTAGTCTAATAGAGGTTCAGTCCTGAGTTAGAATGCAGACTCTTTGGAGGTTGAACATGGCATTAAAGTTTATTTATGAAAAATAGATGATAATAGATGTTATAAGTATTGTAAAGACATATATTTTAGCCTGGAAGATTAAAGCACATCATTGGGGGTATTATAGATATTTATAACTAGTACTTAAACTCAGCTAGTGATATAATGAGCAGTTGATTAATATAATAGATTAATGATTTATAAGTGTTATAAAGAGTTATCGGGTAGGATGCATACTTACAGTACACAATATTGATGCTCCTTTGTTCTTTTAGTCTCCATTCAGATCAGTAATTTAATGCTTCTTTATACATCTGTAGTTCCAGAAAAAACCTTTTAAATAAAATTACCTGTGAAATTTCCACAGCAAAATGTTCTTGTAATTTTGATGGAATCTTTACTAGCATGTGTCTCATGAAAACATCAGAGTTAATATTATATGCTGATCGTATGCATCTTCTATGTACATCACTCTTGTATCCATTATAATCACCTTAATGGCACCAATATATCTCCCAGATGTGCCATAATGACAACTTAAATGCTGTCTTTAAATTCACAGTGTGAAGAGCATTTTAGGAGTCGCTGAATGTCAAAAAAGCAGGTAGCTGATAGCAATTTTTATAAAATATTCTCTGTATGCCCTTGCTTGAATAGGGTTTGTGTCATGAAATTGTCAATTCCAATGAAATAAGTAGGCCCAGAGAGTCAAAGGAGTAACTGTGACCCTGTCACTGTACAGCACTAAATAGCTGAATATGTTTTTTGAGTTTACTTGCTTATCCTACAACAAACGCATTTAAAAACTTTGGCAGTGCATTAATTAAGGTACATCACAAGAGGGTATCTAAAAGAAAACAAAACACTAAATTTCAATGTACTATATTGTACCTTTTGCAATCTTTTGAAGTGGGGGAAAGAGTTAGTTCTGTTTAATGTGGAGGGTGGAAATCATGCGTACCTCACCTGTTGGTGGAGCAACAGAAGGCCATCCAATGAGCTGGCCTTGCCTGGGGAGATTGGGATCAGCGGCCCCCTGACCAAAGCTGAGTGGGATGCCATCTCCCAGATCTTGCTGGTCCTCAAGCCCTTCCTCAAGGCCACTGAGACCCTCAGTGCTGCTGATGCCTTCCTCAGCCAGGTGGTCCCCATAGTGAAGGAGCTCCACAGCCAAATGGAGATCTTCCTGGGGGCCAATGTTCCTGGCTGGGGCAGGCTGCTTTCACCAGATGTGCAGGCACTGGTGAGGCAGCTGAAGGAGGGCCTTAGGAAAAGGCTTGAACCCTTGGGGTCCGACACAGTGCATATGCTGGCCGCCATCTGTGACCCAAGGGTGAAGGGCACCATATGTGGCAGCAAAACGCTAAGTCACTGGAGGGAGGTACTTATTAAGGAAGTGACAGAGGCAGAACAGCAGAGGTAGGGGGGAGTGGAACAGGGGGATCCACTGCCTGAACCCAGCCCCCCAGCCCCAAGCCAGTCTTTCCCTCCACCACAGGTGCTGCCAATATGGGCTAAGGCCATGGCAAACATTAGGGGGTCCAGACCCACCAGACCCCAGGATCAGGTAGACAGCCCTCAGATGGTGGTGTCTGCCTATCTTGCCAAGCCTGGGGAGCCCCTGGACTGTGACCCCTTGGCCTACTGAGCAACCCGCAGCCTGATGTGGCCAGATCTGGCCACAGTTGCCTGGGAATACCTGTCCTGTCCACCGACCAGTGTGCCAAGTGAGAGGGTGTTCATCGTGGCTGTGGATGTTGTGACACCCCACCACACCTCCTTGGATCCTGGTTTGGTGGAGCGGCTGGTGTACCTGAAGGTGAACCTCCCACTGCCGGGGCTCCCCAAGCTCCAGGTGCAGATGGTGTGAATGCCACCCTCCTCGCTCTGTCTGTGTCATGAGTTTTATCTGTCAGCAGCCTAAGGTGCAGTTTCCCCCAAACCCCTGCACCTATCACTGTGAAAGTTGGCAGGCTTTGTGGGCTCCTCAGGAGCTACCATTCCTGCAAGTTTGAGCTCCCTGTGGCTTTGCACATAGAAGTTACAGGCTGTTTGCTCTCAAGACTTTGGGGTGCAGTTTCTCTGCACCCCCTGAACCTATCTTATTGAAAGTTGGCAAGCTTTGCGGGATTCTCAGGAGCTACCATTTCTGCAAGTTTCATCAAGATCAGACAAGACATGCCAAAGTTATAGCCTGCTTTGACCTTCCCTATTATAACTTATGGGGAAGTCGAAGCAGCCCAAATATTCCACTCAGCTTTGGCCTTGAGTTGAAGTGGACCCACTTTGACTCGAAGCGGATGGCAAATCAAAGCGGGACCAGGTTTAATATTCGACATGGCTGTTGAATCGAATGTTACCTGCTCTGCACAGCCCTACTGGGCAGCAGAGGATCTTATTACGTTATAGAATAACAAGCCCCTAACCAGTTTTGTCACCCTGCACTGGACTCTTTCCAAACTTCACATCCTTCTTGAAGTGTGGCCCAAAACTGAATGCAGTACTACAGGTAAGGCCAGACAGTGCACTGGTGCTATGTGATGTAGCTGGATTCAGGAAAGTGAAAAGAGCCATATTGCATGTGCATTACTCCAGGGTCCTCATTAGTCCAGGGGTGATAGTTAAGATTTCCCCATTCACCAGAGTAGAAGATGGGTACAAGTACATCTGATAAAAGCATAGATATAAGTCACTCATCACTAGAAAAACTTGTTATTTTCTGGCTGCAAATTGCCTAATACAAGGATGTCCTATTCTGATATAAGCACATCTGTTACTGCCTTTGTTTTCATAGTACACTTGCAAATTAGTACAGAAGTTTGCATTTAACTTCCATGACTCTTCATAATTTTGCAATCTTGCAGACAGAGTGTATGCCACATTTGTGCTAAATTGGTTGCAGCTACCATAAAAATAGCAGTGCCAGCAATCTTTCTTATCTTACGTACTGATGTATACACTTTTTGTTGTAGTTAGGCACCACTTTTTATTCATTGATTAACATCAAAGTGTTCATACTATATATGTACTGTATAGGTATATGGTAGCTAAAAACAAACAAAAAATAAATTATGGTGTATATGTTTCATGTATTGCTTGTCATTGTTAGTGTACTGGTGCAAGGAAGACAAAGTTAATTGTTGCTATAGGCACCCATGTCCTTGACCCCAAGGACTCTGCCTATATACAGCTTCTGAAGTTTGGATACCACAATAATGCTTAAATACTCAAATCACACTTAAATGAAGGACAGAGACAATAGATCAATACATAGTCCTATCAGCTTTCCACGGGGGATACCAACAGCTCCATTCTGATCCTTGGTGCCTCTCTTCAAGGACCCAAAGCAGATGGTAGTGAGTGAGAGAGAAGCCATTCCCACACAATCTAGTTTACCAGCTTGGCCTAATTTTCAGTACAGCAATTTTTGGTTCATTACTTGGTTTTATTTTCCTAGCATTCGCAAATGACAGCCTCATGCAATTCTTGTATTTTTTTCAGGAGCACCTTTTTTTGGTTGTATTAATTTGTTTTCTGTCTCTCTCCAGGCACCTTCCAGCATCTTTGATTGTTGCAGGTTTTTGTGTCATTTTATGAAGTATTAACTCACTTCCCACAGTTGGAGTAGTCTTTACCATTGGCTACAGTGGGCTTTGGATTAGACTCTTTTAGTTGCATCCTTAAATATTTAGGTGCTTTGTAAAGATGAGTACTGATAGCTCTGCTTTTACAGATGAAGCACAAAGAGGGAACATTATTTTCTCAGGGTCAATAAAAAAAATAGGCTACAGCAGGGGTTTTCAACCTTTTTTGAACAGCATACCCCCAGCAGCCAGTTGCAGAGCAGGTAGGGCAGAGTAGCAGCAACCGGTCGTGGAGCAATAGTGGGGGTTGGCGGCGGCTGCACATGGAGTAGCAGCATGGGGTGGTGAATGGTGGCTGCAGCTACTGTGTGCAAGCTTCTTCCCCAGTGTCCGGCCAGCCAGGGTGTTTGGCCCACAGAGAGGCACCACTGTCCTCGCCCTGCCCTGTCCCGTCCCAGCCCTGCTTCTGTGAGGAGGTGGCATGGGGTGGTGGCGTTCCCTGCCTGCCCCCATGGACGATTCAAAGTACCCCCAGCGGTATGTGTACCCCCAGTTGACACCCCCTGGGCCTAAAGCATTTTAGGAACAGGGCCTGCTTTCTTCCAGTTTAGAGTCTTGTATGTCAGACCATTCTGTCTTTGCCTAGGAACATGCATTCAGTTTCTACTGGAAAAGAATCACTGCTTTCTTGGTAAAGCCAAAAGTGGTCAGATGTTTGGGCTTTTTTCTCTTGGAGCAAAAAAGGCCACACTAGGAGAAAACTAGCCTGGGAACATCCAGGGCTAAATTGCTCCCAGGAGCATTTGCCCTGGGAGACTGAATGACCGTATACTTTCCCTTGGCTTCGCTCCTCTTGAGAACCAGGAGGATTGGAGCTGGGGGAAAGGCTCCGTGCCTTTCCAGGTTACCCTGATCTTAACGATGGAAGCCAGCTGCTCCCCTCCTCCCATAGTCACCACTCCTTGCCTTTACCCAAACCAGGCAGCCCCAGATTTTAGGAAGAGGCACGGGGTTTACCAGCTCCCGCTGGCATCCCCTTGCCACCCAGCTGACCCAGCAGCAGCAGGGCAGCAATTTAAAAGCTGATGGCCAGGAGCCACACTCCAGGAGCCAACTCGGCTCCTGCTGGCTGCTCCACTGCTCTGCTAAGCAGCAGAGTGATGATTTAATAGCTGGCAGCTATAAGAGGGGCTCCGAGACCTTGCTTTTAGCTGACAGCTTTTAAATCGCTGTCCTGCTGCTCAGCTGGGTACAAGGGTGGCAAGGGAGAGCAGAGACCTGTGCTGGAGAAAGCTTCTGCATGCCTGGCTACCAGCATCTCCAGCTTTTAATTCACCTCCCTGCCTCTCAGCTGGCGGAGGGGCTGGGAGTTGGTGTGTGGGGGCTTTACTTAGCTTGGTTTCTAGCTCCTTCAGCTGACCCAGAGCAATGCTGCACAAGATAGGTTGCTATGCTACATCAGCAAGGCTTATGAGCCTTGGCACCACAGCGAAATGCCCCTGCCTCACCCTGCACAGCTCTGGGCTAAACCAGTTATGGAAAAGTAAGCTAAGGTATGACCCTGCAGCATATCAGATATCGCACAATAACTGTCTGTGCACACTGAAGTCTAAGGTGGCTTGTCCCTTAATTAAAAGAGAGTAATCTGTCTAGCTTATCATATTTTCTACGAATCTGTGTTGGAACTGTCCTGGATTTGGCATGTAATTATGTAGGTTTCCAGGATTCAGGCTACGTAAGAGATTCCATTTTTCTAGTGAAGGAATCAAAAGGCTTTACTGTTTACAAATCCTTTTAGTTTCTGCTACATATCTTATTGTCAGGGATGTATTGATTCAGAGTGAAGAAGCTGATACAGGAGCTTCCATTTTTATAAATGTATACTTCTGGGATAAGGCTATTATCCCCAAAGCATGTGGTTTTCCTTTATTAACCCATCAGTCCAGTGTGACAGTCTTAATGAATTGCTGTATGCCCCTGATTTCACATCTTAAATAGCAGGACTGATGACCATCTTACATAGAGGGTCACCAAACTAACCCATTAGTGGCCTGCAATCAGTAAATAATTAATATACTTACCAATGTTCAAGACTTTCTCTGATGACTGTTTTTCAGAAGTCAGGCTCCACACAGTTGGAGGTTAGACATAATGAGAAATACCACCTGACATATGGGGTTACCCTTGAAGTGATCTTTGGAAACCCTACACTCACAGTCTCAGGGGCAGGGTCAGCAGGGTGAGTTGGGGAAGATAAACTGCAGTTAATAGAAGGGTTAGATCAATGGGAAAAAAGAAATGGTAGCAGTACTTTCAATTCTAGCACAATATGCCTATTTTTATATAACCTATAGAAACAAATTTTAAACTAAATTTTCTCCTCATAGATTTGAAAGATGGCAGCCTAGAATTTTTCCCAAATCTAACTTTAGTTTTGTTTCTGTAATTCCTATTCCTGTTTCCATTTCTCCTGTAAGACCATTGTAATTTTCTTTTGATTATTTGCCGGAAAAGTTCTTCAGCTTTATGAATCATGCACTCATGAGACATTGAGTCTTTTTACCTCCACCATGGCGAGGTATGGACAATCCAACTAGAGAGCAAGAGGTTTGAGAGTAAGAGTTAGCAAATCATCGCATGCAGGACAATAAAGTCATCCAAAAGCAGGACTTAAATAAATGCTCATTGTTGAACTCTTACACTGATATGCTGGATGACAGACAGCATAGTGCACTGAATGAACTCCACCTGGCTGGCATTATTACAATTTTTTAAATTATTCATAAATCAGAGATGGAAAAGGATTTTGTGGATTGCACATAATAAATCTGGACTTTCAATAGAACATTGAAAGCACAGAGCATGTTGTTGCTGAACAACCTAGCTGTTCATTGAACAGCTTTTGACTAGTCAAAAAGAAAATAAGAATGTTTGAACCACCAGCATTACCATCAGGTCTGTCAAGCAGCTATAAATAATAAAGCAAGGAAACCAACTTTAATTGTTAATAGGTTTCAGATAACAAAATTACAATTGCTTAGCTTTCACCAGCTTCATAATGGAGCCTCTACCTGTGACCCATGTCATGAAGGGTTTTGAGCACATTATAAAGCTTTCATTGTTGTACTGAAAGGCAGGTACTAATTTTTAGGGACTTCAAGACATTTTTGTATGTTGCGTATAACAAGGATTTTTCAGATCACCTTAGGCATTTGTAAATCGCAACCTTTGGAAATGTTAAAAATAGATTTACTTTGTTAGGATCATGGCACTACTAAATAAAAAACTACAGACATTATTTTCATGGGTTATTGAAAGTAAATATTTCAACTAATGAGGCATTGTTCAGGCTGAAAATACCACATTACCAGTGCATTATATTTTAAATAAATAATCTCTGGGAGACCTTGTAACAGTATGTGGATTTCAAATAATGCTTACCGTGCTTGATATTGCTTGGCAAGGTGCTGTAGTGTATAGAATAGATAAGGTTCTTGGAGTGTGTGAAGGCATGTATAATTGTGGGGGAGGGTTTGTGGGGGAGTTGGTTTTTATTGTTTGTTTTCTCCTGGATCCCCAGTGATATATGAAAAGGAACTTCTGTCCACTCCTCAGCCACAGTCTTTCATTGAGTACCAAAACTGTTAATCTGAAACATTTGCCAAGTAATTTTAAGGATGCATACTGTTGGCAGATAAGCAGCTATTTTTATGTATGTGTAAATAAATGCTGAGAGGAGGCTCTATTAACACACTCTAACCAAATTTTATTATATATTGAGATAATTCTCTACAGCTTTGAGGCAATTGTATGATGATTTTTTTAAAATTATATAATAAAATGATCTTGCTACTTCTAAAAAGTATTCATTAAATGAACGTGACCTCAGAAGAACAGTCACTGCAGATGTAAAAGGCTACTAGTTATGTCACAGCAAACATTGCTAGTGATGCCATAGTAACACAATACACTTGGATGAAAATGTAAACTTTCTTACTGAACAGGATACAATTAATAAAATACTGCAGGGTTGAATCTAAACTTGTTGCTACAGCTGTTTTAAAGACTGTTTTCATAAGCACTTTCTATGCAGATATTACTTAGAAAAATTCATATTAATAATTAACTGACATTGTGGCCTTCCACCTCTTTTAGACCCTGAGGGATTAAAAAAATGGTACATTCAATTTTATATGGAGTGAAGTATAGAGTAGAATGCACCTGATTGATGCTCATGTTTTCCTTAAAGTTAAATTGACTTGTTTCTACTATATATACTGAGCCATAAATATCTAAGTTGCAGATCTTGGAGTTATTTTAATGGATTTCTTGCTCATGAAAAAGGCTAATTATGGCAAAAGATAAAGTATGCATCTGCAGAATAGGTAAAGTACAGAGAACGGTGCTGTTTCCCCATTTGCCTTTCTAATGTGATTTAATTCCAATTTGTAGGAACTACCTATTATAGTTAGAGGTATATCACTTTCTATACCTATTCATTTAGCAGCTATTTTCCTGCGATTGTCAAAAAGCAAGCCTATCATTTTATTCATTATGGTGATCCCTTGGGAATTAAATGAAAACCAGAATAACTGAAATACAGAATAACTCTGTACCTACTAAAGTCATACTGGAGTTGATGGTAAAAGTGAAGAGCAGTTCAGGTTCTTTCCTATGAAAAAACTGAAAAGGAACCTTCTCTGTTCTTTTGGCTTGGAGAGTAGTTTTCACCCAGAGTCCGTATACTCCTTGGCTGACGGTGCTGAACATGACACAACCAGATGGGCCACTGTAGCTTCTAAATAATGACCTCCCAGACTGAATATAATAAAGAGTGGCCAAAGGTTTGGAGTTAAAAATTCCTGTCCCTCCCTATAAAAGGGCAGCAGAGTTTTGAAGATAGAGGAATGGGCTGTCTTTAAGACATTAATTAAACAGTGATAAGTTCAGTTGGACACTTTTATTTGGTTAACAGT
Source organism: Crocodylus porosus (assembly GCF_001723895.1). Taxonomy (NCBI): domain Eukaryota; kingdom Metazoa; phylum Chordata; order Crocodylia; family Crocodylidae; genus Crocodylus; species Crocodylus porosus. The sequence goes on from NW_017728909.1 coordinate 54,596,134, forward strand.
GGGACTCAAGGAAAATCAGCACACCTAGGTCCATGGATAGGTATAACGTCTGATAACCCGAACATTTCCATGATACCTTTCATAAATCCTTACTATTTTAGATCATGCAAAATAATAGGGAGCAAATGAATGTATCTTTGCAAAACTTTCAAAATCTGTCTAGCTTTTACAGCACTCTCCATTCCGTGGTTCTCTGGGCCTCGTTACATGGTAAGTTTGGGCAGCTTCCGGAACTCTTAACCCCTGGACTGGCTGCATGTTAAAATCTTTAAGCATCTTAAAGCACTTGTTGTTCAGCTTAGTTACGCCACTCCAGAGCAGGATTATCTCTAATCCATCTAATTTTGTTCCTATTCCATTCCTGTGTGGCCATTTCCCATGGCTGTTCCATCCAAGTTGAAGTCCTCCAGTATCCCAGGTCCTTTTTTTCTCTAGAACTCAGGTGGTGCCTGCCACCCCATGCTGTGCTGGCTAGGCTACTGGCTGGTTGGGTAGTGCCTGAGCTCCAAAGTGCCCAAACCTGTTTTCTTCAGAGCTCAGGTGGTGCCCACCCACTTGTGCCACCACTGGTGGAAGCAGAGCTGATCTGGGCAGAGATAAGAGGTGCTGCAGCTCCTAGGTGCTCCAGGGGAAAAAAGGATCAGGCCCCTTGGAGTTGAGAGCAAGTGAGCTCAAGGCTCTCTGATCTTGCTGAAACTGACACACTGGCTCTGCACTGACAGCAGGACTACAGGGCCTAAATCCTGACAACCCTGCTCTCACTGTGGAGCTGCTGTGTTAGTTTTAGTGAGACCAGAAAGCCCAAGGGAAGCTGCTTCCTCAAGTCTTTCTGGTCTCGCTGCCTGCATCTACACATACAATTAATGCAGAACAATAAAGTCCAGAGCTTATTGCTCCGGAATTTTTTGCTCCAAGACACACCGTTTAGATGTGTGCTGGGGAGCAAAAAACTCCAGAGCAAATTACTCCTGAGTTTATTCATGCACGCCACATGGGGCCCAGTCGGAGCAGTCTGGGCTGGCAGGGGACCCAGGAGATCAGCCTGCCAGCCCAGGACTGCTTCAACCGGGCTCCATGTACTGCAGGGTGTAGGCACACTGTACCCCAGCCACCCATGGAGTGGCATGTGGAGACAGGAGCAGGCTGCCCAGGGCTGCTCCCCCATCTCTGCCTGCTGCAGAACCCACTCTGAGGCACATGGAGACAGGGAAGCAGCCAGCTCAGGGCTGGCTGCTCCACTGTCTCCACATAACTGGTGAGCAGCTGGCTGGGGTACAGGATGCCTCAGTGCAGGGGCTGCCTGTCGACTAGCTCTAGACTGAGGCACCTTGTGCCCCAGCCATCTGGGGCAGCATTTCTGTGTGCACTACTGTGGATGAAAAATTTTGCAGCCATGGTAGTATAGTAAAAGTTAACCTGCATGAGTGGAGGAAGGGTGGGTGATGGGGTAGGCCACAT
>NW_017728909.1:54597691-54613182 GCF_001723895.1 Crocodylus porosus
TGGTGGGTGGCAGTGGCAGCCGCGTCCACCTAGCCAGCCGGAAATTCCAGTTAATAGAGTTCCGGATAATAGAATGCCAGTTAACACAGCTTTTACTGCATTTGCATTTTACAAGACTACTCTGCTGCAGAGTTTATTAGTTCTGTGTGCCCCAGTAGGAGCACATGTATAGATACCAAGATGTTTACTGTGCAGTTAAATTGGTCAATTGCATAGTAAACATCTTGTGTGCATGCACCCCCTGAAACTGACACAGTGATGGGCCCACTCTGCCTGGCGGGAGCAGCGAGTGGTTTCTGCTCCTTGTCCTGCCATTGCTCACCAAGCCTCTAGTGCAGGAGTGAGCAAAATAAGGTCTGAAGCCTGGGTCTGGCCCACAGCAATTTTGCCTGGCCTACAGTGGGTCCTTTCGCACCACCGGATGGCACTGGGCACGCCCATCCAGTCCCAGCCTCCAGTTTTAGAGAAGTAATAGCTGACTAACTTATATGTATATGTACACACACATGCTCATACCCAGATTCTGTTGTAGTTAAGCAATAAAGACCAATATATGAAATGATCAAAAGCATATGATTCTAAGGTATAGTTATCAAAAGTATATAACGGGTGTGTAATTTATCAGTAAAGCAACACAAAAGTACAGGTTTTCTCAGCTGTAAATAGTAGAGACTCCCTTACATTTTATTCATCCTTCTGAAGTCGGTGTTGAATAAATCAAAACAGAATTGGGCCTCTGTCATTTAATAAATAATTGTTAAATGTGTTATATAAAACACAATCTGCAAGGAACAGATTATTTAAATATAGGATAAGTAAATGTGGCAGGTTCACCAGATATTTTGGAAATGAATGCACTTAAATGAAATCAGCCAACTGATTGTCTTTGGTTACTCCTTGAAGTTTCACATTCTAATAAGCATTGAGGAAAGTGAAGAGTTATGCCTTCATGACTTTTCTCTGGAGGTCAGATCTCACAGAAAGTCTTCTTTTTATGCTGAAACAGCAGCTTTTACAAATAGAAGTATTCAGAATGCTTATATTGTATGTATGAAGTGTTCTTATCAAAAGCAAAAATGCATTTAAATTTTGGAACATTTTTACTTGGAAGATTTTCTGTATGTGTGTCTTCCAGATGCCTATATTTTAATAACAAAGCTAAGCATTTAATACTTATTACACCTGTTAAAGCTGAGCTAATGTAGCTCTCAAAAAGCAGATTTTATCTTACCTTATCAATTCTTAACAGAGTTGTTAACTAAGTTCCAAATTGTAGACTTTTCACTGTAGTTAATGAAGTGCAAAAAATGAAGTTTGATTTTTCAGATCCAGAGGTGAGTGTGAAGGACTAGAAATTTAAAAATAAGTCACTTTTTTTCTTTTTAAACCAAACAAATTCAATTCAAGAGTAACTGAGATATGGTAAATATTTGAAAGTGAAAGCCTATTTGCAGACTATAACAGCCGCCGAAAGTGTCTGTAAAAAGAGCATTGTGGCATTCCATGTTTATTGTGTTACAAGGCATTTATATATTCATGTAAACATATCATATTTTATAAATGATATGTCTGTCTCTTTCTTTTGCTATATATAAATATGGCATAGTTTTTGTACTGGAGGCGGATTTATGACTTATTCATTTTAATAAATATATTTTATAGCAAGCAGTGTCAGTAGGCTACCTTATATAAAGGGCAAAGTGACTCCACATAATCTGTTAGTAGTGTGTATAGGGTTTACACAAGCCAAATTCAGACATCATCTACAGGCATGAGTGCTGCCATTCACTTTATTATCATCAGGCTGAGTTTGCCTTTAAGTCTTTTAATATAATGGAAAAATATACAAGCCTGAGCTTTTCTTTAGTTTCATTCTTATTGTCATGGGCTATTTCCCCTTGGTCTTCAAAGATCATAGGCTTTTAAAATGTCTTCAGAATTCGGATCTTATTTGCCATATTTTGTAACATTCCCTTTTGTAACACAGTATAACCTCATGAATCCAGCATGCTCAGGACTGAGCACCAGCCAGATATCTGAAAATCCCAGATTTCTGAAATCCAGGTGGTGGCTGCTCACGGAGCGGGGAGGGGATGGGTTAGCAGCGGGCAATCCCTGAGCAGCCTTGTGTGGCATGGGGTGGTTAATGGTAGTAGCAGTTGCCTCATGCAAGCTTTCCCCTCCACGTCCAGGGGTGGTGGGCAGCAGCCGGTACCAGAACAGCCACTCCAATGCCGAATTTCTGAGAGTAGCAGATTTGTGAGATCCAGATTCATGAAGTTTTACTGTACTGTTACAGTTTTCCAATTTATATTTCTATGTACTACAAATGTTAACCACAATCTTTCTGTATTAGAAGTGATTGCTTCCCCTGTGATACATGTGGGTCCAACACTTAAAAATGTCTGTGGCTGTGCACCTTGCTTGAATATATTCACCTGGTCTAGTTTAAAAGTTACTTGTATCACTACAGGACATAGGGAATTATGAAACAAAATGGGATCAATTGGATCAACCTACAGTGAGGTGGGTGAATAACTGACTTAGAGACTGGTCCCAGAGAGCTATAATTGATGGGACGACCTCATCTTGGAAGGCTGTTTCCAGTAGTTTCCCAGAGGGATTGCTGCTTGGACCCATACTTTTTAACATATATATTAATGATTTGGAAGAGGGGGTGGAATGCTCCATGATTAAGTTTGCAGGTAATATCAAGCTGTGGGGAATGCAGGCACAACAGAGGATAGGACAAGGATCCAGGATGACCTTAACAGACTGGTTCTATTGGCTGAATGGAGTCAGATGAGGTTCAACAGGGAAAAATGCAGGGTCCTTCATCTGGGTAGGAAGAACCTTTACCACAGCTATAGGGTAGGTGGTAGCCCACTGGCTGGCACAACATCTGAACAGGACCTGGCGGTCACAATCAACCAGAAGATGAATATGAGCCAACAGCACGATGAAGTCACCAGCAGGGCAAATAGAACTCTGGTGTGTATCAGCTGATGTGTTGCCAACAGATCCAGGGAGATGCTTCTCCCTCTCTAATCAGTGGTGGTGAGGCCACAATTGTGCCCAGCTTTGGGCACCGCACTTCAAGAAGGATGTGAATAATCCCGAGAGGGTGCAGAGAAGGGCCACCCACGTGATTAGGGACCTGGAGGATAGGCCTATGAGTAGAGACTTCAGGAACCGAGCTTGTTCACTCTGAGTAAGAGGAGGCTGAGAAGTGACATAATAGCCACCTACAAGTATGTCAAGGGGGAGCACCAAGATCTGGAGGAGCAACTCTTCAAGAAGGCACCCCTTGGGAGGATGAGGACCAATGGTCACAAACTAATAGAAGGGAGATTTAGGCTGGACGTAAGGAAGAACTTCTCCATAAGGGTAACTAGAACCTGGAACATACACCTGGCAGAGGTGGTGCGGTCACCATCCTTGGAGATGTTCAAGAGGAGGTTGAGTAAGCACCTCGTTGAGCTAGTTTGAGCTCATTAACATCCTGCCTATGGCAGGGGATCAGACTTTATCTTGCAGGTCCCTTCTGGTCCATTGATTCTATGATACTGCTGTTTATATGCTAACATAGATAGTAAAGCTTTATTTTGTATACTACCACTCACAAAGTTTCCAGAAGCATTTAAAAGTTTAAATAATTTAAGGAAATCTAAATAATAATAGAATAATACAATAATTACAGCTATTCATCTTAATGCTAGTGAATGCATGCCATAGGAGCACATTGGGAGGTTTGCATTTTAAACGAAGAGAAAAATTTTATGCATCCAACTTAAAGCCCAAGTGAATGTAATCAGTCAGTTAGGGGAATAGAATCTTCCCTTATACCTGTAGGTTGGGCATGGGGTGTTGCTGCAGCCTAGATGTGGCTCCTACTTGCATTCATTCATTCATTCATTCGTTCATTCATTCAAGCATGCTATAATTTTTCTGTTCATTTTCTCTCCTGATTTCTATTTACCATCGTGCGTTTTGTGGTAGTACAGATGTACTCATTCAAACTTTCTGGATTTTGGCATGGCACATTCTTGGCTGAAGCAGAGCTCATCTTTGGTTTCATAAGCATTGGATTCATGCCATTCTCAGACCAGATATAGGTTATGTTCTAGGACTCCCTTGTTCATTCTGCCTGATTCCATTGTGGAACTTAACTTCATGTCACACAAAGGATAGCAAAACCCCAAATAAGAGCAATCCTTCTGCACACATCAGAATTGCAGTGATTTCATTGCATTTTGGGTCTCCCAAGCTAGAAAGAAGATTGTGGGGTTTCATCTTAAGTTGTTTTCCGTAATAATCTTTTATGATTCTGAACTGCCGCTAGACCCACACATAAGCACAGCACATAATAATCTCTATTTTACAAAGGGGAAGCATTAGGAAATGGTATATTTTGTTAAGATCTAGTAACTTATTAGCACATAAATTACCTAATAGCTTGAATAACCCTTTACCACCTTATTCTCTCATTAATTCCATCTTTTGTAGGAATCCCTTCTTAGCATCCGATGAATGAAGTTGTGGCTTCCTAAAGCTTATGCATCTCTCATTTAGTTAGCTTTTAATGTGCAAATCTACTTTGTCGTCTGCCTGACAGCAGACTCACATCACTAACTACCTCTCTGTACTTGTAGCAGTTGACATGTCAGCTTTACAATGTGTACTAAGAACCACTTTCCTCTTCAGTGTATATAAGATGGTTTTTCAGGGTAAGTTGGATGATTTACTTCATAAATTTTAATAATCCCTTTTGTACTGAAACTTGTGCCTGTTAACAGAATGGTAACATTGCTCACCCATGTTTATAGTTAAAAAAAAGAAAAAGAAAAGAATAAGGAGTAGTAACACTGCTGAAGTCAACTGACCCCTCAGTTAATGATGGCAGTGAAATCTTGGAGGGGAATTGAGCAGAATGAAAAAATACTTTGACATTAAAAACCATCCCCAGTTGTACCACATTCTTGAGGACTAAACAATATATTTGCTTGATATTCCCATGCGTCTCAGCCAAAACTCATGATTTCACACACTTGAATGTAATTCATAGATTGGTAGATTCATAGATGTTGGGGTCACAAGGAATTGTCTCCTTCTGCAGCCATAGGATTGCTCCCTTGAGGAATGACCACCCTTCTTGGAACCCCATTTCACCAGTGAACTTGAGCTTTAATGCCTCACTAACTAATCTCCTGAGCATACTGAAGTTAGCCTTTCTGAAGTCTAGCACTTCACCGCTCCTGGTTAGTTTACCCACCTTTTACCAGATAGTGAATTCAATCAAGGGATGGTCACTATCCCCCTAGGTTTCATAGTTTCATAGTTGGTAGGGTCTGAAGGAACCTGAGCAAATCATCAAGTCCGACCCCCTGCCATGGCAGGAAAGAGTACTGGGGTCAAACAACCCCAGCAAGGTGTTTGTCTTGCTGACAGCTTGTACCTGCAGATTCCCCACCAGGTCATCCCCTGTAGCTAACATCAAGTCCAGCAAGGCATTTCCTCTAGTGGGATTGTATACCTCTTGCATTAAGTGGAGGTCCTGTATGCAGGTTAAGAACCTATGTGGGTGGTTAGATTTGGGCAGCAGAAATAGGTATGCATCTGAAGATGTATTATGATGTTTCATAGTTTGCATTTCAAAATATATATACTACAGTGTTTCAATTACCAGTTCTAGCTTTAAAGTTAATACATTGCTTTGGCTTAAAAGCATGCTTCAGTGTAATGTAATCGATAAGCCAGCCTTCTTCTCATCATGAAATAAGATTGTATGCAATCCAAGTTATAAATATTATTCCAATTTATTATTAGGAATTAGAAATATTATTCTTAAGGAGAAATTGCTGCTTATTTTGTTAATTGTTCAAAATGAACTCACTAGGTGAATAGTTCTGTTTTGCTTTGAGAGATCATGGAAAAACATTTTCTTTAAACATGACAGTCTAAAATGTCTATAGCAAAACTGCATTCAATTACAGGGACTAAAGTTCTCTGTCAACCTAGAATTTACATGTAAATGTACTATGCTAGTAATGCACATAAACCATATTCACATCACTCTTACAAGATTCAATTGGACTTTGGTGTAAAGCAAGTAAAATTACCCCTATAGCATCAGCAGTGTTGAGTATGAGCCTAAATTTACTGCTTGCTTCTATACGTTATGCAGATGTAAACACAGAGAGGCATTATTTATGTGGCATCCAAGTGTGTTAGCTTAATTACCGAACACGCAGAGAAAACTACAGTCCTCACTCCATAGCAGTACTGGATATAAGAGACAGCGAGCAATGTGAGACAGGAATAGAAGCAAGGGAGAACAAGAGTTACAGTAATAAAATTAAATTGATTTATTTGATGTCTAGACAGGTCACAATGTATGCATATTGACAAGCAAAGGAAATAATTTTACCAGCTAAAGTTTGGATGAACTGTATGTGGTTAATATGAGCATTAGACAAGCTGTTTTAAATATCACTTCAGTAAACAGTAAATTGTGTACATTTGTTTACAGATGTTTTATTATTAGAGTTAATAACTATCATTTTCACTAATGATTAAGGTAGGGTACATAGGTATGTGAGCTATGTAACTAGCATGTTTTTAAGATTTAGTGCACATAAGACTTCACCTTCTATATATGCTATACTGAGTGGACTAAAGCCTAAAATGAGAGCCGAGGTTTTACCTCAGCCATTTTAGCACAAGTTATCAAACGTAAGGATTGCTGCCTTGGGCATAGCTGCCTCCCACCCCCCATACTCTTCCAGGTCAACTTAGAGGAGGGAGGCAGGGAGCGGGGCAAGGACCAGTCTTCCTTTGAGGCAACCAGAGCTCTGGGTGGGATCTGGCCACAGGAGGACACTCCCCATCCTATCCTGCTTGTGATTTGTGAGGTAAAGAGGGGAAGCATTTTCCTGGGGCTCTGGGAGGGTTCCAGCCCCAAGGGCACTCCCATGCAGTCCTCTGGTTTGGCCCAAAAGAGTACACAGAGAGAAGACTATTCTTCTGCAGTGGGAACCAGGAGGGTTCCTGCTATGGGATAATGGCTCCCCGTGAGTCAGCTGGTTTATGGACTAGAAAGGGGCCATTCTCCTGGGACTTTGTGGAAACTGCTGCTTTTCAGCAGCTGCCAATTACCTATTGACAGCTTTCCCCCTTTCCAGGCAAGTTGCTTATCAAGGGGCTCTCTTAAAAGCAGGGGTGACCTAGGGTACAGTTTTCTAGTGTCACCTGGCTGGCGAGCTCAGCTATGTAGCTTTCTAGCCAGAGGGCTGGGACACGTACACTCTAATTCCCAAGTGGTCTTTCTAGAAATGAATGCCTCTCCGTGGCCCCAGTCACTTCTTTGTTGCATTTCAGCTGAAAAATCAATCTATTTTGGATGTCAGTATCTTAAAAATTCCAGATGGTTGAAGTTTCTAAATTTAAAAATAGGCATGCTAAATGAAAGTGTACAGCAACATTTTGAAAGCCTGGAAGAAAACTTAGACACAACTACTGTGTGTATGTATTAGTGGTACTGAACTTTTACAGGCCATTGGGCAATACTGCTGAGCAAGTGATGCTAGGGGCAACATTGTAATTTCCTCTCTTCCTCTCTTTTTTAACTTTTTAATGTTAATTTTTAATGTTTCAACCTTTTCATTTCAAGTGGCTGGAAGCAGCATTCGAGGACATGCCACCAGTGAGTTATGGGATGGTGATCACTACTTTTTGTATATTAAAATTTATAGAAGAGAATCTCGGTGGGTAGATCATGCTACTTCAAAAATCAGTAATCACAGTTGAGGGAGGAATTATTTTTTTATATCCCTCATAAAATGTTACAATGCACTAATTCAATTTTTATTAGACCAACTGAGAAATTGCAAAACAAAAATAAGAAATCGTACATATGGGGACTTTTTACCATCTTTAACTTTCCCTGAGCCTGATGGCAGGCATGTGAGTCAAAAAATTTGCAGAAAAATGTACTTTATTTTGCAATGTCTTAGTTGGTCTAATAAAAGGTATCACCTCTGAACCAAGAATTCTAGATTTTTGCATTTCTTTTAATCTCAGCAGGGCTAACCAGACCTTGTCGTGCATCCACAGGTGCATCTCAAGTAGAGCCAAGGAGGTTATCCTCCCCCTCTATGCGACGCTGGTCAGGCCACAGCTGGAGTACTGCGTCCAGTTCTGTGTGCCCCACTTCAGGAGGGATGTGGACAGCATTGAGAGGGTCCAGAGGAGGGCCACCCACATGATCTGGGGACAACAGGGCAGACCCTACAATGAGAGACTGTGGGACCTGAACCTGTTCAACTTTCACCTGGTGACTGTCTATAAACTCACTAGGGGGGACCAGAAGGGTTTGGGGGAGACACTGTTTCCCCTAGCGCATGACAAGGAATAACGGACACAAATTATTGGAGAGTAGGTTTAGATTAGACATCCGCAAGAACTATTTCACAGTTAGGGCGGCTAGGAGCTGGAACCAACTTCCAAGGGAAGTGGTGCTGGCTCCTACCCTGGGGATCTTTAAGAGGAGGCTTGATGCCTACCTGGCTGTACTCATTTGAGTCCAGTTTTTCTCCAGCCCAGGCAGGGGGTCGGACTTGAGGATCTACAAGGTCCCTTCTGACCCTACTTCTATGATTCAGAGCAACACGACTACCAAATATATCCCTAATTCACTTTGAAATTTAATTGATCTACTAATATAACTTTACTGAGTTAAGGCTGATACCTGTAGTTTCTGGACCACTAGTGGGAAAGAAGGCTTCAGCTGAAGCACAGGCTGACAAACGTCAACAATGAAGCATAAGAGTTGTGATGGCCTGTACCTGTTATACATGCATGTTACTGCTTTAATGAAGGAAATTGGAAATTCTGTTAATGAACTCGCTTTCCTGTTACCAACAAATCTAAATCTCCAGCTCAGTTTGAAGCTATCACTGCTTCTGCATCTCAAGGGATAGAATAGTTTAAGTACCAAGAGAATCGTCAGGAAACTAAGTCAATATATTGGACTGAGGGGATGGCAGATTGGCATGGTGCCTTCAATATGCTAGTTCACTTCACCTTGATGAACAGTCATCTAGAGATCTGGATTAGTAAGGGACAACATCTTGGGCCACACAGCCAAAGTCTCCCTGGCTGTCAATCAGTCCTCATTTCTTGTATCATGACATCAAGAAGATCCATCGCCCCTTACATTGGCCTTAAGGATTTTTACATGGGAGTGATCTGGGAAAAGTATCAAATCATAGATCTGGAAAAGCATGATTGATGAATACCTCTGCTCAGTTGCATTCCTGAGTCTCCTTAGTGTCACACTGACAGCACTTCCCCAACACTGGAGGTTTTTGACTCATGAACACATCGGGAACAGGATAACACCAAAGCAAAACTCTCTACTAGTCTTTGCATGCCAAAATCTTATAGCCACTGCTACTTTCCAGATATTAAGATCAGTTCTTTCTTGACTCCTTTAGCTTCTCTAAAGAGCTGTTCCTTACCAATAATTTCAGTAATTTCTATAGTCTTCTTGTGAGTTAGGTGTGTGGAGATGATCCTTTTTTACAGACAGAATGCATGAGACATAGACAAAATCTAAAGCTAGAAAGCAAACATGTGGCAGAAACAGGATAGGAAATCATATATTCTTGCTTCTGGTCCTGTCTGCACTCCTTTGCTGGTAACTGCCATTTCCTTCTCTGTCCATTTAGGTCATCATAATGGTCATTACTGTGGTTTCTGAGCATGTTATCAGCATAGTTCCTGATATACAAAGGTGTAATTTTATTTTAAAGTTGTTTCTTTGGGCATCTTGTCAATTTTTGTTCTCTTTCCTTATATTTTGGCAGGTACAGAAAGAAGGGATTCCCTTCTAAACAGCCCAGACATGGTTGATATAGCTCCAAGCAGAAAGCGGAGACAAAGGGCTCTAACGACTGCTGGAACAGGACCGAAAATGGCTACACACGAGACAGATCTGCAAGTAAACAAAAAGTAAGAAAGGGTTTAAAGTTTATGCAAGTCATGTTATTTTATTTCTCTCTCTCTCTGAATGAAAAAAGTTCTCATTTTTAATTGCATTTTATGGTACAGTAGTAGAAGTTGCAAAAATGCCTGAGTTCCATTTTGTAACATCATTTGCACCCATTGGTAATATTTACACCCATAAAATGATGAGACAAAATTAAGGTAAGAAAAAATGAGGCCTTAATTTTGATTTATCTGTAAAAATGTAAAATATTTTTCTTTAAATGGTTTTCACTGGTTCCAACAAATAGTGTAATACCTAAAATTGAGTATGCTAGTTGCTCTATAATCTACAAGGAAAAAAAGGAAGTTCTTGAAATGAAGATAAATTAAAATGGGAACATAGACTTACATCAGAGAAAAGAATAGCATTAGGAGTATATTTATAATGTTGCGTCTTCAGTAGGGATAGGTAAACTAGTTCAGATAAGAACCAACTAAAACTTGTTTTTGTTTATTTGTTTTAAATCAAGAATCCTACAAATAAGTTTAAACTTTTTTATTCTAATATGCTTGCCCTTTTTGGCTCTTCTTTCTATGACTTCTCTTGCTCCTTACCAGAAAATGTCGTTCATTTGAATTTTCTAATTCTGTTTTTTATCCACTCAACTGGCAGGTATCAATTGAAGAGTCATCTCTAGGGCTTCTCATTTAGGTTGTGGGTTCATCTGTTTATCATATAATATCACTTGCAAGTCTTAACCTCTTTTCTAGAGCTAGGAGAAAACAGACATGTCTAGTGGTGATTCTGAAGCAAAACATAGTTTTAATTGTCAATAGCATCCTATTATACCAACTGGTTTAGCCTTCATGCCAATCTTCCTTTGACACAGAACCATGCCTCGAGATACTGTTTCTAAATGTGGAATCATTTCCTTTAATATTGTTACTGACTCATGGAAACATTTTCACATACTCTTAGGGGAATGAAATTATATATGGGAATTACCTTAGGGGATTTGAAAATGATTGGTGCTGTTTGCTTCAAAAATGATATTTTTTCAAGTTCTGTAGTAAATGAATTTTGAAAATATTAATTTTGCCCTTTTGTCTGTGATATCCAATAAATAATGAGCTGTCTAAGTAGACAGGGAAACAAGTAGACTATAAGGACATTTGCTGTGATTAGAGAGATTTGCTGTTTTAAATCAGCAAGAAAATAACCTAATTTGATGTATTGTTATGGCTGGATGCCAATGAGCATGTTTAAGTTTAAAATCCAATTTTATACCTAAAATATATTATTAATTTTAATGGTCATCAAGAATGAACCCAAATTCTGCCTCTCTGCTCTTTTAAATTCCTGAATACTGGGTTGGATAATTCTGGTGTTTGGCTATATACAATCATGATAGCAAAAGTCAGAATTACATTGGAACAGACTAGCCTGAAACATCCCACCCTGTTGCTAGGTATAGATTTTCTTGGGGGAAAATGAGTGGTTCTAGTCACAGCTGATTGAATATAAAGATACACAGAGTGATGCTCTGGAAGAAAGAGGATCTGCAGTTTGAACCTAGCTGTCCTCTGGGGAGGAATGTTAGCAACCAAAACCTGATGTTTCTTAAGTTATTTTATTCTTTTCTGTTTTCTTTAAATTAAACCAAATCCCAAAAATAAAACGACAGTCCCTTTTCTTGGTTGGTTGGTGGGTTGGTTGGTTGGTGGGTTTTTGTTTTTTGTGGGGGGGTTGGTGTTGGATTCCAAGATATATCTCTATAGCAAGTTAGAAGAGATGCAAGGTTTTTAACTTCTGTTAATTTGGATGACTCGGGTTTCTGATATGACAAGTAATCTTCCAATTCATACTCTATCACCTTTACTCTGTAGTATATATGTACTGCAGTGTGCACTACATATCTGTAGCTGTCATTGAAGACTGTCCAGAAACTGCAGATGGTGCAGAATACAGCAGCATTCCTTCTCATAGTGATAGGTTGCCAGAGGTATGCAACTCCAGTGCTTCAGAATTTGCACCAGCTCTCAATAGCTTGTTGGGTGATTTTTGGCTATCAGACAAAGCATCCAGGGGGCAAGAGGAGGGCCCACAACTGACATAGATCAAGTGAGGGAACACCTTGAGAGGTTCGACATCCATAAGTCTACAGGCCCGGACCGAATGTACCAGAGAGTCCTGAAGGAGCTGGCAGACATCATAGCATGCCCTATGACTAAGATATCAGAGAACTTGTGGTGCTTGGGAGAGGTACCAGAAGGCTGTAAAAGAGGCCATTGTGGTCCCAATCTTTAAGAATGGAAGGAAAGACGATCCAGTGAATTACAGGCCAATCCCTGGAAAGATCCTGGAGAAAATCATCAAAGGTTCCATCAGCAACAGACTAATGGAAGGCAACTTTCTGAGTGCCAGCCAGCATGGCTTTGTTGCTGGAAGGTCTTGCCTAACCAGCCTTGTCTCCTTCTATGATCAGGTGATGCATTGCCTGGACAAGGGAAATGAGGTTGCTGTCATATATCTGGATTTCAAGAATGCCTTTGACTTGGTCTCCCATGATGTCCTCATGGTTAAGCTGGGGAACTGTAGCCTCAAGCATCTCAAGGTCCAATGGCTGGAGAACTGGCTCCAGGTTCGGACCCAAAGAGTATTAATTGATGAAAGCAAATCAATATGGTGCAAGGTGACCAGTGGTAGGGCTCAGTGCTTGGGCCAGTACTCTTAAACATCTTCATTAATGATCTGGATATAGACATCAGATGTGGACTGGCAAAGTTTGCGGATGTCAATAAACTATGGGGGAAGTTAGTCTCACTGGAGGACATGCTGGGGATACAGGCCAACCTGTACAGGCTCGCAAGGACCACAACCTGATGGGAGGAAAAACAAGCATCATATTCATAGGCTCAGCAGTGATGCTCACTAGCATCATAGCCAAAAAAGACTTAGGGGTCTTGATTGACCACAAGATGTTGCTCTTAGTAGACTTCAGGTATTGCAATGGACATAAGGGAGAAGAAGAAAGTCCCTCAGGTACCCAGGGCCCAGGCCATTTCAGAGATTTCATAGATTTTCATAGACAATAGGGGCTGGAAGGGACCTCACAAGATCATCGAGTCCAGCCCCCCTGCCATAGGCAGGAAGTATGCTGGACCCAAAGATTATCCTCCTGCTTTACTCAGCCTTAGTGAGGCCACAGCTGGAGTACTGCATACAGTTTTGGGCCCCCCACTTCAGGAGAGACGTGGATAAGCTTGAGAGAGTCTAAAGGAGAGCCACTAACATGATCAAAGGCCAAGAGAACAAGCTTTACAAGGAGAGGCTGAGGGACTTGGGATGCAGTACTCCAGCTGTGGTCTCACCAGTGCTAAGTAGAACAGAAGAATCACCTCCTTGACTTTGCTGGAGATGCATCGATTGATGCATGCCAGAGTATTATTTGCCCTACTGGCTACAGCATTGCACTGCCAGCTCATATTCATACTGTGGTCTGTTATTACTTTCAGGTCCCTTTCATTTGTGGTGCTAATCAGTTTGGTGCCACCAAGCCTATAGGTGTGTTGGGGGTTGCTTGTCCTGAGGTAGAGCACTTTACATTTCTCGCCGTTCAACTTCATCAGATTCCAATCTGCCCAACTTGCTAGCCTGTCTAGGTCTGCCTGTAACTGTAGCCTGTCTTCAAGCATGACCATGCTCCCCCATAACTTGGTGTCATCTGCGAAGCTGGCCAGCGAGATCTTTACCCCCACATCCAGATCATTAATAAAGATGTTTAAAAAGTTGTTAATAAAGATGTTAATAAAGATGTAAAAATGTACTGGACCAAGCACCAACCCCTGTGAGAGACTACTGCCCACTTCTTGCCAGGATGACATAGATTCATTCTCTGCAACTCTCTCAGTCCTATCCTGCGGCCAGAGTCTTACCCACCTGACTGTCTCAGAGTTAAGCCTACAATCCTTTCAATTTTCTCATGAGGACATTGTGGGATACTAGATCAGAGGCCTTTTGGAAGTCTAGGTTTACAATGTCAACCCATACTCTTGTGTCCAGGTGGTGAGTTACCTGGTCATAGAAGGACATGAAGTTGGTAAGGCAAGACCTGCCTGCAACGAAGCCATGCTGGATGTCATTCAGAATCTTACATTCTGCCAGCTTATCGCAGATAAACTCCTTGATGAACTTTTCTAAGATTTTCCCTAGGATGGAAGGTAGGCTGATTGGCTTGTAGTTACCTGGGCCCTCCCTCCTGCCCTTTTTCTGGATGGGCACAACACTGGTCCCCTTTCAGTCCTCGGGGACTTCTCCAGAGCACCATGAGTTGTGGAGGAGTTTTATCGGGGATTCTGCAATGACCTCAGCCAGCTCTTTCAGCACTCTGGGATGAAGATCATCCAGTCGTGCTGACTTGTATATGTCTAATTTTATTAATGGGTCATACACAAATTCTACAACAATAGTAGGAAGGCGATTATTCCTACTGTGCTTATCCTCTACTCTACCCGGTGTGGTTTTCCCCTTAGTCTGGTGAAAGGCTGAGGTGAAGTAGTCATTCAGAAGTTCAGCTTTCTCCTGGGTGCTGGAAACCAGCTCTCCTGAGTTGTTGAGTAGTGGCCTCACACTTCCATTTGTTTTCCTCCTGTTCCCTATGTACCTAAAGAAGGACTTCTTGTTGTCCTTAATTTTCATTGCTAATCTAAGTTCAATCACTGCTTTAGCCTATCTTATCTGTTCCCTGCAAATGCAGGCCATCATGAAATAGTCCTCCTTGGGGCCTGCCCTAAGCTTCCATTGTTTATAAGCCTTTCTTAACAGGACCATGATTTCCCTGTTTAGCCAAGAGGGCTTCCCAGCACTTCTGTTACCTTTTCTCCACATGGGAATGGACTTCCTTTGTGCTTCAAGGATTGTGTCCTTAAGAAACAACCTCTCTTCATGAACATCTTTCACCTTCAGTCCCTGGTCCTGCAGCATTTGCCTTACTAGTGACCTAAGCTCATTGAAGTTTGCGTTTTTGAAGTCCAAGACTTCAGTCCCACTATCTGATTTGTCTGCCTCACGTTGGACAGTGAGCATGATGGTTTCATGGTCACTGTTGCCCAGACTTCCTTCAGTGTTTAAGTTGGTCACAAGGTCATCTCCTTTGGCCAGGACCAACTCTAGCAGAGTGTCACCTGTGGTTGGCCCATGTGTGGCGGGCCAGTAGGGGGCACTCCTGCGTTGAGCCGCCCATCTCCCTGCGCCCGCCCACCTTCCAGGCTCCAAATGCCTCCCTAGAGGTGCCTCACATCTGGCTGACCTTCTTCCTGGAGCACACTCGCTAGCCTGGGGGTAACATAGCTGCCACCACCCCAAGAAGGGACTCACTCTCAGCCCTGTGTCCTCGGGGAAACACAGGCCTAAAGTCCTATGGGTACTCGACCCAGTACAGGCACTTGGGGCACTTCCCCAAGTTGGGGGCCAAAAATGAAAGTCTCCCGTAGTCCGCAGACCT
>NW_017728909.1:54613422-54674694 GCF_001723895.1 Crocodylus porosus
AATCTGAACTTATATAGCCCCTGTGACCTCATTCACCTGGCCCAGTGGAGGCCAGCTCTGGTTGGCTGTCAGCCAATGAACTTGAAATACATCACTAGTTGCCAGGCAGACTCCAGCCCACCAGGTAGATGCCCCTCACCCATGTAGCCGATACCAGTCACGTAGGCAGAGGGAGCAGGTTTCCCCCCTCCCTCAGGAATGTAGCCAGCTCAGGTTACCTAAAGAGACAGGGTAAGAGTGTGCTTCCTCTGCTAGGCCCATCCTAATCAAATGGTCACAGCACAGAGATTTTGGGGAGAAACCAAGGTGGCTTTCTGCCATACATGCACCTCCTGAGTCGGGAAGAGCTCCTCAACACAGGTCAGGAAGGACTGCAACCATTCCAACTTGGCTGAATGTTCCTCCCAGGAGATGTCTGGATAATTAAAATCACCCATGATGACCATGTCATGTGCACATGCAGCTTCAGTCAGTTCTCAGGTGAACTCCAGATCAAGTTCTTCCCCCTGGTCTGGTGGTTTGTAGTATAAACCTATGATTAGGTCTCTCTTGCTGCACACCCTCCACAACTTTACCCAAAGTGTTTCAAGCTGTCCATTTTTGGAGCCGATGTTGGCCTCCAAGGAGGTATACTGCTCTTTCACATAGAGAGTAATGCCTCCACCTTTCTTCCTCACCCAGTCCCTTCTATGCAAGGTGTAGTTACACTCCAGTCATGTGGGAAGTCCCACCAGGTCTCTGTAATCCTTACTACATCATAATGCATACTGGAGAGTAGGAGGGCTAGCTCCTCCTGCTTGTTCCCCATGCTCCTGATGTTCATATATAGGCACCCAAGTGTTCTTCCTGAGGCCCTTGTCTTCCTGTCCTGCTGGTGAAGAACTATTCCCTCAGCTCCCACAAGAGTGGCTATCCCAGTATTCCTATCTACTGGGTTTACTTGTATGTTGGTCCCTGGATGTGTTTGAGCCTGTGTATCCCCATCCCCTAGCAATATTAGTTTCAAGGCCTGTCCAAAAGATCAGCCATCCTGACTACAAACAGTGACTTACCTTGCCTTGTGAGCTGGATATCATCCCATCCCAGGAGTCCTCTTTCTTTGAAGTGCGCACTGTGGTCAAGGAATCCAAAGCCTTCTCAGTGGCATGAGCATCAGAGTTGCCGGTTCACTTCCTCTATGCATGCTTCCCTTCTGGGACCATGGTCTACAACAGGGAGCACAGAAGAAATGACTACCTGGATCCCAACCTCTTGAGCCCAGCCTCCAGAACCCTATAGTTACTCATGGCCCCATCTGGATTACTCCTGGTTGTGTCATTAGTTCCCACATGGATGAGGAGTATGAGGTAGTAGTCGGAGGACCAGACAAGCCTTGGGATCTCAGATGGAAGCCCCTGGGAAGCACCAGACCTCATGGGCTAGGGGGTTTAGACAGTAGATGGGTCCCTCTGTAGGAGGGAGTCCACCACCACTACCACCTTGCACCTTCTCTTGGCAGTGGCAGCAAGCTGCTTATCTTCCTCCTCTCCTGCTGTCACCATTGGAGCCTCCATATGTGTGAGGAGGGGAGCATACCTGTTGTGCAAGGCCAAGAGACGAGCAGCCCTGGCCCTGTGTTCCCTGGAGCGTGAGGTGACTGTCTTCCAGGTTGCTCTGGGTGGATCTTCTTGGTTAGCCATCATGTTGGCTGCCATCTCCATCTCTTCTTCCTTCTTCTGGGAAACAGTCTGGCAGTAGCCATCAATGCAGTCTTCGTAGGCCCTGATGGTGCACAGCTGATGTATCTCCTCTTCGAGCTCCCGTACCCAGCCCTCCTAAGACTCCACCAGGGAGCACATCCCACAAGGGGGTGGTGTCCTGGTGCTCAGTTGCCAGCAGACATGCCAGGCAGCCCCCCCCAGTCTGGGGCCTTGGGCTCTGTCTGGGTGAAGGTCTCAATGATGGTGGGATGCCTGTGGGTACAACGAGTCACCACCATGGCCAAGAGCAATTGTGTGGTAATAAGCTATGTTATTTGATATCATCAAATTTGTTCCACCTCCCTCCACCAGGCTCAGCGCCCAGCGACTTCCAGCTCTGGGAAACTGAGCCTGATGCGGGGAAGCGGAATGTAGTGCAAAGGCTGCACTCTGCCTCCCTTTGCTGGGCTCAGCTTCCAGCGTGGGTCTCAGGCGGCGGTGGCAGTGGCAGCCTCCTGCCCACACCCCCAGAAGGGCTCTGCTGGACTCCTCGAGGGATGTGGGCCCCCTATCTGCCTGTAATCACAGGAGGCTGCTCCACTTCCAGTTTTATGCTTCCCCATTAGAGCCTATGGGAGAAATGAAACAGTGTTGAAACAACAAAACCGTTTCAACAAAACAAAATGGAACAGTTCTTTTGAAACAAAACACTGTTCTGTTGCAACACAGACGTCAAAGTGAAACAGAGCTGTTTTGCACAGCCCTAATAGACTGCACTTTTAAAAGAGCCACCCATATACCACGTGAAGAATTACTGCAGTACAGAAAGAAAATCCCCATGAATTGCACACCATTAATAATGACATACCATCCCTCCCTAGAATCTATATGAAAAATCCTCAAACAATTTTAACCCATACTAGCAAAAGACTCAATTCTTAAAGAGATCTTCCCAGAACCACCAAACCATGTCAACCTCATCGCCAGAAGCTAAGTTCCTGTAGCCCAAAACACATTGACTGAGTCCAAACTATGTCATGACAAGAAATGTAAAACCTGCCAAAATATCTCCACCACCCCCACAATAACTACACCACACAACAGAATCATCAACATTCTTGGATCTTATACCTGCATTTCTAGGAATGTACTATATCTCATCCAGTGCCCTAAATACCCTGATGGAAAATATGTAGGAGAAACCAAATAACAACTGTGTACCAGAATGAATGCACACCAAAAATCTATCAATGACAAGAATATCCAATTACCTGTCAGGGCACATTTCTCACACGACAACCACTTTGTCTCCAGTCTCTCAGTTTTAATCTTCAAAGGGAATTTACAAAACAACTTTAGCAGATAAGCCTACAAATGTCACTTCATCAACCTACTGAATACAAAAAACCATGAACTATATATACATATTGGATTTATGGCACATTATAACCTGCCTAATATCTGATACCCCATGTAATCTCTCTGCTATTTACATCTTATCACCAGGTCTACATTCCCCATACCCCACTGCAGCTCCTACCTGTTGTTTCTCACCCATTGTCTGCCACAATTTGCACTTTCACTGGCTGGCATTCTTGCATACTGGCCCCTGGCTTCTGTTCTATCACTTCCAGGAAGAGCACAAAACAACTGCAGATGTTTCCTCTGCCTGAAGAAGGGTGTTTATGCCCAAAAGCTTGCAAAGAAGAATTTTTCCAACTATTTAGTTGGACTAATAAAAGATATCAGATTTACCCAATGAACGTTTTCTGCCTAAGAAAATTTGGACATTCTGGAAGCATGGACTAAATCTTCAAGTGATGTAAGGAAATGTAGTTCTATAGCTTACGCAGATTTACGAAGAAATTATACCTACAACATGAATTAGTTAATCTGACATTGTAATAAAATAAGTTAAATGTGGGGGTGTCATGAATATAAATTCATGGAAATTAAAAATGAAATCCTGTGAATTCTATCAAGTGTTATCATTTGGATTCTGAGACTGGTAACATAGTAACAACCTAGTTCTCTAGGATGAAAATATGCCATTAGATGTGAACAGGGAGAAATGAGAATGAAAGTTCTGAACATAAAGTAAATGTTTCAGCATATACAAAAGGAATATTTTCATTTTCACACACATGTAGTATGTATCTATAGCTGTAAAACGCATGTCTGTAAAATGTGTTGCAGACATTATGGCTAGGAACAGACATTCAAAAAGCCTCAGCCTGAATTGATTCAGTCTTTGCAGGTTAGTCTAAATTGGCTAGGCTGAATCGGTTTGTAACTTCACAGACATCCCAGACATGTAGGCACATGCCTGCAGTGGCTCAGGCTAGAAGTGGGGGGGGGGGGGCGCTAGAGCAGCCTTCCCATCCCTTCCATAGCACTGAGCTGAGGGGGGATAGGGGGGAGTGGGGGCTGTGGCCAGACCCCAGCAGGATGCTCTGATTAGCCCAGCAGGGAATTGGTAACAGTTTTTTTTTATCAACCCATTAAGAAAACAGCAGGGATATTACCAGCTACCTGTTGATTCAGCCAGGAACCCTAGCCAGCACGTAGTCTGCTAGCTAATACACAGACACCTCCCCAGCAAAGAAGAGGAGAAGTGGTGGAAGCTGCAGCCAGGGAGCAGAGGGGAGGGTCCAGCCCTGCCAGAGAGCCCTGCCCAACCCAGAGAGCATGCCGAGATGCTGGGAGTGTCTGGTTTATCTTAAACCAGTGAGAGGTCTCGGACAGACATTACATAAACCAGTTTGAACCAAATCAGTTAAGTTTGATACTACATTCAACCAGGTTTATCTCAAACTGGTTTTGGCTATTTTCAAACTGGTTTATGTGCACTGAATATCTGTTCTGTTACAGGTTTAAACCAGTTTTTGATCACTGAAACCAGTTTGTGTGTAATGTCTGTTGCTAACCTTTAAAAATACAGGAAAATAGGGTTGGCTATGTAACAGATTTCATTGGATTGAAATTTATGGTACATGATTCATATAAACATTCACTACAAGGGTGTGCTGAGGTAGCACTTTAGAAGCAAAACAATATGAAGAGGCTGATTAATTAGTCGATGAAGTGTTAGGATTTAGAATGACTATCCTCTGTAAACCTGATGCAGACTACTTTCTAATCTCAAATGGGCAGTGCCTGAGCAGTATTTTCTGATAGATGAAAGTATGTTATGCACATAAGTCATCAAACTGCAACTCAAAATTTGCGCATTTTTTAAAATCAAGCAAAGGATAGTTATTATAGCTTATTATGCGTTTATTAATGAAAATAAAATAGTGATGTGGTTCTGAGTAAACTATGATGGCTGTTATAGGTCTATGACAGTAAATTCATAACTGATGATTTTATAAAGTGCATACATAGCAGGGGGAGAGTTTATGAGCCAGGAATATTTAAAACAAGTTAACATGCAAATATTGCTTCTGATCATTTACATTTTCTATCTGGAGGAGAAAATTAACAAGAGAAATCAAACTCCATATTTGGAAATTATGCTTATTAATGTACACAGCAAAGTATCCTGTGGGATTACCATGTGAATGCTGCCAGCTATTTATGTAGAATATCCAGGGAGGCTTAAATGGAATCTCAGAAGCTTTTGAGCATGGGTCCTGTAATCTGTATATTTACGAACTATTTTGTTCCCAAAAATAATATAGTGTACAGTAGTGGGAAATAGTATATTGGACTGGTAACATCATAGAACCTATTTTATTAATCTCTTAATAGTTAAACCTGGTATTAACAAACACAGTAGAGACCACATAATGCTAGAGACTTTACGACCAACATTAAAGAGTGTCTGAAAAGAAATTGTCGTGTAAAATGGAGCATATTTATTCCTGTAACAGGGAGCCAAAGGACCATGTTATTTAAAGGGAAAAGGATAGCACGCTAGCCTTGCTGTGTGGGCAGGCAGTTAAGATAAAGGTACTGCACCATGAGTCGGATGAGTGGTGCAGATTTCCAGCCAGCCAGCGGATAAAGGCTGGAAGCAGTTAAGATAAGTTGCAAGAGGGAGAGGTGGACTGCCTGGAGAAACCTCTGTGTTTCATTAGGGAGTCATCTGATCAAAAAGGGCAGGGTTCTAGGGCATATAAACCCAGCACCTGGAGGAAGGCAGGCAATCTGGCCAGGTGCATTGCAAGGAACAGCTCCCAGAAGAGTGGGCCTGCAGGAGATGTCCTGGCAGGCACCAAACCACCCTGAGAGCTGAGAGCTCCAAGGGAAGCGGGGCTGGGAAGATGTCTTTTACCTCGTGTGGGGAAGGTTCTTGTCAGAAAGCAGTTGCTTGTACTTTTGTTTCCATTAAATTTACAACTGGAGGATCAAGTATGGCTATTAGGTGTGGTTAGGAGGTCACACAAGGGTACAAGAGGAGCACACTAAAATTGGACCCTGCCAGGGGCAGGTAGGGACTTGAGACAGAGAGGGAGAGACAAGCAGAAGCTAAAAGGAGAAGGTGGTCTAAAGTTTAATAGAAAGAGTAGGTACAGGCAGTCACACGCCAAAGGAGGCTAGGGCCTTGAGCCCCAAGGGGGTGACATGGGCCAGACAGTGACTGATGATAAGGCTGGGACTGAGGAACCAAGCCAGTGCAAGTGGGCCTATGGGTCCACAGCTAGGGTAACCAGTGAGCCAAGGACAAGAGGGTCAAAGCCTGTACAAGTCAGTGTGAGAAAATCTGAAGTGACATCTGTGAGACATGGGCATAGCTGTAGGGGTGGTTGGAGTCCACAAACACAGTCGATAAGGTATCTGGTTTCCTAGGACACCAATGGGGCCAGAGGGGGTGCAACTGATTGCCCAAGTGGTAAGTTTGCAGTAAGCTGAACCCACTTTGGGACCTTGGAGCAGCCTCCCACACCCTTTGAGCAACTTCAAGGCAAGGCAGGAAAAATGACAGGGAAGGGCACACCTAGGCGTCAGAGTGAACAGGAGCTCTGTGTCCATCAGAAGGCATTACAACAGCCCAAGGACGTGGGTCCTGTCACAGTTCCCACCATTTGTGTTTCACAAATGTCATGTTGCAACCCAGCTTTACTCTGGCAAATATGTTTTCAGTTGAAGAAATGAGAAAACAAATCTTGTTTTCTTTTTGTTTTCTTTCTTTTTTGTCTGATTCTGGAATCCTCACTCAGACTACTCCATAAATAGGATTTTTCAGGACGAGACTCAAGTCTTCAGAAATATTTCTTACAAGTTATGCAAAAGGGAAAGACATGCAAATTTACAGGATCACAGTAAGAATACTGTGGTTGGCTCCAATTAGCAATGATGAAATCCTGGCCCCAGTGAAGGCAGTGTGCTCTCTGCTGGGATTTAACCACTACAAGGGTTAAATCCTTCTCACCTTGAATAAACATATATATGTATTCTCTAGGAGATCAGGGTGCCTTGTATACATTTGTTGTTTAGTCCTCACTAACATCTGCATTAAGTGGATTAAGAATTATTATTCCCATTCTGCTGGTGGATGAATTGAAGCATAAAGAGTCTGATTTACTCTGTCACAGAGTAAGTCAGAGAATGAAAAGGGGGGTCAGTCTTGACTAAGTATTAACTGGGTTTTTGGAAGCACCACAAACTGGAATGTGAGATTTTTGTATCACTGGACAGAAAGTCAAAGAGAGAAAGTCACTTTATCTTTGAATTTTCAAGGAATGTTCCTGTGGTCCTAATGTGCAAACAGGGGGTTTGTTCAGTGTGACTACTTGCCTGCTTACAGTTACTCAAGCATGTAATTGTAATATCAGACACACAGTCTGTTGCATGTTAATTATAAATGTGCCCTTTCTTTTCACACTCTCTTTTCTTTGTGCACCTTTCAAAGGAATTTTAAACTCTAGATGGGCACATACCATTTTGAGTTCCATGCTTCTGTGTAAAAAGTTGCTTAGTTTTATATTACAATGGTGTGAGTAGCTAGACAACCTTTCTTTTGATAACCTCCTACCCCTTTTAAAAGCATGGAGAGTCTGTAGTGTGTCAAGAATCCTCTTGGGATCATCTCTATGCATTTATTTAATTTATTGCTTGTGGTCCACATTTTTTAAGTTGTAACATAAGGTTTATTTAAAGTGTGGTTTTGCTACCACCAATGATTCAGGTAGCAAAAACATAGGTTTATCTTGGAATTCAGCTTTCTCAGAGGGTTACACAGACGTCAGTATTACTGTCTCACACATGAAGTAATACTTTCCAGTAAAGGTTTAACTGAGTGAAATTAGATGCCATTAACAATGATATCACAACCTTTCATGACCCTGTGGGAGTATAACATTTATACCACAGTCACCCATTTTTTAAGATCTTATTTTCTTTTGAAAGTCCATATTAACATGTCATTTTTCTAGAGTTAAAATATATTTATTTAATATAATTAGAAAAAAAATTGTAGAGCTATACATAGTGTGACACAGTGCTACAGTTCCTGGTACCTCATGCAAGCATCACTGTATTGTCTGCAAAAGAGAATAATGCAATGAATCTCATTAAATTAAACCTGTTAGGGTACTTAGAAAAGCTTTTGAAAATTAACTCATTTGGGTTTGAATATTTGGGAAATCAGTAGAGATGGACAAAAAAAGTTCCTATAACATAAAAGCAAACTCAGATGTGTGTACAAAAGTTGAACTGAGCTTTCTGAACCTTCGGGGTTTTCACTGTATCCAATAGTCCCTTAATAAAAATATTCCTGTTTAATTTTTACCAAAGGATGAATTGGGGAAAGGAGCGGGAAACAAAAATTGTTGCCAGCAACAATGTACCTCCAGTGAACATTATTTTGAAAGCCAACTTCTTCAAGTTCATGGTATCGCTGTATAAATGTTAAAAGTTATATCATGCTCTTTCATGACCCAGTGTAAATTAGATTAAATGTCACTTATCTCCAAAACTATATCCTGTACATATATTTCCAATTTTATGCAATGTAGTAAAGGACAGATGTACTCAGCTGCATGTGTTACATGACTTGTGGATGTATTGAGAAGATTAAGAGGCTATAATATGGAATGTTATAGATACACAATGATGTAACTCAGTCCCACAGTTACAGAAAATCTAAGGTGAACCTGCACCTAGCTGAAATGTCAGGCAAAAATAGAGCTGTGGCCTGCAGGGGCAGGCCTTTAGAATAGCTCTAAGGACTTCTCTGCTTGTAGGTTTCCATCCAGCAACATTCTCTTACCATATGTTTGATAGACTACATAAATAGTGATGAAATCTTTAATGTTATAACTGAATCTATTCTATACTGTGCATTATATGTAGGATAATTTATAAAACAGATACAAAATAAGAGCCTAGATCTCCTGTCTCGCTTAAGATATTTAGGGCAATGTAAAGAGGGTATATATTACAATGAGTGCAGAATGTCAGCCTCTTATCCCCATTTTGCATAGTGGTAAACTCCTACACTTATTTGACAGTTACTTATATCTAAATAAATAAATATTGTAAATATGATTGCAAAGGTAAATACTTTGCTTGGTACAATAAATACCACTTTTGTGCCTCTGCACAGTATTACCAGAGCTGACCCAGTAGCCAAGTCAAACAGAAGCACTTTCAATGATCTATAAATGGACTGGTTTTTCTTTTATCCTATAACTTGAAATACATTTTAAAGGTCCATCTCACCCACATGGAGACAATATCTTGATGGGGTCCCTGCTGAACTCTTATCTCCAGCTCCATAGCCCTCTAAGTATTTTTTTCCATTGAGTAGTAGATGATTAGAGATAATCCTAGGATCCATCTGTGAAGACATGTTACATGTATAGGAACTCCTGTATAAAGCATAATGATATTCCATGACTGTAGTGCCATGTCTCCTTGTCTGTCCTTCCACACCAAGAGATATATAATAGGGGAAGTTCTGGAGCTGAAGGTTTAGAGCAAAACCCCTCTGTGATATTTTATTTGCTGCATACCATGCCTGATTTTGCATATGTAAATGTGATTTCCATGGAATGGTTTTGCCTAGCAAGTTACTACTCAATGAGTGCATCTACTTGAGACCTTGATTGCAGTTGCCTAATTAGCTCTGCAGTAAAGTCTCAGTGTCTACATGTGCAGCCTTATTAGGCCACAGTAAACTAATTAACTTCACTATAGATTAGTACTTGTAAACAAAATTACTATCCAACGGTGGTTATTTAGTGCACAGCAGTGCATTTGTAGATGCTGACGGGCCTGACTGGGGCACAAGGGTGCTTTAGTGTGGGGGCTGCTTGCTGGCTAGCCCCGCACTGGACCACTCTCATGTCCCTGCAATGTATTGATTTGGGTCAGAGCACCCCAGGCTGACAGACTGACCCCCTGCCAGACGGGGCTGCTCCAACTTGGCTCAATGTGCTACAGTCCTGGATGCACATGTGAAAGAGGTACTTTAGAGCAATATAAACTCTGTCATGTTATGCACTGGAGTTTATTGTGTCACATTAATTTCACATGTAGATGTACCCAATAAGATGCAAGGTTTCCAACCCCAGAGCATTTTTTTTACTGACAAACTGTAAACTTTTTACTGGCAAGTAAATATTTTTAATGACATAGGTTTTACATAATGTAAATTATACCTTCTGCCAGGCTCGGAATGGCAGTAACAAAAGCCAGGTTCAAATTTAGGGATGTAACACCAACTTTCTAAGTATGGTTCAAGCCTCCACCCAGAAATGCAGGAAAATAAATTTTAACTGGATGTTCTAAACTGAACAAACTTCCCCATTTGGAAACAGAGTTCAACTAAAACAGAGTTTATTACAGGAGAAAAAGGGATAAACACACAACCATATGGAAAATCTTAACACTGGGAAAACCTTAACTGAAACGCATTTAAAAGGCTCAGTCACTAACAAACCAGTGAAGCAATCACCTAGCCCAGTCCATTGGGAAGGGAGACTTACCCATCTGGAGTCTCTAGCACCTACACCACCCAACAAGGTTCCCCAAACAGTAAGACCTGGGCCCATAAACAGTAAAGCAGGCATGAGTAGCCTCCAAACTTCTGAACTTTTCATCATGATGCCTCCACCACAGGATTCTCCTATTCACCCTCACACCCTGATACCACTGACTGCATCCTGCAGCATGCTGCCCCCCCTAACCCTGCCAGCCTATCCCACCTTACTCCTACCAGCCCCACTGTCCACCCCTCATCCATGGCGTGAACTCCCAATTATTGCCTCTTCCTAATCCCAGCCCCATAGCTCCATCTTGACTGCATTAACTTGTTCCCATTCCTTCTTGTGTCTCAGACTGCCTGGGGCTGCATGTAGATGTACCCAATAAGAGGCAGGGTTTCCAACCTTTAAGGCAAGCTGCTGTTATAGGTAGGTAATGGTTGGGATGCAATGGCTGTGTGTAGGTGGGGGAAGGGAGCTATAGAGACTCCCATGGGCCACAAAGTCCTGCTGGAGGTCTACCCACATGGTGCTGAGTTGCACTCCTGCTCAGACACAGTGCAGTGCTGCTCTGCTCCACTGTCCATCGACAGTTGCATCCAGCTTTATTCCATACTGGATCTTCAATCAGTCTTATGTTTCTCTATGAACATCTCATTTTTTTATGCACTTTATGAACAAGGTTTTTAGAATTTTTTTATAGACTGTCCATAAATTTACAGACAGATGCCAACCCAGGCAAGAGCAAGATGGGGCTCAAGTTTGTGAGTTGGGAAATGTTTTCTAACATGAAATGGCTGTGACAGATCTGGTGAAATTTATGTCCTGCAAAGTTAATTTATAAGGGATTTCAATTCAATTGGTGGCTGTAGTAGACTAAGGAGTAGCCCCTGAAAGTAGAAATTATGTTTCCCTGTGCCACATTTTGGGCATCTTTATTCACGTTTCATTGCTTTTGTAAGGAAGATTTTTACACTGGAATGAAATTTGTCTGTCCTAAATCTGTATTTATGATCTTGTTAATTTTGTACTGCAGTGGTTTAAATTGTAGCATTGTAAATGAGTTATTTTAATATGGAAGGCAAAAGGGCTGCTCCTCAGTGGAAAATTTAAATATGAAAAAGGAGAGACTTGAGCAGTTGAACTAACCCCATGATACTGGCTCTTTGGTTAATGTCTGATGAAGGCCAAACTGCAATATTTTCAGTTTTTTATGGGAAAGGATGCAGAACAAAAAAATTGACATTGAAAATAACAAAGAAAGTGATTTTGAAATCCCTTCTCATGCATCCTTACCGCTCCTATATGACAGGAAATGTGCTGTTATTATGACCATGCCTATGAATGCTCTTGACAATGGGTGTCAATTAAACTTACATTTTCTAAAACAGCTACTCAAGAAGAATTCTTTTCATAACTCTGCTAATAGAAAGAAACAGGCAATGTAGGTGCTTATGATTTTCATTATGTGCTTTGGCAGGAGATTAAAACTAGGTTGACATAAAGCCTATACAACTGTGCTTCACTGACTGAGCTCTGATACTGAAGATAGACAACATACAAAAATTTGACACTGAAGCTTTGATATAGTAATGAGATGGAACTGCTTCAGATATCTGTTTTGATTGATCAGTCTAGGCATATTATTAAATTCAGTAAAAAAGCCATGCATTGGTGGATACCTGTACCATTATTGTCTGTAATGTAAAGCAATCATATTTTGAACCTAACATAAAAATGATCTTTGATTTACGCTCCAGTGAGACATAATGATAAAATCATACATAAGCAGTAAAGTGTAGCATGGAAAAAAATACTTAGAGGGCTGTGGAGCTGGAGATAAGAGTTCAGCAGGGACCCCATCAAAGATATTGTCTCCATGTGGGTGAGATGGACCTTTAAAATGTATTTCAAGTTATAGGATAAAAGAAAAACCAGTCCATTTATAGATCATTGAAAGTGCTTCTGTTTGACTTGGCTACTGGGTCAGCTCTGGTAATACTGTGTAGAGGCACAAAAGTGGTATTTATTGTAAAGGTAAAGTATTTACCTTTGCAATCATATTTATAGTATTTATTTATTTAGATATAAGTAACTGTCAAATAAGTATAGGAGTTTACCACTATGCAAAGTGGGGATAAGAGGATGACGTTCTGCTCTCATTGTAATATATACCCTCTTTACATTGGTCTAACTATCTTAAGCGAGACAGGAGATCTAGGCTCTTATTTTGTATCTGTCTTATAGATTCTCCTACATGTAATGCACAGTATAGAATAGATTCAGTTATAACATTAAAGATTTCATCACTATTTATATGAAAGATTTTCCAGGCACATTTGCTAAATATGATATGATAGAGAAACAGTGAAGTCTGATCAAGTTGTACTTATTTTTAAATGAATGAAGTATATCTAACACTACTACATTTTGCTTTTCCCTGCAAATTTCATTCCCTATTACAGTTCAGTCTGGAGCTATTATGATTACACTAAATAAATCTCTCAAAGGCAGCTAGCAGTTTGTAGATAAAAAATATATCAGCTGATCAATCTGATGTTACTATTTGTTGTAGTTTATTATTTGCATGAAGGTGAATAATGTAGTTGAGACTATAGGCTACTGATGTCTGGATAGTTCCCATTCCAGTGAGCTGAGAATCCTAGATACAAGCATGAAAAGACCAGGTGTGCTGGCTGATAGAGTGGAAGAATTTTACATTCGATTTTTTTAACAAAACCCTTCCATCTTCTTATATGAAAGCTTTTAAAAAATTGTTCTTTTTTTCTTTTTAAAGATGGATGGCAACATTCTAAAAAAAAATCTGCATATATGAGGAAGAGAGGGTAGGTAGCTGATAATAGGAAGGCAGTGTGAAGCAATGGATTGCACATTTATCTTTGCATTAGTATTATACACACACACAAACACACTCAAAAGTGCAATAAATTAGACTTTTTAAGTTTCATATCATTTTGTTTTCAATAACACTCAGACAATCCCCAAATCTTGTTCATATAGATAAATATTCATAAACTTTTGCAGTGTGACTAATCCATACAATATGAACAAATGCACTTTTATGGTCCTTTGGGAAGACATCTGTTTTTGTCAATGGTGTCAAAATTCTGGATGACAGTAATAAGTATCTTCCCTGCAATATTTGAGTAGCAGTTGAGTTATATGCATTCCATTTTTGTGTATTTTTAAATAAAAAAATTAAAATATGACAAAAACCTAGAGAAAATACACCTTATGTCAAGTCTCAGAATAATTTTAACCTCCTTCTCAATTGCCCTGAAGGCAAAAAAAGAGTTTATTAAATCTTGCAATAGAACAGAATTAAATTTACACAGCTTTTGTTTACATGGAATATTGCTAGAGGAATCTCTTGATTATTTAATAACCTTTAAGTAAATTCCTCTTTATTTTTTTCAACAATCAAACCCATTCACAAAAATATTCTTGTGTATATGCATACATGCACATGTCCACACTAATCAAAAAATAAATAGTAACTGGAATTAACTACATATATTAGTTTTTTTAGGTTTTTACAAATGCAAAGTTGATCTGGTGTAATCATTGCAAATGAAAATTATAATCCAAAACAGAAGCTAAGAGAAAATTAAAGGAAAAATATTCAATGTAAATTCTCTAAGAATGAATGAAAAGGAGTCATAGGTATAACATAAAAATTAAAGGTGGTGTGTGAATAGGGCTCCTATTCAAAATAATCAAAATAAATGCAGAAGAACTTACTACTATAATTAGTTCAAATCCATGAGTGTTTTTTCATTGACATATATGGACCAGAATATCAGCCCAATTTTTTAGAGCTATAATAATAAATGATACTTAGGAAATGCACCAAACATACATGTAAGTAACATATCATTACTCCTATTTCTAATAACTGATATAATACTGAAACAATAGAAATAGCTGGGTCTTCTAATCAAATGGTGAATGAATTAACTTTTTAAAGATAATTGTTCAAGAAAAAGTATAGATATGTTGCCTTCAAGCTTTATATGTCATTTATACAGCTATAAAAAAAATCTGCATGAGAATAAAGGATCTTTTGTTGAATAAAAAGAAACTGACATTTCCAGGTTTGAGTTACTGTAGAAATGAGAGAGAAAAAAAGATCCTAGGAAAACAATTTGTTGTAGTAGTACAGAAACTTCTGATAGGTCTAAAGAAAAGACAGAAGCCATTGGCATAATTTTTTGAATGCTTGATCCAAATAAAGGGGCCTTACCAAAGGTAAGGATACAGAAAAATATGTTTTCCATTGGAGTATTCTATTATAATCATTTTCAAAAATATTTTTTACACAAGTAAGAAAATTGTTAACAAACTCCAGTTCCTCTTAAAAGCACTCTGGGTACATGTATAGCAAATCTTTAGCGTGTTCAGGGAAGAATGGTCCCAATCACCCCTAGTTACCTACTCTTGCTTCCACATGGCACACCTGAAAATGCAGCACTGAATTGAATCGTGGGGCATTTCCCACAGCCACTTTCAAATACAGAGGTCTCAGTAGCAGCTGCTATAACACTCCCAGAGCAGTTTCACAGCTGCATTTCCATGTGCAACTCCCTCCCCAGATGTGCTGAAAATGTATAGACATAACCAGACTAGCTTTCAGTATAAATCTGTAAAATCAGTGGTGTCGCATCAGTGAAAGAATGGATGTGGTGGTGAATAACTCTATTAGTCCTTAGTAGAGTTGGTAATAACCACTTGCACAATTCCTATTTTTGCCTTACTAGACCCACTCCTGCAGAATTATTCAAATTACAAATGTTTTGTTGTTCTTTGTTAAAGTCTTCTTAAAGAGTCTCTCTTCTTTTAACAAAAACTCTTCCCAAGATTTTAAACACAACTACACAACTAATTCCTGAGATGCCCCATTAAAAATGGATTTCAACTCACTCTTGTGCCATCTTCTATTTGATAAAGAGTTAAAAAGGCAAAATAATTGTTGTAGGCTGCTTTTCCCCCAGTCACTATACTATTGTCAAATCAGACCTTCAAAAGGTATCAACCAAGGTTCCCACTTTATTCTTCTTTATTGTTCATATTCATCTTGCATCACAGCTTGATCTTTAAAGGGGAAAAAATCAGAGCACACCCAGCTGTATTAACCAAATCCTACGTGACAACATCCAGTTGGCAAAAATCACACAAAGTTCAAGTCTGCATTGATAAAATAAAAATAGGAATTAAAAATCAGTGGAGCCTGAAATAAAAATAATATAGTACTAGGAAAGCCTTCTCCCCCCTGCCCACTTTGAAATCCTTTAATACAGACAATCTTCCTCTCCTACTCTCAGCACTTGAAGCCTTAAAGAAACCAAAGAAAAGGCAGCAACTTTTATCAACACATTTTCAGTTCCATCCCACAACTACAATATGCAGAGTTCCCAGAACAGTGCAGCTACTGCCATTATAGCACTGCTACAGCTTGCACTGTCGGATCCAGTTCAACAATTGTGGGAAATGTGTGCAAGGTTTCGTGCCTCACTGATTTTGGGGTCATTTCATTTAATGTATTTTGCTTTCAAAATAATACCAAATCAATCACCACATGCCAAGGCACAACAATAATCCTAGGTGCATATTTTGGCCATCATGGTGCATTCCAAAATATCATCAAAGGCAATGTTTACAGCCTTTCGAATCAAGCCCTATGGAAAGTTCAGATATACATTGTTCCGTTAATGGCAGCAAAAAGAGTGCATCTGAGGGGTTGAAAGTGCTAGCTGAAGCATAATGTTGCATCAGTTAAAGTCTGCTAAACTTGTAGATGATCAAAGATAAAATCCTGAATTTCCATAACTAAATGTGAGTTTAGGGTTCTATGTAACCTTTCTCGTGGTTGTGGGTTATGCCTCAGGTTGTCCAAATCTAAGACAGTTTCCTGATTCCTACTTAATCAGAAGAAAAAATATAAGGTGTGATAATCAAATGCCGTATCTAATATAATTAAATATAATGTCTAATTTTGATATGATTATGATGATTTTTGTGATTGTTTAAACATTTACATCAGTACAGAAGATAGAAGCTTAGGTAGGGCCCCCATATTAGAAATATTGCAATTATTATTACATCTTTAATAAGCTTGCATTTACCAGAGGGTTCAGACATTCCAAATGTAATTACATTCTTAATTTTTAACTAAGTTGCCCTTCTGAGTCATGCTTACAAGAGCTTCTCATTTTCTCAACTTTCAAATTGTTGGACTGTGGGGAATAAATTAGCCTTGTCTTTTAAATTCCATGTCAGATGGAAATAAGTTGACATTGTTATATATAATGATGTCACCTCTGTAGAGGTGACTTACCATCAGCTTATATCTTCTGATCTTATACTTCCAGTGTATGAGCCTAGAAAAGTATACCTTCTTAGTTAATGTCATCTTTATTGTTTGATCAAGCAGACCACAACCTTATAGATTAAGAGAGTGGAAAAAAGGAGCCCCTCTTTTAACTCCTTTGATTTGATAACATTCTCTCTCTCTCTGATTTGATGTACATTTATACATGTGGGGGAGAGAAAGGCAGACAGAAAGAACATTGGGGGAAAACATTCTAACTTTGCTTCTAACAGCAGTTCAACTAACATTGTTTCAAAAATATCATATTTTTGAACATGATATATGTATCAGAAATATCTAAAAACAAATGTAGGGTGCAAGATGAACTGATCACTAGCAATGCAAGGTCCATGTCTACAGATTATTCTTAGATTACATCACAATGTTAGTGGTTTGGATTTGCTTTTGAACAGTGTCTCTAAATCCTATCCAGCCTGCACAGTTCTTTGTTGAAAACCAGAGAAAAAATCTGTACAGAGAAACAGGAAATGACTAGGGAATTTAGAGATAATCAATAAGTTAAAGTTTTATTATAAAAATAAAATGTGACTGAGACTTTTAGCTAGTTTCTCATAATTTTCCTATCAATAATAGGGAACTTAAATTTATTGCTGTTGAATTTTATTTTTTCATTTTATATTACTTCCAGTGTAGAATATCTTTAGCGTTATTTCCCCAGTCTTCTTCATGTTTCTCCAAAG
Organism: Crocodylus porosus; assembly: GCF_001723895.1. Classification (NCBI taxonomy): domain Eukaryota; kingdom Metazoa; phylum Chordata; order Crocodylia; family Crocodylidae; genus Crocodylus; species Crocodylus porosus. The sequence goes on from NW_017728909.1 coordinate 54,631,121, forward strand.
TGAATTCTACTACCAGGAGCCAGGGCGTCAGAAAAATGATTTCAAAATCATATGAGCCAAAAAGGGAATTCCTTTGGATAAGCAGCATGCATGAAAACTAAAAAATATGGCAATATTTCTGTAGTCATTCTACATATGAAACTTGTATGGGGGCACACATTAGAGATGCTTCAAAATTGTTCCTAGGTTGTGATTTTCTGGAAAAGTGAGTTTCATCTCATAGTACCAGTATATTATTAATCAGTGGCAAAGATCTCAAATACCAAACATCTACAAAAGAAGAAAAAAGAGATAACTCATAAAGTACATATCTTGTCAATGTGCTAAATAGAAATATGTCTTCCTAGATTAATTATGTATTACATATTGCAAAACTCTTCAGTGAGTGCTCTGTCCTATGCATTCACAAGTTACAAGTCTACAAACCTGACTGTAGTGGAGGACTATGTTCTAAGCAATGGCATCATGGACTTGCTACTGTAATGTGCCTATAAACTCGAGGAGCAACTGTACAAGGGTACGAGATCCTCTGGAGCCTCTGGACTCAGCAGTGAAGTACTATATCACTCCCATCACAGGCCATAACTTGATAGGCACAGTCTAGCCCCATGTAGTTATCTCACTAGGACACACTGTGCCTGTCCCTCTTGAGTTGTTCTGTGTTTTGATGACCATGGTCTTGAACCTAATTCAGAATAAAACAATTATGTTCTATGCGCTTCAAGAATGATTTATTAATTGCAGTTACTGCTAGAAATACTTCAGTAAGAATTGATCACAGTGGATGCCTGTAGATGTGTGGGGACACTGCTTCAATATGCTGCAATTATAGCACATTGGAGCAGACTCAGTTGAGTCTGCTGGAGTGTGCTAATTAGCATGCTCTAGCAGCCTCCACATCCTGTGTATTCAGTGTCCCTGTGCTTCAAAATGGTGGCGGGGTCGCTTTAACTAAAGTTCGTCAAATGAGCTTTAGTTAAAGCACCCCCTCCCCCCATTTTGAAGTGTGGGACATTGAATGCAAGAGACATTCTGAGCACTTAAATTAGAGTGGCCCTCAGAGCTGCTGTAATTAAAGTTCCCCCTCCCCCCCCCGCACTTCTGGCGCACATGTAAAGATGCCCATCAACGCCAGTAAGATCTGTAGCTTTATCCTTGAATAGAGTATGTTTGAAATGAACTCTAAATTGCAATAAAATACTTGGCAAAATGAAAAATCACTTGATTGAAAACTCTTATTAAAATAACTTTGAATTGTGAGAACAACTATAATACATCTCTAAACCAGAAAACACGTTTGGAATATTTGTTTACCTATAACCTCTGAAATGTCCATTATTTCACAGTACATACTCTGTAATAGATATTCTGGTGTTTTTTCTTAATAAAGGTTTCTTATCTTTTCATTCTCATACTCTAGCCTTCGAAGTACTCCCACTGCTATTCCCTGAAGCTAATACAAGAATTTAAAATTCAAATTGCTGACAGACATGAACTGCTGTTGAAACAAGGCATCTAAATGTTCTCAAACACCCTGATGGGTTATACATTTTCAGTGGGTTAGATCAATGAAATCTATCATGTGTTTTTTATTTATATTACCATTCCCGTCAATAGAGTCTTCTTTCACATAAATCTCTAAAGCCCAGCCTGACAATTGCTGTATTGTTTCAGGTATTTTATACACCTACCCTGAAAAATAAAAGACAATATATAAATATTGTATGTATGACATCTGGTCCCTGGAGTTATTAATCAACACAGAAGGTTGACTGTTTGCGACTTCAAGGTCCTTTTTCGCATTCAGAAAATATTGAAAGCAGAGTATGTGCTCTTTAAACATCTCAGAGATTCCAGACCAGTCTGATCATTCTGTATATTTTACCACAATGTAGAACATTTATGTGTTTAAAAGATGGAATGCTGGTTCTTAGGCTACAAAATGATTGTATAAGTAATGTGCTTATATTGTTGACTATAGGGTGAGATGAATTATGGAGTACTAGGGAGGCTTACATGTACTCCATCTACCTATGTAATGGTGAAAAGTTCATACAGGTAGCAAATTGAAAGAAAGACAGACCAGAGAGGGAGATAGAGTACTTGGGAAGAAGATGAGGCTGTAAGAAATTAATTTCATTGGCTTGAGAGAGAAAAATCCACAGCAAACAGATGGTTTCTGTAATGTGACTTAATGAAAAAACTAGGACCTCTATCATATTTGAAATAAATGCTTATATTTTCATGTGTAGAGCCAGCAAATTGACTTCCAGTCACATAGTGAAAATTGTTCGAACATGAGCCCTTATGTTACACTTGCAAAGAATGCTTGCATATACATCACACAACTGCAAACAGAGCTACCGTTGTGAGTGCAAATCCCACAGTGCTTGGTATGAACTTGTTGTATTAAAAAAAATAATACTCTCAGTATACTTTGTCTTCCTGTGAACAGGTTAGTTGAAAGACTTGTTTCTATTTTCAGCACTGTTGGTGGATCCAATTTTCTCTGAGTTCTTTTTCTTTAATAAGAGTAGATACATTTACATGATAAAAGAGTGTGTTTGATTTTCTTCATTGATGCTGAATATTTTTTCATGCAAAGCAATATAGATTTTTCCCTGTCAAAAATATTGACAAAGTTGAAAGTAACTTTACTTTATCTTTAGTAAAGTAGTTTAGAAAAATGCTGCAAATTAATTAACACTGGATCTCCAAAGTGCCGTATTTATTCATCTTAAATATTGGCCTTGTTTTGTCAAAAATAGACTACGGAAAAAAGTATAAATATAGGGGAGCTAATCTTCTCTTCTATCAAGATATGCAGTCTGGTTAACTTCAGTTGACACTGACTTTACTGTACTGTGCCACAGTAAATTAGTAGTTTTTCACCTATGTGTCAAGTCATTGCCATTTCCTTATCCTGTACTTCTTGAGCATTAATTTCTGTCGGTGATTGCTGACTAAGGAAGAAAAGATGGGATCCAGAAAGCTCAGTTTTCAGAAAACATTCATGCCTTTTTAAAAAAGAATAAATGTTTTAATTAATTCCCCCTCTTCAAATTTAGGCCAAGCTTTATCATAATTTTTATACTTTATAAAATTTGAAGAATTTGCCATTGGAAATATAAGGGTATTTTGTTCTCCAGTACAAAAGAATAATAATAGTACATATAGGTAACAATCCCAGGCTCTGCCTTCATGTGAATCAAAAGGGTTTTCACAAAGCTGTATTTCGTGAAAGAAGTAGAATACAAAGACTCAGCCCAATCCAAATAACAGTGGCAATCTGATTTCATGTTCACTGGAATTTCATCTGTAAAATCCATTTAAATAAATGAAAACATAGGGGAAACAGAAAGCCTTAGAAATACCATTGCTCACTGAGAGATTGCTAGAGCCTGGTCACTATATGAAGTGAGAACATTAGCTCTTTTGTAAAATTGCTCGGCAGAACTTCACAGAATCCCAGGAGAATATTCTTCAGGTTCTATAGGAAACGTTTGCTGTTTTGAAAAATGAGGCTTCTAGCTGAGAAGTTCTTATTACTAACTATTAAAATGTAGGTCAGAATGTCTGCTGGTATAATTTGGCACAGCTCCATTGGCATTATTTTTTATTTTATTTTATTTTATTTTATTTTATGTTAGTGAAACAGCCAGTCGAGCAATTCATGAGTCTAGGGGATGCAATTCTACAAGCTGTTCAATGGGTGAAACCCCTGATACCCTGGTGATGTCCTGGTGACACTACTGGTTTGAATGGCACTCTGCACAGACATAAAGCTCTGCCATGCTACTTTAAATGACAAGATCAGGATTTTAGATGCTATAACCATAGGTGCAAACAAATGAACCCTTTGTGCTGCTGTGCAAAAGTACTCCACTCCAAAATTATTTTCTTTGAATTTCTACTTACTTAGAGCCCGTTACAATCCCCACTGAAATCTCAGTGGGAATCTTTCCATTGTCTTTAAATTGGAGTCAGATCAGTCTCTTAATGAATCAAATAGGTGCTGCACTTATCTCTCAGGAGAGGCTGTCATCTCCACTGCTATTATTGCTTCTGCTGCAGGTTCCTGTGTGGTAGCTCTGAGGCCATTCACCTACTTAATTGACCAGAGTTAATGTGCTAGAAAATTGCCCAGTTAATAGGAGGAGGCGGAATTTATCACAGCTTTGAATGAAATAGTGCAAAAGAGCACATGCTCAGATACAGCGTGGGCAGAAGCAGAAAAATGGCACATCAGCTACATAGGAAACCATCTTTAGTTTTTTAACAAGTGTTTGCCCTTGCTGGAGCCCAACTCAAGTCAACTATGCAGCATTTTAGAAAGTCGGGCCGCTACTTAAATTGTTTGTCTTGCATGTCAGGTCTTCAGTGACTTGGAGGGCTAGCTTTGGGTATACGTTTTTGAAACATGGATGAGGAATTATATGATTATTTTATATATTCTCTCATTTTTATAAGAGAAAATTTTAGCCATCTGAGCATAGCCAGCTGCTTAACACTTTCATCCCATTTCCTACTAAAGACTTCTATATATATGCAGGGAGGCTGTTCCAACATGCTGTAAATAATTAATGGATTAATCAATTAATCGACTGTGCTGGAGCATGGCAATTACTGCACTACAGCAGACTCCAGCATCAAGTGCATCACAGATCACCATCCCCGTGCTGAAAAATGGTGGTGCGACACTTTAAACTAAAACGCATTTGACTAGCTTTAGTTCAAAGAGGTCTGCTGTGATTCTTCAGTACAGGGATATTGCTGCACATGATGCTCTGGGTACTTTTAAATAACACAGCTCTTGGAGTAGCACTGTTTAAAGCCCCTGCCTCCTGAAGCAAGTCTATAAATGCCCTAAGAGCTCAGCTACCTAGAGAAACTATGGCAAAATAAGATATTCCAGAACAAAAAAATTCCCGAGACATTCCCATGAGACAGTAAGCATGCTTTGCTGTTTTAGCATTAAAATCTCAAATGAACTAGGCAAAATTGCCCAAAGACACTCTTAAGGCATTTATAGACATTTGGAGAGGTGAGGGGGAGTTTAGCCATCCTGCCTACCATTCTTCCCACCTGACTTACTTCCTCAGCTCCTGGCACCAGTGAAAACCAGTAAACATGGCACCAGAAGCAGGTTGCAGGATGGGGCATTTGGCAGGCTCAGGCAGGAAGGGAGGTTGTCCATATTAAAAATGATCATGTTAAAAATGACTGCCTAATCTAAGGTAAGTCAGGATGGGCTACAGGGAGGGGGGCCTTGGGGAGAACCAGGGGGCAAGCAGGCTCTGAGGGGGATTGGGAGGGTCAGGGGGCTAGCCATGTCCAAGAGGAGGACTGGGGAGAATGTGGAGAAGCACAGGGGCTAGCAGGAGGGATCTAGGGGGTAGCAGGGTCTGTGGGAGGGATCAAAGGGTCAGGCAGAGTCAGTGAGAGGGGCAGGGTAGCAAATAGGGTCCAGGAGAGGATCCAGGAGGGTTTGGTGGTATTAGGCGGCTAGTGGGATCTGTGGAAAGGTATGGGGGCATGGGGGGAACTCTCTCCCACCCTGGAACTGCTCCCCCTGCTGAATCAAGCCCCACATCCTGCCCACCACTCTCTCCACCATGACTTACTTCCTCAGCTACCAGTGAAAACCAGTAAACCTGACACTGGGAGCAGGTTGCAGGATTGGGGGGGGGGAGGGGGTTTGTAGGCTCAGGCAAGGAGGGAGGTTGTCCGCCTGGGGGAGGGGCTGGGGGCTAAAAATACCCCAGTGCTGCAGGGGATCAGGGGGAGGAAAAGCACAGAACCCAGGGCTGGGGCCAGTGGCTGGGTTTTCCTGGCCCCAGGATTGCACTGGAAACTGTACAAAGGCTTCGTTCTATCCATTTCACCAAACCTGATCTAAGTTAGACTACCTTGAAGATATACTTAACTTACATTGGGTTGGCTATTTTTAGACTGATCTAACTGTCCTGTACTTATGTACAGTTCACACGTAGCTCTGCTAACACAGGATCCAAGTGTAACGTCCACACCTGGGCAAACTAAGTTAGAACAGGTGGTCATTTTTTAACACAATCTAACCTCCCCATACCTCTGTATATACCCTTAGGGTAGATGACAGCTATTCCTGGATGCTGCAGACCCTTGTAACTGTTTCCCTTCTTTGAAATGAGTGAGAAATTCTACTCTGTTTTTGTTTTCCTTGCTTGTAGCAGTTGGAGAGATTTTGTAGGAGAAAGGGTCTCATTTAGAGCTGATGAATTTGAGAATTCCACTTGCATATAGTTCTGAGAATAGATTCACCCCTTTTGTAAGTCATTTTATTTCAATACCAAATTAAATTGGTCTGTTTTTTATGTGATGTGCATGTGTGTGTGTTTAGCTGAAAAGTAAACAGATAGAAAAAAAGTAAGCAAGCTTTTTTGGGGACGAATATTATTTGTCTTGGCTTTTTTTTATTTTTTCAATTGAAACACAAAAACAGGAAAAAATTTTAAAAAATCCAGGGCACTTGCATTTAATTCCCGGTAATGCTTTGTGACAGTGTATTGTTGTTTCTGCATCTTATACTTATTTGGCATTGAATTATTAAGATGATCTGTATTATTTAATGTCTCCGTCATTTGTAGGTTTTGCTAGAAGTAACTGGTGCTGCACAGTAATATTTGTATAACTACTAGGGTTCCTTACGCAGCAGAGAAACTACCTTAAAGTACTTAAATTATTCTAGGAACATGAATGATTCATACTGGAACTGGGAGCACAGCCACGGGGACCACAGGAAGCTATGAACCATGTGCAAAGGAAAGTAAGTCCTCACAGGAGCTAATTGTGATAGCTGGAATTACCAGATTATCAAGCACACAAACAGACTAACCAGGGGAAAAGTAAACCATCTGACAAGGCAGCCTTTGTCAGGAGAGGTTTGAAACATGAAGAGGAAGAGCCTTGCAGTGGGAATTGTTTCCCATTACAAATACAGTCAAAGTGCCTCTTCCATCACGCTAGATCAGGCTTTCATAACACTTGATTACTCCTCTTTCATCTCGCCATCTCTTCAGTCAGTCACAGAGTGGGGAAAAAGCCATAAAGCAACAAAACTTGATGAAGCCAAGTTGTGAGCTGTTTACAGAACTATACATATTAGGAACCAGATCCTGCTCCACCTACTAGGTGCCTAAGTATGATTCTGTTCTGTTCTGTTCCTAAAAATGTGTTAGGGCTTCTCTTTTTGTAATATGTTGTCACCTTGGCCTTAAGATGATGTCACAAAAAAGCAGTGAAGAGGACTATCCATGCAGCTTTTGTATTAGCAGTTTTGCAGGGACTCAGGTAGGGTGGAACAGGATCACACTTGGGTGTCTAATGGAAAAGGATCTGGCCAAAGATATCCATCTCTCCCTCACTGTGACTTTGATTCTGCAAAGTGGTGAGCACTCTGCTGTGATCCAACAAAGCACTTAAGAAAGTGCTTAATTTAAACATTTTGGCGCCAGATTTTTAAAGGTAGTAAGGAACCTAAATTAGATGCCTTGGTTCTTTTGAAATACCAGCCTAACTCTGAATGAAAAATTTACCCTGCTCAATTAATCATCATGCAGAATAACCCTTAAAATCTATCCTTTTTGTCTACTTTATCAAAGCAACATCAGGGACAAGTATTTTTAGTTCCCGTTATACAAAGCACTCCTCCATTTTTTCAAAGCAGAAAAATGTATGCAGACCTTGTCTTAAGAGTGAAAATAATATAAATATGAAATCTTTTACTCTAGGAAATGTATTTGTTATTCTTGACAGCCCAGTTCAGCCTCATTCTTTTCTGTCACCTAGAGACAAGTGTTTTATTCAAGTTAGACGGTGCCTAAGAATTTCTAGAATGTCTTATAAAAATTTAAATTAAAGCTCAGCTATTTTAAATCTAAAAGGAGATGTCTAATGGTAAGACATTCAAACATCCTTGCTATCTGCAAATGGGACTTACTTTTTTTTTTATTATTAAAAAGGTCTTGGCATTTTTGAGTATTTTTTATGCCAAAAATGTTAAGCAGCTCGTGAGCCCTGTTCTGCTGGTGTGGGCAATGTTTTACATGTGGATCAGTCTTCTGTTTGTGGAAGGGAGATGCCAATACCTTCACAGTACATAAACATCAGGCCTATGAAGTGAAGAGATACAAGACGGAGGTAACGTGCCTTATTTCCCACCCCGTCTATTTGCTAAGTATATAGGTTACAATAGAAATGTAATATATGCCATGCCTCAGTCCAGCCTCGAAGCAATAGAAAAACTACTATTTATGTTCCTGGTCAGTTGTTGACCATAGGAGGTACACTGATAGCAATACTTATTTTCATGCTACTCTGCCAGGAAGTGGGGAATGTCCATAAGACTGAAACACATAACTCTCTTAATCCCCCATGCAGCAGTACAGAACATTTGTTTCTTTATAATATTATATTTTGACCTCTTGTCTCTAATGCTTCAGATATTGAAGTACAGTAAAAATGTGCTAATAGAAAATTTTAGGCTTCCATACAAGGCTAATGAAGGAACAGAACCAACAAAACCCCTGTTAATTGTGTGTTTTGTGATCCTGTTCCTGTTTACTAACCATTGGGACCTATCTTCTATTCTTCTTGTTTCTGTAAAGTGCAGTAGTAGGCTATAAAACCAATGAAGTAAAAGCCCATAATGTCTTGTGGGCCATAATTGGAACAAAAGAAGTGTTTCTTTTTAACACAGCCAACACAACATCTCTTTGATTGGACAGCTGAAAGCCCAAGTAAATAAAGGAAGAAGATCATGACTTGCTCTTACTTAGGGAGCAATTAATAGTTCTTTGATAACACACAATTTCCTTTTTTCCGGCTTTTACATTGCCTTTCTTTTCTTTTTTTGCTATTTAAGCGCCCACAGTTAAGTCCCATCTTACAGTGTGGGCTAAATCTTTTTTCAGGTGAACAGTTTGTATCTATCAGTAAAACAAAGAATAACAGTTCTTAACTGTTTCTCCCAACTCCTTTTCCTTTCCATTCTAGCTAATTGCACTGAGTATCCTGTCCTAGATGCATAATTAAGTCATTTTATCTTGAAAAACTACAGATCTTATTTTTGTTTGGGTCAAACTTTCTGACGATCAGAGAAGCTCAAATAGTTGTAATTTCCAGTGTTTGTACCTTAATTTTGAAAAGTAACAGCTGGATTTATTTCTATATGTTAGAACATACTAGGAAATCAATTATTTGTGGGGAGGGGGATATTTAAAAACACCTGTACTTCTAGTTGCACAGTGAGAAGGTGCTTTGTCTTCAATTTTATTAGTGTACTCTAATATTTGAAGGCCCCTTATTCAGTGTATTATTGTTGATGCTAATAATTGCTACAACAAAGCCAGTAATCAGTAATAACACAGTGCAAAGTTAAATCTGTAAAAGTTTTAGTATATTGCTTTATATATGGTACTGTTGCTGCATTTAAATAGTTTATTCTAGGTTCCTTTCCCTGAAAGAGTGTTTGTGAAAATTGTATTCCATGTTTACAGTATATGAAATAACCAGAACACTGGTGTGTTGAAAGCTGCATCACTGGCAAAAAAAATGTTAATTTAATACTAGCTTTCAACTTGAATTTTCTTGTGTGATTTATGCTTAGCATAGAACTTCGGAAAAATATATAGAATTTTCTTTTCACAGTAACATTTTAAAACTAAAATTTTACATGATGTTTCATTGTTTTCCTCAGTTGGTCTGGAAGGAGTTCTTTATAAATCTCAGATTGAATTTTGGGTGCAGGCTTTCTTTTAAAAAGCAAATTATAGGTCTTGATCATAGTGTGTGCAAAGAGTAAAACTGTAGGGCAGCAGAGAAACAGGATACCTTTTACTCTGAGCTAAATCCTTGTCCGCTTTATTTTTTAAAGCGTCAGAACTGATAGTTCATTACAGCTTGTTGATTGGTGGGCGTTAACTGTAAAAAAACAAAGTTTTGTCAGAGTAACTGAAATCCATCCAAATTCCTAGCCAAATCTGGAAAGTATTTGCTCAAGACAAGACCTATGAGCAGTAGCACAGTATTCAGTAACAGTTTTTATTTCTCTAGTCTTATTTTTGACAGTCTTCATTGCTAACACGAATGACAGTCTAGGAGATTTAAAACCAGAAGATTGATTGGAAAAACACTTACTAAATGTGTGAATTGTCTGGCTGTTCTTGTCATTTCTTTGGGCTTTATTCAGCTGAGTTCTGCTCCATGGGTGGAGGTATATTACAGTTCGTTCTGTCCTCTCCCCACCATTCTTGAACTTTTGAATTGATTCATCAAAGTTAAAAACATTACTTGCTAAAGAGGCAATATTTTTGTTAAAATTAATAGAAGGCCAAGCTGGAGTAGCACGAAATTTTGCCCAAAGTCTGGCATGCTTCTCCTGAGACTGGCAAAAAAGGTCCAGCTCTTACTTCCTGGTTTATAATATAATGCTTGCAACAGGGGTGAGGTTCAGTATATGTAGAGACAGTATCAGACTCGTGCTGAAATCTGATCTCACCCTTGGCCCAACTGGCCATGATTAGATTTGTCTGGATGAGCTTCTTGTCCACTGTTCCCAGATACCCATGATTATAGCCAAAAAGTCCATAAGAACTTCTCTTGTATATGGTGTCTCTTGTGGTTGTAGTGTAATCCATTGCTTCCTTTATATTTCTCCTATATGCACAGTCTGGTAGTTTCTGGCAGAGTGTTTTCCACATGCCACTTCCAAGTCTAATAGCAGCAGATGACCAGGAGAACACTGCTGGGATCAGATCACCCACTGGATTGAAAAAGTGGCTAAGAAAAATGGTAGCCTTTAGTTTCCCCTGTGCTGGTATGTCCATTCCTAGCAGATGACATGGTATGACTCTGAGGGGTTGGGATGATGGGGGCTGAGGGCTAGTGAAAAATGTTGCTTTCTCAAGTGCAAATAAATATTTTAACCACTTTACTACCAAATACTGTGCAGGTGTGTATACAATTGTTTATACTCTGCACAATTGAATCCTGTAGCAGAGTAAATATTCTGCCATGCAAAGAACAATATACCTTGAGTAATGCATGTGAATGTGAATTTGTAAGGTGGTATAAATAGCATTTCCTTTGCAATATTAAGACTTCTCACTAGAAATTACTACATTTTATAATAATGAAAAAGTGTACAGTTGGGTTATGCAGAAGGTAAGGAAGAACATCATTTTACCTCTTTTGTATATCCTGAGTCATATCTTGATCTTTCTGTTTCTGGTACTTCAGAGAGGGAGGAGTACTCATGCCACTGCCCTTGGCAGAGGGAGCTTGATTTTCTATTCCTTGTGCACCATCAACAAAATTGGTAACCTGATTTCATTTTCAATTGTTATATTTGGTGCAATGATTACAGAAAGAAGCAGCTTTCTTTGAGATTCCAGGCTGGGTTAGTACAGTTCAGACATAGGGAAAAAAAACTGAGCTAATGTATGAGAAATCACTGATGCACACTAAACAACTCCCTCACAGTACCATTTTCTTTGTGACTCCAAACTTTAGAAGTGAACTACTCTTGCTCAACAAAGGCAGTGTTTTCAAAAACAGTTTGTTGTGTCAGTTTACATAGTTGAAAATGTCACATTACAAGTATAGTACCATGACAAAAGACATTTTAACAGACATGCACTGACAAGCATTTTGTTTGCTTGCAAGTCTTATCCTTCTCTGTAGTGTTATCAGTTTCCTTGAGTTTCCCCTAGAGGGTCTAAGTTGCTATTCTCTTAAATCATATTTGGGTCATGCCTGTGAACTATGTTGAAAATAAAGACTTAAAGGAAAACATACCTTCCTGTTCCCACAACAGGCTGACAGAGAGAAATGGAGTCAAGGCTAAACATATTTTTTTGTTTTTCTTTTGTTTTGTTTTTGTCAAGATGATAAGGCTAGGAGGTCAAAGCAGGTAGAGTCTTTGGGACTGGAGTCTGTACACATTTGTATTGACTGAACACCTGTAGTAAGATTCATTATGTAAGATACAAAAATAGTTTAATAAAAGCAAAGAAAAATATCTTTTATTAGGCATTTTAGTTTGTGTTTTGATTTTTAATAACAATTTTCCATAACTGTTAGCAGCATTTGGTGAGGTAAGAAATTTATAGAAACAAACAAATGAAGATAAAATATACAAATGAAAGTATCAGTGAGGCTTTACTGGTGCAGCTCATTGGAGCAAAATAAGGTATGAGGCAGTAATCCACAGTACTTACTGGAGGATATGCTTTCTAAATATTCATTGCATAAACTAAGGTTATGTGTAAAATTTAAACCATTACATACATCTCAACTGAGATATGCATATGCATTTACAATAAACATAGTCAGCAGACTTCTAAATATTTAACACAGTTCAACAGTTTTTAACAAATTAAAATGAGCTCCATCTGGAGGCAGGAAGTAGAGACAGGACTAAAATTATACACAGGATTAAGATCGTCTCAACATTGTTCACATTGCTTATTAGTATAGTTAAACCTCCAAAGCCCTAAATTCACTGTTGCCATAACTGTGTAGCCACTTGTACCAGACAAATTGGGTAACACATTGCCAAATTGGAATGCATCTCTTTGCACTTACATACTTATCTTCTTCTTTGGCAATCCCTCACAGTCGAAGATGATTGTTTTCCATGTTTGTCTTATTGGTGTGTCCAAAGATGGCTGATGTGGCCTATCTGGGATCAACAGACTCTACTGCAACTCATACATATGTTTCCATGTGGGGTGGGTAGCACTAGATTCTTGATTTCATCTGTGATATACTGTTTCTGCTAGTCCCACTTTTCCATCTCCCATTGTTGTTGTGAGGTTTCAAAGTGCTGCGATCCCTGCAGCACTCTTCCTCCGTTTAGGGTGATCCTGAGTGATAGTCTCCCATGAGTTGACGTTGATGTTGCATTTTTTTAAGTTGGCCTCAAGGATGTCCTTGAAGCTCTTTTTCTGCCTTCCTCTTGAGCATACACCTTGACTGAGCTGCAAGAGTAAAAGTTGTTTTGGGAGCCTGGAGTTGGATGTCCAGATGACATGGCTGGCCCAGTGAAGTTGCTTGCAGGAGGACACTAATGTTGGTGTGTCTGTCTTCCTACTGGATTCAAAGGATCTTCTGTAGGATCTTCGGCAGCATTGATGGTACTTCTCCAACAATGTTAGCTTTCTCCTGTACATTGTTATGTCTCAGCTCTGTACAGCAAGGTGAGGATCACAACTGCTTGGTAAACTGTAAGCTTGGTTTTGGATCTGATGTCACAATCTTCAAACATCCGTTTCTTCAGGCATCCAAAGGATGTTTGATTTCTTCATCAATGTCAGCCTTCTGCGAGAGATGGCTTCCAAGGTACAGGAAATACTCAACGTTCTCCAGAGTCTCACCATGGATCTGGATTACCAGAACTGGGGACTGTTCATGAGAAGCTCATTGACAGAGGACCTTAGTATTCTGAATGTTAAGTGTCAGTCCTATTTTCTTGTATACTTTGGTAAAGACATCGACGATTGCCTCAAGGTCTGTTTTCAAGTGAGTACACACTACAGCATCATTGATGTACTGGAGCTCAGTGATTGTGGTCAAGGTGGTCTTGGTTTTGGCTCGGAGTCAGCTGCTATTTACTCAAGTTATTTACTCCATAACTCACATAGTTATGGAGTAATTGAGTAGACAAGATGCAGGTTAATAATGAATCGGGTCCACAGTTTTATGATCTGCTAGAAGCCAAATTTTCTTTGTCCATCAATTTTGAAGTAGTTACCACCCTTGGAAGGCTATTTGGGAGGTCATTTTTCATAGAAAAGCAGCAGTACTATCGCCTTACCTATTCTGCCTATAGTGTTGCTAATACATTCAGTATTGCTTCTGCTGAGGTTGCAAATAAGCATCCTAGGCAGTGAAATTTGCTATCTTGGTGCCTGCCCAGTTGGTCTGGGATTAGGACAACCAACTTATTTCACATAGGCCACCAGACAATCAAAAGGTAATGACTTTCATCCTCTACCTGCTGAGATGGATTTGAGACAGTAATTGGAGATCTGATTGTTTTTGTAAAAAAAACCTGCTTAGCTCTGGTTCAGTACTTTTATTACATGCTTGAAAGACGAGGAAAATGTATGTTTTTCTTCTCTGTGTTAAAGGTTGTCTATTCATTTCAGCTCTTCATGCTTTTTATATCCCAACTCTTCAAAACACTCCTGTGTATAATATTGAGGACACAAATAGTTTCAACACGCTCATTGAGTATGTAGGATTCAGGGTTTATATAGTCTGATCTATTGGGTTTTAGTTATGTGAGTTGGAGAATCTGAAATGGTTCTTCACCCAGGAAGAGTAATCATTTAAAATAACTCTCCGTTATCCTGTTTTCTATAGAGTTGGTGTTAACAGCAACTTACAATCAGATGAAAACTAAAGATATTTATGATGTTATATAGCTAATAACAAATTATGCATGGGCTTCATTAATACAGAAGATAGAGCAATACAGACAGGCAGTGGGGGTGGAGGATCAGCCAGGAAGGGACAAGCCTGAGCCTGCATTTATCTGCTTTTCTCCTCATACCTGGAGGCACCTCAGGGTTCCACAGCACATTTGTTGAGGATCACTGATACAGAAATGAATCCTTTTGTTCTGTTCCTCTTTGTCCGGATTATTTTATTTCTTTGATTATTGCCTATAGGTCATTATTAATATTTCATGTCTTCACTCTGTGGATCTGTTAGAAAGATTGAGTCAATACCTGTGACATAAGTCTTGTCTTATCCTCAGCAGCAGTTCATACATGTCAGGGGTGTCAAGCATTGGGTCTGCAGCCCAGATTCAGAAGTTGGACACTTTAGCCCCATTGGGCATGGCTATCGGTGAGATGGCTCACTGCCACTGGACCTCACATCCACTGCCACTGGACCCTGCACTGCCTCCACCTTGACCTGCTGAAACCCACACCACTGCCACAGCCATTACAGCAGCCTTCACACACTTGGTTGGATCTGGTCCTCCAGGATCCACCACTAGCAGGCAATGAGAGATGACTTCCTGGGCAGCTACTGAAACCAGCCACAGTTTTTGTGAGAAGAGGATGGCAACACACATGATGGAGCTGCTGCTGTAGCTGAGAAAAGCTCTTCTCCTCCACGTGGTGTGGCAGTACGGGTCAGGGTCCACTGTGGTCCTACTGTGGGTTCTGGGGGGTCCTGTGCCTCACGGAAGCGCAACAGGCTTCCGCCCATTGTCTCACTCTGGAACTAGACCCAAATTTCCCCATCCCTTCTGCTTTACACATTTACCATTTAGTATTAGCTAGTAGACTACATGCTGGCCACAGTTCGTGCTGTCGAAAACGGGACAAAGGCAACAGAGTCAACAGGTAGCTGGTAATGTCCCTCTGTTGTTTTCTTAATGGGGTGATAAACACTGTGTTATCAATTCCCTGCTAGGCTGGGCGGGGGGCAGGGGAGGGACCCCTCCCTAATGAAAGCATCCTGCCAAGGCCTGGCCACACCTCCTCAGCTCAGCGCTGCGGAAGGGTAGGGAAGGCTGCTCTAGTGCACTGCCCCCCACCCCCTGCCAGCTTCTAGCCTGAGCCATTGCAGGCATATGCTCGCACTATTTCTGGGATGTCTGTCCAGTTACTAACTGATTCAGCCTAGGCAGGTTAGACTAACCTGCAAAGATTGAATCAATTCAGGCTCAGGTTTTTTTAACATTTGTCCCTAACCTAGAAATATAGCTGTAGAAGACTGAGAGCACTGCTTTTAGAATGGCCTTTTCCTGATGCTGTAAATAACGTACTGTTGAGGATTTTTCTTTTTGTGTCACAATAGAACCATCTGTAACTCTTAAAATATCAAGTGGTAAACATATACAATATGAAGTATTTTTAGAAAAAAAACCCAATTAAAATGGGAAGCACTTTTTCATTGTTTTCAAATGGATAATTGCTTCCTTATCTTGTTCACTATAATTTATTTTTTTTGTGTGAGACTTGGTTTGTTTTTCTCCCCTACAAACTGCTAAGTAAAGAGGACCATTCACCAACTTATCCTCTATGGGATATAGTGACTCATATAGTTAAACATGCCTCTGATACAATGTGTGTATTTATTTAATTTGCTTGTTTGGTGTGGGTGTAACACATGTTTTGGATACTGCGTAGTAGTTCCTGACTGATAAAATCTGATGGAAGAAGCATTTCGTATTTAAGCTATTTTGTCACTCATGTCATGATACATACTTATGTGGTGGTTGCTTTACACATTGGTATTTCTTTCCCACCAAATATAAGCAAATAAGGAGATGGTTCTTTTGGGGGGTTTCTTCTCCTTTCTAAAAAGTTTTTTCCGATTTGGACATCAGTTTTCAAAGTAGCACACTGAATTTAATGGGTGACACCTAACTAATATAGATCCTTAGATTTATTTTTTTAAGCTGAGTGGATATAAAGATGCACATATTTTTAAACAGATCAGTTACTGTGTAGCCTTCAAAATAAGTCCTCAGGTTTTCACACAGAACTAAGTAAGTTGATTTCTGGGGTGATCTGAAAATCTGTTTCATGCCTATTCTTTCATGCAGTTCTGAAAAAATATCTTTCTTTGTTCAATTCTGGTAAATCTGGCAGCTTCTGAAACATAAAGGTTGACTTAATAGAAGAACGTTTTAGTAATAGTCTGTCTAACAAGTTAAAAAATCTATGTTTAAAATAGTTGAACTATAATAATATAAAAACAATAATTAATAGAAGTCATTATTATGTTGTATTTATGTAAGCATTTTTATCTGAAGAGTCTAATCAGACTCTAACACTTTCAGAGGATTTTATATTTAGTTCATGCTGTACGAACTTTTTGCAATGAAAGGCTTCACAGAACCAGTTTAGAAATGGTTAGTTACCTTTCTTATATGAGCCTGCTTTGATATGCATTGTACAGTATCCTATAAGCAGCCTGTCTACATTCTTCACAGTGAGCTGGTCTCCTGGGTTACACTTATCTTTAACAGTCTTGTCAGTTTTCAAAGGGGCTACTCATTGTAGTAGGCACTGCACCTGGGAATAAGCATTTGCAAGACTGAGACTTGAATTAAGATGAGAACAGACCTGGGGATTATAACCTGGGGAGGAGGAGGAAGATGAAAAAAAGTTGTTTTCAATGTATTTTACTATTTTAACTCTGTTTGTATATAAAAATGTCTGCAATGTTTTAAAACTAAAACAGCAGGGTAAAAAGACAAATTTGTTTTGTTTATTTTGTGCATGAGAATGCCTAGTTTTCAAATATATAGGGCTTACTGTAATCAAAGTTACAGTGTTACTCAATATTTGGGTCACTTTTTCTTTTCCCTGTCCTAGATGCGGATGTTGTATTTGTTCCTGAAATTCTTGAAATAAGTCTCAGCATCAATACCTTGATTTTAATCTTACTGATCATCTTTTATTGGCAGGACTGAAATTATCTCCCCACTGTTCTTCATGTATATCTGATACCACATAGCATCTTATTTCTAGTGTATGAGCAGTAAATTTATACAAGCATGGATTTGTGTGCAGTTGTAATAGATATGGAAACTGAGAATTTGTGCTTGAATATAGCATTACTTAGTCTATGGGAATGAAATTAATGCCATACACAGCTCTTAATAAAGCCTTTGCATGATAATCAGAATGCTATTTACAACTGCATCTGTCTCCACCCAAAAGAAATGTGGAAAAAATAGCCCTATCCTATGCAGAGCCAAAGAAGAAAAAAACTAAAGGCTGTATGAAGTCTCCTTGGGCATCACCATGCCAAATTTGTTAATTTGAGAGGTGCCCAAAACTCTTAGGTGGATACTCCAACTGTGAATATTAGGAGCTTGCTAGCAGTAATGCAGTTAAAGAGTTAATGGTATCAAGGGAAAACAGAGATGAAACGCAAGGTATCATTGCCTAGTAGAATAAAACTGTTGTACTACTGGAAGAATAGAAAAAGATTGCACTGTCTCGTTGAAAAAAGGTGTTAGAATTTTTAATCATACTTTATATAAATCAGCTGTCAGAGATCTTCACAGCTGTCACTATGTAAATCACCAAGAAAATGAAGGCAGTGCTGTAAAGAGGTCACATTGATGTGGCATATTCAGCTGAACTAATATAATTAAGAGTCCATGGCAAATTGAATATATGTAACAAATGAAGAATGTGCCACAGCATAGCTGCTGCTAATCAACCTTTCTGTATTCAATAACATTTCCCTTTTCACAATAATAAACATTAATCTGGATGTAGTTAAACATAAAAGACTTAGCTCATTATTGTTTCTATTAAACTGTAAGGTCATAAAATGGCTATAAATTTATTCCACTCCTCTTTTGAGTCCATAGTTAATATTTTTTCTTAGTACAGCCAAGGGAAAAAGTGAGGTAGGGTGGTTTCATGTCTGAAGATTGGTCAGGATGGCTGGGCTACAGATATTGTCCATATTTTATTTGTAGTGAGGCTGCTTAACAGCTGTGTACATGTGGTCCTTTTGTGAACAGGAAGTTGCATGTTGTTTGATACAGTTATTGAGAATGGTGTTGTCTTACCCCCTCTGTAAGCATTTGCAAGCCAGAAGGCAGAATAGATATTTTTCACCCAGAGTTGGTTGTATTTAGTGATGTGAACTTTTAGTGAGGATGGGAAACTATTTCTTTAGTAAATGAAATCATAAAAATACCAGGTGAAAAATTTCTCTTTACTTGCCAGATATGATTAGTCTCCAATATCCAATATTGCCATCTGACCACAGAATGATGAGCAGAAAGTTGAAGCATCTTCTGAATACAGACAGTTAAGTACAGACACTGAAGTAGACTTTCACCCTGGAGCTGCAGGTTTTTGAGTGCTGAATTCCCCACTCTGAAAACTTGAGCTACTACATTGTTATTGTTGTTCTTAGGATGGGCCTACGTACGCCCAAAACATGTTACAAATTGTGATGCTTGTGAAGATTCAAGTTAGCTGCAATGCTGTTGAACCTGACTGTTTGCCTGTGTTGTTCAATATATTAGTTCAGTATAATTCAACCCCTCCTCCCCACAGGCTCCTAGAGCTACAGTTACGAATGTATGCTTTCATAAGGAACCGGGATACTGGAGACCCCTCCTCTCTTCCAGTTCCCCTTCCCCCTGCAATACTGCACATACACAGCTGCAGTTTGAACTGCTACAAATGTTATTTCTGTTCCTGCCCTAAGTCACCTAGGCCCTTTTGCAAATCGAGCCCTAAATTCCTCCACACTTCACTAGATTTTTGTTATCTGCAAGTGCATTGTTCATTATCACTTCTTGATCCCTAAGCACACTCTCATTCTGATATAGTATGAGGAACATATTTTACCAGTGCATGAGAAGTATCTGCTGATATAACATGTGCATGCAAAGCAAAAATGGATTAGGTGTTTTTTTTCACTACTGCACCTCTAGAAATATTTGTGTTCCACATAATAGATGACTTACTATAACTTTTTTCCTAGTTTTCTGTAAGGATTGGGCACTAGCACATATTTTAACTATCAGTTCATTGAGCACTTGGCCTGTGCTCAACCCATCAGTACTTGCCATTTGGTACACAGAGCTGGAAATGAAAATTTCAGAGCGGTTCCCGGCTCCTTCTGGAAATCTCTGTATCTGAAAGCCCCTAATATTCATAAACCCTCATAAAAAGAAAATCAACATAAGTGTTATGTGAAGGCGACAGTGAGAGTGGCACTATTAAATCCCTTATGACAAAAGGGAAATCAGATAACTATGGAAACAGTATCAGTGGAAGCAGTTTATAACATGCATGCAGGCAGTAGGTAATGATGGGAATACAACATTACTACACAGTATGCCCGTGATTGAAATAGATTCAGTATATAAGCAGTATTATAACAGCATATCTGGGAAGTCACTTTTAACTTACTATTAAAACAGTTTAAACCAGGTGTGCTCAATTGGCCTGGCCCCCAGCACCACATCATCCAGACCACAGGGCTTCTCACAGCTTTGTCCCACAGGCCATGGTCCTGCATCCTACATCTAGTGTACAGAACCCAACTCCAGTATGTGGGGCCAGACGGAGGCCACATGGGGCCCTGGGGACTCAATCTCTTCACATTGTGCCAGGCAGAGACAATGGAAGGCAGGGGTGGGCAATTATTTGGGCAGAGGGCTGCTTACCGAGTTTTGGCAAGCCATCAAGGGCCACATAGGTAGCCCCACCCCTTGACAAATACCCCACCCCCTGGTTGCCATCTTGGGACAGGAATTCCTGCCCTCTAACCCTTGACCTTTGCCACCCAAAGTCCTTCCCCTTGCCCCCTGGGAATTACTTCTTTCAGCAAGGGGATTTGCCATCTCAGAACCAGAAAAATACCAAATTATGGTCTAAAAATGAAACATGTACTACTTCCTCCCCACTCTTCCTTATCTGTATTTCCCTTGGTGTGGGGAAGCAGGAGCTGCCCCAGCCTCCAGGAGCCCCTGCCTGGCAGAGGCTTCTGGCTGGGGTTGGGGCCTGGAGTGGGGGCAGGACAGGGCCGGGCTGGACTTGCTTCTGCAGTGCTTGCTGTGGCTGGCAGCTCTCCTTGGGCCCTACTGCCCCAGCTCCTGTCATCTTTGACAGGCAGCCAGGAGCAGATGAATATTAAGTTTCTAAATTTTGGAGGGGCCCTGCAGGCTGGATAGAATGGCCTGATAGACTGGATGCAGCCCATGGGCTGTATTTTGCCTGCCCCCGATGTAGGGCTTCAGTATCCCAGTCCCAACATGCAGGACTGGGCAGAAGTGGCACAAGGTGCTGGGGCCCTGATTTTGGCACACAAGACTGAGTGTAGGCCGTGCAGTCCAGATCCAGGCTTGTGGACCCAGGCCTGGGATACAGGGTTTAGTTTGTCCCACAGACTGGCTTCACATCATTCATTTGGCTCATGGGGCCAAAAGGTTGAGCACCACTGGTTTAAAACTATTTAAATGATGCAATTATTTTCAGTCTAGGCCTGTCTTGAAATATGTATCTGAATAAAATGCTTCAACATTTGTCTGTGTAAGCAAGCCCAGTATAAATTCAAGTTTGTAAAATATTGCTCTGTGCTTTTGTAGGTCTTTATTAGATAGATCAATGTAAAACATTTAGCATTTTTTAAGTAGATGACTACCCATTGTGGGTTTTTGAAAATTGTTTTACTGATAGTCTCATTTTCTACATAAAAAACTATGCATAGAAATAATAAAGAACAATTATCTTTGATTTTTCTGTATTTCTGACTACTCAGTAGATGTCACTGTGACTAAATCTCTTTAAAGGAGGAAA
The DNA here is from genome assembly GCF_001723895.1 of Crocodylus porosus. Taxonomy (NCBI): domain Eukaryota; kingdom Metazoa; phylum Chordata; order Crocodylia; family Crocodylidae; genus Crocodylus; species Crocodylus porosus. Next base: position 54,652,468 of record NW_017728909.1, read on the forward strand.
CCAACCAGGCTTTCGGAGTAGTATATTTAGCATGCAGGCCTCTACTGGCAGCTAAAGGAAGTCCTCCTGATCCTCATTTCTTCCTCTAATTTGTGCATTCTCTCAGTCTGTTATTCCCCTCATTACTTCCTTCCACAAATTACCTTGTCACTGGTACTGTGGTGAGTCATACTATGTTGTGCTCCCTTGTAGGACTGTGCTATTGCAGCAGCCTGATTTCCCACGGGAAATGGACCACTGATGGCGGTCAGTGGATTAGAAATAGTGCAGTGTGTTTACTGGACCTGAAATCCTTCAAGTTAAGCTTCCAGAGTTTCAAGGAAAAGTTAAATATCTCTGAGGGGGAAAACAGTTCTTGTAAACTGGCAAATCTACAAAAACTGTTTACATCTGTGTCAGTTTATCCAGTAACCCATTGCCATACCTTATAATTCAGTTTACAACATCTTAACATATCTTGATATTCTAAAGATACTATTGCCTGGTTCTGTATATCCTCAGTGCATCAAACTTCCACTGATTTCAGTCTTAAAACAAAAAAAATTAAGTTCAAATGTAATATCAATTTAATTTCTGTTACATCCTCAGTTTAGAAACTAAATTCCTATTTAGCATTAATCTGGAAGGTAATCTGGCAGGAGTTAATCATCTCCAAATTTTATTACTCTATCTTAGACTTGCAAAGCAAAGAATCCTTTTATTGTTTTAGGAGCTCTGAGACCCAGGAGAATCCTGATAAAATGAAGTGCTGTTTATGAATTTATTTATTCATATCTAGTGAAAGGGTTATAGTTTAAAATGGCATAAAATATAATTGTTAAGTAATTGTGAAGGTTTGGGATTCCAGTACACTATGGAAGATGCTTCTGGTAAATATTTTGCTTTCCAGGAATCGTTTCATTGGACCATAAGAACATCAAACCTGCAGGGACCTCCTGGGTCATGAAGTCCAATTGCCTGCTATTGAATGCCATATAATACCAATTGATCAGGCATCATCTTAAAAATCATTAAAACTGTTGCTCCATCTACTTCTATTGGAAATCTCTTCCAGAACCTCATTGCTGAATTCCTAACTATTCATGGCTAGTTCATGCCTATTTCTTGTGCCAGCATTGTCCTTTAACTCAAATAGTGCTTCCGCTATCTCTCAATGGGTTTATAGAGAACAATTACATCCAAAAAGGTTTCACTTCTAGAAATATCTTCAGCTTATTTCTGTACTACCCTGCATTTATAACATCACCCAGAGTGTTAACTATAGGTGCTCAAACAGCTTCTCAGTTTCCAAGTTCCACTAAAAGCTACTTGGGGCCTTCTTATACAGTTCCAAGTACACAGTCATTGCTCAGTAAACAATAAGAATCCAAATAACTAAATGCTTGCTCCTTAATAAATCCAGTCCAGTAACAGATTTACACATTTGATTTAAAAATATGATAACTAAACTTCAAAACAGAGTGTAAAAACTCTTGTTGATGCAGAGGATTTATAGTGATTTAAAAAGTACCCTGTTGTTTGATTTTGTTCTTATCACTGATATACTGTCTTTTCCCCCATTTAAAACTACGGCCAATACCCTTAATAAAGTAAATATCTCTGTGCCATAAGTGCTGCTTTTTAACAGTACTCATTGTATTAAAAAAGTAATCCCATGAAATTTAAAGACATAGATGTTATAAAACCTTGCATTTTTTGCTTCTTAAGCAATCAGGGCTCTATAAATCTTTGTAAATAAAATGTAATACGGTGTGAAAATAGAAGCATGCAACATTTATCACTGTGCAGCTAAAACAATGATATGGATAATTAAATCTCAGGCTTTAGGGCATAAATTAATCTCCTGAGGCAGTTAGAAAGGAATTTCCCCCTCAGGTACAACATTACACAATCAGTTACAGAGTTTTTTGCTTTTCTCTGAAAATTCTCAGTATTGGCCATTGCCTGAGATCATAAAACAGCTTTTGTTTTTATATTACTATAATAGTTATTTCGGTAAAACGATAAGGGCTTTTTGCAAAGGCTGGATCTGATTCTCATCTCAATATAAGTTTATACTAGAGTAACTTCCTTGACTTGTGGCCCATTTTGTCTAAAATGCGTCATATTTGATCAGATTCATTAAGTTTATTTGCCATTTCAGTATTTTTCTGGGATTTTTTTTTTTACAATTAAATATTGGTATTAAGTTGCAGTTTCATTTTTATAGGAGCACTGGGGAAGATAGTCATATAAATCACAGTAGTTTTCAACCAAAAGTAAAGTTAAAATACCCTGCAAATCCAGATGATTTAATCAATATGTCAGGCATACTGACATTCACAGTCTGGAGCATTGTGATGGTATAGATTATTGCAGTTTGAATTTAAAAAATGAATTAAATAAAAGCCAAAAGCCCCTAGTAATTTAAAGAGACTGAAGGAAGTGGCATGTTCTTTGAGGCCAATACTATTGACAAAGAAATCGCAAGTTATTTTTTTATGGCGCATTTTCATTTATCAGATTACTAACTAATTCTAGTTTCTGCCAAATTATTTTTACACTGTGTTTGCACTTCTCTTTAAAAATTAGGTATCATATATATGTATATATTTTAAATCAAATACACACATGAACTTGCCAGTAGATTGATGCTTATAAGGTGCAGCATGAATTGAAATTATTCTTGCAATCCAAGCACTAACCCAACCAAGCACTGAAAGACATCTCTATTCCAGCACTGAAGTGTTTTTTCAATGGGATTGTTCAGATGCTTAAAATTAAGTTCATTGTTAAGTGTATCATGGTCAGAATTAGCAAAATGAAACAGAAAGTGAGCAAGAGTTGTAGTGCAATACTTTTTGAATGGAAAATGTTACATTAAGTAAATTCTTAAGGAAGAGCATGAGAATTACTTGCATAAGAGAAGTTGACCACTTGCTTGCTCAGGTGATTTTCACTGTCATGGACCCAATACCTTGTAGCAGCTGTGATGCTTGTGGATTAAAATTGCAAGTCTTAATCCAGAACTCTTGGCAGTTCTGTGACATCAGTGGGTAAAACTAGTTTAAATTCACAGTGAGGGAAGCCGTTTAGTAAAGCATGAAGGGGCAGGTGAGCAGTGTGAGGTGGTAACAGCTGTAAGCAAACATATATCTCTACACAAGTACAGTGCACACAACATGAATGTCCAGATTCTTGGATGAATGAATGTGCTAACACAATGAGATGTACACTATGGTTAACTCATCTAGCTTAAGACTGGGAAACGTACTACACACGGATGTGAGTGAGTTGTATGCTAACATCAACAATGAGCATGAGACAATCCTGGTAGAAGTGAGCACATTGTTCCTGCAGAAATAAACATCATACACCACATTCACTGGCATCCTGTGTTACAACAGAATTTTTTTTCATGCGCTGGCCTCACCTCACAAGGTATCTTGTTACATGCAGCTGTGTTGGTTTGGGGGCATATTGCCAGATGTTAGTTTTTTGTGTGCATTATAGGGTCACTGTACAATGTATGACAAACCTACCAATAGTCCCGAATAGAATGAAAGTTTTTGAGGTGCCTGTAACAGGAACCTTAGGGAGGATAGGAAATCTTGGACTAGGAAGGGCAGCAAGGAGTAGTAGCTCAGGTTGCCTGAGCCAAGGACTGAAAATGCCAGGCAGCTAATGAAGCAGTTAGCTACACCTGCTCGCTGGGTGCAGAAGATCCAGTCATCTGGCCAGAAGGCGGCTGGGCTTGGGCAGCCTCCTTCTCTGACTCTGCCCAGCCTGACCATGCAAAGAGGAGACTCTGCCCCTGCATGTAGCAGGAAAAGGATTTCCCTGGAGAGAGGAGCTGTGGCAGGCATGCAGGTAGGTATCCTAGCCACCAAGGAAAGTTGGGGGAGATGGTTCAAGGGAGGTAGGGCTTGCAGGCAACATCTGCCCTGAGTGAAGGAGGTCTTTTGTTTTGTTGATTGAAGCAACTTGCTTGTGTTTGTGTTCTGTCTTGAACTTGAGATGGGAGGACTGGATTGGCCACAGGGGCGTATAAGGCCACGGGTGGGGGTGGCTGGGTAGCACTCCCCTGCTGTAGGTGCCAGGGGATAGCCCTAAGCCAGAGAGGCTGAGGCTGGCAGGGTGAAACTGGAATTCCCAGAGGGAATGCCACCAAGGCAGGGCTGAGGTTCATACCTAGAAGGTAAGGTTTTAGACAGTGGACCTTAGCTGAGATGAGGCCAGAGACAAAGAAGCCTGCAGGAACACTCTATTAAAAGGGAAGCACTTGGAAAGCATAGGCCCCAGGTGGAGGCTGACCTAGCCAGGCAGGCAAAGATGACTAGAGAGGTTATCCCCCTGGCCCCAGGAACCACCTCCCGTCACCAACAAGCAAGATAACATCAAAGTTGTGGCAGGTGAGAAACTGGCGATGAGGTAAGGGCTAAGGGCAGGGAAAGAGCTGGCAAGCAAGTTGGACCACAGGGCAGGACCGGGTGCCAGGATGTCAGACCTGCCCAGAGATGCCACAATGCGTCTAAGTTCTGAGATGCTATAAACACAAAATACACTTGAATGATTTCTTATGGATGATCCATTTCTAACAGAGCTTATAACCTATACATTTTGACTTTAAAATCAGTCTCTGATACAGCTGAGCATAAAGTAACTTGTCCCTAACATAAAAAATAGTCCACTAAGTCAATATGTTCTAGTGCCTGTTAGAAAGCTGCATGTTTTAGGGCAGGGGTTGTCAACGGGGGGGTACGTGTACTTTGAAAGGTCCCAGGGGTTACACAGGAGCGGCCAGGGACAGAGCACTGCACCCCCACACCACTGCCTCCCAGAAGCAGGGCAGGGGTGGGGTAAGAGCAAGGCCGTACAGATGCCACACTGCCAACGCTCCACCACTCACCACCCCTCTGCTCTGCATTTGGCTGCTCACCCCACCACCACTCCACATCTGGCCACTCGCCACTTATTAAAAAGGGAGCCATCGGGGTACACTTATTTTAAAAGGCTGAAAACCCCTGTTTTAGGGTTTTACTGTTGAGTTGATTGCTACTGCGTCATCACTTCCCATTGCCTCCGGGTCATCTTTCTCTAGAAAATAATACAGATAAACTTTTGGTCAGATTGAAATGCAATGTAAAGATTTTGACTGGAATCTGATAGTAGCACAATAGTATCAGTAGAGCAATTCACATCATAAAACTAAATCAGCAAAACAGGGAGGATGTGGATAATATGGAAATTGGCTATGTACTCTTCTGAGTTGAATTGTTTCATAAGAAACTCCCCTGGAAAGAGAAACCAGGAAAATAAGAATAATCCATGTATGAATTAACTGGTTTCATCTCTATTGCCTTCACGTATTTTATGCTGAGATTCAACAACACAGGCAAAGCACGCAGACTTCTATGGGAATACTCACATTTCTGAAGTTCAGTAGGCACTAAAGCGGTGGCTGCCAACCCAGGGCTCGCGACTGACCAGTCAGTCCCGGAGCCTCTTTAGGTTGATCCAGGGCTGGGGGGGACAACTGGGCATGCATGCATGCATGTGCATACCTGCCACCCCAGGCCCAGCAGGTCAATCAGTGGGGGAGGGAAAGGGTAGGTCCAGATTAAGGTCCCCACAATGAGGGACTGAACTGCGGCTCAGCCAGAAGCAGGGGAAGGTAAGTAAGGCCCCAGCCTCATTGGGTGGTGGGAAGATTGGAGCCTGCGGGGGCTCCTCCAGGGGCAGGGGGGACTCCCTCCCCATCTGTGCAGGGGCAAAAGTAGAAGAGGTGGCTGCTGCTGGTTCTCGAGCCCTGCTGCAGCTGGCCACATGTGGCTCAGCTCAGCAGCAGGGACTCATGGCATCGAGCTGCGGCCAGGTCTGAGGCTCTTTACCACCCAGGTGTGTGTGGGCAGCTTGCCACAGGATGCAATCCAGCAGGGGCTCTGGGGGGCCGTGCCCCCTCACACCTGTGCTCTGGAGGCCTCAGGGGCCCGTGCCTCCCCCCATCTGTGCTCCAGGTGCAGCAGGCAGGCAGCAGCAGCCACCTCCACCCAGAGCACAGGTGGGGAGGGGCACAGGCCCCCAGGGCCTCTGCCGGGGTACACCCAGCAGTGGAACCTCCCCCCCCCATGCATCTCTGGACTATGGAGACTTCCAGATCCAGCCAAGTCTGAGCCCGAAGCCACGTGCATCCAGCTGCCAGGATGGTGTGGCTCAGTGCAGCAGCAGCAAACAAGTGCAGTTGGGCCCTAGTCCAACTGGGTCTGGGAAGATCTGGTTATCCAGGGACACATGGGGGTGGCTCCCATGGGACCCTCTCCACCTGTGTTTGGGATGGAGGCAGCTACTGCTGCAGACTGCCTGCTGTATCCCAAGCACAGGTCAGGGGGGACTGGGGTCCCTGGGGCCCCTGCCAGACCGCGCCCAGCAGTAGAAGACCCCCCTGTGGACCTGGGATGATTAGGGGTGCTGAAGGGTTGAGCAGCCCCTTGGGCACATGTGGGATCTGGGTTGCGATCCTGGCGGTGTGCGCATACCCCTTCTCCCTTGCTGCAGCCACCCAGAGCCCATGGCCCAGCTTCCCTGCCACCCTACCCACTCCCCCTGCCGCCTACTGTTATATACTATTATTTCTACATTTTCTATCGGCTGAGCCTCGCCCCCTTGACTGGCAGAGAGCGGAGTGGGAGGAGGCATGGTAGGTCCTGGGGTGTCCTTTACTTCCAAAAAGTGATCTTCACCATAAAAATGTTGGAGACCGCTGCACTAAAATGTTTTACTGAGTCAGGGTTCTGGTGAGGAGAGAAATTGCTTTGGTTGGTTTGGTAGAAAACTTTTTTTCCCCCAAAGAATTATTGTTCAGTTCATTGGATTGCAAACAGCATAGCTGCTATGATAACCACAATGACTTGCTGAAAAGTGGAAGTAATAGGGAAAAGGAGAATAAATAGTGAGATGTAAGTTTTACAAAAGGTTGCTTAGTTCGTAGCTATGATTAGTGACTTTGCTTTCTATATTTGTTGAAACAACACTGAAAGCAAACATAGTTGTTTTGAAACTGTCAGAATGTTCCTGTCTTATGTTGCGTGCCTTATCCATGAGGTAAAGATGCTTATAAATACAATTATCTACTGAAAACAGTTGACCTCATGCTCATGTATCCTAAGCTATTTTGCAGATTGTTTCAATTCTCATACAGTGCAATGTATATTGTATAATGATTTGTTAACTTTTCACTTTTTGACTCTTGTCTGGCTGTAAAACCACAGTCTTGTTAATTACAAAGAATTTGTGTCTGTGTTTTCCTTGCTTTGCCTTGTGGGGAAAAATTAAATGTTAGGGTGGGGAGTTTGGGTTTTTTTATTTCTTTTCCCTTTCATATAAAATGTTAGTGGGCTGTGGCAATTTCCAAAGTATTTCAGTATGTTCTCTGATGTTTAAATTGAACTTTACATCATTTGTTATAGTGGCACCTGCTACCATTGCAACAGTTGAGGATCTATTAGAACATGGAACTCCCTGTCCAAAAATGTGTAACCTGCCTGTAAAAAATGTTTCTCTGTGTTGAAACTTAGCTTACAAGACTTCTGACTAAAAGCAAATTGTTCTTAAAATGTTTTGGCAAGGGGAAATCAGTCATTTATAAGAACTTGCTGTTTAATAAGAACAACCTTTTACTATGGTATTTGTCTCCTTGCGCCTCTGCAACTCAGCTTGAGAGTAGGGCTAAGTGCAAAAGTGGATTTATGCCCTTAACTCTGGCTTCACATCTTTGTTTAGGTGACAGATGAAAATGAATCTGATGTTTCCATCTTAGCCCTTGAGAACTTTTCTCCACATCACAAAACGCCATCACACAATTTGACAGCATTTAGCACAGTCTTTGTTAAAGTGAGGAACTTGCTCTGGTCCTGCCAAAAGGGCAGAAGAGCCATTTGTGTGCGCAGAGTTCTTGTGGATTAGTAGATGTGTTTGGGAAGCTGGCACAGACCATGCTCACTACACTATTTACCTGAATCCAAGACAGCTTCAAAGCTTACCCCAAGCCCTTTGTCCGTTTGTTTCCACCTGCCCTTCCACTTGCTCCCTGTGCCTACTCCCAGGGTACTTCTGTGATATAGCAAGTAATCCATTGCCTTGTATGGGAGGCTGAGCCTAATGGCTCAGGATGGCCAAAAGCAAATACAGTCCCTGCTATACAGGAGCCGTAGGATGCTGTAGACTGTTGTTTATTTTGGAGGCTTACATAGGGCTTGAAATGGCTCAGAATTGGAGACATTTGTGCAGAAAGAACCACCTCGATGGGAGCCTGTCCCCCTCCCCACCCCCCACAGTGCTTTCACAAGTCCCCCCACCACTACCACTTGTCCTACTCTGGTCCATCCTTCCCCCTCATGCCCTCGTCCTTCCTTTCCCTCCCATCCCACTTACCTTGGCAGCTACTCTGGTTCTGTGCTGGGGGTGTGGAGCCATGCCAACTTCGCCAACCAGTAGTGGCGGCTTTAGCCTGCAGCAGCTCCCCCTGCCACCCCATGTGCTCCTTCCCTGTGCTCTCCCACACTCCCCCAGCTCCTCCTGCCTGTTCCCCATGCTCTCTCACTCCATGCTCCCCCTGTTCTGTGCGCCCCTTCCCTACACTTCCTCTGCTCCATGTGAATTTTCTGAGGTTTGCAAAAGAATAAATGCCTTGCTAATGCTGACATTTGAGTGAATAATAACTAATTTTAGTCCTGCTTTAAAAAAAGAATTAAATGAAAGGGATGACTTAAGCAAGGGATGGAAACAAACACAGGAAGAGAAGAACACAAAATCTTTTGATATGGCCCAGCCATTATCATGTATTGCTTCTCAGGGAAATAGAGTTTCATCAATTTGCTTGTGGGTTCCTTTATATCATCTCATAATTCCAGATCTCTGTGGGCTGCTCATCACTGATGCAGCTGCAATCTCTTCTCTACATCTTCCTGCTTTTTTTCTAATGGTGTATAAATCATCTGAGTAGAGACAGGACTTTTTTTACAGGTAAGCTGAAGGTGTTTGTTTGCTTTGCTTTGTTTATCCATCTGGATCAGTTATTAACCCTGGTTTTCAGTTTGAAAATAAAACCATTATGTTTGTGAAAAGAACTGCATTTCGGCTAATAGTGGGATGCTAAAGTCTGGGAATGAATTTGGTATACCAGACAAATGAAGTTCCAAAATTTCTAGGTGCCAGTGGAAAGAGTTGTTCTAATTTTTCACAGCAGATTAATTTGAGGGTTAGGGAGATGGATTTTCAGAGCTGTGCACAAGAGCTAGGAGAACAACTCTCATTAAATTTAAAGAGGGACAGCACTTCTTAATCATTTTGAAAATTTTCTTCTTTATTTTTAATATCAGCATTTCATAGAGCCTTTAAAATTATACCTCAGGTTTTTTCTGTGTACAACTTCTTGCTTGTACACATTTACATTGATGCCTGATAGGCAAAATGTGCTCACAAATGCAGGTTTTATGCATTCATATTCCAATGCCTTTTGATTAATTTAATCTTTCAGGGCAAGATTTTTAAAACCCATCTCTCTCTTTTTAATATACCTGCAGTTTGCAGGTTCTATATAATGCCTGCCATTATATATGACTATATGATAAATACTTTGAATGCAGATGACATTTTATTGGTACATAGAGACATTCAGGTTGAGGTCCCTTTCAAAATCAGGCCCCACATATAATAAGGAAAGCTCTTTTTTCTTAACTTGCATACTTTTCAAAAATATCTCTCTGTTGCAGAACTGTTAGTGCACAATATGAATGTACTGTCAGAAAGTAACTTACACTTAATGGAAGGCAGTAAAATGTCAGTGTACTGATTCTTTATAATAACACACAGAAAGTTTATGGGATATATGAGTTCCTTGGTACAATAGTGCTAAACAAGATAGTAGACAAGATCCCTTGACATGTACTTATAAATGACAGTTTTGACAAATTCCAGCTGCTTTAGCTTCCACAGCACAAGATGATATAATCTACAGAAGCCAAATTGTAGATAACTTGTTTCCAGGGCTTCCAAATTTTTGGAGTGACAGTTACTAGCTGATCATGGGCATTAGCCATAGGTTCATCAGCAACCAATTTTTGACAGCCTGCTCCTGTGTACTCTGCAGCCTCTTTCTTTTAGATTAGATTCTACATGTGAAATTAATGTGATGCAATAAACTCTGGAGGAGTTCATACCAGAGTTAACTATTCCCAGGTGCAGCATCTACATGTGCATGCGAGAGGGCAGCATTTTGAGCCAGGCAGTGGAAGGGCTAGCTGGGGGACAAGAGTACCAAATGTGCTGAGGCATGTGTAGGCATCAGGCAGGAAGGGGTCTGCTGACTGGGTGCAATTTCTGCCTTCGGTCACTGTTTACACACAAGTGTTTGATTGCAGTAGATGACTCTGCAGTAAACTAATTAACTGCCGTAAGATAGTACTATCTTACTGCAGATACAGTACTATCTTACAGCAAAGTTAATTAGTTTACTGCGCCCAAATACCAGTGCATGTGTAGATGATGACACTTTACTACAGAGCTAATTAGTCAACTTCACAGTAAAATGCACATGTAGATGCAACCAGGATCAGCTAATTATTGTAATACTCTTTTATATGCTTAGGAAGCTGAGGTGGTGGTATATTGAAAACAAGTGGGCTATCCTTTCATATGTTCAGTTAGAATTATTCTGTGAAATTAATTGTTTCGTTTATGATCCGAGGGTAAAGGAAACAATTGGGATCTTATTCAGACTATTTTCTACTTTTATGAAACAAGATCAATGCCTATCTGGGTATATTTTGTGTATATTATTACTTAGTTACAATGCTTGCAAGTTTATTAGAGCATTTGTCCTGGAAGCAATAACCTTTTGAAGTGTCTGCTTTATAGAAATCCAGTGCAAACCAAATGGAATTATTTTTATCCTCTGTGTAATTATATATGTCTCTGAACTATGGCTTAAATAAGAGATGAATATTGGTTTTTCCTAGCCATAAAAATACAAGGTTTTTTTTCAAAGCCACCAAGATATAGATTTCTGTATGTGCTTTCTTCATGCAAACAAAATCTGAAGGGACGTTAACACAAATGCCTTAAAGATTGTCTGCATTGCATACATTTGCAGATGCTCAAAAAAGTTAAAGTGAACTAGTTACTGGAGTCAAGCACATAAGTTAAACCAGGTTGGACTCCTGTGATTAAGCCTATCACACTAAATCTGCTTTCTTCCTGACTGATGGCATGTGTATGATCAGAGGTGTAATAAGCAGTTTCTGCACTGTGGGCAGCAGCACTAGGAGTGACTCCAGCTGCAGTAGCTGGGGCAGCAGCAATGCTGGCATTCTTATACCTCCTCAAAATTGGCACCCTTCACATGAGGTTTCACATGCTTTATTTTATGCATGTTGACCTCCCACCGGTAACAGGGTCTCACCTTTCCTGAGTGTCCCCATGTAGCTGTGACCTAAATCTAAAATGATAAGCTCTTTACATTAACACACAATTTTTTTTCAGCAGGGAAAGGACAGCCTAATTTGGGTGACCTAGTTTTTGTCAAGCTACAAATGCCGTTTGTATTAAATGCAGTTAATAAAAGACACCTGTTACAGCTGTATCTGTAGCTTTCCCTATGTTCATGCCAAGAAGTGAGAAGGCAAAACTTACTAAGGTTTGAAATAATTGTCTTCTCCAAGAGGAGGAGGAGGTAAAAAGTGAGGATGACAGAAGGGGACTGCTGAATTTGTCACAAATATGAGGAAAATATACCAGGCCAAATACAAATAAATAAAACTGAATGAGCCAGGAGCAGGACAGACGGAAGTGAAGAGCTGAACTGGTGGAAAGAACTGAATCCTTCTTACACTTTCCCTAATCCTTTCCCCTTATTGGTCTTTTTCTCCTTTCACTTTCAGCTTTGACCCTTCTCTCTCCAACTTGCTGTTCCTGGGACAGAAATTCCAGTTCTCCAAGAGTACTACAAAGTGCTCAAGTAATTAATTTTTTTATTGAAGTTAGTGGGAGAGGAGGACTCTCAGCACTTTAGGACACAAGTTCAGTTTCTCTGTGTGCCTTCAAATCTCTCCGTAAAACACACTGCTACTGAGATTTGATTCTTGTTCTTTTGTTATGCCTACCCAACATGTTGCCTTTTTTAGGCCCAAGTCCAACAATATAATGTAAGCAGGCAGATAGCAGGAAGTCACTGGGGATGTCTGGCTCAAGAGACTGCCCATATGCATACAGTTGTGTGACCAGGGCCTTGAGTGATAAATCGTTGAGGACAAAGAATATGTTGTAAATTAGCATCTCATATAGACGGTGCTACGTAAATTATATTAATATAATAAAAGTTTATGTTCACATTAGTTCAGTAACTAGCAGCACCTATGGCTTTGATTGCTGTTTTTATAGAGTCTAGACATTTTATGTGAGTTTAGGGCCTTATTCTGCATTTTTATAAGGCAGGCAAACATACCTCTTCTGCTCCTATAGTCACCTAACAGATGCATTGGCTACATGGTTTTCTTGTAAACAATGTCCAAAATAAGCAGTCTGCTGGCAGTTTACCTGAAGCTGTGTTTGGGCCAGTTCATTTGTCTGCATCCCCACCCCCACATACACATTTCTTTGCTGTCATGCATGTTGTGCTCTGAGGACTAGGAGGCCTGATGCTGTGAGAGATTTTGGCTCCCCTTAATGAGAACTATTGCCATTCCATACCATGCAAGAATAGATTCCGTTTCCTAATTCACCTTTCATATTAAAGGTGTCAAGATGCACAGATGTATGTTAAGGGTCTTTGTGCAGCAAACCCTTAAGAAAAAATATGCAATCAAATTAACTTTAATGAAATTCGTAGCAACAAAAGTAAGGCTATTTGCATGCAAAGGCATTACCATAGATAGATAAGGTTTTTTGGGTTCTTAGGCATTACCATCTCATTTAGTAGAATCATTATTACTGTTAACCCTACTTGTCAAGTATTATTTCACTAATATTGAAGAATTCTCTATACTAGCCATTGGTAAATAGTAATTCAATGTTAAAGTGATTAGACAACAAAAGTCTGTAAAATATGCACACACATAGACACATGCATGCATGTGCCAGGATAATTAAAGTATTTTAAGGTTCCCCATGTTTTCTCTGAAATACAGTCCCCTAAACTTTCTTTTATGCTAAATGAATATGTAAAAGACAACAGTATCATTTGCATTTTAATTTTGTTTGCACCAGATGTAACAATACATCCTCAACCCCCATTCACATGTGCTATCCATAGAAATATTTCCTATCTGTTTGTACAGTTCAGAATGCTTTCTGGATAATCAAGTATCCACATCCAAGGAATCTGCATATATTAACATGAAGCCTATATGACAATGGTAATGGAACATATTTACTGTTACAGATAAGAATACTTAACATTTCTATAGTACTTTCAATATTGAAAAGTATTTTAGAAATGTTAATTAGTGCAAGAGTCTTGGGGAGAAAATAATCTGAGACCTAGATATACAATGAATGAGAGAAAGCACTAATGCCAAAAGAGACTAAGGATAGTAGCTGACACCAACTTAAACATGAATTTGGAATGTGAAATGACATCTTTAAAGACCAATTCAATTTTAGGCTGAATAAAAAAAAGCATCACATCACTGGGAATCTGAGAACCTCATTAGCAGAAAGATATTAATGACAGGAAGGAGCTTAGAGAAGAACAGTAAACATGGTGAAGGAGTTTGGAGTGACCAATTTAAAAGTGATGATTAAAGGAGTTAAATTTGCCAAGTGATGGGCTCTTGGTTGTACTTTTTGAAGGGTTATTGGATGAAGCCTTCTCAGGAGTCTTGACTGCAGATTTTTCTGGAGTCTTGTCCTCTTTCTTAAAGAAAGTGTCCAAGGAAGTTTGGACAGATGTTCTCCAGGGAGATGGGTGACACAGCGAACTTGTTCACCAGTGTGGCACTGAGGCAGATCAAGCATTGTAAGTCAAAACTGAGGTCATAAAGTTGAAATGGTATCAATTTATAAACGCTGCAAGTGCGAAACGTTGTAAGTCGAAACATTGTAAGTTGAGGACTGCCTGTATTACAGATGCTTGAGGAAGAGGAAGCGTATTTCTGAGTGCTCTTGCCTTGTTCCACGCTAACAAGTAGGAGAAAAGGAGCATTGGTACAGCCCCCAGGCAGAGACCACCATAATCAAGAAAGCATCCCTTCCTGCCTCTTTGCAGCAGCAGTTAAGAGAGAGGAGGAGTCCTTTCAAATTATCTGCACTGTAGAGTCCAGTCTACAAATGTGGCTTTTATGTGCATGCACATAAGATCTGTACGGTACTGCCAGCTGCATACAAAGAAAGGTCAGCTTATGTCTTACAAGGTACAAATTTTATCATCTACACTCTTCAGACTCATAGGCATTTACTAAATCAATATTTAAGCCATTATGGGCTCTACTTACAGTGCTTTCTAGCATATAACAACTTCTCTGGCACTTCTGTCTACCAATTTTCTGTCGTGCTGCTGACCAGTGATACAGCCCAATTATATAGGATACAGCAGAACCTATAGGGGATATTACTGGAGATATTATTCTTGTTGGCCTCCCCCAGTGATACAAAGCTGTGGTTGTGGGTGTATGTGTTTGTTATTTGTAGTATAAGAAACCCTCTATTGCCACCTTTTTGTTCTAAAAGTGGTCAGATGTTGAGTTACTCAGATCTCCCCTGTTTTTCCCCCATCTGTTTCTCCTTGTCCTTGCAAGTTTGGGAGGATTCTGTAACTCCTTCCTCATAGCTACCATATGTTGAGAGAAAGGTATTCAGTTGTTCCCCTATCCCAGCTTCTGGATGGAAAGAGCATGCATTTCTTCCTCTCCACACTGCAACTGGAATGGTCATTTGGGCCAGGTTACAACATAGGCTAAGCCCAGAGCCCCAGCTCATGGAGTCATATATGTACTTCAGAAGATCAGCTTTCATTTAAATTTTGAGTTTCTAGCCCTTGCTGTTCAAGAAAGGCTTGAAATCATGCTCCACAACTAAGCTAAACCTGAAATAGTTCCTCTGAGACAGGGGAAGCTATTAATAGAGTATTAGCTGCAACAGCCACTGTTCTGCGGGACCTCACAAATCGCACTGCAGCCGAAAGCATAGGGTGGCCATTCATCCTGTTTTATATTGGACCATCCTGTTTTTAAACCTTTTTTCCCTGTCTGTTTCTGAATGAGGAACAGACTGCAAAAAGTCCTGTTTTTCAGTTCATTTGGGGGAAATATATGTCAATCTTTTGTCCTCACGATTCTGTTGGCTGAAGCTAGAGGGAGGGTGGTGCATAGCCGATGTTCAAGGCAGCCTGGGAGGGAGGGAAGATGGTGGCCTTTTTCTGGTGGCCCTGCCCCTCCCCACTGATTGGCTGAGGGGGCTGGTGGTCCTGCCCATCACCAAGGGGATGTCCTGTATTCTGGGGATGCATCAGTGACCAGCATAAGGACATACTACGTGACTGGTCTCCCATCTGACCTCCCAAACAAACAGGCCATATGTTGAGTAGTGCCATATGTTGAGGGACTTTCAGGTCTGGCCTCTGTCTGAGAAGTGAGTTTTCAGTCAACTCCATTCCAAGGGTGCACTTAGGACCATAGCACAAAGTGACTGTGAGGAAAGTGGCTGTAGAAGGGTGGTTTTATATATGCAGGGCTTCACATTGCTTAAATCTGTCCTGGAGTATTAACTTTATTAGAATGCAAACCCAATGGTCTCCTTAATTTTGAACTTCAGTGGTTGTCTACTACCTGGGGATGGAGTTGAGAAAAATAAAGAGCTCAGCAAATTCATCCACTTAAATCATGCCTATACCAACACTATTGTGAATTTGTGCTGCCTCTGTTTTCAGTGATATTAGCATTGCACATTCATATCAACAAGACTGATGGGGTGGGACATAATGAAAACAGAAAACTGTTGCAAGCTTTTAAGCTGATTGATTAAAGTCACATTTTACTCTATAGGTTAAGTTAAATCCGTTATCTCCCTATTTGATGGTTTTCTTCTTACTTTAAAATGTTCTTTATCTTCAGATGCCTGTAGCTAAATGTCTAAAGAATTAAGTGGTGGGATTTACATAAGAATAAATTATTTACGTTGGTTTTATAATTCCTACCAGATTCTACCGTGGTTTTAATTCATTTAATTCTAAAATCCCTAGCAAAAAGTCTTTTGATACTCAGAACACAACGTATATATGGTTGATGTCCAAAGTATTTCAGTTTAAGGCTCCAAAATCAAAAGTTATACTTACAAAGCTTCTTTTAATACTCCTAAGAACGTGCTTTGTCTTACTGCTTGGCTGATTTCCTTAAAATGTTGAATTGTAAAGTGGGGTTTTGTTTAAGTGACTCCAGACCATGAAAGTATCGTGTTAATAGGGATGATTTTAGCTGGAATAAACTGTGTTCCATTAAAAATACAGCAATAAAATTCACAGCATACAATCCTTCTTTGATCCTTTGGATTCTTTGGCATTTGATTCCCAGCTCTGCAGGTTGGGTCAGAAATTGATATTACATTGTATAGCTATATAATTCATGTTGTTTGCAAAACCGCAACAGAGGCAAAGCTCCCTCCTGGCTAGGGTGAAAGGACTGATTAGGCAATAAGAACTTTGGATCACTGAATTGCATCTTCATGCTGGGCTTTCACAATCTTATGTCAGGATTTTGAAATCCTGGGTCAGCTGTTTGGGGGATTTTTTTTGCATCCATAGTAAGGGACTGTAGCAAAGAAACAAAATAGCAAAGAGAAAGCAAAGAAAACAGTAAAGGGAAGTAGGAATACAGGCCGCTAGAGCACAATGGGAGGAAAGAAAGACTTGGTAATTCAGAGACAGCTACATAAAATCAATCAGTTATCAATATTTTCACATTGTCTGTTGAAATATTAATGTTTCAAAGGCTGACAGCATTGAATTGCAACTGTATGTTAAGAGCCTGGGTGGAGAGAAGCTGAGAATGCTCAGACATTATCCTAGAAATATGGATAACAGAGCATTCATTTCTGAGGAAGCAATTTTCATGGTGCTAGCTGATATGTATATAATCATTTGGGAGCTCATAAGGAAAAAAATCACAAGCTTGGATGTAGGGAGGCAAAAATGCAAATATAAGGATTACATGTAAAAATGGACATCCCAGCTAGGCTATGAGATGTGTGTGTATCTATATATATTTATAAAGCCAAACTGGTATGTTTAGTTAATAATTACTTAAATATCTTTGGTCAAAACTAAGGCTAACACAAAGTAGCTGTGCAGACGTGTCCAAGCTATGTTTGTTTGTTTTCTCCTCTTTTAATCTAAAGCCTTGCATTCTCACAATGACATCAGAGAGCCTGTTTACTAGTCTAAAGAAATAGGCATGTTTTCAGAATGATCCTTCAATATGAGATAGTTACCATAATCACAATAAAGTCATATAACATGGAGCTGATAAACTAAGAAACATTTTGTGGTGCAGATCAAATCATTTGGCTGGTAAAGCTTAGGCAGGAAATACCTGTGTTAATAACTGTCATCTTCCAAAATCAGTTTTATCATTCAAAATTATTGTCTGTGATTTTTTTTAAAGTGTTAGTTAACTGTTAAAGCAAAACTGTCTAGATGGTTTTTTAAGTAATAGTTTTATATATATGTAAGAGGTGCATTTGATATTTCAAATCTACTAGGTTCTTTTAATAGTCCAATTTGATCATGTAGCTATCTCATTTGAAAAGATATTTTAAGCACTCTAAACACTGAAATCATTAGCTCTGAATCTGAAATTGCTTCAAAAATTTATATTCTCCACCTGTCAATTTACAATTTAATATTAGGTCTCCAGAGTATGTCTAATGTATTTGCCCAGAAATACAGTATAATAGGTTGTACTGTATATGATAGAAATTGAAATAGCAGAGCACAAAGACTATTCACAGAGCTACAGACAGAATGGCTAATCTATTCTTTGCTCTTATCAGACTTGCCATAAAAATTCTAGTGCAGTATTTGCTACCAACATATTTATGTTGTGTTTAAACATATAAATGTCCATCTTCTATATGTTAGATCAGGGTCGTGCAATTATTTTGGGTGGAGGGCCACTTACTGAGTTTTGGCAAGCCATCGAGGGCCACATGATGGGCAGCCAGGGGCAGATAAATATTAATTTTCTAAATTTTGAGGTGCCCCATGGGCCAGATAGAATGGCTGCATCCAGCCTACGAACCATATTTTGCCCACCCCATGTTAGATGCTTCATATTACATGTGTTAGGTATATTGTAAGACTTGCTATTATGGCTATGCATAGGCGTTACATTTCTACTAGGAGAATCTCTATTCTTCCAATAGAAATGATAACAAGCATACAAGAGCTTGTTCACTTTCTCCTGGGGGAAGCATGCCTCTCCTAAGAAAAGATCCTCCATGTGACAGCCTGGAAGCTCTCCCTTACAAGGTATTTTTTCTTGCAAAAAATAAATCCTTATATACTCTTCTTCTAGTCTGGTCTGGGAGGGGAAAGGAGCAGTGAAGACTGCCTCAGGCTGCGGGTTTACACTGCTGCTCCTCTCCCAGACTGTAGCAATGCTCCTGGCCTCATCCCCAGATCTGGGGCTGCTTGGTCTGGAGCATAGGCTGGGGGCTTTTCCCTACATTGCCTGTGCTTCTGGGGGGCCTCTGGGTGCCAGCTTTGAAATGCCATGTTGGAGGGAGAAGCTTCCCACCATGCAGAGCCCTGTGCTCACAGCCTCATAGGGCAGTTGGCTTTGCTGTGCTATTCCAGTGCCCTAGGATTGCAAGCAGTGGATCAGCTTGCTTCCCACACCTTCCCTAGACCAGTCTGGGGAAGGTGCAGAAAGCAAAGTAGAGAGGGCAGCTGCAGGCTGAACACCTGTACTTCTTCTCCCAGAACAGCAGGGAAAATTTTTCCAAAAATTACTTCTGTAGAAATAAATGCCCATACTCAGCCTATGTTACTTTAAGTTAATTGACCTGCTTTGTTTTTCAAAAGGTAGAAGAAAGCCTTCAAAAATACAGGTGCAAAGATGAACATGTTTTGTACATACTCAAATTACAACTACACATTTAATTGCTGTAAGTGTACATTCCAGTTAGGAATATAAGTTCCCATACATTGTCATATGTGGACACTAGCACTCAGTTCAAAATAGATACAAGTGTAGTACAAAAGTTCAGGCATTCATTAAGATCATGTACCCAATATGTGCAGCAAATAGTTTCATGCACCCTTACATTTTTTTAAGCATCTTTGAAATGTAAGTCTCTCTTTTTAAGAATAAGCATTAAAAATTAAAATCAGTGGGATCTGTCAGAGTTTTTCATACAATATATGTGGTAATGGGTTATATAAGTGACATGCAATCATGACTAAAAGGTAACGCAGGAACTGTTAGTGACAGAAACATTACACAGAAAATTTCAGGAAGGGAAATCAAAAGTGTATTTGAAAGTATCACAAATGGGAAAATAAAAGTTGTATATAAAGCTTGTGATTAGGTCATTGGTTAATGGATCCAAAGCCCTTGTTTCCCAACTCCACATTAAATCAGCAAGGTATTTTGTATGGATCTCTGATTTGACTGAAAAAATATTTTTGTTTTGGGTTAAAAATACAGACGTTGTAGGCAGGCAACCCTACTGGCTGTACTTCTAAGTAACTTTATGTATGTCAGTCATTGCAGGGAAAGTCAGCAATAACTTACTCTCATGAAATTTACTCACTAGCAGCTAATTTTAGCTAGTATGGGATTGGCAGTTTTTTATATACACCCTTCCTGAAACGTAGATGTCTGCATATTTTACTAAAACAACACCCAATAGGGCTATGAATCACAAGTATGCACTAGAACTCATCTGACGGAGCCATAGTCTAAAGAATTGTGACTACTGTAGGCCAAAGGCTACAAGAACAGCCACAGAGACTTGGTGCAGTTACTTAGAAATCTGCCTTTAAAATATGTGGGATGATTCCATATTCAAATCCATTTATTAAGGCCATTTGCTTTTGACTTTTATGGTAGAATCCAGACCTGGCCTAGTAAAATACGCCACTGCTGTATATATTGGATGCTATGCTCATGTTTATAATAGTTATATTCCTATGTAACTTTTATCTTAATTGCCTTACCCATTAAAATCCTGATCATCAGTCCTTAAAACAAATATGTTAACAATTCTTGAAACTGTCTTATTCATTGTTATCTTGTTCATTCTTGTCATTCTCAAGGAGAAGCTGTTAATAACTGAGGCACAAGGAAGCACTATTAAACATGATAGTTCTGCAAACCTTTTGTGACCCTAGGGGCTGCCAAAACCAGGGTACCTAGCAAAGAAGGATGATGACCTAACATCTGCTAGAAGGTCCTTTGAATTAATGTATGTTTAACTATGGCTTCTGCCACCAGTGCCTAGTTATTCTGCAGCTGGCCTAGACCCAGTTGTTCCCCAGTTGGGAACTGTCTTTGGTCAGTGCCACAAGAGATAATGCTTTCATCTTGTCTTGGCAGACTTACTGCCTTTCAGTAGCCAGAGCCTGGGGTCTGACTTTTGTACTGCTGAAAGTACAATAAACTACATAATGGGACATGGTAGTAAAGTAGGTAGTTGGGCACTTATTTGGGGTAAGCTTTATAAGTCACTTGTGGACATCTATTGTAATGTGGCCATCCCAGACTCATGCCAAAAACACCTATATCACAATATACCATGACATCCATTCATTCACATCTCCAATACCTACTGTCAGTCTGCCAGCAGCAGCCTTTCCATACATATAAATATAATTATGTCCAATCTGCCTCTGTTTCATGTAATCCTCAGAAGATCCATATACCATATTTTCTTGCAATCAACATGCACCCTTTTCCCAAAAATTGGGCTGCATATTATAAGCAAGAAAATGGTAACAACAATTTCTGCAGTGTAAGTCTCAGCAGGGGAAAAGTGAAAATAATGCTTCATGTGACCCACAGACAGCAGCACAAGGAGCAGCTTTGGTTCCCTATCTGCTAGTTTTCAGTTATTTACTGCTACTTTCTAGTATTTTCAAGGAAAGATCTCTTCATTCTGCCTTTCAAAAACAAGTTACATATCTTATTTGGGGACATGTTATGTGTAACAAAATATGGTAATTTTTTTCTTGATTGAGGTTTCTAATTCTCCTGTTCCTTACCTTTACAGTTGTTCTGTAGCTACCTTGTGGTTCTGTATGTGAGGTATTCTGGGATATGTTTCTATAGGATGCATGGTGAGATTTATCACAGCTATCCTTTAAGGTCAGATTCTAACACACTTGCTTACACTGAATAGAATTACTTCACTTTCTTCCTTGTTAGGTCAACCATGCAACACAAGGCAGGCTTGTTATCCACTTTGTCCTTTAGGCAATAAAGTGGCTCAAAGATTTGTGAGATTTCAGCTGTGGGGACATCAGTAAACTCCAGTGAACCAGGACAGTATGTCTTAGGGAGTGTGTGCACCTGTGTTTCTTGATTTGAAGAGAGCTGTTTTGGCTGCATTATTCTTTGTATTGATTTAATTCTTGCGCTTTGTTTTATATTGATCTGGGATTCTCACCAGAGACATTTTCACTAGAATTTTTGTCTTTTCAGCCAATGTTTAAAAGCAAAAAATAACAAACCTCCAAATTAAATGTTTTCTCTGAGGAATGATTTCTCAGGGCAGTCGCTTGTACCAGACCAAGATCTATCAGACTTCATTTGGCTTATCTCTGGTTGCTGATGCTTAATGTATAAGCATTAGGGAAGGATGAACGTGCAAAGATAAAATAGAAACTTTGCTTCTTTCCCCCAGGCTTCTATTCATTTTTAGCCCTAAACTCCAAAAGGATCTATTTTCACTCTTGAATATTAATGTAGTTTCACCTCCCTACCTAATCTATAAACATATCTTGCAAGTTGTTCAGCATAGTTTTTAGGACTTAACAGATTCAGTCCAGACTTCATAGATTTCATAGACATTAGGCCTGGAAGAGACCTCAGAAGATCATGGAGTCCAGCCCACCACCCAAAGGGCAGGAGGTCAGCTGGGGTCATAGGATCCTAGCAAGATAAGCATCCAATTTGCTCTTGAAGGTGTTCAGTGTAGGTGCTTGAACCACCTCCGCTGGCAGACTGTTCCAGACCTTGGGGGCTCGGACAGTAAAGAAAT
>NW_017728909.1:54674939-54677601 GCF_001723895.1 Crocodylus porosus
CCCCTGAGCCTGCGCTTTTCCAGGCTAAAGAGCCCCATGGCTCTCAGCCTGTTGTCGTAAGGTCTGTTCTCCTGACCTCTGATCATGTGCGTGGCTCTTCTCTGGACTCTCTCAAGCTTCTCCACATCCTTTTTGAATTGTGGAGCCCAAAACTGAACGCAGGACTCCAGCTGCGGCCTCACCAAGGCTGAGTACAAGGGGAGAAGGACATCCTGGGGTTTGCCTGAGAAACAATCTATGGATGCAAGCCAGCCTTTTGGTTGCTTTACTAGCTGCGGCATCGCATTGCAGGCTCATGTTCATCTTGTGGTCAGTGATGACCCCCACGTCTCTTTCTTCCGTAGTGCTAACCAGCATAGCACTGCCGACCCTATAAGGGTGCTGCAGGTTTTTCTTCCCAAGGTGTAGAATTTTGCATTTTTTGGTGTTAAACACCATCAGGCTCTCGTCCACCCATTTGCTTAGCCTGTCCAGGTCAGTCTGGATCACTAGCCTGTCTTCTGGTGTGGATGCTTTGCCCCAAAGTTTGGTGTCATCGGCAAACTTGGCCAGTCCGCTCCTGACTCCAATGTCCACATCATTAATGAAGATGTTGAACAATATGGGTCCAAGGACAGAGCCTTGGGGACCCCACTGGTCACAGGACACCATGATGATTGACTCCTGTCAATTACTTCCCTCTGGGTCAGACCATGATGCCAATTTCCCAGCCAGTGGATTGTGGTGGACCCAAGGCCACAATTGGCCAGTTTTGCCAAGAGGTGATCATGGGATACCAGATCAAAGTTTTTTTAAGTCAAGATATATAACATCAATCTCTTCTCCCTTGTCCAGGTGATAGGTCACCTGTTTATAGAAGGAAATGAGATTGGTCAAGCAAGACCTACCTGCAACAAACCCATGCTGGCTACCCCTCAAGATGTTGGCGTTGGCCAGTCCATTAAGGATGGCCTCTTTAATAAACTTTTCTAAGATCTTCCCCGGGATAGAAGTCAGGCTGCGGGGCCTATAGTTAGCTGGATCCACTCTCCTCCCTTTTCTTTAAGATAGGCACCGCATTGGCCTTCTTCCAGTCTTCGGGCACTACACCAGAGCCCCAGGAGTTTTCAAAGATCCATGCCAGAGGCTGGACTATGATGCTTGCCAGCTCCTTGAGTACCATGGGGTGTAGATTGTCAGGGCTGGCTGACTTGAAGGTATCCAGCCTCTCCAGGTATTCCTTCACGAGGTCAGCATTAATGGAGGGCAGGGGATCTCCCTCCCCCGGACCTCCCTGTCCTGTAGTGGGCATGTGCATCCCATTGGAATGATGAAAGACCAACACAAAGTACCCCTTTAATAGGTTGGCTTTTTCCTGGGCGTCAGTTGCCCCATCTGGTTCAGCAGGGGTCCAATGTTGCCCTTGCTTTTCCTCTGGCTCCCCACATATCTGAAAAAGGACTTTTTATTGTCTTTGATGCTTGAAGCTAGTTGGAGTTCAGTTGCAGCCTTGGCTTTCCTGGTTTGCTCCCTGCAGGACCCGACCAGTGCAGAATAATCCTCCTTAGAGGTGAATCCTATCCTCCATCCTTTGTAGGCCTTCTTTTTAGCCTCAGGAGGTCTGCTAGATCCCTGGAGAGCCAGAGGGGCTGCTGTACCCTCTTGCTGCCTTTCCTCCAAGATGGAATAGAATCAGCTTGTGCATTGAGGATCACTCCCTTGAAGAGTGGTTGTTCCTCCTGGACTCCCCTCCCCCTAGGGTCGTGGTCCCTTAGGGCCTCAGTGACAAGCCTCTTGAGCTTGTCTAAGTCAGCTTTCCTGAAGTCAAGGACTTCCGTGCTGCTGACTGACTTGCCAGCTTTACGGCAGATGGTGAAGATGATCAGCTCATGGTCGCTGTCACCCAGCTTCCCATCAATCACTAGGTCACCAATTTAGGTCATCCCCAGTAGCCAGTACCAGGTTGAGCAGTGCTTTACCTCTCATTGACCCATAGACTTCTTGAGTCAGGTAGAGGTCATCCACGCACAAGAGGAAGCTTTGCGACTGCTCGGATTTTGCTGAGTGGTCCTCCCACAAGAAGTCCGGGTAATTGAAGTCACCCATGATAACCATGGTCCTGAAGCATGTGGCCTCAGCCTGTTCCCAGGCGAACTCCTGTTCAAGCTCTAGACTTTGGTGGGAGGTCTGTAGTAGACTCCCACCGTTGTGTCCCCTCTGCCATGTTCCCCACGGATTTTAACCCAGAGGGTCTCCCATCATCCACCCTTGTCACCAACATCAGCTTGCACCAACATCCTACGCGTAGGATTCCTTAACATAGAGAGCTACACCCTTGCCCCTATTAGGTACGTGATCCCTCCTGTATAGGGTATAGCCATCCATACTCATGGTCCAGTCATGGGTGGAGTCCCACCAGGTCTCCGTTATCCCTATGACATCATAATTATTTGCATTAAGCAGGAGGATGAGCGCCTTCTGCTTATTCCCCAAGCTCCCGGCATTTGTGTACAGGCAGGCAAGTGTCCCCTTGTGGGCTTTTGCCTTGCCCACAGATTGTACCAGGGCTGGGGCAGGGGTGGGCTCCCTTAAGTGCCTTGGCCTGCTGGCTTTGCAAGGGTTGCTCAGCGGGCCAGCAGTGGCAGTAGTCCCATCCCGCAGCAGGCTTAGTTTAAAGCCCGAT
>NW_017728909.1:54677612-54693002 GCF_001723895.1 Crocodylus porosus
TTCCCCACTCTGTCCTTTCTGTACAATCTATAGCCCTCAATATGTACCGCCCAGTCGTGGGATGGATCCCACCAGGTTTCCGTCAGCCCCACTAAGTCGTAGTCGTTTAGTGCAACCAGGAGCGCTAGTTCATCCTGCTTGTTCCCCATGCTCCTAGCATTAGTATATAGTCCCTATGATACCATCGCCGCAGTCTTTGGTTGACTATGTGGATCCTCCTCTCCCTCCTCAGTCCATAGCCCGAGACTGAGAGGATCGAAGAGAACACCACCTGTGCCCCCAGACCTTTTAGCCCCACTCCCAAATTCCTGTAGTGCCTCATGACCTAACTGGGAGGGCTCCGAGCCATGTCATTGGTGCCCACGTGAATAAGGAGCATGGGATAGTGGTCTGTGGGCTGGAGGAGCTTAGGGATCCTCTCCGCAATGTCCCAGATGCAGGCCCCCGGGAAGCAGCAGACTCCCTGGGCTGAGGCGTCAGGGCAGCAGATTACCTCTTCATTCCCCCTCAGGATGGAGTCTCCCACAACAACCACCTTACGTTTTGCCTTGGGGACAGCGGGGGCGGTAGCTGCAGTTGAGCCTGTGTTGCCTGTGGGAGCTGGCAACTCAGCAGGCTCTGCTGGAGCAGCAGGAGGTGCGTACCTGTTGCTAAGCTCCAGCGGGGCAGGGGCCTTGGTGTGGCGGGTGCGCCTACCCTCCAGCTCCCAGGGGAGAAGGGCCTGGTAATAGAAGTCGATCTCCTGCTCATGGTCCCTGATGGGACGCAGTCTCTGGACTGTGGCCTGGAGCTCCTCCAGCTGGTGTGCCAGAGACCCCTAAAGGGAGCAGACCCCATAAGGGGTGGTGGCCATGCTCCCAAGCCCCAGAGCTTGAAAAAGGGACAGGCAGCCCCTTCAGCTGAGAGCCAGGGGCTCCATCTGTGTGGAGCCCGGAACCATGGGCTCCATCTGGGTGGCCATCTCTGAGGTGCTGGGGGGGGCGCAGAGCCTGAGGAGACCATTGGGGTGCAATGCATGGCCATCCATGTCATGCCTCTGGTAGGCTGGCTGCAGCTGGAGCTATCTATCCTGGCAGGCTCACAGGCAGGGCCTCGGGCCCTCCTGCATGAACTCCGCGCTAACTCACGCACCTGCAGACAAGCCCACCTGTTTGTGCAGCCTGTTCGTGTGGCTCTGGTCACGTGGCTCTCTGGGGGGCTGGGTGAAGTAGCCTGGGCGGGGCAAGATCTGGCTTGGCTCCACTTAGCCACCTCTTCCCACTCACCATGGGCCCAGCTTACCTCTGGCTGTACTGGGGGCCATCAAGGGGCTCTGCAGTTGCTGGGGGGGTTCTGGGGGGCTTCAGGGGAGCGGGGGCGCAACAGGCTTTCACATGCACATCTCTCACCACTCTGGAACCTAAGCACTTCATCCTTTTAAATTTACTCATTCCCAGTAACAGTAACTACTGAGCTAGGGTCCCTGCAAGAAGCACCATAACACTTTAATATCCATGTTCTGTCTGGGTGCATGAAAATTTCTACCTTTCTTCATTTCACAATTTACAATAACTTTGCTGACCAAATAAAAGTTTTTTATTTTATGTATTTTTGTATTTTAAATGATCAGAGCTCATCCTTTTCATCTACCTTCTAGTGCACATGCTCGGTACTAAGAAGGACTAGTAAAATAGCTGCTTCCAAAATAATGTTGTGTGCATCCATAATAAGAAACATCTGTATTTCCAGGAGGCCATAAGTAGCATCCTAGACTGTAGGTTTAGGGATCTAATCCTTGTGCAAGCTGATACTGTGCCCCTCAGATGATATTATATTCATTGCAGCTGTCTGCTGGCAATTTCAGTTCACTTCATTCCCTAAACCTCTTGTTTCATAGGCTGTAGATCAACACATTGCTCCTTTTGTCACCATGTTGGCTAAAAGTGGAAGCTAAAAAAAATAGTTGGCTTCAGCAGCCAAAAGCCGTTAATGCAAATTGTACACAAGTCCTGATTGTGCTTGGTATACTGTGCTAATTTATTTTAAATGTGTACATTGCCATAGTAAGCACAGATGTGATATAACTAATAGAGAAGGCAGAGTAACACTCTTGGTTCATCAGCTATACATTTTTGCAATTATATCTGCCATTATTGTTTATTTATGTATCTCTATCGTATATCTACCATATCTGTACCTATGTAGATCTTTACATAATCCCTTTGCAATTATATATTTTATTGCAATTGCTATAAATGCTTCCCAAACTTTAATGCTTTTAAACTCACTGCACCTCTGTATTGAACACAGTCCTATATCCCATTTTCCTAGTATGGTACTGAGGTACAGAAAAATTAAAATTACTTGCCTAAGTTTATGCGGGAAGTCCCTGAGGACAGAACAAGGATTTGTGTCCCCCACTTCAGTGCATTAATTAAGTCTTTCTTCTCCCTGAACTAAAAATTTAGCAAGCATCATGTAAGTGGCCAGTCTTCATTGTACCCATCTGAGGGAGCATCTACACATGTGCCTGACTGCACAGTCATTTAGTACTTGCTTTAGTATTTGCTTTAGCAAGTACTAAATGACTCTGCAGTAACCACTGGTGCTGCATGGGTCATTTCTGACCCTACTGGACAATACCAATGAGCTGGAGGAGAGGGGGCAGAAGCCAAGGGCAGGGGGCAATAGACCCTGGGGTGCCTTTTGCTTACAAAAAGTGATCTTCAGTATATAAAAGTTGGACACCATTGCCCTAGCTCATCGCTGCAATGACATAGCATCTCGTGTAGACATGCCCTGAAAGTGGTCTACAGACCATAACTTGAGAATAAGTAGCTTGTTGTATATTATGTGTCAAAACCTATATCAGTAAAATCTTAAATTTCATATACTCTAGTGTCATCATTCCAATATCTTTGTAGCTATCTCTTTGTCTTCCTTTCTTCAGTGACTGTTCAGCAGGTGGTGTTGCAATAGGAAAGGTTTTACTACTAGGCCTTTCATTTCTGTCCCATCAATTCAGAGCCAAAATGGACCAGAATCTAGGGCCCACCCCAGCTCCAAGGGAAGTGTCAGAACCACTAGACTGAGGAGTTGGGCTCCCTGTTTGCTGTGTCTCTGACCTAATGCCTTATCCACATGTGCCTACCCAATGGTCTAGTTTCAACAAGGGGGTGGAAAATCCCTCCCTTGCCCTGTTCTATAGCCCCGCAGAACACTCTCCTAGTAAGTGAGAGAGGTGGGTTCAAATATCCTCAGGCTGAAGAAAGTACAGATGCCATGTCCCCCACTTATGTCCTTGTTAGCTAACTGCTAGCTTACTAGAGCAAATGTGGATGGCCACTCATTCTTTTCCAGTTCCTTTTTCATCCCCTTGAGTCAGGACTAGCCATTCTGAATTTCAGGCAATTGGAAGCACTAGGTGCGTACATCAGAAAAGGCCTTAGTCATAGTAGATATCAAGGGAGTGAAATTGCCTAATATTAAACCTGATTCAGACCTCTAATCTCCTGGAAGGGGTGGGAGTTAAGACAAATCACTCTGGTTAGTATTTCCTAATGGCTATTTCTAGACTATCTGAATTGCCCTAGGAAGGCACCTGCCTCTCCCCATTCTCTGTGGGTGCATCTACACATACAGTTAATGTGCCTGAATTTTCTGTGCAGAAAAGCGCTCTCTGATGCGTGTCTACAAGTGTGCCCCCATCAGGGAGCAAATTGAGCCTGACAGAAACAGCCCAGTCCACTGCTGCTCCTGCCCTGCTTTGCCCTTACAGCAGCCAGGGGGACTCCAGGCTCCCATGTATGCCAGCCCTGGGCTGGCAGGGGACACAGGAGCTTAGCTCCAACTCCAGAGTATGGCGGGAAGCTGTCTTGGCTCACTGGGCATCTCCGTCCCAGCCAAGGGAAGATCAGGTTGGCCCCAAGCAGATGGGGGCAGGGAGGGGAAGAACTGTCTAATCTCCCTGTGGCTGGGAGCCAGGACAAATTTCCTAGCCATGTGGAGACTGGGACCCATCCCAGTCTCACCATGGCTAGGAGGCAGCATCTCGCCAAGCCAGGACAGCTCTCCCCACCCTCTGTGGCCCCCTGCTGCCTAGGCTGATTGGGAGCAATTTGCCAGTTGTCTGCATGACTCTAATTGGAGGCAGTGGGACATCATGTGTGCCCACAAGACTTGATGTGGCAGCGGGTCACAGTGGCATGCCCAGAAGCCTGGCTGGCAGTGGTGGGGGCCGCTCCACAGAAGGAAGGATCAGGCTCCTTGGAGATCCAGCAAATGGCAGGAAACAACTGGAGTTGCCAGATATCTGGGAGGCTCATGGCAGGGAAAGGGGAGCTCCCTGACGTCCTGCTACCACCAACAATTCACCAGAACTTCAAGGGGCCCAATCCTTCCTTCTGCAGAGTACCTCATTCCCTCCTGCCCTCTGGTGCCAGGCTGCCAAGGTCACACTGCAGCTCTTTCAGTTGTTTCTTAAGTGTTCAGAGGCATAGGGACATTGTATGAAGATAGGATAGCTTTGCACCTATCCCTTTACCAGTGCCTAGGGGGTTACTCTGAAATTTGCATGCTATAGCTATAAGCATATATAGCAAATTCTGGGGTCTCCCAATGTTGCAGAGACTGAGAACATCATTGTTCAGATACTTTTTTATTTGTACTTTTTGGTGATAAAGCAAAACAGGAGATTATTATACCACTTCTGTGTGTTTGTATATTCATTCAGGTAAACAGATCAGTCCCTAGGATAGTCACTCTGCCAACTCATTATGTGCTCTAATTGACATACTGACAACATTTGCTGTAGCCAGTTTGTTTAGAGAAAAATACTGATCTCCAGAATAAGCTATGCTTAACATTGGTATTAGGATGATCGGAAAGTAGGGCTAGAGGGGACCTCCTAAGGTCCTCTAGTACAGCAGCCTGTTCAAGGCAGGATCATCCCTAACTGAGCCATCCCAGCCAGGTGTCTATCTTGCTCTTGAAAACTTTCAAGGATAATGATTCCAAAATTTCTTTAGGTTGCCTGTTCCAATGACTGACCACCCTCATAGTCAGAAAGTTCCTACTGATCTCCATCCTAAATTTCCTCTGCGGCAGTTTGAAGCCATAGCTCCTAGTCCTGCCTCCTATGGTATAGAGAGCCCTCTACCTGCAACACAGAGGCAGTTGATTACATCCCACCTGCTCCTGCAGTTTCCAGGGGCATAGGGCTGCTTGCTCTAGCTTGGATGTTCAGTGCTGCCCCCCACACACATTCCCACCCCCTCCCCCCAGCCTAATATTCTAGAGTCCTGCACCTGTGGGCCAAAAAAGCCTTGCAACACACCAGGTGCTCATGGCCTGAGTCCCTACTGGTGGTGGCCAAACCACAGAGGCCACAGGGTTGCCTCTGTGGAGGCCCAGTCCCTATATTCTGCCCCCTGCCATCCCTACCCACCAGTGGCAAACCAGCCACATTGGCTTCTGCTTTGGGTGGGGGGTCCATGCTGAGGTCCAGATGGCAGGATGCCTGGCTCTGGCCTCTGAGATGTGGTGTGCAGGAGCCAGGTCCATTGAACTGTGCCCAACCACGGACATTCTCCGGTTCTCAGTTTCAGGTGTACGTGGACATCTTGGGGTGCTTCATGACAGGATATGGGAGCATGGCCAGAGGATGTAGGTGTCCAGGTCCTGGGGTGCAGAAGCCTCCTTTCCTATCTGCAAAGAAGAGCTAGTGGGGGAGCTGCAAAGGAGCCTGGGATGCTGGCAGATAGCAACCTAGTTTGAATTGACTGGAGATCTGGTACTGAAGTTCAGTGCAATGTTCTAACCTAAACTGATTAAATTTGAGTGCACATCGATTCAGGTCTGTCTTAGACTGGGTTCCACCATTTTTAGACCAGTCTATATGTGCTGAACTTCTGTTTTGTTACAGGTTTAGACCAGTTTCTGATCACTTAGACCAGTAAAAGTGTAATGTCTGTACCTAGCCTTAAAGTGGCAAACCAGCTGTAGGCTTTACTTTAGTCAGAGTCTAATAAATGGCAGTATTCAAACTGAACCCAGTGACTCATTGTTATCTTTTATTATTTCATTGTTTCCTCCATTATGGAACATTTCACCAGCTTAGAAAAAACAAAAAGACTTGATATAATTTAAATAAACCTCCTTACCAGACTCAACCAGTTAACTTTCTTATAATTCCTGTAAACAACTTTTTGGATGAGTTGTGATATATCAATATCACACAATTTCCAATAATGATATTTACTTTGGAGTACAATATGGCTTCTTTCCTAAAGAACTGCTCTGACAGAGTATAATTTTATTGTTGTATTATACGGTGTGTCAGTATTTCACAAGGAAATTTGCCTTGGTCTCATTGAAATGTATTCTAGCTAGAAAATGGCTTGTAATTTATTTCTTCCAGAGGAAAAAAAATGTAAGCTCTAAAGAATTACTTTAAGCTTGAAACTTGACAGTTTGACAGTACCAAGCCCTTTCCTTAATTGCTTTCATCAGTTCCCACAAGATTTAGAAAGAGCTGTTCCTGCTGTTGCATGGCTATCTTATTACAATTAAGAATATATGATATTAAAAAGGCAGGCTTGATTCTTTTCCTTACAGTGTGTGGTGTGAATCTGGATTGTAAATTACTTTAAAAGCTCATATGGCTTTATTAAGGAGCTCCAAGATTAACCAGCTTGGGGTTTTATACTAAGTTCTTCCCTTTCACCTCAATTTGGAGGGAGCATACCCATATCAAATTATCTGATTGATGCTTTTTAAAGATTATAAACTTCATTTCTTTCCCTAAGTTAAAAAGCATTAAATACTGAGCCCTCAATATCTTTCTATTAATTTTATGTTAACTGTACTATAGATATGTATGCAAACAATTAGAGTTAAAGTTCTGATGTAAAAAACACAAGCAAATGTACTCTAAGGTAGCAGTAAAATAACACGGTTAAATTTGGTATCCTGTATCAGACTTCTTAATTTCTTGTTTCCAGTTTACGTGACAACCTTAGTACTATACTGAGGGTTATTTTATTATTTTCTTTTTTTTCAATAGTAGTTTTAAATTATGAAAATGGCCTTTATTAATTTATTGTATCTCACTTTTGAGGTATTTTAAGCACTTAGTCATCGATACATTTACAAAATATTGGAAACAGCAAGTATGCATTTGCACATTGATTAAAATACAGTTAACTGCTAAGATTCTGAGCTGCTAGAAAATCCTATGTAAATACATTCTCTAAAACAGGACTCGATACTGAAAGAAGTCAGCGGAAAGACTCGCATTGATCTCAGCATGGTTTGGATCATGCCCAAAGACAACTTTTAAATCCAGATCTGTAGTAACTGTTATATTATATATATTATATATATCACCAGTATGCTGTAGATGTAATTTTTTTAATGACTGCTAATAATTATGAGTAGTTTAAAAATGTGCTCTGTGTGTGTGTATCCATTTATGCATGCATATACAGGACCACCCCAAGTGGAGGAAGTCTGCTGCAAGGATGTCAGTACTTTGAAACCTTACAACAACAACAGCAGCAAACAGAAAAGTGGGAGCAACAGAAACAATGGACATATCTACACATGCACATTTACTTCACAGTAATGTAAATTACTGTGCAGTATGGGCGCACGTCTACACATGCATGCCAGAATTGTGCAGTAACTATGGTGACTTACGCCAGCTTGGGCATAAATTTGATATATGAATGATGCAGGTATCAAATTTACACCCGATTAGTTACTGCACAGTAATGCACATATAGACGCATTACTGCACAGTAACACAGGAGCCTCCCGGCTGGGTCTACACAGCCACTAGAGGTCTGGCTGGAGCCTAGCCCCAGGGCTCCTGCCTGACCCACTCTCCTGCTGCTGGGCTGGGCTGCTCCCTGGCAGCCCCTACCTGCAGGGTAGAAAAACCTGCGGCCATTTTGTTTTGTGGGGCACACTGCAGGAGCCTGTGCTCACTGGCATAGCCCAGCAGGCCCCATGTGCCCCCCTGGACATCCCACAGACTATATTTGCTGGGTCTGTCCTGCACCAGAGGTGCTCTTTGGCCATAGGTGAGTGCTGCAAAGGGCTGCCATTTCCTGCACTCCTTGCCCAGGCCTGTGATCCCACTGCTGGCTGTGCCATCAGGACCAGCACCTGCTGCCTCCTGCTGCTTACCTCCCAACTCTCTCTTTGCAGGACTATGGTGAAATGCCTTGAGTGTGCAGCTATGACGTCCTGGCAGTGCCCCTGTCCAGGATGCTGCCACCAGTTCTCCAGGGCTGGCCACACAGGGTCAGCCACATGGAGACCCAATCAGCCAGCATGGGAACAATGTCCACCATCTCCCCCATGTCTAGCCCTAGCCCCGCCCACATGCACCCACCTGTCCGCAGCCCTACAGGTACCAACTGAACCCAGGCGGAGATGTGTGCCCTTGTTTCCAGTTTTGGGCACCGCATTTCAAGATGAATGGGGATAACTTGGAAAGGGTTCAGAGGAGAGCTACTCATATGGTTGAGGGCCTGCAGGTAAGATCCTATGAAGACAGACTGAGGGACCTGAATCTCTTCAGCCTCCACAAGAGAAGGCTGAGAGGTGATCTTGTGGCTGTCTACAAGCTTGTCGGGCGGGGTGGGGGGTCAGCAGGGAATAGGCCATACTATGTTTACCAGGGTGCCCCTTGGGGTTCCTAGAAACAATGACCATAAACTGAGGGAGAGCAGATTTAGATTGGACATCAGGAAAAAATTCTTTACAGTGAGGGTTGTCAAAATATGGAATCAGCTTCCAAAGGAGGTGGTGCTTTCCCCTACCTTGGAGGCATTTAAAAGGAAATTAGACTAGCACCTGGCTGGGATTACTTAACCTCAGCGCTCTTTCCTGCCCAGAACAGGGGGTTGGACTCAGTGATCTAATAGGTCCCTTCCGACCCTAGAAATGTATATGCCCAAGCTGCAAGAGAGTCTCTCGATCCCAGATAGGCCTCATCAGCCATCTTCAGGCCCACACATAAGGCAATTAAGGAAGACGATCATCCTGAATTGCAAGGGATTGCTGATGATGTGTGTAGCTATATATGTATGTTTATGTATACATATACACACAGAGATCACATTTTTAAACTACATCTAATTATTGGCCATCATTTAAGGAATTACATGAACATCATACTGGTGATATTATGGACTGTTTTGAGTTCCTCAGCCACTGCTGAAGTGAATAGGAGATGGGAACTGAGCCATTCAACAACTACCATTAAATATTCCAGTACTTTAATAATTCTAGGTGAGATTTTTTTTTTTGGTAAAGTGCTCAAATATTGCACTAACCCTTATCCCAATTCAAACATTTTCCTTGCTAATAGGATTAATGCTGAGTATTTTTTGAAGTCTCACTCTCTCTACTTTTTTCAGCTATCTAAAGTGATTGCACTGTACAAAAGGCTGTGCGCCAAATTTTTTTTCGAATAACAGCCATGTTTTTGTGATTGCTCTTTTAAAAAAAAAGCTTTCCATTCCATAGACATGTAAGTCTATTCAGTTATACTAATGTATAATTCCTGAAAGGATATCTTCAAATATTTTTTTCTCAATAAATTTTGCCCCTGGGCTCCAACTTCATCTGCCATGTTTTGCCTAAATACATTTCTTTTTTTCCTTAAAGATATACATTTCAGGAAAAATGGGAGTCACAATGTAAACCTTGACACAATCTTAAGTAATGAAAGACAGAAGGTAGAGACTACTGCTGAGATTTTGGCCTATAAATTTGCAATTGTTACCTATTAATCCTCCAGAAAAGAAAGTGGAGGCATCAAATAAGTGGCTTGTACTTGAAAAATGTCAGTTACACTCTTCCTGTTTCCCACCGCTACTACAGGGTGGATGAAACCAGATGAGTTTCAAATAAGTGGCACTGTTACTAATAACCTAAGACTGATGTGTAATTACGTTTTCAATGATTCATCTGTATAAAACCCCTAGGTTATTTTACATGGGCAGCATCTGGTTCACATGTGCACCATGATTATTCTACTTTGATTGACATCTGTATTCTCCTAATAAAGTCCCAGTTGCACAGATGTGTGGTGCTTCCTTCTTCTTTAATGTACAGATAAAATGTCCTTTTGAACTTACATGCTGAAACTTGCAAAGAGGAAAGTCCATCCCTGTTTGGCAATAAGTAACATTGCACTGCAGTTGTTGATTATCAAGGAGTTAACTTGTAAAGGCTGAGTATTTCTTTGGTGCTAATGGTTTGAATGGTCTTTTTAAGATTCCCCATAAACTTCCATGGAGCCATTTCAGATCTACATTGATGGTACCAGGACTGAACATAAACTCTTGCTTAACACTCAGAACCAAGAAGGCTTTGGAAATTGAAGAACAATAATTTTTTTGTGCTACTTTTTAAATCCCGTTATGCCTGATAAAGTAGTCTGATATTTGCACTCCTTATTTCGAACTAAGCAACATAAAGTTAAATCTCTGCATCTCTAGGTCGCTGCCTGGAATAGATTCATGTCACAGTGATCAAAACTACTGATGGTTATTTTATGTCCTATGAAAAATAAATGTGTCCACATCACAACAATCTTCCATCACACTCATCACACATCTTAGTAAAAGGCAAGCAATACATGGGCATGAAAATTGTGAACCATAGTGAGATCTTCTTAATGCAGGACCAAGGGATGGATGGTGTGACTGAAGAAGCGTGAACTACTGCTGTCTGTGTTGTACATTTTCTTTGTGTTGTAGCCCATAAATCTGAATCCAGCTCTTTCCTTGATTAGTATATTCACTAGGGCTGTGCAAAGCTTCAACTTAATATTCGGTTTGACAAATATTCGACCTTGAAATGTGAAAGTCGAGTTGAATAGCAGCTGGTCGAAGAGCTGTCAAATCGAATACTAGAAGTGGAAGATTGACAGCGCGGGACGCCTATACTGGATTCCCGGGGGGGGGGAGGGGCAGGGAGGGGGAAGGAGTACTTTCATGACTGACATGTGTGGCTGGCCAGTGACCTGTCAGCATTCTCTGGGGTCCCTTCCAATCCCAGTGCTCTGGGGGAGGGCCAGAGAAAATGCATAAAAGGCAGCAGTTTTTCAGCTCCCTGCTTTCTGCCTTGGGGTCAGTTTCTGACCGCTGGTGTCCTCCAGCACCTCTGCGTCAGACCACGATGGCTAGAAGCCCTGATCTTCAACAGATTCCCTGCTTGCAATGCTAACAACAGAGATTTCTGAGAACTTGGTGCTTTTATTTTATAACTACTTTTCATATTAGTTTACACTTATATTGGATAGGGTTAGTAGTAGCCTCGGATCTATTCTATATATAGGAATTTAGTTTATATATTTATACAGCATTCATTCTTTCCACCACACCAACGCTTCTCAATATATTATCTACACACACAAACACATTTACGTAACATCTAGAAATCTAATCCACGGTGCACAGCACACTTCGAGGTTCCAGTTTACATACGAAGGAACGCATTATGAAGCGGGGTGGAAAGGCAGGTGGCCACACTGGCCAGCCTGCACAAAGGGAAGCAAGGCGGGTTGCAAGCGGGAGAGCTACAGTTTCTCCCCCAGCCAAACTCAGATGCAGCCTCTTTCCCCCCGCTACAAGGGATGAGGCTGCTACAAGCAGTAAAGAGAGGGGAGCAGCAGTGCCACCAGAGCCACTGCCTGTGCCTGAGACTCTCATGTCCAGACACAGCAGCCACAACCTCTCCACCCCTGTGTCACTGCCTATACTGAGCCTTCCCATGCCAGAAGAGCTGGCGCTGGATCTGGATCTCAGCCCCCTGGCAAGCGAAGGAGGGGGAATCAGTCGAGTTTGTGCTCAACACCCCTCAGGTTTTTTCCTTTCAAGCCACGAGGTCTTTCCCAGAAGGCACTTCAGAAGGCCTCTGTACAGGTGAAGGCAAGCGGCTCAGCTGAGTCCTCTCTTTCTCTTGCTGTGCCTCCGACTGCTGAAGAGGGAGAGAGTTCAGCAGCATCCACAGATGCACCCACACACCAGAGGGAAAGGCCTAGTACTAGCTTAGTCTGGGATCATTATGAGCTGGCAGATGATCCCGCATTTGCTATCTGCGTGCACTGCCGAGCCAAAATCAGCCGGAGCAAGGGAACAAAGCACATGACCAGCTCGGGGATTGCTGTCACCAATAGGCAATTCATATTGGTTCATATTTTGTAAAATCAGTTAACCTCAAAAGCAGAAGTTATGCCTCTTCTAAGAATTGTTTTAAAGTTTGCTGTGTAGCTTCTTTTATAAAATACTTAAAAATCATGGAGGCAGATCTGTTTGGAGTCAGTTCCCATGCTGTCATTTACTACACCTGATCTTTTAGTTGCCACAGCTCCATGAGAATCAGTTGGATTGTGTTAGCTTATATGATCTGAACACGAAGCCTTCTGTTTTACAATGAGATAAAACTAGATTTAAAAGTCTCTGAAATTTAAGGGCTGGGTTTGGACCGTGTATGAAGAAGAAATAGAGAAGCTGATTAGGGGAAATCTGTTATTTGTGAAATTCATGAAAAAGGCATAGGAAGACCTAATGCAATGGTCCTGGTTAGCTGAGATTTGTTGTTTTTTGAGGCAATGCAACTCTTCTTAAAATTCCTATGCTACAGACTCTTTGCAGCATCCAGACAAGCAATGACCACTCAGCTTTTTGGTCTGTTAAACTTTTCCATTAAAGTGTTTTGTGCTAATTTGAGTTGTGTTCCATATTGCAGTCCCAGGGAACTAGAATGGGCTGAGGACCTATTTGGGTTTTTGAGTGGATAGAGAAGCGGATCACTTTGAAGTGAGCAAATGACTTCTTGTGTTAATTTGATCAATTTAATTGTATATCTTTATAATAAATGTAAAATACTAGGAGCTGGAAATTAGTAGTTTTGTACATGAAATAAATAATATTGCTTGGGGTGGGGTTCCTTCCTCCATCTTGCAGACATTTTTGTATGTAATCCTTCCAAAGGGAAAGATGCTAGATCAGGTTAACAAAGTGTCAAAACGGGAAAAAAGTTAAGAATTTTACTGAGACTACTGGAAGAGAATTAATAGATTCAGGACCAGATTTTCAGCCCCACTTCTCTCCCCTTGGTACTACCTGAGCTGCGTCAGAGGGCAGGATCTAGCTGAAGTTGATGTAAGAGGTAGAAGGGAATTCGCAAATGGTGAAAATCTGGTAGAGTTGACCTGTGTTCCAACCACAGCTGACCATAGTCTTAGGAGGCATTGTTATGGGAAAGTAGGAGTATGAAGGTGGAGGATGCAAAACCACCATGGTAGTAGGATAACTGTAGCCATCATTTATGAAGTTCTTCCATCCTCCTTCACCTTGCAGTACTATATTTTATGTTTTTTCTATATCGATCTTTCACAGTCCCTCACACTTGAGGATGAATGTCTCCCATGGTCATCTTATCTGTGCGTCCAAAGATGGTGATGAGACCTGTCCAGAATCAACAGGCTGTGTTGTGGCTCGGGCACAAGTTTCTGTGAAGGGTGGGTGGCTTTGAGTTCTTGATTTAGTCTGTGACACACTGTTTCTGCCACTCCTGCTTTTCCATCTCCTTTTGTCGTCATAAGGTTTCAAAGTATTGAGATCCTTGAAGCAGACTTTTCCTCATTTGGGGCAATCCTGGGTGATAGCCTCCCACAAATTGATGTTGATGTTTCATTTTCTCAAGTTGGCCTTGAGGACTTCCTTGAAGCACTTTCTCTGTCCTTCTCTTGAGTGTATGCCTTGACTGAGCTAGATGAATATAAAGTTTGCTTTGAGAACCTGGAGGCAGACTTCAGCATGACATGACCAGCAGTCCCAACTTCCTCTCTGTTCTGAAGAGCCAGGAGTTGTGGAGTTCCAGGATTCTTTCTCCCTTCCCTACATCCTGGATAAATTGAATTCTTGAACTTCTGTATGGAAGCTCCATGTTATTTCAGGGGGTTATCTTTAATTCCTCCCAGCTGACTGTACTCAGCCTGAACAGCAAATTCTAGATCGTTGAGGAATCTTAGGAGAGAATTTGGCCGTCACTATTGGACTATAAATGTGAATGTGATAAGAAACCAAGTATAGGACCAAACATGTAAAATGACCTTACAAATTTTAACTGACCTTAAACATTTAAGCTACTAAA
This sequence comes from Crocodylus porosus, assembly GCF_001723895.1. Classification (NCBI taxonomy): domain Eukaryota; kingdom Metazoa; phylum Chordata; order Crocodylia; family Crocodylidae; genus Crocodylus; species Crocodylus porosus. The sequence continues at coordinate 54,691,770 of NW_017728909.1, forward strand.
TTTATAATATGTGAGTTGTATAAAAGGTCTTGGCAAGTTGGTTACCAAAGTAAAAGCAGTGCATATTTTGGTAGTTATAACTAAGAAATCACATTCTGATTTTTTTGCTGTGAAGATGTTAGCAGTGAATGCATTTCTCAAAATAGACATGTGATCTAATTTGTTTAAGTAAGAAGGATTTTAAGTGGAAATGAGCCACAGAAATGTGTGCCACTTGTCTAAAACAAACATGGTTTAGGCTTTTTTATTTAGGTCACATCTACTGCTTAATTTTTTTAAAAGACCAATGTTAGTAAACAATCATAAGTATGTTTAATCAGATAAAAGATCCATCACTACTTTTAACTTGCCCACCCTAATGCTTTTTTATATTGTAGTTCATTTGAGTTAGAACCTGATCTTTTTTCTGTTGAAGTCAGTTCGGGATTTTTCTAGTCAAGCAAGATCAAGTGCTTTAAAAGGACTAGGTTTGTTCTTCATTTAAATGAATTGTTGTCTGAGCAACAATTAATGAAGTTTGTGTATAGTGTTCTTAGAGTCTGTAGTACTTATCTGATGTTATATGACAAAATAATTATATAGATCATTATTAATGTGAAGCAATCTAAACCAGTATTTATGAGATATAGGAACTCCCAGTTACTGCAATAGGTTTGTCTTCAAGTTAGCTGTTGTAGCAACCAGTAAATCTACTTCCATCATATTTGAGCATCTCCCAAGTCACTCCCCACACCTAGGATTCCAGGATAGTTATGGAACTTCCATTCTGTGTGTTTACTTTAAAAATAACCCCTGCATAAATCATTTACCATTTCATGGAACAAAGAGTAGCATTTGTAGGGAATGCTGCTTGTGTTTTGCGGTTGTACTGTTTTCTAAATGAATGTCTTAAGATTTTTATTTATTGGGAAAATTCCAGATTTATCATGCTCCATACTGGTTATGATGAATGCAGGTGCTGTTTGGCCTTCAGCCAAAGGTTATAGTTTATTAAGGGACATTGATTCCATGCCTGCACCTTAGATTTGTGGTTACTGCATTGAAAATATTTTTCATTAAAAGTGTAATTGAAAAGGCTTAGAATTATCTGTCTGACCTTAACTAGGACAAATTGAACTTTATATAGCAGGTGTGGGATGATATGAAAATCTACCACCATCAAGGGGTATACCAGGAAGGAGTCAGATAATTCATAAGGATAGGAGAAGTTGGGTTTGGTTGGGTTTTTTTTGG
>NW_017728909.1:54693102-54743883 GCF_001723895.1 Crocodylus porosus
GGCAGGGGGTTTGACCCATTCCATGAGCACTGTATCTGTCATCCCCCACTTATACCAACCTGTGAGTTAAATATGGGCACAGTCTCAGCTCAGCTCTGCCTACCACTGCAGTTGACTTTAAAATGGCTGATTGCATTGCACTCACACACCTGCAACTTAAAATGGATTTAGTTTGTCTTCACTATGATTTATGCTACTGCAGGGGTGGGCAATTATTTTGGGCGGAGGACCACTTAGTGAGTTTTGGCAAGCCATCGAGGGCCGCATGATAGGCAGCCAGTGGCAGATAAGTATTAATTTTCTAAATTTTTTAGGGGACCCGTGGGCCGGATGGAATGGCCTGGTGAGCCACATCTAGCCTTGGGCTGCATTTTTCCCACCCCTGTGCTACAGCAATGGCTGTGATACAGTACAGCTGGCTAAAAAGGAAGATTTCTTGTTCATGGGGAGTTTTGGAAACCTAGTCCTTTTTTCTCCATAAAATTTGTCATGCACCAGAACCTTGGAGAGGACTTCATTTGAAAACACTGACATACATTGTTCCATAAATTAAAATGATCCATCCAGATCCTACTGCTGCTCAATGAAATCCATGTTTTGGTCAATTTACCACTGCTAATGGCATCCATAAAACCTAAACGATTTTTTGTAGCTATAGGGTTCTCAGACAGCCTCATCAGGCACATGGCAGGAACACTGGGAACTTATCCCACAACTGTGGAGCTGTCTTCTCGTTCCACAGCAGGGGACCTAAAAGCCCTAGCAGTGTTTGAGCCAGGCTTGAGATGGGGCTTTCTAGGCTTCTAGATTCTTGCTTTGGAGTTAGGAACCTTATTCTGTTTGGAGTCAGTGCTCCTGACTCTGGAGCAGAGTGCCCAAAAGGTCTTGGCATGTCTGCCCCTGCAGAGCTGCAGGGCTTCTTGGACAGTCCAGCTGCCAGGTTCGAACTGGAAAAACAGAGAGTCTGGTTGTAGCCATGTTGGTCTAAGGACATAGGCAGGCAAGATTCTTTGGGTAGTTGTGATATCTTTTATTAGACCAGGGATGGGCAAAATACAGCCCATGGACTGGATCCAACCTGCAAGGCACTTTCATCCAGCCAGCCCACAACACCCCCCAGCCCTTCTGTCCATGAGGTACCCAGTTGTACAACCCCCCAACATACCTTTTTGGGCATCATTCTCACCCTCTTGGGCAGAAGGGCTCTGTCCAGCCAGCAGCTTCTGGGAGGTGCTCCTGCTGCGGCCAGCACTTGCTCATTTGGGAAAGCTGGTAGGGAAGCAGTGGGGCAAGTGGGGTGGGTGGAATTGCTGCTGGGCAGAAGTGGGAGTTGGAGCACGGAGCCTGTGCACAGAGGGACAACAGGAGTGAGGAGCTCAGCTGAGTAGCCTGTGGGTTATAGGGACCCCCACACACTCCCCCCAGCAGCAGACAAAGAGTTCAAGGTGCTTATGCATGGATCAGGTGCCCGGTGGGGCATGGCTCCAGCCAGTGCTGCACAGGGAGAGGGAGTAGAGTCTGTCCTACCACCAGAGCTCTGCCCCAGCTCCAGCAGTTGCAGCAGGGAAAGTCCCACACTGGAGCCTGCTGCCTCCCTCACTCCATGCTGCACAAGTCCACGCACTCTGCCAGGAGTTGAGGAGCCCTGCCGTCTGCTTCCCTGTGGAGTCCAGTGCTGAGCTGGGGGTGAGGAGTGCACCCCTGTGCAGCCTGCCTGGCCACTTCTATCACAAGGGCTCTGTGCTGTTTGTCTGCAGCTCCACATTTGTGGTGGGAAAGCCCCACTCTGGACTCCATGGTGAATCAGTGGGAGGGGCTCCCTCCACTCCTAGCAGAGTGCAGGGACCTGCGCAGCAGGCTCCCGTGTGGGGCTTCCCCCACTGCAAGTGCTAGAGCTGCAGTCATGCCGCACAAAGCCCCAGTGATAGGGCAAGCTCCACTTCCTCCTCCTACAAACTTCACTTCATAAATCTACTGAATACAAGAAATCATAGACTTAATATAGACACTGGACTTATGACACATTACCTGCCTGACATCTGACATGGGTAACCTGCCTCAAGAAAACTACTTGCATTTCTCCAAACATTACCCTTCCTTCCCCCCCGCCTCCCCTCCTATCTCTATCCATTGTCTTCCAAACTTCTATTCATTTGCATTTTCACAGACTTCTTGTTTAGCTTATCTTCTTTTCCACCTTGAAGAACAGAGAGCAGCAGTCTCCCAATGCCTGAAAAAGGGTGTTTGTTCCCGAAAGCTTGCAAAGGACTTTTTTTCTAGTTATTTAGTTGGTGTAATATAGGGTGAGCAATTATTTTGGCTGGAGGGCAGCTTAAGTTTTGGTGAGCTGCCAGGGGCTGCATAGGTAGCCCCACCCCTTGACAGTTGCCCCGCTCCCTGGCCACCATATTGGGACCAGAAGTCCTATCCCCTAACCCCTGACCTTTGTCACCAGAGGTCCTTCCCCTTGCTGCTGCCCCACCCCACACTTCTTTTGGGTGGGGGGAGGGGGACGGATTACCATCTTAGAACCAACCCCCCCACCAAATCAACAATAGAAGTCAAACACCTACTATAATATATTTTAATTTTATTACAAAAAATATTTGTCATGACTTGTGATTATGTACCATATATAGAAGGGATTGCATAATAACTTAGAAATAAAGTGTGATTTTTATATTGTGTGTGTGGTGGGGTGTGGCAGTGTGTAGTGGGGATTGTGAGAGGATGTGGTTATGTAGGGGGGGAATAGAGTACGTTGGGGTATATGTACATGTCAACGGGGTTCTTGGGGCAGGGTATGGGTGTGTGGGGTATGAGGGAGGGTGGGGGGACCCTCCACACACTCCCCACATGGTGTGCAGCCCCTGCTGGCTGGAGCTGCACCTACACTGGGTCTCCCCACCTGCTGCTCCTGCTAATTTATAACATGCCTGCCAAAAAAGTTGGCTCCCACTGAGTCAGTATATAATAAAAACATCCTAACATGTTTTGTGCACTCCAAAGGTACTTTTGCTTCTTTTGCATCATAAAAGTTCCTTATGTCAGTTGTTTCTCTTTGAACTTCTTATTTATAACTTAAATGTAATTTGATTTAATTAATGTTAATAACATTACAGCGTTCCACAAAGGGGCTTTTTCCCACTTTGACTATTCAACCTTTTCCTGAACTGTTGAAATTACATCCAAGACTACTGTATTCAGTAAAATACTTCTCAGTTTCTTTACTAACATATGTTCAGGGCAGAGCTCATCGATTGTAATTTCTGCCACTGATGATTTCAACCAGTAAGTACTTCATGATTCCAGGATTGCAGTTTTTATTTTATAAGGTCAATCAGAAATTTATAGCTCGTTTTTACTTTGCTTCCAGGAATAAGTGCCAGAACAGACACAATCTGGAAACTGCCTGCCTGAAAGTGTGCTGACACCCTCATTACTGCCAAAATATAAAGTCAGTTCTTGAGAATGTAGTTTTTTCATATATATATGAAGAAAGTCTATGTTTAACATATATTAAAGAGTGGCTGACATCTTACCATCTTTAGAACCAGCTGAAGAAGTAGAGTTGATCATATTTTACTTACGTGTGGAGTCCATTGTATTCACATTTTCTGTGAAACTCTCTTAATCTATCTGTTTACATAAAAGGCTTTCCCCCTCCTTTATTTACCCTATCTTTTTTTCTTTCTATGTTACATGTTGCTTTTTTTTTTTTTGGCAGATTGACTTAGGCAGGCAATATGATGCCTCCTTTCTCTTTAAGATCTAGCAAAGAGGAAATCTGTCATGGTGGGCTAAAGATCTTGTGCATAGCTACAAGCACTGGCAAGCTTTCACTTTATTCTAAACCTGTGATCCTCAATCAGGGTGTCATCAAATCCTTTAAAGGGTGCTATGATATGCTGTGCAATACTAGCACTGTCAGGTCTGTAAACAACTATGTGATTTACAAAATAAACCCAGAGATTTTAAGTGAGAATCCAAAGGGTCAAAGACGTTCTGATCTGTTGTGGTCTGTCAGAGTTCTTTGCAACCAACAAATTGCTCTATTATTTTTTTTCATAGTCAAAAAACAAGTGAAAACTAAGAGCTGGCATTTTCACAGAGGTACCTTGAGTCCAAAGAAGTTGAGAACCACGGGTCTAACACCGTTTTCTAATCTTTTCTTAGAAATTATTGCTGCTGAGCAATCTTTTTAAATGGGACCATCTGCAGCCTCTATAGATACCAGTAAGACATCAGATTGCTGATAATCAAATAATTGTTTTTACTGAGTGTATCACATCCCTAATGCAGATTTTACTCTTAGGTTTTGTTCTGATAATTGCACGTAACTGGTTGAGATATTCTAGCTACTACTGAAGTGAATTCTCATTTTCTGTTTCAACTACTGCTGCCACCTACATTTATGATACTGAAGAGAAAATACCTTAAATCAGATTTTTCTCTAACATTATCAGTTTCTTATGCTGTTAATATACCATTCTTTTCCTGATCAATGAGACAATAAAATATTATGTTAGATTGCTATGAATTTTCAAATGTATAAAAAAATTAAGAAGAAAGTTTTAAAACTGAAACTTTCAGTTCTAATCTGAGAGGCAACCTCACACCTTGCTAGGCAAGGCTAGCAGTATCTCAGTGGGTGTGTCTGCATATGCAGTTAGTGCAGAGCAATAAACTGTGGTGCAGTTTGCACCAGTTTTTATTTCTCCTGGGTGCAACATTTACACATGCAACTGGGACCACAGCATATTGTGCTGGGGTGGAGCAGCCCTCAGCTGGCAGGGGGTGTCAGCCCTTAGCTTCAGCTGATGGTGCTGGGCAGCAGAGGGGCTGGCTGGAGCACAAGGGTACTACAGTGTGGGGGGCTAACTGGCTGGCAGCCCTTGCACCATAACACCCTCATGCCCCAGCCAGCCCCAGTCACTGTCTACATGTGAATTGCAGTGGCATAAAGTTGTCTGCCAGAGGCTAGTACTTGTCCTGGTCAGTACTATCCTATGGTGAAGATAATTAATTTACTGTGCTCTGAAACAGATGCCCATGTAGGTAGTGAGGTGTAAAGCATGTAAAGCACATGAGTAGATGCACTCAATTTGTAGCAAAATCACACTTTCATATGTCAAGCCTTAAAACAGTGGCTTCACGAAAAGCTCAGAACATACAGTTCCGGGGCATCTCCAGAAATAATTAAGCTTCCTAGGAAGCATTTAAAAATACAAAATTCCTACAGTATTTATTTTTTCTTGAGATTAAAACCATCAGTGAAAATCAATATAACTATGCTGCTGTATCTATCCCAGCAGGTTAAGTACAATGTTCTTTATGTTTCAGACATGTGCAAGTGATATATTAAGATCACTGATTGTGCTAATTAGTAGCCTTTGGCCTCATTGTATTTCAGAACACATGAAAAGGTTTAATCCTTTGCTACCAGAAAGCCCTTTTTTAATCCTGGCAGTTGCAGCATTTGCATAAGAAATTATTTTCTCTCTTGACCTCCTTCAGAGATATTACAAAATGAAATTGGCTGAGTATTCCAGCTGCAACTCCATGTGGAAATTTCTTGGGGGGAAATATGTGTGCATATAGGAATAGTTAGGTCATTTGAAATAAATGGTATTGGCCAGTCCATTCCATTGTAGAAAAGTGATGCTCTTTTCTCCACTGTGTGCGTTACCATATCAGCCTGCTGTGTTGTGCTGTGTCAGAGTGTCCAGTACTATGGTACATCTCTGTCTCCTGTTTCTTGTGACTTATCTTCAGCCTTGAAAAGCAATTTGGTGCTGTAGTGGCTTTCTCCCAAATTCTGGCCAAGAACCTGAGCTGGTGCAAGTCAGCAGAGCTCCATTGACATCAGTGGAACTACAGTGATTTACACCAGCTGTTAATCTTTTCTCCTGTTTGAATTTAAAGAGCTGAAACCAAATGTTAGGAAATATGAAATTTTCTCTTAGAGTCAGCAGTTTTCCAGATGTGTTAATGGACTTAAAGTTTACTAAAAGACAAGTTTTAGAAAAGTGATCCAAGAAAAGAATAAACTCTCAAGAAGAATGCCTTCCTTACAGGCTTTCTGGCAAGAGATGGCAATAGAACTCACTGCAATTTAAATAAATTAATTCATTTATTCATTAAGATATTGTTGAACAACTTCAGCAAGAATCCAAGATTAGAAATACTTTCACAACACAGGGAAACCACTGGCACTTAATAAATAATGTCATTACAGATATGAATCTTACAGTTTTAAGCCAAAATGAAGTTGCACATGGGATTTCTTATAAATTGAATGCTATCAGTTTATAAACCTGCTTGATGCTGGCACTATGATTTCAGAAGATTAAGTGACCTGTGTTGTTAAAAAAAGAGAGGCCTTTATACAATCTTGCTTATAGAGTTAAAGCTTATAAGTAACCTACCTGTTCATCTCAGCCACTATTTTTAATCTGCAATGGGTATATAAACCTGATTTTAATTTACACATCAGGATCAATGTTGAGGTTATCAGCACTAAAAACCTAATTGGAATCTTGTACTTTCTAAATTAAATCTTTTAAAATAAATGTGGCTTTTTGATAAGTAGTGATTCAGAGCCAGTATATGCGAAAAAGTCGTACTGTAGGGATCGTTTACACTGCATAATGAAGTACAAGGTAGAGATACCTAAGAGATTTCTCCATGAACTTTCTTAGATACTAGGTGCAATCTAACTGTGGTAGCATGGAGCTCCTTCCAGATTTCTCTGCTAAGAAACTTGTTTAGACTTAGGTTGTGTATCTCTGCAATGTAGTTCTGTCCTTCAGCTCAACGCTATAAAGATTTTCAAGGGGAAGAAAAAAACTGTAGATATCGCATAATCTTTAAGCTGAAAGTAGGGCAGAATGGCACTTTATCAACTAATTAATTCAGAGAGGCGTGAGTTTTCATAGGCTGCAACCTGCTTCCATCAGATGCTATCAATAGACTAACACAGCTGACTACTACTCTCAACCCTTAGGATGTTAGAGGACTGCTTGTACTGGTCAGAATAGTGTTGACTGCTTAATCTTGCCTGCCAGAAATTCCAGTTAAATTTTGACAACACATTAGTCCTAGGCTGTCCAGCCATGGCCTTGCCTAGGGCTTTGGCCTGTCTGATGTGGCTGCTTATCCTAATCTGGCACCTCCTCAGCTGAGCATTGGGGTAGAATAGGTGGTCATAATCCAATATCTGGGCCTAGCCACCTGCCCACTCCCTGCAACTAGAGTGGCTAACCAGGATCAGCTGCCCCTTTACCCTTTTCTTTAAAAACCCCTGACTTGGAATGGGAAGTGTCTGGGTAACAAGACTTGATCTTGTACTCAGACTGACTCATCCTTGGCTTGTACATCTACTGGCTCCCTGACAGACGTTCTGGCAACCTGATCTAACTTGCCATGGACCCTGAGTTTGACCTGACCCAGCTCTGGTTTGATCTCCTGGATCCCTGACCTAGAAGATCTTCTAAGTCCGTGCTCTGCCTCACCCTCTGACTTTGTACCCCAGACAGATCTTCTGGCTTCCCTGCACTCAGACTCTGCACACTCCCCTTGTATCTTGGTTGCTTCTTCTGACCCTGGGTGACCCCCCAGACCTTGCCACCCATGACCCAGCATAACACAGACTTCTTTTGACACACAGCTCTCTCTACCTAGTTTTCTCTACATCACAGGTAGGCAACCTTATTCAGCTGTAAGACAGAATGACTCACCTGGGGTTGGAGGCAGATGTCTGGGCAAGCATTTGGATGCTGCTGTTGCCGGTCATTTTCCCAATTGGCATGGGAAAACTGCCTGCAACTGGCACTACTTCATACAGCAGCATTGAGAGAGTTCCTGCATCACACATTCATCTCTGCGGCAGGTTAGGGAAAGCACCCACAGAAGGTGTCCTTCACCACTGAATGCAATTGAAACCCCATATCTATGTGCCTGATCCAAAAGTTCTGTGGATTAGATCTGGCCTGTGGACTGTAGGTTCAACCCATGCTCTACATCTGATTTTACATCTACCATCAAGATAGCTAAATGCTTGGACAAGACCCGATAAAAATTTTGCACATTGAGCTGGTTGGAAATTTTCCAGTGAAAGAATTTAGTTGAAATTGCCAACTAGTTCACTGCTGGTTTAAGCAAACTCCTTTAAATTACTGGCTCTTCCTTGTGGCATGCTGAGAAGCTGAGGATCCACACCAGAAGACAGGAGGGCGATCCAGGCTGACCTGGACAGGCTAAGCAAATGGGTGGACGAGAGCCTGATGGTGTTTAACACCAAAAAATGCAAGGTTCTCCACCTTGGGAGGAAAAACCTGCAGCATCCTTGTAGGCTTGGCAATGCTACACTGGCTAGCACTACAGAAGAAAGAGACTTGGGGGTCATCATTGACCACAAGATGAACATGAGCCTGCAATGCGATGCTGCAGCTAGTAAAGCAACCAAAATGCTGACTTGCATCCATAGATGCTTCTCAAGCAAATCCCGGGATGTCATTCTCCCCTTGTACTCGGCCTTGGTGAGGCCGCAGCTGGAGTACTGCGTCCAGTTTTGGGCTCCACAATTCAAAAAGGATGTGGAGAAGCTTGAGAGAGTCCAGAGAAGAGCCACACGCATGATCAGAGGTCAGGAAAACAGACTTTACAACAACAGGCTGAGAGCCATGGGACTCTTCAGCCTGGAAAAGTTCAGGCTCAGGGGTGACCTGATGGCCACCTATAAGTTTATCGGGGTGACCACCAGTTTCTGGGGAAATGCTTGTTCACCAGAACGCCCCAAGGGATGACGAGGTCGAAAGATTCTAAACAACTGCAAGACCGTTTCAGGCTGGACATAAGGGAGAATTTCTTTACAAACTGAGCCCCCAAGGTCTGGAAAAGCCTGCCATCGGAGGTGGTTCAAGCACCTACATTGAACCTTCAGGAGTAAATTGGATGCTTACCTTGCTGGGAGGGAGCTTATCTTGCTGGGATCCTGTGACCCCAGCTGTCTTCCTGCCCTTTGGGCAGGGGGCTGGACTCAATCTTCTGAGGTTCCTTCCAGCCCTAATGTCTATAAAATCTATGAAATCCATAGCTCTGGGGCAACCTCGCCATTCTAGAGCTTCCTGAATTTTCAGACTGCAGATATGGAGGAGCCTCAGATCCAGGGATCCCCACCTCAAAATGAAACTCGGCTCCTAGTTCCACAGGTTGGTATCCATCAGACTCCTGACTTGAGCTGGAGTTCTCAGGGCTTCCAGGTTTTCTGCAGCAGAGCTAGAAGACCAGGAGATTTTTAAAAATAGTGGGAGTCCAAACAAAACCAAATTTCAAAATATCACTATTTCCCACAGGCAAAAATTCTGCCATTGGCAGTAACATAACTAGAGCAAGTGAGGCATAAGCCCTGGGCACTTATTTAGATGGTGTGCCAGAATGGCAGCTGCTGTCACCACTGGCTTAACTACCAGCACTGCCCTGGCCACCGTCCAGGGCACAAAACTTCTAAGTTACGCCTTTAACTGTTGATCTAGTTAGTCTGTAGTTTGAGTGCTGTTGGATGCTCACTTACACTGGACCTTTCATGGCAATATCTGAGTAACATTTTTCCATTATATCTGGCTGGATCTTCCTAACCTGGTGGGTAATGACCTGACTTCAGAAAAATATGAATTTTTCACCTCCTGTCTGGATTACACCAATGGGATATACTCGGGCATGAAGCCACCAGCCTTTAGGAAACTCCAACCAGTGCAGAATGCTACAGCATGTCTTCTTAGCAATGCAGGCTACCACAGGCACCTCAGACCTCCACTTTCTACACTGGTTTCCTGTGTAATATTAGATCTGGTTCATGCTTTTGGCCCTTATCATCAAGGCGTTTAGTAACCTGGACTCAGAATATCGAAAATACTGTCTGAAGCTCTATATTGAACTTAAGGACCAGCAGTGACAGTTTTGCTCCACCAGATACAGTGGAACTTCCTATCGTAAATCTGAAAAAAATGGAGCTTGCTTGGAGACCACTCTGAGACAGAAGTAAAGGCTGGGACTTCCATGAACCTCAGCATTAGCTATTCCAAGTACAAGGCACACTTCTTCAGCTTTCCGTTCTCTAACATGGGCCTGCCCAGTTGGCAGCCCATGGGCCACATCTAGTCCACAAGGGATTAACATGTAGCCCATGGGCTCCTACTTCGTCCCACTCCTCGCATTGCTTCTGATGCTGCAGTAGCCCCAGGCTCTGGAGCAGAGCAGCACAGCATGAGGGAGCCCAGTAAGCCTTCTGTTTGCATGGCAATGGGAAGACGGGGTGTGTGCGGGTGGGAGAGGGACTGATGTCCACATCTTGAAGAGCAGGTTGTACAGTCTGTGCAGTGTGTTCCCTGACTGCTCAAAATTTAGATGTCCCTACTCTTAACATGTATCCAAAGCAGTGTGCAGATTTAAAAACATGACCCTACCAAAACTAAACACTTCCCTGCCACACAGTGGGTGTGTCTACACAAGATGCTTTACTGCCCAGTAGACTAATCTACTGTGCAGTAAAGTGTCACTATTTACATGTGCACACATTTACTGTGCAGTAAATTAGTCTACTGTGCAGTTAGTTACTACCCATAAATACAGGGTAGTAGATGCATGTGTAGATGCTGGCCAGGAGCAAATTTGGTCCTGGCCAGCCCCAATACTAGCGGGCCACAGGGGATGGGGAACTCCCTCAGTCCTGGCACTACTCAGCTCGTTACTCCCCCCAGGAGCTTAGAGCTGAGCAGCACTGAGATGGAATAACTCTCTGCCCCCAGTCCTGGTGCTGTTCAGCTCCTGGCTCCCCACAGGACCTGGGAGGTGAGCAGCACTGGAACTTGGGTGCTTCCCTGCTTCTCCCTGCAGCCCAGGGCTGGTTGGGAACTGTCCCCCTTCTGGGAAATCTCCATGCAGAAGTGGGACAGTTCCTGGCCAGCCCTGGACTGCACAGGGAAATCCTTGTGCAGCCTGGAGCTGGCTGGGAGCTACCCCAGAAGTGGGAACAGCTCCTGGCCAGCCCTGGGCTGCACAGAGACGGCCCTCTGGGCATAGGGCTTGTCCCCATGTGCACAAGGCAGGAGAGCTCTGCAGCAGCAGCTGTCGTCTGGCCCCATACACATCAGGACTCCTCTTGATGTCCTCCAAGTAAACAGCCAGGCTATCACACTCCCAGGAAAGGCTCACTGTGCATTATTTTACTGCACAGTAATCCTTTATAGCATTAATTGAACATTTAGATGGGTTCAGTGTTGCCTTTGGGAAGAAGAAAAGAGAAAAAATAAATCAGATGTGACAGGCTGTTTAATGCAATACAGGAAAACTCTCAGATTGTATGATTAGCTATATAAGAAACCACATAGAATAGAATGAAATAGACTAGCATGGTAGTCTGATGTAATAGTATCAGAATCTGGCTGCAAATTTTCAGCCAGGCCTCACTACGTGTCCACGTCTTCTAAATTAACAAAACTGCACATGAACATATGTATCCCTGGATCACTGGTGCAACCACAACTATAAAAATTCTAGCATTGAACTGACAGAGCAGGAGGTCAGGGACTTAAAATTTGTTCCTAAAAACTAGTAGACAACAGGTATAAGCTAAACATCAGGGCATTGGCAATGCGTAGGGGGTGCATGTGCACCCCCTAATCGTGGTGGTGCACCCCCTGTGGAAAGGCCCGGTCGATACTGCCAGTGGTGCCTGTAGGCAGTCACTGCTCGCCATCCCACCCCCCCATCCCATGGCATTTGTAGGTGGTCCGCCGTTACCACTGGCCACGGCCAACACTGCCGGTGGCATCTGTGGATGGTTGCCAACTGGTGGTTGGTGCTCAGCACCCCTCCCACACACTGCCAACTGTGCTGTGGCCACCTGCAGAAGCTCCCCGCTTGCCACCACCATGTTCCTGCTGCCGACAGCACTGCCACTGCCTGTGGAAGCTCATCATGCTCCCCCAGCGTCTGGGGGCATGTGGCGTTCATGCATCAAGGCAATTAAAGAGGAAACTAATTCAGCATCAGTCTTTGTGGAAGAAAAAAACAGTCCTGAGAGTGACCGAAATACTGCCAAATTGTGATGTATGTCAATAGTGACATAAATAGCTGCTTTTCATATTTCTTTACTTCCTTGACTTTACCTCATTCTTCCTGTCCACATTCTAAGTGAAATTGTCATGTTCAGTGTTCGAGTTTAATAAGGGGTATTAAAGAAACTGGAGGTTAATCTGGTGGTATTTGCTTGCTTGCTTTATTTATTTATTTATTTTTATTCAGTGTGCCTGTCGCCTCTCCTAACAAAGGCTCAGAGCAACTTACAATAAGAGAACGGAGCTACTTATAAAACAGGAGAACAAACAAGAGAGAGAAACAACTGAAAAGGCACCTAGAATATCAACATAAAACAAAGAACCTATTAACATTGTCACAGCCTAGTTTTGTTTGTTATATACCTACCCAAACTGGAAAATGTTGCAGCACTTCTGAAAGATGTCCAGGTTCAGGCTGTAGCAGCCTCAAGACGGGCAGTTCCAGAGCGAAGGAGCAACTTCTGAGAATGACCTTCCATGCATTTTCACCTAGCAGATTTGGCACATTGATGGTACTTGCAGGAGTTGCTCTTTGCTGACCTCAGGGATTGTGATGGGGTATAACGGAAAAGGTAGCTCCTTAGATATGCAAGGCCCAGATCATTTAGGACCTTATAGGTCAAAATCAGCACTTGAATTTCACCTGGAAGGCTATTGGGAGCCAGTATGGACTCCAGCCAGCGTTATACACTTCAGGGGAGCCATGCTGCTGCAGAAGCTGGCCACTACATTCTGCACCAGCTGCAGCTTCTGGATGGTCTTTGAAGACAGCCTTATGTAAAGTGCACTGCAGTAGGGCAACCCTGAGGTTGCAAAGGATGGTAGTGATCAGATCTGGAAAGAAACATTGCAGCTTTCTCACCAGTTGGTGCCCTTCATGGCCACCACTGCCACATGAAGATCCAGGTGCAGCAGGATCCAAGTTTGCAAATATGAGTGACAAGGGGAGGCTGAACCCCATTGAAAATATATGTCCTAGTTTCTACCTCAGATGAAGTGATCTACCTACCATCACCTTCGTCCTGTCTGGACTCAGTTTTACTTAGTTCCCCTGAATCCAGTCCCCAGTTGCATCCAGGTGCTGGGAAAGGACTGATTGCAGAACCTGGGTCAAATGAGAAGAGGTAGAACTGGGTATAGGGGAAGATACAGAGGGGTGTGTCAGTGCAGCTGTACCCACCTTCCATCTGTGCAGCACGTAGGCTCCTCCTTCCAGTGCATGTTCCTTCCCTGTCCCCTGCAGCTTTCCCCCACTGACCAGGAGCAGGTACTGGGAGGAATAACCTGCACAGTGCTACTTCTGTCCCCAGCTGATGCAGTCTTGGGAGAGAGTCCCAGAGCCTTTCTTGAACCACTTCTGCCCCATATTGATGAATAGAGAGCCAGGCTTGGCCAAGGACAGCAGTGGCACATAGGTCTCCCCTCCTACCCCCACTTCCAATTAGTGGGGAACATTGGAGAGGGAAGGAGGCAACAGGCAAGGAGCAGAGGCTGGAAGGAGTAAACTGTGCATTGCCACCACTGTTCCCAGCCAAGCACAGCTGCTCACTCAGTTGTTCCCCAAATCCCCTCAGTTAGAGCAGTGCAGGAGTCATTCTTCCCACCCCTGCACCCCCAGGTCATCCAGGGATGGTGGCAGTGGGTGGAGGAGTAGGTCCACCCCTTTTTTGGTCACCTGCTTCCAGTCCAGCTTCTCAGTATCCCCCACTGGCCCAGGGGCTGCAGCCATACCTCAGCCCCAT
Source organism: Crocodylus porosus (assembly GCF_001723895.1). NCBI lineage: Eukaryota > Metazoa > Chordata > Crocodylia > Crocodylidae > Crocodylus > Crocodylus porosus. Next base: position 54,706,964 of record NW_017728909.1, read on the forward strand.
GTTCCCATTGTTGAGGAACAGTATGCAACACCTGCCTTCAGTAAATCCTAAATTCACCCATGGCAGGGTGGCATCAGCATGTGGCTAGCACCTCACTCCAAATCTCCAGAGTCTCACTTAGCAAACTTAGAGACACACTAACATCTCAGCAATGTTTTACATGTATATGTTGATCCTATGTTGAACCTTAACAAAAGATCTCTGAATAGACAGTTAAAGGATTGACTTTTCTGTGTTTGTGCCTGATTTCTTAACTGTGCATCTACATTTGTTTTTATAAATATCATTATTTTAACTTCTAGACCTAATCCTGATCCACCAGAGGCAAGAGGCAAGCACTCAATCAAGACATCTTTGGAAATACCAAAAAATACTGCTGAGCCGGAGGATCTCTTTGATGACATCTAACTATGGGTTTTGTCTGTTTTTGGTGAGAAACTGAAAGAATAAAGTTTATAGTCAAAACAAGCTGTTAAACCGTAACATTTTATTATACTGAAACTGATTTAAGACCCCCATGCAAAGGTGGTTATTTCTAAATAAGGATACATTATTCTAGTCCATCTAGGTACACATCCATTGTCCACATTTTTCACCCCAGAATTTTAGTTTCTTGAGCTTGGGCAACGTTTGGGCTATTCTGCCATTCATATATTAACGTCATTCTGGTGATGCAAAGTAGCCTGAAACCAGTTCAGGGTGTGAATGAAAATTCATAGAAGAATCCTACAAGGTCATAGGCCTGTTACAGTGGATTACTTTAAGTGTCTCTAGGACAGAGAATGTGCCTGAGGAAAAAGGACATGGCCAGGACATCTTTATAACCAGATGTGGAAATTCAGTCTGAAGGACATCTGGAAGTCCCACCTCGCACGTCCGCAGGAAACACTCTACCTTTGTATTCACCCTAATAGCTGCCCACTTTCTTGAGTTGCTCAACACAGTTCAAACACAGCCCAGGAGTTGAGTCATTGAGATACTTATCAAAAACAGTAAGTTCAAAAATTATACCTTGTAACATGCAATAACAATATAAAAGTAATTTTGTAAAGGATGGTGGTGGTCAGATCTGAAAGGAAACATTAAATTCAACAGAAGATACTTTTCTAGGCTGAACGTGATTTCAATATGCACTGTAAAATGTATTTTTTGCCTTTGAGAGTATAATGGTTGTTAAGTCAATATTCTTTTCTTTTGTGTTGAAATATAGCCATTAAAACAGTCATTCATGGTGCTTTAATGATTTTTCTTATGATGATATTTTTTAAAGAATAAATGCATTAAAATGATTTCTTTACTGGACAGGGTTTGTTTGCCTGCTTTTATTTTTTAGGTTGGAAGCAGTAAATGTAAATGTTGTAGGTGGCAAAATACATGAATGCCTGATTTTTTTTCCTGCCTTAGTAATCAGAATTCATTTATGCTACACCTGAAATCCTTGATTCTGCAAACGTTAGCACATGTGTTTACCTGGCAGTGAGCCTACTCAAGCATGTAAAATTAATCATGGGCATAATTTTTTGTAGAATTTGAGCTTTGCAGATAGATCCCCTATGCTGCTAGGACCCTGATCCAACAATATATTTAAGCATGTGAACAGTCCCGCTGCAGAAAGTAGGATCATTCAACATGTTCAAGTTAAGTACTTGTTACATATGTTGCATCTTAAATGCAGAATTCAGTGAGAACTGGTATGAAGCAGATTTGAAAAATCAGGCTCTGTAGACCCTGATCTGGCAAATATTTCAGAATATGCTTAATTATAAGCAAAAGATGTATACTTAAAACTAATCACCTGTGTAAGTGTTTGCATTATTGGGGCCCCGAAAGAAGAATTAGACATCTAAATTTAGCATGCATTTTTGGAACAATATTATAAATTACAAGGTCAAAACAGAAATGGTTAATGCATTTTGCTTGCTACAAAGATTGTGTGCCTGAGAAATGACAGGGCCACAAAAGGCCTATTCAGGCATCCATTCATAGACATTGCCTGATTTAAAATCTTTCACTGCTGATCTGACAATGCTTTCAGCAAATGTTTGTATATAGTCTCAATTTCAATGTGAAAATATTCCATGACTTAACCTGAAATATAAAAGCTTGGAAAAATTAACTGTGCCTGAAGCAGAAGCTGTAGTTAAACTGAGCTGAACATCCTTCAAAATTCTTCTTTCAAGATGCTGTTAGTTTCTAATAATAAAATACTGTTTAAAAAAATAACAACTGTTACAGTCAATTGGCAGATGTAATAAATCCCTTAGAGATATTCTTTTCAAAAGTTTGTATAATTAGGTTGAAAGTTAGGCAGAAAGACATGCAGTACTGCATATATCTTCTAATATAGGAACACAAGTATATCAGTAGGTATAGCTTTACAACTACTCTGGTTTTCTGGAAAGCTACATTTGTGTGTTTATGTTGCCTTGAAGCATAAAATAACAGCTTCTACACAGGACCACTGTGAAGATGTACAAAAAGCATTCCACGTATGATGCTTACATGATGGGAGAAGGTGATGCCTTTGCTCAGGAGCTTTTGCCGACAAAAAGATTCCAGTGGAATTTAATAGTTAGAAGTTCTACCAAATATAACCACTTCAGGATGCCCTCCATTGGGAAAATTTCTCGGTGAGGCACTCAGACATGGGCAAACTAATCTCCCTTTGGTACAGGTTTCCTGCAGAAGTCCCACAATGTCTGTTTTAGTCTTATACCCCACTACTCTGACTTAAGAAAGTAAATCTAGCCCAATATATTCAGTGTCTTTCATAAACCAAGCCTAGCAGATGTTGTTTCCTATCTAACAACTTGTACCCAGGTCATAACATTTCTATAATACCTGTCCATAACAGAAAGAAAAAAATGTGAGTCCACTGACGGCACCATAAAATGATCGTAGTATCATAGTTCTTAGGGTCAGAAGGGATCTAAACAGATCATTAGGTCCGACCCCCTGCCCTGGGCAGGAACGGGTGCTGGGATCGTATTACCCCAGCCAAATATCTGTCCAGCCTCCTCTTGGAGACCCCCAAGGTAGGATAGAGTACCACCTCACTTGGGAGTCCATGCTAGAGCCTGCCAGCCCTAATCATAAAGTAATGTGTCCTGCTGCCAGCCTGAACCTTCTCTCTAACAATTTGTGGCCGTTACATGACAGTGAAATTCTGCTGTCACTTCTGCACAGCACCCCTTGCATTTGATGGTGTGTTCTCCTCCCGGGTGCATGGAACCCTTTAATTGTACATTCAGGTCAATACATTCTTTGCAACAATAAGAGACAAAAGTGTGTCTGGAGAAAGCTAGTTACATATTTTTAAATGAAAGCTCAGATTCTGCAGCAATGTGTAAATTCTGCACCCATGAGATTATACAAAATAGGAGAGCCCATGATGATATGACACAATGAAGCACAATGTAGAGATACCTCAGGTGGCCCGGGCTGGATCTATAATGGGTAGAGCCGTGTCAATACAGTGCTCCCTCTGGGCTGAGAAGCATGGCTGATTACCCAAAATGGAGCACCATGCCAGCATAGCAATATTGGTTCTGGGCTCCAAGCTGAGCTAGGTCAGGTACCTCTACATAGCAATGCATTGTACCATATAGGAATACCATAAAGAACTAAATAGAAAAAAAATCTAATTAAAAAAAAATAGAGATAAGGCTTTCAAGATTTAAAGCCATATGAAATTATAGAACTCAGCTTAAAGCTCAAACATCATCATTAAATTAAGTCCATTCCTCAATATTGCCATACATTATGGCAATATTTATGGCATTATGTTTTTTTGTTTTCTTCTGTTTAAACAGTCCTTTTTAAATGTACCATTAAGAAAGGGTAAAATGTGTAGCTGTTTCACAGTAGGTAAAACATGCTGTCTTTCATTAATTTTTAGACCCTCACAGTGTTTTATACTTCTAAAATGAGTACTTACTAAGCGTATATGTTTTTATACATAATATTTCATCATTTGAAGTCTGTGTTTATTCAACAAATCTTTACATTCTGAAAGATTTACATCCTTTTTAAAGAGAGAGAGAGAAAAAAATGTAATAAACTAAATAGTTACTGTTTCTTGAGCAATTGCTATATAAAACACTGCCCTTGGGAGAGAAATATTACTTCTTTGATTATGAGATTACATTTTGGTCAGCTATATCACTATCTCATTAACTTTCCTTTCTCACTATTACTTTCAAAAGTAATCACTCTTTACAATATGTGTATACAAAACAACATGTACATTAGACTTAGATGAATTATTTCTTCTTGCTTTCTACCTTGTAACATATAACTGCCTTGTATATGTACATGAGGCACTTCAGTGCAATTGGGTGGGCTGATAACAGACTGGCACTTTATTTGAATAAGGAGGTGTGGGGGAAAGAACCCTCTTTAACTCAGGATGTTAGATATAGCAGTACATTAAGGATTAATAAACATTTTTCAAGGCTTGCCATCATCCTCTGTAGAAAAGAACTGTGGAAACACTGAAGTAGAAATGGTAGGAAAAGTTAGTAAAAACGAGTCCAGCCATGCTTAGTGGTGGCTGGACTTGTTAGTGTCTGAACATTTTCTGAGAAAAAAATAAGTTTAAAAAAATGAACTGCCCACCTTCCTAAGTGAAACTAAAGCAACTATGACCATCTTCTTGCTTTCTGGAAATGACTTCGAAAGTCCCAGTTCCCTTCTATACCATATTCAGTTTTCTTGTTCTATACTCAGAGGAACAGCTTCACTCTCCCATATTTCTGCTTTCATTTCCTTCCCTGATTCTATATTCCTAACAAGTATTTGTCCTACATTTCTCTTCAGCATCCTTCCACCATTTTTCACTTTCTGTGGTTCTTAATGCAAAGCCTGACAAGATCTCAAATGCCTTCCCTCCTTGTGTGCATCTTGAAGAAACTAATCACCTTCTCTTTCTAATCCCAGCCCAAAACATTCATTTAATTCATATTAAAGGAAAATAAAAATCTATAGTTCTTCAAAAAGGGGTAGTGTTGAAAAAGGAAATGCTGGGCTGGAGAGAGATTACCAAAGGAGCCCCCCAAGTATTAGTCTTGGGATTGATGTTAGTATTTTCTTTAATAGACTTTGCAAAAAAGTAGGAGCATACAAGTAAAATCTGTTGATTGACCACAAGTTGAGGTGCACTTGAAGGAAAACAGGACTCTTTAAAGGAACAGTGCTGCCACATAGAGACTTCTGACTCCACTTAATCTTGCTAGCTGGAATAATTTACGAGATCCAAAATTTTCAGTTAAGCACTCAGGTTGAAAGGGTTAACAGTTTATCTAGCAGTTTGAAAGCAGCATTACTTCCCTTCACTGATTTGATATGGCATCATCTGGAGGAATAGAAAATATATGGTGGGATGTTTATTTCTCTGCAAGGAAATTAGATTTGCATGGTTTATTGTTATTCCTTTTCTATGTTCATTGTTTAAAATTTATAAATGTCTGTTGTGCTGCAATAATACATGTTAGGTGAAACTTTTGTCACTATATTTAAGATGATTCCATTAACTGGATCACAAAGAATAAAATTAATATAAATCTTGTAGAGGACATTTAAATAATTGGCAGTTTTGAATGTGGAACTCATTTTAATACTGCTGGCAGTGGTCTTTTTATCAAGCTTCCTGCTGATTTCTTTACAGCATCGTGACACAAATGTCCCATTTGAGTGGAACAGTCCCATGATTTCAGTGGAACTGCTTGTATGAATAAGAGTTACCTGGGCCCCAGGACTGAAAGGTTTACCTGTATGTTTAATTTTGTGTCCAATGCCCTTCCTAAGCCAACGTGCCCTTATCACATAGTTCTCTGAGAAGAGTGAGAGAATAAAATCAGACATTCTGAGCCAGTGGATTATTTCAATATTCAATATTTTAAAAGTTGCTGTCTCTATAGTAGGATCATGCAACCACATGGGGTCATTATCTAAGGGTATTAAAAAAGTTCATACACAAAGCCCTTCAGGTATACCCTGTTTATGTCAGTGTATATGAATAGCTGACAGAAGAATTTGGCTCATAGATTACAGATCAACTCAAGCAGTGTTTGAAGGTCATGAAGAATTGGATTTAATTATGTATATTTACATAGAAGGCATTTTTATAGTGTCTATCACCAGGGATTAAGCACCTATGTACAGTGTCTCTGGGTGAAATAAAACTGAAGCCAAGTTGTCATTTTCATTTAATTTAATTAAAAAACATCTGAAAATCCCATCTCCCATTTCCAGCACCTGGTTCTAATTTACATCTGCTGAACATGAACCCTGGATTTAATCAAAGCATTTACCCTCTTTATCCCCTTCAATCCTCCGTCTCTATTTTTCCTTCTGAGCTGGTACAATGTCCTCTTTCTTTTATCAAGATGTTTAAAGTGTGTTTTAGGGATCAATTTTATTTCACCAAAAGCTGGAGGTCCAAACAGAAAAGGGTGCAGATTGGTGCACACCACTCTGTTTGAGTTGGCTGACGCTGTTTCAGGACTATGTAGGAAGACGGAACAATTTTCACTAATAGTGTGTCCAGTTTTCCAGAGCTGTGTGCATTCAGGCATTGCACTTGCTGAGATTTCAGCCTCAACTTGGTCAATACATGAAAGTTATATAATGGCACCAAATTCCATTTGCAAAAAAAACTACATGCTTAGCATGGGCAGCCTATTCCAAGGAATGATTGAAATCACCAGCCAAATAAATGAATGTCTGTGCTATTCCCATCAGCTGTAAGAGAAAGAAACCATGGCTCTCCTAAGATTTTCTCAGACTTTTTGGATTTTGTTAGCAATTTGAAAGAGGGCGAGACAACCCGTGTCATAAATCATAAACATTAGAGATGGAAAAGGCCTACAGTATGAAATCATCTCATCCATCTTCTTGCCAATGCTGGGGGAGAATTGGCTTGTGCAGAATATAAGACAGAGGGCCAGATTGTGGCATTAAGGCAGAGTGCTGAGTAGTGAGGGACAGGTGGAGCTCTAGGCAGCAATGTGCTGCAGGGATAGGTAATGCCTCCCAGAGCTCCCGCAGTGTTACCTCTTAGCAGAATGGAGTATGTCCTCCCCTGTCTGCTTGGCCTGCTCTGCTCTGTCTCCTCTATCTTGAAGAAACTAACAGCTTAGCCTGAAACAACCTTTGCACTCAGTGAAGCACAAAGGCTGAAAAGGGGGCTAGTCACTGCAATGCAAAGGAGGAAAAGATTCCTTGCCCTCACTTACCTTGCAAAACCAGCCACCAACTAGCCCAAAGGACCTGAAGAGATTGTTTCCTCCCACATTGTCCACCGGCAATGTGTCACTTCCTTGTGGAGTTAAAGTGCAAGTTTCCTGCTATCTATTCTTCAGGTCTCATGAATAGCACAGACACCCCTAAGAAAAGAGGCCCTGGCTTCCTTCTAACATTTTTATGAACAAAGACTTGTGGATACTTCTACCCATAACTCCTCAAGCAACAAGTAAACGGAAAAAGAAACAGTCTCTTATAATTAAATGGACTTATGTGCTTGCTTCTGTGCACCAAATAGAAAAGCATTGATTTCATTGTACAGGCAAAACCACTTAAATGCAATGCAGTTAATCAGGACAGACACTTTAATGGAACAAGATGGGGGGAAAGGATTTCATTTCTTTGGATAAAATGTATGTGTGATTTGTTGTTTTAATGGCATGCTCGTTAACAACAAAGCCCCGTACGTGGGATGACTGATAGACTATTTTCCCATGTCAATCACTGGCAGAAAGCTGCTAATTGTTTTTTATTATTACGCAGTAATAGTGATGAACACTGCTTGGTCTTAGAAGACATGAACTGCAACATAGCAAGCAGCCAATGAGTTTTTTCTGGCTAGTAGAATGAAATATCTTGAGCCACAGCAGAAGCCTCCTGCTGTTTATCTTCCGTTCCTGGCTAGTGATTGATCCCGTATCTTTAAAAGCCAAATGGGCAGGTTCAGCATAAACCAGAAATATTTTTTTCAGGACAGGCAATGAATATGAATCAGACACTGAAGTACGGGCACACAGAAGTCTTGAGAGCAGCGGTGACAGGCACTCGCACAGCCTTGTATTTCCAAGTTTGAAGTGTGCAAAAAGAGAGTGGGTGGCAGCCTGAAGAACAGACACACTAATATAGACATGCCTGCAGACAGCAAATCACAATCAATGTTCAGTTGTGAGTTTCAAAGCTGCTTGCATTGGCCAGGGGAGGCCTCAGTGAGCTAAGATTTTCAAAAGTGACATGATTTTGAGGGCTTCAGTTTTTGGATTCTCTATAAAAGCCTGATTTTTCTGAAGCTAACTGCCTGCTCTTCTGGAAATTGGAGTCCTTGAAGAAGTGTCAAGATGGACATTCAAAACAGGAGGTGCCCAAATATCACTGGTTAGTGCTGAAAATGTTGCCTGTGTCCATTTCCAATCAAAGCTGAAACCAATTTTAGTTATTAAGTAGTTTGCAAGAGCTGTTGTTTTATGAAATGCCCAGTTTTAAAGGTATGTCACCTTGAATGTAAATGGATATGGGATCTTTCTGCAACTCATTTTCCTTTGGGACCTTCTAATAGGACCCCTACTACGTTACTGAAGCAGAGAGGGAGCCAGGGAGCAGCTGGCTGGCTCCAGCCCCCGGGATGGACTAGTAATGGCAGAGGAGCCTTTAATGAAATGGCTGACCACTCCGGGTGCAGTCAGTACAGTTGGCATCGGTAGTGAAGTACCCTTATGAAATACCACTCTTCTCCCCACCAAGGGTGTATGCAGCATATTATTCCTTTCTTCCTTCTCAGTGGAGGAAAGGCCGTCATTCCCCCTTTCCTCTGTCACTAGTGGAAGTACACTGATCTCAGTCTTTTCACTCACTACTCTGCAGCAAGCCTCTGATTTTTTTTTTTTTTTTTTTTGTGCCTAAAGGTCCCCAGAAGTATTTTAAAGAAAAAATGTTCCCTAAGATGCCCTTAGTATCAAACACAACTACTCTGGTCTTTTGAGTTTAGCAAGATGTAGGCAAATAAAATATAATGTGGCCCTGTCCTGTTAATCTTACCCATTATGTTCCCTTACAAATGTGAAACCACGTGCATGAGTAAGACAAACCAGGCTTGGACCATAGGTGAGATTTACTTCTCTGAGAGAACTCACTCAACTAGAAAATATGAAAATATTCTGTATTTGTATTAGTTGCTCTAAGTTTACATTAGGAAATCAAAACCGTATTAGAGATTGTCTGCAGGGAACTTTACCAGACATGGTGAAGTAAAGGTCACTCCACCTTCTTTCAACGGCCTCCGTGGAAGCCAAGTACAAGTGTTATTAGGTGTTGATACAGTGAATATATTAATATAACCAATTGTCAAACATGGTTATCTAAAACTAATCACTTAAAACAGCACTTAGGTGTCTAAGATAGGTATTTATGGGCCTGGTTTTAGGCAACCAGGTTTCAATAATACCTGACACAGCTACAGCACCATTAATATGAAGATTTCAAGGCCCTTCCAAGTTTGTTAATTCAACTTTTCATGGAGAGGTAGGCAAATGAGTATAACACACGAGTGGAGAGAGGCAGGCTTGTGACTTATCCTTATCCAAGATCCCACATGGAGAAACTGACAGTGAAGTAGAGAGTGCCCAGGACTCCAGATGACTTTGTTCAAATCACTGGAATATTGCCCATCCGAGAAGACATTTCAGTGACCTTTCATCTGAATAAAGGAAAAAATATTCAGTGTTTGTGCCTCTTTCCAGCTTTGTCACCAGAAGCACATTATCAGATACACTTGTATTTTCAATGTGCACTTTAGGTTGAGAAAGAAGAAAAACAGTCTAAAATCCAGGCAATGTTAGAGTATCTACAACACAAGATGCTCAAAGACCTTTTGTTTGGTTTTCTTTTGACCTAATTTCTCCCAAAGACGAGAAAATGCCTGTAGGAAAGAAACACCTGAGAACCAAGCCCTGAGCTGCATCATATCCTGGCCATAAAGTCTGCTAACCACACACTTCAGCATCTAAGTGAGGTGGAGAAACAGCCTGCATACTGCCTGCTTCTTGTGCCTGTGTGTATTTCTGTTTTATGACACAGTATTTCCCACAACACAGCCAGCAAAAAAGAGATGGGAAATGAAATCAGCTGTCTAGAAGTTTTACAAATAAATATCTATAAAAATGAGATTGGATTCTCAAGAACAAAAGAGCTATTGAGACATTTAACTTAAACATATATGATAAACTAATCAGGGGTGATTTATGGCAATAAGCCTTCTGCTGTAAGAGCTCAGAGGAAGTGAAATAAGTCCTCCCCTAGTGCTTTGCCCTTCAGTACACTCTCTCTCTCCTCCTTGGCTTTGGAAAGTTGTGGCAGTTCTCCTAATAACAAATCACAGGTTTGTTTCTTCATATTGGACTTAGTGCAGAAATCAGGCAAGAAGAAAGCAGCTAAATGTGATGCTGATTTATGGTAACTGCTCAATTATAAGCTGCAGTAAGCCCAGATGAGCTGTTTTTTCTCTTTCTTTTTCTAATGCAACTCTGCTTTCAGTTAAATGTGAAGAATAATGAACTGGAACATATTTTTTAGGTTTGCAGCCTCTTTTGCTCAAATAACAGGATATTTCATGTTGCATTTGCTACTAGAGAGGCACTTCTTTACTAGAACAGCAGAGCCTGAGGACACATTGTTGAGAAGAGGTTCAGAACCCAAAAAGAGATTCAGAGCTGTTTCTCATCTGTGCAGAGAGAACAAAAATGGGTATTCTCACATTCAGTGCATACACCAACTGCTAGTAACTGGTTATTCCATGAGTGCCTATGATGGGTTGCCACATGGTAAATGAAGTAGTCCTTTAAGGGAGTTTAGGCTCAGTCTCATCTGTGACAAATTTAGTCCAAGCGTCACGTGGTATGAGGATCCGACTAGGAACCAAGCCTGTTGGGGCACATTGGGTCAGTCAATGGACAGGCTCAAAGAGGGATAGAAACCTTTGGAGTTTCTTAAATTGTTTCTTTTGTTACATGGACATATGTGTGCTTTTCTGCAGCGAATCTAGTATTGCCTTTTGTGAGTTGCAAAGTAGATGGTCTTGATGAGTTAAAACATAGTTTTCTTTAACACAGTCACACGTGAGCTGTGAGAAAAATGGCTCACTGAAGGGGTGATGGCAGGGCCACGAAGAACTTTCCTAATAGGAACATGTCATTTCCTGAATGTTACTGACTGGAAATGGAGGCTCTGTATCTTATGGTGACAAAAGTCTAGAAATGAGGCATAGGGGCAAAAGTACAATCAAACATGTGGCAAGATGTTCTTATGCATAAATGGAGAAATGAAGCTGAGAAAATGAGGCAAGGCAAGAAGGGACAGAGGTCAAGAAAGCAAGAAATTACTAGTAATTTCACAATTTTTTTGCCTTTATGTAAACAACTTTGGAGGCAAAAAGTGCTAATGTGAAGTTAATGAGGCACAACTCAAATTTCTTCCTCTGATGGCTTCCAGCTCAGGGGGAAAAGACTATTCATATCTCAGTCAAGCTGGACTTCTGGTCTACTACCTGTGATCCAAGTGCAACCTGCCTGACCTCTCTCCTACCAAGGGCTAATTCCCAAATAGAAATTACAACATCCACTTGGCCCTTCACCAATTACAATATGGGTGGAAATTTGTCACATTATTTTAATAAAAACACTCTGAAAGCCTCTAAATCAATAAGTATCAAATATTTCAATAAATGTTTATGCCAGCAGTGTGTCTTTTTATTTATGTGGTATATATTACAGCATATATTTTTTGTTCCATTCATGTTTATAACTAGCTCCATTGTAAAATAGTTATTTTACTGTCTTATGCTGAGGGAGACACCAGGCAAAGCTCTGGCCCCCTTGAAGTGAACTGTAAACCTCTTATTAACCACAGTGAGGCCAGGTTTTCAACCAAACACTGTTGTAGGGTTTCAAGTGTGCATAGATTTGAATCTGGGGTTCTCTACAGCTAAACAGGTGGCCAGCCAGCAATGTGTATAATGTGCAGGAACAGATGAGATGTGATTATAGAGGGAAGTACTGAATATTTGAGCTGCAACATATTCATCTAAAGGTTGGTATTAATGTAGTTAAGAAGCATGACAGTACTTTTTGCAATGGTATAAATGAGCAGAATCACTGAAGTGATCAAAGTTCAAGTCCAAAAAAGGACAAAGGCATCAAAAGTGAGACTTAAAGGGAATTTGGAGGCCTAAGGCAAAAACTAAGATCCTGCTCAGCTGTTGCTATAGGAGTCTTAGATTTTAACCTTAAAGTTCCCCAGGCTCCTAGAATTTTGTTTCTGCAAATGTCCAGAAGCACCTCGCTCTTGACAAGACTAAGCAAGTTAATACTTAGTTCATGCCTAAGACCACCTGGGAGCTACAAACTAGTTGTTTCTCTATTTGCTTCTAGTACATGTCCTCTGAGCGCTCCAGTGCAAACTGACAGGGTCAAGCTCCCTACAAGCTACCATGGTAGCTTCTGCTTTCTGTTAGAATGAGGCCAGAGAAGAAAACCCTGCTCCAAAGACTTTATTTTATCCAACGACTGTTTAATATGAAATTCTTAAACAGTCCCAGGAACAGCAACCAGAATCTAGGTCTTCCCCTACCAAATTAGTATGCAACCTGCAAAGCCACAGAATCATGCTTTTGTTGGACATGTTTCCTTTCCCTGCACCATGGAGCAGCTTCAATGGGAGGGATTAAGAGTATCCAACCTCAGCCTAGCCAGTTGTGTGATGGTTAGGGAACACTCCAAGTCGGTAGGAGATGCAGGTTTAGATCTCCTCGGTTCAGTTTCTTTCTCTGTCAGGTCTCATAATGGGTGAGTGTTTTAATCACTAGACTACTACATAGAAAGGGGGGAGCTGTTTCTTCCTCAGCTACAGATTGAAAGAAACGACCGACTCTTGCTCAGATTTTTAAAGGGTATAGGTCTAACTTCTATGGAGGAGTCTCAGCCCTGGTTACTACATGGATGAAGGCACCTCCCTGCAGCCTACCTAAGCCCTTGGGAGGAATAGGAGTTAACACTGTCCTCAGTGTTTCCAGTTGGCCAGTTCCAGGTGACTCCCAATGGACTTTAGGCAGTCCTATGCTGAAAGGTCTGGTTTTTGTAGATTCTGTTCTAAGGTGCCTATGCTGACCTAGGTCAGTGATTCTCAACTAAAGTGTCTTTTTAAGGTGACATAGGATGTCATGCAGTATTAGTACAGTTAGGTGTGCAAACCTCTACACAAGTCACAAGATTAAACCCAGAGAATTCCAACAAAAGTCTATAATGTCAAAACTTTCTGATCTGTTTTGTTCTTTCTGAGTTCTTTGCAACAGAAGAATTGCTCTGTTATTTTTACACATGCACATAAAGCCAAAACCCCCAAAGTAACCTAATTGTTGGCATTTTCCAAGGGGTGTCTTGAACCTAAAATGATGTAGGCACTCTGTAGGGAGCCCAGACACAGAGCCCATATTGGCCCTGTAATCCTGTTATGGACTAGAAGTAGAAGATTTAAGTCTCATGGTGATAAGGGCCTAAAAATGATGCTGAGAGGTCACTGAAAACTGCAAGCAAATGGATGTGGTAGGGTGTCCCTGCAATGGCATAAAAGGAGAAAAGAAACTGAGAAGATAAAGTAAGACGAGAAAGGGAAAAGGTCAAGAAAGTAAAGATGCAATCTTATGAGGGATTTCATCATGTCTTTTCCTTTTACTTGAACAATTGTGGATGCAACAAAATGCCAGTATGAAGTTAATGAGGGGCTCTGGATTCTCTTCCAGGCATCCAGGCAACCAGAAGTTAGGTGTTGTAATATTAAATCTTGTCAATCGTTTTTGGATTGGATTTGGCCCCAAAGGAGATGTGCACCACAAGCTCTTTAACTCAAGGCATTCAATAAAGCATAAAACTGAATTTAATTGCTCATATTTGCCCTGTGTGAGCATCCAAAGGGTGTGTCTAAATGAGACATTAAAAGCACGGTCGACTAATTCTACTGCACGTTAGCACATCATGGCAAAAGCCGTGCTAATGCACAGTAGAATTAGGCTACTGCACATTAACATCACATAAAAGATGTGCACTGGTGTTACTGCACAGTAGCACTGATTATGGTGCGTTGTTAGTACCTGTAATAACAGCAAGTGTAATAACAGGTACTAACTTAATGCACCGTAATCAGCACTACTGCACAGTAATGCCAGAACTTAAGTGTACCATACTAAGTATGCCAAACTGAGTGTGCTGTAATTACAATGCATTAATGCACATGTAGATATGCCCATGGAGAACTAACTAAAATCCCACAGTCCCCAGTGGGATTCAGTGTAAAGCCCAAGGTAAATTCTTTGCAATACGTCTCCTATTTTCCTGAATGCTGGGCAGGAATATTGGCCCAAAAATAGTATCCACTGAAGTCAGTTGGATCAGCATTGTAGAGAGGACATAGCAGGGACAGAACAAGACTGATGCTTAAAAAGGAACATAAATAAGTAGAGAATGAATTTTATTAATAGATTGAAGGTTTGTAAAAGTCATGCTTCTGTGTAGTCTTCTCTGTTAACAACAGGAAGTGTATTTAGAAGAGAAAATAAGGGTTCCAAGGACAAAGAGCTACAGCAAGTAATGATGATGAAGTCCCATCTGCTAGGTTACTTTCTATTGACCCAGTCTTCCATTATGCTAAAGCATCCCCTTGATTATGATCTTAAGATGGCATTGTCCTTCTGGAGTTGTGTTTCAGGTGGGCTGCAAATCCATGGCTTTGATCACCTGCAGCCATGTACAGCCAAGTATTTCAAGATGAGGTCCAGGGGTTAATATTTGCCTACATATATGATTACTGTTTCTTCAAACAAAAATCCTAAATTGGTGCATGCAAAAACTGGCTGCATGCCTATCTAGCCACTCTTTTATACCATTGTGCCAGGTGCATGAGTGCCAGTACTGGGCAGCAACGTATGCCAAACTGAATTGTGCACAAACACAAACCATTTGCTGTAGGCCAGTGGTATTCAAACTAGGGTACATGTACCCTAAAGGGTACGCAGTGCTTTGCCAAGGCATATATGCTTAAATGTTAATAATAGTGGTGGAGCTTCTGATTGTTCAGTGTATGGTGATGTCAGTGGGCAGGCTGAGATGAGTTTCACGTAGAGGGAATGAACAGCAACCTTTTCCAGGTAATGGGGTGTGTGGCCAAAAAGATTGTGAAAAACACTGTTCTAGGCCATGTAGCTCTTAAGATAATTTTCACTACGGACTATTAACCCCAGTGTCCTGACCAAATTCGAACTTGGCAAATTTGTTTTGTGGCTTTTGTTTTACGCAAACATTTAGAACAGGAGGTTTCATAGATATTATAGATTTCAAAGACATTAGGAGCTGGAAGGAACCTCATGAGATCATCGAGTCCAGCCCCCTGCCATAGGCAGGAAGTCTGCTGGGGTCAAATGATCCTAGCAAGATAAACATCCAAGTGCCTTTTGAATGAATCCAGAGTAGGTGATTGCACCACCTCTGGGGGGAGTCTGTTCCAGTCCATGGACACACGGACTGTGAAGAAGTTTTTCCTTATGTCCAGTCTAAACTGGCCTTCCAGGAGTTTGTGGTTGTTAGACCTTGGTATGCCTTGGGGAGCCCTGGTAAACAATTGTTCTTCCAGGTCCTGATGCACCCCTCTTATATACTTGTATGCTGCCACCAAGTCCCCCCTGAGCTTTCTCGTCTTCAGGCTGAAGAGTCCCAAGTCCCTCAGCCTCTCCTCATAGAGCTTGCCCTCTTGGCCTCTGATCATACGGGTGTCTCTCCTTTGGACTCTCTCAAGCTTATTCACATCCCTTCTGAAGTGGGGGGCCAAAAATTAGATGCAGTACTCCAGGCAGTGGCGTCCTGTGGGTCTCCAATGCCTGGGGGCCAATACCAGCATTTGCGCGCACACACCCCTGGGACGATCTGAGCAGAGTGCAGGTCCTGAGGCAAATCAACCTGTGCAAGGCCCCCACCCCACAGCATTTCTGCAGGAGAATTAGCAGCATGGCATACCAGCCATGCGAGGAGGGACAGTGGCCAGAATTTCTGGGTGGAATAGCCAAAGAAGCCCACAACCCACCAGGCAAGTGGGTGGGCTACACATGAAATGCGGGACGCATCCCTCCCCAGGCCAAGGCCCCAGGGCCATGGCCCCCCATCACCCCCCACCCCCCATTGGTACACCACTGACTCCAGGTTATTGCTAGTTTGCTCTGTGTGCCAACACAAAGAGTTACATTTCACTAGTGAGCAAACTGTCATTACAAAGTACTCTTGGATAAAAGTGCTATGTTCTTAGGACATTGTAATTATAATAATTTTATTTGTTCTTAAATGGATAATAATACAAATGGGTTCAAAAAATCACCCCTAGTAACTGTTTGTGCCTTCCCTATCATCTTTTTGCCAACCTGTTACTGATCAGCCTGTTGGTAAGATGATTCTAGTATATCAATATTAGCAGTTTTGTCTATTATCGTACTGAGCCTGGCAATTTAGGTTCTGGGGGGGCGGATTGTTTTACAACTGTGACTTATTTTCATCTTGCATTTTATGAGACCATCAAAATTTAAACATACACTGAAATGAAAATAATATTGTTCGGCCATAACCAGTGCAAACTAGCTTAGTTCTATCCAGATGGTGGCTGTCTACATCTGCTCATTATAGTGGGCCTCAGTTTGATATTTGAAGGGTTCATAAGGATTTTGCAAGGTCTCTTCATACAAACTCTGTTCCCTGAAACAGAGGTCAAACCTTGAAAATGTTGCCTTTGCAAAGACAGCTCTGTATTCAGTCGGTAAAGAAGTGAGATGTTCCTTCATGATTCAGCATAAAAATGTTGTCTTCAGAAAAACTGTTAGTGGATGAACTTACATTTTACTTTAACATATACATACTGCAGTGTATGCATTAAAACTGTTATGTCTCTTAGGTCAGATGCCAAAATTCTCCAAAGAATTACTAATCAGAGTTTAAATCAAATACTTTTTATCAAATAAATCTCTTCTTTGATTCATGTAAGACAGTTCTCCCAGAGCGATCTTAATTTATTTTAAGGAACTATTCTTTGTCTAACAAACAAGAATTATTGCTTCCTTTCTGATGCCAGAAGCTGACAATTACAAAGGAGCTTCCTTATTGCTTTCTCATTAATTATTTTGGAATACGTCTTTAGTTAGTTTTGTGTGTCCTGAAAACCAGAGATTGTGTCTTCATATGCAATCTAGTGCTCAGTCAAAAGAGGAAGAAAAAGTAAGAACCATTCACTGCTAAATTTATGGGAACCTATTCTTTCCTCACAGGATATGAGTAATTCACATTGATTTTAATATCCCATAGGTCCCTTGTGGCTCAAACTTCACTTGAGCTTCCTTATCCATATACTGATGATACATTCAGAATAAAGTATGATACAGCTGATGATTATAATCATGGTGATTATATATTACCAGAAAAAAATGGATATATGAAAATAGACCAAGCAATCCAAATAATTAACTGAAAGACAGCATGAATATATTACAACACGTTAGCCTCAGCACAATTGTTAGTGTTTTTGTTAGAGAAAGTCTGGAAAATAATTTTATAATTCACTTGATAAAGAAGCTTCTTTATTTTGAAGTAAAGGTGCTGGGAAGATTTTAACAAGGAAGTGTTAAACCTTATGTGAGGAAACACATTATGGAAGAGGAGAGAATTTCTGAGTACTAGCCAACACTGGATGCATAAAGCCCAGAGAGAGAACAGATGTTTTAGCACCTGCACTCTTTGCTCTTAAAAAATAATTCAGATTTGGATGCTCCACACAGGATCAGTTTGTATTTATTTTCTAAAGCTGTCTCTCTCCTCCTTAAAAGTACGTGGGGTCAGAAAAAAACAATATTGGTATGATGCCATGGGTGTGCATGGTACTTACAGGAAAATGTTAAAGTTAAGCTCTTCTCTCCAGAGGTTTGCCATTTAAAATTAAACTAGGGATGGAATGAAAAGAGCACAGCTATAGGCTCAAATCAAAGCAAGAAGCAACCAACCTTTCAGAACTGTTGTTTCCAATGGAGACTGAGATAAAAGCCAATTGTATCTTAAGGATGTTTCTAATCGGTGCTTCTTTTGATTACTTTGAAGGTATATCAGTATATTGCTTTAAGGAATTAAGCATATTTTAGCAGAGGCTTGTAGTAAAACTTTGTGGGAGATGTTTTAAGGAAGGATTTGAATATAGAGATTGCTGCTTTGGAGCATGAAAAAAAGGAACAGCATGAACTTTGTCCTCTGCTATGGCTTTTCTGTTCTCCCTGTGGGCGATGCTATGTGATACCTTTCATCATGCTTGGACTCCAGGAACAGCCTCATGGAGTCAGTGGGACTTGGTGCACAATATTCATACAATGAGGCATTGCAGTCTGGCATTGGATCCCTAGCGTAGTGATGAAAAGAATATTCTTCTCCCTCTGCTCAGCACTGTAAAGTCAATATGTACAGAAGAGCAGCTGTCACCTGCCCGTCCTAATGAATCTTAAAGAAAATTGCCCGCTGAGTTCTGATGTATGTTTTCAATGAATTTTTGATGAATTCTGCTGAGGTTTTGATGAATGTTGGTAAGGATGTGCTGTCTGATGCAAAGGCAATATGGTTAGAAATTTCCCATAGCTGCTTGGCCTGCAACACTTATTGAGAAATCTTTTTTTTTTTTTTTTAGACTAATAAGTGATCCAAATGTGGTCAATTACCATCAAGATTAGCTGTATAAAGAAACCAGTTTCTGGCTCTCCCGTTTCTTGTACCACAACACTGCAGGGAACAAATTTGGAACAAACAAGATATATCTTGACAGTCTCTGAATGTTTTAAAGGTTTAAAAACACAAACTTGAAAATGGCACACTACAACAAAGTGACAACTCATCAGACTTCCACTATTTACTTGTCATACTGGAGGCTTAAATGACAAGGAAGTTATTTAGCTGGCTATGTGATGGACCCAAACCTGTAGTCCACCCTTAGCAACACTATCTGCCTTAGTGTGTGAAATCTAGACTTGAATTTTGCATTGGTTTACATTCTTCCAGCCTTCTCAATGTGTGTATATACAACCAATTCCTCTTTAGATCCTCTCTCAGTATTTCTTCTGGACTAGCTGAGACAACCTCTGAATTTGATATTTAGACTAAGTAGAAATTGTAAGACTACACATTTCAGTGGAACTACTCACTTGACTAAGTACCTGCACATTGTGAGAAAAGGCATTCAGAAATGGGACCCTGATACACCTAACTTACCAAAAAATGATTTACCACTCCCAGACATGTTGCCTGTGAATCTTATTGGGTGCAAAGTAATCTGTTTCTATATAGGTTTTATTCTATTCTGCATATTTTTTTTCATATTGTGCTTGTCTGAATGTCTTTTAGAAATGCATTAAGCAACACTACTAAGATTTATCATTTACTGGTGTTCTTAACTTCTTCCCTGTGGAAAGAATATGCAAAGTGGAGTGCCTGTGGTTTTGCAGAGGTTTTGTTCTGTATTTTTAATGTGCATGTTACTTAGCACATCTACATGTGCAAATGGTGTAGGGTGGGTTTACTCTACAGTAAATGACTCTACAATAAACCCACCTTCAGCAGGCATCTACACATGTGAGGAAGACAGAGAAGATTTGCTGCTCATGGCAGCAATCTGCTCCCACTCCCACCAGCCCTGCATCGGACTCTTGCAGCAGCCAGGGGGAGCTCTAGGCTCCCACTGGGTACTAGCCCTGGGGCTCGCAGGGAGCACAGGGCCAGGAGATGGCTGTCTCCTGGCAGGGGCTGGAAGATTGCTTTCTGCCCCAGGAGCTGCCTGTTACTAGGGAGGGCTTTGCCACTGAAACCCAGGCAGGGCAATGTCCCCCTGCCCCATCAGCAGGGAACTCCCAGGCTCACTCTGTGATTGCAGTTCCACAATGTGTTTAATAGTGCCTGTTTTTGTTTTTTCCCCTCTGATAAAATGGATAAGGGGCTGCAAGAGTGGGTGAGGGAACTTGCAATTATATAAGAAACAAGTTAAATGATTTCTAAATGGGTTTTCAGGAATTCACAAGTGATTTTATTTCTTCTGTGAATGTTAGGAAATTTTGTAAAAGTGAGTTTGTATTAACTTTGTGAAACCTCAGGTGCGTTATGTTTACTTGTAGTTTTTCTTAATGTGTTTCATAGTGACAGCTTTTTCTAATAAAATGTTTTTAATAAAAAAAAAAAAAAAAAAAAAAAGTCACAGGGCCAAAGCTAGGAGATCCTTTTCTCCCATCCCTGGCCCAATGGGCATGAGACCTGGGATGAGAGATCCTTATCTCCCAGCCTGAGCTCTGTGGTTCACGGGGCCGATGCTGGGAATCTCCCTCTGACTACAGGGCCAGGGCTGGGAAATAAGAATCTCCCAGCCCAGGCCCTGCAACTGGGCCAGTGCTGGGAATCTCCCTCTGACTACAGAGCTCAGGCTGGGAGATATGGATCCCCTAGCCACAGCCTTGTGACCAAGGGAGCAATCTCCTGCCCCCTGCTGCCTGGCTGACTAGGAGTAAACGTGCTCCTGATCAGGAGTCTACATGTATGCTATTATGCAATAAGTAGTTGAGGTTACAATTGCTACTTTTATTTACTGGTAGCAAATTTACTTGCGATTAAAGCAAATTACTAATGTGCAGTGGTTACTGCACATTTAATTTAGTAGTTGTATAATCAAGTACTAAATAAATGTGCAGTAACCAGAGTTACTGTGCAGTAGCACTGGCAAATGCCTTTTTAGTGACACTATTACACAGTAGCCTGATACTACTGCACAGTAGGATATTAGCACTGTCCGTACTGTGACACACTACTGTGCAGTGTTATTAGAGACATCTATACAAGATGCTAATTGCACAGTAATTAGCGCTAATCTTGAGTAAAGTGTCTTGTGTAGATGTGTCCACGGTATATCTATATTAAGAGAAAGCGAAGTCAAAGACGCATCTTCCATTCTAAGTGATGGCATTTGGTTTCTTGGGGTAGTTTGTTCTACAATCTCAGTGTTTCCATAGCTAACATGCTAAATGCCCAGAACAGTAGAGTACAGAAAGAAAATCAGAGAAGAAGATAGAGTAAGAAGGGGTAAGTTCAATTGTTCCTGCCCAGTTTGTACATTCTCAGCATATTACGTGTAGTCCAACTGAGCAAAGGGAGCTTCATTCATGTCACCTAATGCAGCCTCTGAATTTCGCTCAAAATGTTTTCCGGCTGAAGTCAATATGAGTTTTGCCAACACCTTCAAGATCTGGACCTGATCATAAGCCATGATCCTCCATAAAGAAGATAAAACATAGAAGACAATATGAAAGACAATTATTTCTAAATATCCAGAAGAGTTTACTTTACTGGCAGATAAAGATAAACAGGAGGAGACAGCTGTAAAAAGAATTTCCATTGACCACTGACTTGAAAATGTATGTGTATTCACACAAAATAACCACAAACCACATAAAACAAAATATTTAGATGCTGAAAAAAATTTTATTTGAGGATTTTGCCAGGAAAATATGCACAAGGTATTTGTAATAGAAAATGCTACACTTTTCTTGGCTGAGTGTATATATGTTACAGGCTTAATATGCAGATCTATTTCCTTTGTCAAAGCAGATGACAATAGAGGATATTTTGAATATTTATGCCTGTGTGAAATGGATTGAATAGACAGTTTAACCCAGATTTCCTTTATTACAATGAAATGATGGCCACAGATTATTGTATCTGAAAGCAATACTTTTCCTCTATCATGAAACATGGAAGACCAGAAATAATTTGTTTTAAACTGTAGGTAGGTGATGGGCAAAAAGTAATTGATAAAACGACTGAGGTTCAGGTGAGATGGATCTGAAAGCCCCAATCAATCTGTACTTTTAGTTTGGGAAATCAGAACCCTTCCCAACAAGCTATCACAGTAATCATATCCCACACATCTCATCCCACTTCTAATTATGTACTGGTTTCTGAACCTGTTCACATCTGGTAATGGCAAGGAACTGGCCCAGGTTTGAGGTTGGACCCAAAATTTGGAGTTCTGGTTAATATCCCAAAATAAAAAACACCTATTGTGCCTGAGTTTGGCTCAGACATGGCTGAAAGTTAGGAATAACTTAAAATATTTAAGCCTAAATTGATGGAAATCTTCAAGTGATCTCATAAGCCTTCCCCTCAAGCCAAAATCTTGAAATAAATATTACACTGTCATCTTACATTTTTCTTACCTAGACACCTCTATATTAACTTTGGTGTTTCTGTATAGTTACTTTGCTATTCTAAGGTACAGCAGGCTCTGGCAGGAGTTGGGTCGGGGGAGGGAAGGAGGGAATTATGCAGACCCATGGAAATTGAAGGAGTGTTTGGAATAAGGATGGTCTCTCACCTGTCCCTGCTCTTTGCACTCAAGCAGTAGCTGCTACTGCTATAGCTGCTGCTATAGCAGTGTAGGCTCAGGTTCCTTGCTGCCTCTGGGGGACAGACTCTCTGAGTACTGTCTGTAGCAGACTTGTTGCATGGGCTCCCCAAGAGCCTCTTCAGGTGCTCTATTTACTGCCTGTCCTCACCCAGATATGCTATGGGGTACAGGGCTGCATCTGCTATGGCAAAGACTCCCCAGGGAGGGTGTCATTCCATTTAGCCCCTGCTTCCCAGGTACACTATTGTTTGCAATGGTACACCTGTCCAGCAGCATGGGCCTGTTTCTGTCATGGTTCCCAGGGTGAGGGGGGAGATTCTGGCTCCCTCTCTAAGATGCCACCCCTTCTCATTATGATACTGGAGCCATTAAAGTTACTGGGCATGTCTACATGAGATGCTTAGGCTTTGAAAACTGAAAAATCCCTGATAAAAAAATCCCAAAGTCACTTTGTAAAATAACCTGAGAGAAAAAGAAAGAGAGACAGCAAGCAGTTGGCCAATGTTGTATTGATATATCTACAGTGTTAAAGCAGTTTGGAAGCCTACCAGTGTCACTGTCATCAGAATAAAATGAATTCCTTATATCTATATGTTTTGCTGTTTGCCTTTGGTTTTCTTATCATAGAGCAGTTAGAGCTCCTGTCCCGTTCACTAACCAGGATGTGCAAACAGCTCCCCCTGCAGCCACAGCTCCTGCCAGCAGGGCTCTGCCACGAGGATCTGCAACAGCCAGTGAGTGTGTGTATGTGTTGGGGGGGGGTTGTTTTTGTTTTTTTAAGTAGAGAGGTTGGGACTTGGTAGGGCAGTGATCCAGGGAGCTGGTGGGGTGGGTGGGGGATGGGCCATTGAGGGTTCCCCCATGGTCCCCTCCCCCATCCTCCAACCCTTCACCCCTTACTTACCAGCATGGAGCTTGGGTCCAGCTCCCTGTAGCCCACACAGTACTTAGCACCAGGGTGAGGGCCAGCCATAGAGATGCTTTGGCTGGCTTGCAGAGTGGCTCTGTGGAGGACCCAAGTCTCTGTTGCCTCAGGGCATGGTTGGGGGCCATGCCCTGCCCTACTTTTTTCATCCAGGGTATTTTTTGACCCCTGGATATCCAGGGGTCTAATTTTGCACCCACACTGCAAATTTGCAGCACGGGGAATGTTTTTTTGTTCCCACATGTGCCTCTTGCAGTGTCTCAAAGGGCTTTGAGGCACTGCAAGAGGCACATGCATGCTCATCTGGATATGCCCAAACAGTTTAAATAAAACAATATAATATTAACTGAGGATCATACAAGACTGATAAATAACAAATAATTAGTAGCTGTAAATATATTTATTTGAGAAAATTAAATCTCTCAGAGGGAATACTCATTCATCATTTTTAAAGTAAAATAATTCTGCAATTTCATTCAGGCTTGAAATAAATAACAGCTGAGCTACAACAGACTGAGCTGAATATAGATGTGATACTAATGAAGACATAGGAAAAGCAGAAGCTTACAGTTGTTGAACTTACGTTTTTCCACTAAATATTCTAGAAAAAAGAATGGTTTTCTTTCTAAAACATCAATTTCTGGCTATTACTGCAGTTTTACAATGTGAAGCACTACCATATTTTATAACGGAGATGTCCGCCTTAGATTTAATTTCTTAGCAAATCAAACGGGGTAATATTCAAATGGAGAAAAATATTCTGTTTATTAAACTCTTTAAATATATTTTCCTGTTGGCTTGATAATCCACCTAAGTATGGGGAATTTTAACATTAGCAATGTTTTACTGTGACATTATAAAACACAAGATAAAAAGAAGGAAATATACACAGAAACTTGTACCACTCCCTGTGTAGACTATTTCCGCTGGTAGAAACAATAAAGTTAACTAATAATACATTATATCAGGGTCAAGAGAAATGCCATAACATTTTTTCATAAAATTGGTTCTACTCATCTTACCCCATTGCAAATCCCAGCAAAGTCAAGGAAATCACTTACTGAATAGACACTACACGGTATGAATGCAAGTGGCGAAAGCTGGCCTCTAGTATTTAAATCAAGTTCACTTTTAGAGGTATAGCTGATGTTCCTATACTAAATTATTCCCTAGTGTGATGGCAATATACACTGCCCAAAACATATATAACCTCTGATGGCAACTTTTTGCATTTAACCAATTGTCTCCTGGTGCAAGTAAAGAATTTTGACCTATTCCTCTTCTGGTCCCTTGTTAATTATTGTAGTTGATGTAAGAAGCACTATACTTTAAGCCCTGGAAACTCGTGTTCTCTATTAACCCACAGGACAATCACTGTGCAAATAGAGACCATAGAAACTTCCCGCAAATTGCTTCTGTGCTGACCCATAGTGTTTACTTGTTGCAGTGAGAGAATAACTCAGCCTCCAGTTTCATTCAATCTTTGGCCTCTTTACTGAGACTCTCTAGGTATTTTTAACATGCCTGTCACCATGGTATCTTCCAATTAAGGATTCCAATTAATATCAATTCCACTGGTGTTTTGTGATGTGACTAAGCACAGGGTCATCTACTTATTTTGTAAAGGCCAATGAACAGACAGGCTAGGGACAGACATTACATATAAACTGATTTAAGTGATCAGCGACTGTTTTAAACCTGTAACAGAACAGACGTTCAGTGTACATAAATCAGTTTGAAAATGGCTGAAGCTGGTTTGAGATAAACCTGGTTGAATGTAGTATAAGACTTAACTGATTTAGGAGACTTAACCTAGGGGACAGTGAATTTACTATCTGGTGTAGGGTGGGAAAGATAACCAGTAGGGCAGAAGTGCTAGACTTCAGAAAGGCCAATTTCAGTGTGGTCTGGAGGTTAGTTAGTGAGGCACTGAAGAACAGGAACATTGGTGAGATGGGAGTCCAGGAAGGCTGGTCATTCCTACAGGGAGAAATCCTACAGGCACAGAAGGAGACAATCCCATTACACAGGAAAGGGGGCAAAGGGGACAAGAAACCCTCTTGGCTGAACAGGGAAATCCAGGAAAGCCTAGGGGCAAAAAAAGTGGCATATAGGCTTTGGAGACAGGGGGTAGCCACCAAGGCAGAGTATACCTACTTGGCCCACACTTGCAGGGAGGCAATCAGAAAGACCAAAGTGCAAATGGAACTTAGGCTGGCAACAAAAATTAAAGACAACAAAAAGTCCTTCAGGTATATAGGGAGTAAAAAGAAGCCACAGGGGAGCATAGGACCCCTACAGGACAGACTAGGGCAACTAGTGACAGATAACGGGGACAAGTCTGAGCTCTTCAACTAGTTTTTTGCCTCTCTATTCATGATCATGGATCAGGGCAAATCTCCCAATTGGATCATAGGCAGACACAAAAGAGAAACCAGTCCACCAACTGTTAGCACCGACTTAGTGAAGGGACACTTGGAGGGGCTGGATGTGTTTAAATCAGCAGAACTGAATGATCTCCATTGAAGGGTACTGAAGGAATTGGCCAGTGTCATAGCAGAGCCACTGGCACAGCTGTTTGAGCACTCTTGGTGCTCAGGTCAGGCCCCAGAGGACTGGAAAAGGGCCAATGTGGTCCCTATTTTCAAGAAGGGTAGGAAGGAGGATCCAGGTAACTATAGACCGGTTAATCTCACCTCCATTCTTTGGAAAACCTTTGAAAAAATTATTAAGGATCACATTTGTGGGAGTCCAATGGGAAAAACAATGCTGAAGGGCAACCAGCATGGATTCATAGCAGGTAGATCCTGCCTAACCTTGTTTCTTTTTATGACCACGTCAGAAAATGCTTAGACACTCCCACTCACCACTCCCTGCTAAGGAAGAACTCCCCCCTCTCTTCTGCCTTGCTGAGAGGTATCTGTGTATTAGCTAGCAGACCACATGCTGGCTATGGTCCATGCTGTGACAAAGGAAGAATCAACAGGTAGCTGGTAATGTCTCGCTGTTGTTTTCTTAATGGGGTGATAAACACTGTTATTAATTCCCTGCTGTGCTAATCAGAGCATCCTGCAACATGAATGTCGTGTGCCTCTGGAGGCTGGGGGGGCATGGTGATCACTTGCAGGTGGCAGTGGTGGTGGCAGTGGCAATGGTGGGGGCATGTCAGCAGCGAGTGGGGAGCTCCTGCAGGCAGCCACAGTGGTGTTAGTGGCAGGGGTGGGCCAAGCAGGGAGCTCCCACAGGTGGCTGAAGCGGTGTCAGCGGTGGAGGGGGGCTACGCCAAGAAGTGGTTGGTGACCACCTGCACACACCACAGACAGTGTCCCTCAGCTCAGTACCCTCAGTGGAAGGGAAGGGAGGGCTGCTCTAGCACTCCCCGGCTTCTAACGTGAGCCACTGCAGGCATGTGCCTGCAATTCTGGAATGAAAAGGGAGTGTTTATCCACCAGGTTAGACTAACCTGGAAAGATTGAATCAATTCAGGCTCAGGCTTTTTGAATGTCTGTCCTTAACCCCAATGACTGAGCTGGGTCTGACCTGCTTATCATATCTCCATGTCCCCAGAGCCATCCAACATACATATGAACATACCTAAAATACAAAATTAAGCAGTGTATTTCCCTTGTGATTTAACAGGCATGTCTGCCTTGCTTTCCAAAACTGCATTTAATCATCCTTCAGCAGCTGCTGAGTATTGACTTTATTTTGTTAGGTTTATCTTCTGGTTTAACCTGCTCCTCCTCATACAAGATATGCTTGATTTAAGTTATTGCACAAGGTTTGAAGACATAAAGTATTGCTCCAACCTGGAATTGTATACCACACTGCATCTCCCAAAATGATTTAACATTTCTCTTATCAGACCATAAGTTATCTCAAGATTACTTTTCTCTTACTCCTTTTCAAAAAGTGATAACATAATGATAAACTCCCATTACAAAATTCAAAATCACCCTTTATGTCTCAAAGAAGAAAATATTTGCTTTCTTTATATTGGAGCCATTTGATTTGGATAGATATATTTTAACTTGTTTATTTCTTGTTGGTATAAACGATGCAGCACAATAGCACTAATCAGGTTGCTGGTCAATAGTCTTGCTGTGTATAGACTGCCTAAAAATGTAGGTAGATGGTATGGTTTTAGTTGCAAGGAGGGTTATGAATTTGGGCAGAAAGTGCTTGCAAGCTTTCTTTTGAAAAACACTACACATCAAATTAGAAATGGCAGTGATGTTATCATGCCAATATCCACTCTGTATAATTTGTCAGGATCTCAGTGGAGTATCCATCACTAGAGAGGGGCTTACTGCAGTATTTTGAATTTAAGAGATTTCTGTAAGTGCCACTTTAATAAAGGCCTTTATTTACTAACTTGGTGCCCAGAAGTACTATATGTTGAGGTTTCCTTTTTTTTTCCTTTTGTTATCACTTTTCAAGAATAAGTAAAATATCTTTAGGGCCTGATAATAGAAATGCTAATGCATGAGAATTTTAAAAGTATCAAACTCTTATGTGGTAGGCCTGAGTCTCAATTACACTGAGACTCCTCTACATCATTTTGGCTGTATAAAAGGACCTTTATAAATCAGGCCCAGTATGTTTAAAGCCAGGATGTCTGTATTCGTTCTTTACCAGACCCAGATCTTAGACAAGGACTGAGGATGAGCTTTTCAAAGCTGTTTAGGAGACACAGTCGCATTAAAGTTGATGATAAATTTGCATCTAAATCCGCTAAGCTACTTTGGAAACTTCAGTCTAAAGATTTTTACCAAACCAGTTGTTAGCAATGATTGTATTTTAAAACCATGACTACAACTAAATTACAGAGTACCTTCTTCCTCAACAAAAATCCTTTCTATTTATATACGTATTTATCATTCTGTAAAGGCACAATTTATTTTGAATGCAGCATATTTTAACTGCTATTGTAATGACCTGCTCAGAGAACTAACACTGCCATGCAGTTTCCAACCTGCACACTATTTGAAGACATCTCCCACCTTTTCTGACAGGCAGCTGTATGCACGCTATTAACAAATTGATTCCATGAGCAGATAGTGCTAAAGCCGAGGTGGTCTTCAGTTTCTCAAAGGAGTTCTCTGCCCTTGAGCGAAAGCAGCAGCTCTCTTGGATCATGCCATCTTATCTCACCCTTCCTCAATACTTCCCTAAAGGGATCAGCTTTCTGTTTTCAAATTGAGCATTGTAAACTACATGCCATGTCAAAATGCTAATATATTTTTTCTTTCTTAGAGTAGTTCATGAAGTAATGAGGGCAGAAAACTGTCATCTGCTTCCTCAGAAGGGAAATATATGTGCCCACATCCCAGCCACTCTTCACCATTACAGTGATTGATTTGATTAATTGATTAAGATGCCTTCTCTGGTCTTTAAGGAAGGTGTGAAGGCCTATCTTTAAAGGTGTGTATTTCAAAAAAATAACATTTTTGTATTTGCATGTATACAGATAGCCTTTTTTAGAAAGAAAGATGTATGAACCTGGCCCAGTTTTCAAGCAGGTGTCTATAATAATAAAGTGCATCAAATCTCAGATTGTGGTCTTAAATGGCAAAATTGAGAACATTAAGCCCTTGAAGTCAATGTGAGTCTTTTCAATGACTCCCAACAGGTTCTAAACACAGGGTGAACAATGTCCAGATTTCAGATGCACAAAACAGTTGGTGTGGCATTTTGCCACAAGATAATAGACCAGTAGTCCATCTAAATCCAGTACCTTTTGCTCTAACAGTGCCTAGTACTGAAAACTTCTGAGAAAAGTTTACAACCTCCACTGTGCATTTCTTTGGGTGATGTTCTTCATGGACAAGAAGTGGATATTCTTTCCTCACTTCAGCTGGTTATCAGCCAGACTTGTAACATAAATTATGTTTACTATGGCCCTGATCTTGTACCACAGTAGGTAGACTATCAAGCTATAACTGTGGCATTTCAGGGTCAATCTTTTTGTACTGCTTATACAGGATGTAGCTCAACTGGGTTCTAGTCTATGACTAGGACTGCTACAGTGCAGTACAACTGTTGATACTGGATTTATGGCCCAGATACCTTATCCAGGCAGACCCAAACCCTCAGACCGACCACGACTTCTCCATTTGATAGTAGGTGAATTTTATTGACACACAGTAATAGCAGATAAGAATAATGCAAACAATTCTATATTTACCAGTCTCAGCATTCATAGAGTCATGGTACATCTGGCCAGTATGCAAGCTTCACTCTGAAGTTCTCTCTTGAATGTCAGATGTCAGCAGCCTGGAGGCTGGAGGCTGAGGCCCACCCTCCCCCAGTGGGATAGGTGAGACAGACTGGTGTGAACTCTGTCCATGGTGGCCTTGGGCTCCCTTCTTAGGGACCCTTTGTTCCTCTGAAATCCCTCCTTTTGTATTCTTTCTCCCCCTCTGATGACTCTTCATCTCTGGGTATCGTTGACTGGTTTCTCTGTGGTCATCCATCATACTGTCCACATTCTGTCCTGTTAGCATATTTCTTTGTTTCACAAACCTATCATATGCACACATCTTAATTTGGTTCTTTCCATTGTCTTCCAAATGTCATCTGTTTACCAAAAACAGAAATCCCAAGGGCTCCGTAGTGGGCTCTGTGACTTGCAGAGTCCCTTATCTCTGTTATGGTGCACTGTTCATGTTATGCAACAGTGTGGTACATGTCTTCAATTTTCCAGCCTGTGTGTCTGCTTACTGCATGCTTGTGTCAGACACAGTGGGCCTTGAAGGAAACTTTGTCACAAACAAGTTTTTAGAAATCAGTTAACCTTTGCCATTCTCCTGGATCATTATTCTAATGCAATATCTACTTTACCTACAAGCCAATTTCCAAAACCAATCATTTAAATACCATTTTCTAGCTATCATTAACAAACATCAGGTGAATTAGCCTTTCTTATATCAAGAAGTTAGTTATTGTTCAAAACATGCCACCCCTTTTCTGTTTGAATCCTTTCATTTCATGTATGTTTTGCAGAGTGTAGAGGTATAAACAGATCATACCAAATTCAGATTAGAGGTAGGGAAATTATTGTTTTGGGTGTCCGTTTTATCCTGCACTAAGTGGAAGTTAAATCATGACAATATAGCGTTTGTTTTATTCAGGGGTAAACTGCCCCTTTTTCGCTTCTAGTTACTATGGGATAGAAGGATCAAAGGGTCAGGTAATACAAGGTGAATCTCTTGCAGGCCAGAGCTGTAACATGATACTATTTTAAAAGCAATGCTGGGCACCTTGCTACTGCACAGCAATGCAGAAAAAAACTGCGGGGATGCTACTGCGCAGTAACACCAGTTACTGTACAGTCATTTAGTACTTGATTATGCCAGTACTAAATGACTGGGCAGTAACAACTGCACAGTCTACTACTGCTCATGTAGATGAGGCCAATATGTAGTTGAGCTTGCAAAAAATACGTTTTTTTAGCATTCAAAATATCTGTAGTACCTCTTCTCTTTTATAAGAGTAGTGGGTTTTGTTTGTAACAGAGCCATGGTAAATGTTAGTTTGTATTTGTGTAAAATAGTTATAAATTAAATATGTGGCTGGGTATGATTCAAATTCTTTGAATTTCTGAGAAGAAGTGACAGGAGAAGCACCCTGTGAGGATGGACTGGCCATCTCATCAAAACAGTTGTTGTCCGAACAGAATAATCAGTTAGGTAGCTGTGATTTTTGTTATCTAAATCCCACACTTGCTCTTTAAATAAATTCTCTGCTTTGACTGTGAACTGTAAGGGTCAAACTAAAATCCATAAAATGGAATAATAGCCTCTACCATTTAATTCAGTATAATTAGCTCATCTATCCATACTCAGTTTCAGAATCACATTCTTTATTTTTCTTATCGTGGTTCAACTCAATCTCATCCCTAACTTTATTTTACTACTACTTTTTTTACTCTACTTTCTACTTTGCTCTTCTACTTGCCCTACTTTCTGCTTTTTTCTTTGCTTTTGCTACTTTTATTTCCTCTCTCATTTGCTTTTTCTCTTCCACTCCACCAATCCTGTTTCTTTCCAGTTTTCTTCATCTTATCTTCAGTGGTGTCATATAGAATGTGCAATCAGTGGATAGCAGTGAAATTAATCTCTTCACTAATGCCAAAATGAAGAAAGATATTTGGGAGAGAAACTCCAAGAGAAAAATCTCTCATTTGTCTGATGGCATCAGAGCACTTAGAAATTAAGACTCTGGTACTAAGATTCTCGTCACTAATTTGACACCAACTAAACAGCCTTTCTATAGAGCTACTAAGGTAGCACCAACATTCCCTCAAGGACCTAATCTTTTCCTCACACATTACTTTTCACCTCTACTTTCCCTTGCCTCACTGGCCTATTTTATCTTTTGTGTAAATTATACAGAGATCGCTGGGTGGGTTTTTTCCCTGTGTTATGCAGGAACTGAGATCACAAAGTTTTTTCTGCACCTAGATTTTTAGTTCTATGAATCTACTATCTTTGAGAGTAGTTGATACTCATTGATCAAACAGACCCCTTCTAAAGAGAGAGCTACATAGTTTACATAGTCCAGCAGCAGGACACCTCGAATGTCTACATACAAATCTGTCTCATGAGAGAGGCTCATGTAATCCAAAGGTTTAAGAATCTAAATATGGGAAATATGATCCTTTTTTTATATTTTGGTGCATGCTTGACAGGGTTAATTTATTTTTACTACATGTAAAAATAAGTTCCCAAAAATGCAGTGTGTCCATGAATAAACTTAAAATAAGAACTTGATTGATTTTGCTTCTTTTACTGTGATGGATTCCTGTCCCACCTCAAAGGAAGTGTCAGGAAAATATTTGCCACAGGGCAATGAATGTAAATTTCTGTTTACCCCACCTGAGTCCATCCTCTCTGGTTTCACAGGAGGTATTTTTTTACCTTTTGCTTCCATTCTAGTTTCATTTAATCATAATGCATGGGGTCACCCAGTGTCACCAAGAAATTAAGGGAAGCAATGGCAATGCAGCCACCAACACCTGAAATTCAATCAGTCCTGTGCAGAGGCAAGTTTTCCCCAGGGTGCTAGCATTATTACAAAGATTGTAGTTTCACAAAAAAGAGTTCATGGTGCAGAAAGTCACAAAAAGCAACACCACTGGGACTTTGAAGAGGGATTCTGTGGAAAGAGAAGCAAGCATGGTATAAGATCCTGTTCTCTGTCAGTGCCCTGGGATACAGTAAGCACTGATGTGTGGGAACTCAAACACAACAGTCAGGATTTTTTTACTTTTGAAAGAGAATTAAAAAAGAGAAGTGTTTGTCCAAGGAAAGGAGAGGCCCAGGAAAAAAGACAGACATCCCTCAGGTTCAAGAAAAACATGTATGTACATAAGACACTAGGTAAACTTTGCAAGAAGAAGCAAACCCTTTGAAAAGATTTCTCCTCTCATAGTGACAGGTATTGTGATAGTTTGCTGTCTGTGCCATATAAATGTTAAGGAACAAGTTGTCTCTTTAAATACAGCTATCCTCAAGTCAATTGTATTTATAATAGTATATTAATAAACCAAACTTGACCTATGAAAGAGCCATCCTGGTGCTTGAGAATTTTGAATGCCTAAAAAAGGAAAAATGCCTTCACCTTTAACCATCTGCCATTTTATTGTGTTTGTTTTACTTTTTGCATCTTATGGACAATTAGACTGCCTATACATAGTGGCTTGGGACAGAAGTTACACATACACCAGTTTAAGGGTGCTTGTACATGTGACAAAATTGGTCTTTAAAGTGGCTTAATTGCCCTTTTTCACTGCTTTAATGGCGTTGCTATGTAGACATTTGGTGAAATATTCCGCTTGAATTTTGTGATGATGTACACATTTTGTGGCATATTTTGCTTTAAAAGACCTTCTTACATAGCAAGGTAAAATCCATCCAAGGAATTTTAGTGTACTGCATAACAAAGTAATGCATGGGGCACTGGAAGCTCAGACATGCTTGGGGAAGCTCGGGCTTGGCAGGCTTCCAGCACCCCATGCACCATTCCCACTGCCTTCTTCTGCCACCAGCACACCCAGCCACCCACTTGCCACCTTGCTGTTCTGACACAGAGGCAAGCCAGCCCATTACTGGGCAGTCCCAGGCAGAAGGAAGGCAGCAGGGATGGTGCATGGGATGCTGAAGCCTATGTGATCTCCTGCACTCAGGAGGTGAGCTGCCAGTGGACTGAGCAGTCCCTGAGATTTGGGGGCCCCTGTCCTTCCCTCTGCAGCAGCAGTGCCCCCTGGGCAGTACCTGCCTGCTAGCAGGCCACTTGGGTGGCCCGGGGGTGCTGCCGCTGCAGGGGGAAAGACTAGGCTCTCCACATCTTAGGGACTGCTCAGCCTGCCGGCAACAACCTCCCCACAACTGTGGAAGAGGCAGGCAGACTTCAGGAGAAAAAAAAAGAATCAGGCTCCTCACTGCTTTTTTCTTTTTTTTTTCACATGAGCCGCTGGTGGGCTGAGCAGTCCCTGAGCAGAACTGTTCCTTCTGCGGTGGCAGTGCCCACTGGGACCCCCGGGGTGGGCTGCTAGCAGGCTGGTGCTGCCCCGGGAGCACTGCTGCTGTGGAGGGAAGGACTGGGGCCCCCTTGCAGCTCAGGGACCGCTTAGCCCTCTGGCAGCTCATCCCCACACCGCAAGAGAGGCAGGTAGGTTCCAGGAAAATAAAAAGGACTGAGCCCCTCACTGCTTTTCTTTTTTCTGGTGGAGCCTGTTGGAGGGGAGGGGAGTGAGCTGATGGGGGGGCCATGATGCACTGTGACATGATGGAAGTCTCTAAATTGAAACAGTGGGTTTCTAAATGACACAATTAAAAACCCATCATTTCAATTTAGGGAGAACTAAACCCATATCATATGTACAAACACCTTTGGTGATCAGAAACTGGTTTAAACCTGTAACAGAAGCTAAGCACAGTGCACATAAACTAGTTCCAAAATAGCTGAAACTGGTTGATAATAAATCTGGTTGAATGTAGTATCATACTTAACTGATTTGGGTCAAACCAGTTTATGGAACTTCTGTCCCAGACCCTTTCCTGGTTTAAGTTAAATCAGAGTCCCCCAGCATCCCAGCATGGTTTTCATGAACTAATGAGAGAGGGGCTTTTGCTTTCTTGATAGTCTGATCAGCTTTGTATTCTGATAAGCTCCCTGCTGGCTGCTGGTTTGCTTCAAAGCCAGAGGCTTCTCGTACCCTGAAACCCTTATATCAAATGAAGTTTCACTGTGCAGCAATTAATGCTGGTGAATGCTTCTACTCACCAATTACTGAGCCTGGTCAGTTTCCCCATCCCATGCAGCTTCCCCATCCTGCAATCTCTCAGTGTTCAACAGGGGACAGAGAGAGGTGTGAGAAATAACTTGGTTTTCAATAAATGGGACCTCTCAGTGCTGTCAGTTTGAGATTTAAGCAAATACGAAGCACTAGCTAGCAGGATAATGCAGATACATGCAGTCTACACAAGCAGCTCCTCCCTGCTCCTTCCTTTGCCTCAGGGTGCTAGCCAGGGCTGGGGTCTGGCAACATTCCCCACCCCTTGAGCTGAAAATGGCGGAAAAGCCTGCTAAGGGATGCTTCCCCCTCCCTCTCCTGGCTCACCCCAGCTGGGGACTGTGCAGCCAGGGTCGGGGTTTAAATCCTTCCCTAATCATAGTATTCTGCAGAGGCTGGGCGATGCCCCCACTCAACTCAGCATTGTGGAGGGGAAGGGAGGGCTCACTCTAGTACCCAGCCCCCCCCCGGCTTCTAGCCTGAGCCACTGCAGGCATGTGCCTGCATTTCTTGAATCAAAAGTGAATATATATCCACTTGCAATTTGGTTCAATCTATGCAGGTTAGATTGAATCAATTCAGACTCTGGCTTTTTCAATGTCTGTCCCTAGCCAGTGGGCATGTCTACACGTGCTGCCATTACTGTCATTTAGTACTTCCTTCTGGAAGTACTAAAAGATGGCATAGTAATAGCCCATACTGTGCTGTGCGTGGCACACATAGTTATTTTTAGTCACCACGTTGCTGTAGCAACACATTATAATGAAGGAGTGCATTGCTACAGCGACATAGCTGTGGCATCACGGTTTTTGCCTGCAGACACTATATTGCCATAAAGTGTTGCTATGGAAATGAAGCATCACATGTAGGTGCACCCAGTATTTGGTAACTGATGTCTGTGAATAAGGAATTCACTATGTTGTAGGGAGAACTGATTGCAGACAGTTAGTACGATGATGAAAGCAGCAGAACAAGTTTTAAAAAAATGTAAGGCAGACAAGGTTCTTTGGGTAAATGTGCTATCTTTTATTAGACAAACTAAATATTTGGAAAAATTGTTCTTTACAAACTGTCAGGCACAAATGCTGTTCTTCAGGCATTGGAGAGAGTCTGCCTGAATGCCTGGAGAAGGGTGTTTGTGCCCAAAACCTTGCAAAAAACAATTTTTTCAACTCTTCAGTTGATCTAATAAAATATATCACATTTACACAAAGAACTTTGTCTGCTGATGTCTTTAGACCAACATGGCTACGACCAACAAGCCTTAAAAATGTATGGGCACCTATACACGTGATCCAGGGTAGGGAGCAGGTATTTTAATTAGAGCAGCCCTAGGTCCAAGTCTCTTAAGCCCACCCCTTCAAAAAAGCCCAAACTGATTATAATTCTTAGTTCAATATTGTGAATGTTGAAGTGAAAAAAATCTGAGAAAATAACCTGTTCACACACTTGTTCATATTATTTTGAGTCTTCAATGGTTGATAAATCCTGCAAATTTCAAAAAGGGTTTTCCTGTGCATAGTTATTAATGTGAATATTTATATCATTGCGTGGAAGGGTTTTCACAGAAACACGGCTGCTGTCAGCTCTCCACAGGATCAGTGCCTAGTCCCATTAAAGTCAATGAGAGCTTGGTAGGATGATTCACATGTCTAAATTAACTTGCATTGTGTCAGTTTTGCAGGACTAGATGCCTAAATCTACATGATGCAACATGAGGAAGTCATTAAAGGTGGCTTGGTGAGAGGAAGGAGAGGAGATAGGAACATGAAGGTAAAAATATAATCTACTTTGCAGCATTAAGTCCACAATTAAAATAGTCATGCATATACAGCTTTAAAAAATTATATCTTTACCTTCCCTTTTGCTTTTGTATTTAATATGCCCTCACTCAACTACTGAGCACTGCTTAAACTTATTACTCAGCATTCTTTGTCTCTACCTAGCAACATCTGTTTCATAGTTTCATAGTTTCTAGTGTCAGAAGGGACCTGAGCAGATCATCTACTCCGACCCCCTGCCATGGAATATAAGTATATTCTTATACTGGGGTCAAACGACCCCAGCAAGATGTGCATCTAACCTCCTCTTAAACACCCCCAGGGTAGGAGCCTGCACCACTTCTCTTCGAAGTTGGTTCCAGACCCTAGCCGCCCTGACCATGAAGTAGCGCCTCCTGATATC
>NW_017728909.1:54743939-54750513 GCF_001723895.1 Crocodylus porosus
CCCTCATCTTCCCCTTCCCCCGACAAGCCTAGTTTAAAGCCCGCTGGAGGAGGTCCGCCAACCTAGAAGAGAACACACGCTTACCTTTAGGGGAAAGGTGGAGCCCATCCCATCTGGTGAGAATAGGACCTCAAATAAGGTAGACAAAAGATCAGTGGCACTTACCAGTCCCCAGGTTTGCACCCAATTTTGTTTCTTGTTTGTTTTGCTGAGCTGAAACTTGGGTCATGTTATATATATTTGTAGGTGGAAGCTATGATATAAGAAAATCTCAGTTTTTACTATTTTCATTTCCAGATCACACACAACTCGGAATTTTGACATAAGAGACATAAAACTTGGCATTATGAAAACCTGAAACTCAATGAATTGCTGTAGATTTTCTGGTAAAATATATAAAATATTTTTAATCACTAGAAACCAGCATTGCCTTCTGCAACCTTTTAAATGTAGAGACAAGCCAAAACCTTGGAGTACTCAATTAGCCTAACCCCACTTTAAAGTCACTGACTGAAATAGTGGTACAAGAACTCAATGCACCCCGGCATAACTTTTGTCAGATGAGTGGCACCCAACTTCAAAAATTAATTGATGGTGTTCACCTCCTTGCAGAGGGGCTGGGCAGTGGGGGAAGGGTGCTGGCACTTCTCTGCTTACATCCTCACACTTTGGAGCACCCTTCAGAGGATCTCACAGTATCACAGAAGGCCCTGGGACTGTAGTTGAGAATCACAGCACTAGAGAATGTCTGATTGGCCTAAAATGACCATGCTATTAACTTTGCAGTTTTTCCCATCCTCCTTCATTGCTATTTTACATTGGCTCCTTCTGGTACAAAAAGGCCAATGAATGATTGAGATATGGAATACTTCCTATAATCGAGATGGAAATTTGTCTGTATATTGCATAAAAAAAAATTTTCTGAAAGAAATAGTCAAACTATATAGGCATGGAAGGGGTAGGCAAGTTTCAACAACATAACTCTGCAAAAGCCAAGAATTCATAATTTCATCTTAACATCTGAAAAACAAAGGCTAAGATAAGATAAGGAATGTGCATCACCTTTTCTAGTAGAGTTTTGTGCACCAGCTTCAGTTCTCTTTACCTCCTATTCTTTTAAGCAGGCTAATCATTAATAGTATAATGCAATTATAGTATAATTACTGTAATATGTAAGAGGTAAAGTGCCACCTAGTGGGCAAGAATTGTGTCATTGCTCTTACTGTCTAATTTGATGGATGTCAGGTAGTAGAAATGTGCAGTCTGCTCAAGGGTGTGGATGCCTAACGTGTGGACCCTGTAAGAAAAGAAAAGGAAAATGCAGTTATTGTTTGTTGTTTCAGTTCTTTAACAGACAGAATTTGTTTTTACATCCCAATTTTAGACACTGTGCCAAGGTTATTTTTTTATATGTTATGGAGCTTTAAGGCACAGAACAATCTGAGTTCACTAGTAATTTGTCACGTAATGGGCACATCTACATATTGTTGTACGGTAACATTGCTACAGCGCTGTGCTTTAGTACTTCCTTTTGGAAGTACTAAAGTATGGTGCAGTATGGGCAGTTACTGCACCGTGCATGCAGCACACTGATTTTGTTGCTATGTCGCCATAGTGGTGAGCTATACCACAGGGGAGTGTGCCACTACAGCGACGTAGCTGCCCATCATGTGTAGACCCATGTGATCACTATGTTCCTGTAGTGCACCATACAGCAACATAGCGCGTCTCTACGTTGCTGTAGGGCAAAGTGTAGATGCACCCGAGGGGTATGAAGATTGATATTGCAAGCATTTATGATGATGATTAAAGCACTGAAACAAATTTTTAAAAAACAAACTAAGAAGTGTGGGTTCTAATTCTCTATAAAAGCTACTGTGTTTGCACTTTTGCTTGCAGTTCTCATCTTGAAGGATATATCCCTGATTTGTGTGACCACACATAGAAAGTACCTATTCAAAGACTAAAGGGAGCACAAAGACTAAAGGGAGCCTCTCTTCACTAGAATGAGGAAAAAGACAGCTCTGCTTTGCAGTGTTAAAGCCCTACTTAGTACTCTTTGGTATCTGAAACTCCAATTTTTATGCCCAGTACAAGTGTTCAGAATTTGTTGTGCCACAAATGTCACTTCTCAATGAGCTTTAGGCTCATTGGGGGTTGAGAAGTCCTGGTGCCATGCTGATAGCACCACATGCCTGGAGTTTGCTAATAGCATCAATGAACTTTTTACAAGTTTTGTCTTTGGGAAAAAAAGCTTGCAAATTTTTATACTAAGGGAGAAAAAGAAAATACCTTGCACTGATGAACTAATTTTCTTTCTTGACTAAAAATCCCTGTGTAGGTTACAATGCAACCTGGCACTGGGGAGCAAAAGAACATGGAGAGGCTATGACTGAGAGGCTGGACACAGCAAATTTGGTTGACTGGGTGTTATGGTGTTGCTTTAGATTTTAGAGTATGCAGAATGGAGTTACAATTTGCATGGGGGAAATTCCCAGAGACTGGAAATGATAAGCTGCTACTTTTTCCTCCACGTGCTTTCTTCACTGACGCTTGGTTTATTTTGACAGTACCCTTTGGTGACTTTACCAGGGTATGAACAAAGAGGGCAGGAGCAATGATGGTGAGGAGCAACGATTCAATCTTTCCTCCATGGGAAGCAGTTTTAAGTCC
The DNA here is from genome assembly GCF_001723895.1 of Crocodylus porosus. Classification (NCBI taxonomy): domain Eukaryota; kingdom Metazoa; phylum Chordata; order Crocodylia; family Crocodylidae; genus Crocodylus; species Crocodylus porosus. Next base: position 54,746,613 of record NW_017728909.1, read on the forward strand.
TGCACTTGAGAGAAGATGGGTATTTAAAAGCTTTCCCTTTCTTGGCTGATGAGATGGCTACTTAAAATTCCAAATACTGAGAAACCATGAATTTATCCCCATTATCATGATGTTGGCTTAAACATCATAAAATATTTTAATATTCAGTGTTGGCTTTGCTTAATTTCCTTTCTCTTTTGAGCCTTTATAGTGTGGCTGTACTCCAGAAGTTCTTTGTAACCATGGAGCTGAAAACATTTCTCCTTAAGCAAGGGCTGAGATCCTCCACTATTACCATGTCTTCTGTTGTTGGAATTTTTAAAAAATGAAACCATTAAGACCTGGAAAGCTCAAAAGAAAAATGAAAGTTGGCAACATTGCATTCATCAGACTGGGAACTCTGGAGTGAGAGTTGCACATGGGACCTGATGCCTGTCTGGGAAGCCTGTGGTTTTCTCTGAGCCCACCTGACAGTAGATGTAGCAGCAGCCATAGCTGCCAAGAGAAGCCAGAAATCCCCTGGCTGCCCACTCTATAAAGTGGGCTGTACTCCAAGGGGGTGGGGTGCAAAGGTTTTTTCTTCCCTTTGAGCAATCAAGGCAGACAATTAATGCATAGAGTTTTGTGTACGAGTGTTTCTAATATCTTAAAATCCTGCAAATGGTCTAAAAACATCTCTGCAGAAGAGCTTTCTTAGTCCCTAGATTGTTGTAGGCTTACTCCATTATAAATCCTTCATCCAGACTAAGAAAGAGCTAGCTTGTAGACATGAACACTGCCTGCCCCCAGAGGCTGGGGGAGCATGGCGACCACCCGCAGGCAGCAGCAAGCGAGGAGGTCTCACAGGCAGCTGCAGTGGTGTTGGCAGTGGCGGGGGGCGAAGGGGGTGGTGGGCACCAACTAGTGGTTGGCGACCAACTTGCGGGCGCCACCGGCAGTGTCAGCAGCAACCAGCAGCAATAAGAGATCACTCGCAGATGCCACTGGTGGTGTAGGCAGTGAAGGGGGAGGAGGATGACAAGCAGCGACTGTCGGCAGTTGTTTTTGCAGGGGGTGCACTGCCAAGCTCAGGGGGTGCACATGCACCCACATATACCCCTTATGTGTCGCCAGTGTTCATAGAAATGGGGATCAGCAAGAATGTACTTTGACTAAGCTCTACCCATCTCTGCCGCACACTTTTGGTGGGGTGGTAACGATGCTCTGCGACATACCCTTTGCAGGTGTATTTTTCTCTTGCCCAATTGTTTCCTTCATGCTTTGTTCCACCATCACAAACTACAATGCTGCATCACACTGAGATCTGTGAAAACAAACACTGCAATTACCTCATTTCTATTGTGGCCTGGTCTTTCCACCACTGGACAGAATGACTGGAGAAGGCAGTGACTAGACTGGCACCCCGTGCAGTGTTTGAGGGTATGTAGCATGCCAGATGCAGGGGGTGCTGGGCTCAGCTGGGGACAGTGGTGGCAGGTTAGTCCTTCCAGCATCTACTCCCACAAGCAGGAGACACTGGTGAGATAGGTTGATTGGGGAGCAGGTGCAAGAAGGAGGAACCCACCCATCACTGCTACTGCCCCTTGCCAAGCCTGGTGTCCTGAACAGCCACCCTTCTGCCTGTCTGATCCAATGAGGTAAGAGAAGTAGCTGTAGCTCTAGGGTGGTGTACCTCCTTTAGCAAAGGAGGGTATGGTACACAACCCCTCAGACTGTGAGGAATGGAGGAGAGGCATGGTTGGAGTTCCTGGGACAGCAGTAAGAAGCAGGTGTAGGAAGGGACCACCTGTCCCTCACCACCGCTATTGCTGGCTGACCCAGACACATAGGGGAGCCACAGAGTCATTTCTCTTACCTCCTTGGATCAGACAGGCAGAGGGGTGGCTGTGCAGGGCACCAGGCTTGGCAAGGGACAGTAGCAAAGATAGGCGGGTTCTTCCTTCCTGCTCTTGCTCAACTTCTTTCACCAGTGTCCCCTGCTAGTGGAGGATAGCTGCTGGAAGGGGTAACCTGCCCCCTGCTGCTACTACTGTCCCCAGCTGAGCCCACTACCCCATACAGCTGTTTCCTGCAGTCTGGCTGGAGCAGGACAGAAGCGACTCTGGGGCTCCCCTATGTCCACGTCAGCTGGGTACAGCAATGGGCACAAGGGCAGGTTTTCCTCCTTCTGCACCTGTTATCAGGCAATGGGGATCATGGCAGAAGCAGCAGGGAGCAGATGCAGGAAATCTTCCCACCACCACCACTATCCCCTGCCAAGCCTGGCACCCTGCACAGCTGTAGTCAATAGGGTACTGTTCACTTTGGCTTGAATGAGCTGGGGTTCTCTCCGTGCCTGAATCAGCTGTGGACAAGGGGGGCAGTGGATGGGTCCCCCTTCCTGTGTCTCCTCCCCCCTCCAATGTCTGCCACTGCCCCAGGGGCTGCAGAGGGTGCCACATTCTTGTCCAGAAACACTGGTGGTGGAAGATGAGCATGACCATACCACTTCACCCTCTTGAATCTCTTCCTGGGCAGTATTACAAGGAATTCTCCACATACGCAAATGGAAGAGGAGGGAAATGTTGGGTCAGCTCTGCTTCCCTCTTTTACTGGTTTTAGGGGGCTTTTATCCTATTTTACTGGTATTTGTTCCCCTGTAGGTCACACAAATGAGAACATGTAAGCACAGAGCTTAATCTGAAGCCCATTTAAGTCAAAGTGAATTTTTCCAGTAACTTAAGTGGGCGTGTCCACACATACAAGCACATGTACTTCCAGCAGATCAAATAGAAGCGGTGCAAATTTTAGCCGGGGCTTTTTACCTCAGTGCATGTGCTTGGACATGCACTTTGTTGTGGAGCAAACTGTGCCACCTGGGGCAAAATAACCCTGCCTGAATCCTCATTGATCTGCAGCCAGGTGGAGCTAGAGCCTGGGGACAGCACCTGTGCTGTCCCCATCAGTAAAAAAAGCTGCCCTGGCAAGTATCTCAGGGCTACTCAATCTCAGAAGCTTCTGAGGCCCATCTAATTGGTACCCAAGGATACTACTCCTTGTGCCAGCTGGACTGCTGAAGCAGCCTGGAGAGTTCCCTGCACCCTTTACCCACTGCAGCAGTCTGGCAGTGGGGACTGCTGTCTGGCTGTGACCTGCTGCACACCTGCCAGACCCAGATGGGGACTGCACAGGCAGTAGAGGCATCTGCTCGTCTGGGCCAGCTGCCAGTGGGCTGTAGCTGAAGAGTTGGCCTCTGTGTGGCACTACTGCCATGTGTACCCCCTGCCCAGCTATCTGGGTAGCTATCGCCTGGAAGATGTTCCGGTTGTGGTGGCCTGCTTTGAACTGTCAAAGCATGTCCTCCTGGCCCCATTTGGCCAGGAGGTCAGCCACAACCAGATGGGTCCACGGTGCCAGCTCTGAGCAGGCAGGGTTCTGCCAACGGCCTCCCTAGCAGGAATTCTAGTGTTCCCTATAGGAAAACTGAAAAATCCCTGATTAAAAAAATCCCAAAGTCACTCTGTAAAATCCATGTTCCTCCACAATTAAAACAAAAGACCACTATAAAGAGAGAGAGTGAGACAGAGACAGCGATCAGTTGGGCAATGTTTTATTGATATATCTACAGTGTTAAAACAATGTGGAAGCCTACTAGTGTCTCTAGCATAATAATAAAGTGAACTCTAAATACATGCTTCATGGATTCATGAATACATGAATATATAGTTTGCTGCCCTCCCACAGGGGCTACATCCCTTCAACAGGGGCTACGGCCCCCACACAGGTGTTACAGACACCCAATAGGGGCTAAATGATCCCCACAGGGGCTACTGTCCCCCCTGCAAGGCCCACATGCCCCAACCCAAACCCCCCAATTGCTACCCCACCTGGCCCCATCCCCTGCCAGCTGCTGCAGCCCTCCTGATGGTTTGGGCAGGCCCCA